>NC_091978.1:301717464-302402912 GCF_044704955.1 Pristiophorus japonicus | reverse complement strand
TTTTACACGGTTTATACAATAAAAGCAGCTTGTTGGAACATAAAATGTTTCTGGCTTTCTCAAAAGCAATTGCTTGTTTTTTTTTCACCATACCCAGTTCTCACCTTTACGCAATAACACATGTTGGGGCTCTAAGAGGGTGCTTAACCCCGGTAGGAAGTTCCCAAAATAGTTGAGGAGTCCCAGGAACGACCGCAGCTCCGTGACATTCTGTGGCCTGGGCACGTTCCTGATAGCCTCTGTCTTGGCGTCTGTGGGCCGAATGCCGTCTGCCGCAATCTTTCTCCCCAAAAACTCCACTTCTGTTGCCATGAAAACGCATTTCGACCTCTTCAGCCGCAGCCCTACGCGATCCAGTCACTGGAAGACCTCCTCCAGGTTTTGTAGGTGCTCGACAGTGTCCCGACCCGTGACCAATATGTCGTCCTGAAAAACTACCGTGCGTGGTACCGACTTGAGTAGGCTCTCCATGTTTCTCTGGAAGATCGCTGCAGCCGACCGAATTCTAAACGGGCAACTGTTGTAGATGAACAGTCCCTTGGGCGTATTGATGCAGGTGAGGCCCTTCAAAGACTCCTCCAGCTCCTGCGTCATGTAGGCCGAAGTCAGGTCGAGCTTGGTGAACGTCTTGCCTCCTGCCAGTATCGCAAATAGGTCGTCTGCCTTAGGTAGAGGGTATTGGTCCTGTAGCGAGAAACGATTAATAGTTACTTTATAATCGCCGCAAATCCTGACCGTGCCATCACTTTTGAGTACTGGAATAATCGGGCTGGCCCACTTGCTGAATTCCACTGGGGAGATGATGCCCTCGCATTGCAGCCTGTCCAGCTCAATTTCCACTCTCTCCCTCAACATGTGAGGAACCGCTCGCACCTTGTGGTGAATGGGCCGTGCCTCTGGGACCAAGTGGATCCGCACCTTCGCCCCGGAAAAGTTTCCAATGCCTGGCTCAAAAAGGGAGGGAAATTTGTTCAGAACCTGGGTACATGAGGCCTCATCGACATGTGATAGCGCTCGGATGTTATCCCAGTTCCAGTGGATTTTGCCCAGCCAGCTCCTTCCAAGCAGTGTGGGGCCATCGCCCGGGACAATCCAGAATGGCAGTTCGTGCACCGTGCCCTGGTCGGTGACCTTGACCATGGCGCTGCCCAGGACAGTGATGAGCTCTTTGGTGTACGTTCTCAGTTTCGTGTGGATGGGGCTCAGGGCTGGTCTGAGTGCCTTGTTGCACCACAGTCTCTCAAACATCTTTTTACTCATGATGGATTGGCTAGCGCCAGTGTCCAGTTCCATGGCTACGGGTAAGCCATTCAATTTTACATTTAGCATTATAGGTGGACATTTCGTCGAAAATGTGTACTTCAGCATCTGTCTCCTCTCTCTGAGGCTCAAAATTGCTTTGATCCACCATGGACCGATCCTCCTCTGCCACGTGGTGGTTAGCAGTTTTTACAGAGCTTGGAGGTGCCCCATTGTTCCACAGCTCTTGCAAACATACCCTTTGAAGCAGCATGAATAGGCTGAATGGAAGCCTCCACAATGCCAACAAGGTGTGAATTGTCTTGCATTCATCCTTTGTTGTGGACTCTGAGTCATCTGGATCACCTGAGGTCTGCTGGCAGTTGCAGACTCGTGGTTTCTGCCCTGTAGATTTCTGCTCGCAAACACAGTTCCAGTTAATTTATGAACATTGCTAGTACTTGTGTGCTGAGAGATTTGTTTGGTGTTATCACTGGTGGACATAAACGCCTGTGCTATCGCAATGGCCTTACTGAAGGTCGCTGTCTCTACAGTCAAAAGTTTTCGTAGGATGGTCTTGTGGCCATTGCCCAGTACAAAAAAGCCTCTGAGCATCTGCTCCAGGTAGTCATCAAACTCACATTGTCCTGGAAGTCGCCTTAGCTCGGCGACGTAGCTCGCCACTTCCTGACCTTCAGATCTCTGGCACGTGTAGAACCGATACCTCACCATCAGCACGCTCTCCGTCGGGTTAAGATGCTCCCAAACCAGTGTACACAGCTCCTCATACGACTTACCTGTGGGTTTCACCGGAGCCAGAAGATTCTTCATGAGGCTGTTGGTCGGTTCCCCATAGACCGTGAGGAGGACCACTCTCCTTTTTGCAGCGCTCGACATAGGCTTCCCTGCCCTCACCCGCCGAGAACTTCTCCAGGATACCCACAGTTTGCTGCATCTTTGCGTTGGATTTGTATACTTGTCGCCAGTTATTGCGTTCCCAACACAGCTGAGACTGCACACAGCGAGGTTAAAGTAACAGTGACCTCTTTATTAAGACACTCCAGAGTGAGGAACAGGCCTTAGGGGCTGGCTTATAAACAGTGCTCCCAAGGGATGCTGGGATCCCTTGGGACTTCAGGGGATGCACTCCCTGGTGGCGGAACATGGGAGTGCATGCTTTACAGATTCACAACACACAGTTAATTCAGAGACTAGAGTCCTGAACTTAAAAAAAGGTAACTTCGATGGTATGAGATGTAAATTGGCTAGGATAGAATGATACTTAAAGGGTTGACGATGGATAGGCAATGGCAGACATTTAAAGATCACATGGATGAACTTCAACAATTGTACATCCCTGCCTGGTGGAAAAATAAAACGGGGAAGGTGGCTCAACCGTGGCTAACAAGGGAAATTAGGGATCGTGTTAAATCCAAGGAAGAGGCATATAAATTGGCCAGAAAAAGCAGCAAACCTGAGGACTGGGAGAAATTTAGAATTCAGCAGAGGAGCACAAAGGGTTTAATTAGGAGGGGGAAAATAAAGTATGAGAGGAAGCTTGCAGGGAACATAAAAACTGACTGCAAAAGCTTCTATAGATATGTGAAGAGAAAAAGATTAGTGAAGACAAACGTAGGTCCCTTGCAGTCAGAATCAGGTGAAATTATAATGGGGAACAAAGAAATGACAGACCAATTGAACAAATACTTTGGTTCTATCTTCACGAAGGAAGACACAAATAACCTTCCGGAAATACTAAGGGTCCGAGGGTCTAGCGAGAAGGAGGAACTGAAGGAAATCCTTCCTAGTCACGAAATTGTGTTAGGGAAATTGATGGGACTGAAGGCCACTAAATCCCCAGGGCCTGATAGTCTGCATCCCAGAGTACTTAAGGAAGTGGCCCTAGAAATTGTGGATACATTGGTGGTCATTTTCCAACATTCTATAGACTCTGGATCAGTTCCTATGGATTGGAGGGTAGCTAATGTAACCCCACTTTTTAAAAAAGGAGGGAGAGTAAAAATGGAATTATAGACTGTTTAGCCTGATATTGGTAATGGGAAAAATGTTGGAATCAATTATTAAAGATGTAATAGCAGCACTTTTGGAAAGCAGTGACAGGATTGGTCCATGTCAGCATGGATTTATGAAAGGGAAATCATGCTTGACAAATCTTCTAGAATTTTTTGAGGATGTAATTGGTAGAGTGGACAAGGGAGAACCAGTGGATGTGGTGTATTTTGACTTTCAAAAGGCTTTTGACGAGGTCCCACACAAGAGATTAGTATGCAAAATCAAAGCACATGATAATGGGGATAATGTATTGATAGAGAACTGGTTGGCAGACCGGAAGCAAAGAGTAGGAATAAATGGGTCCTTTTCAGAATCGTAGGCAGTGACTAGTGGGGTACCGCAAGGTTCAGGGCTGGGATCCCAGCTATTTATAATATACATTAATGATTTAGATGAAGGAATTGAATGCAATATCTGAAAGTTTGCAGATGACACTAAGCTGCGTGGCTGTGTGAACTGTGAGCATACATACATGACACTTTCCAATTTGTAATTCGATTCATTTTGACTTCAGAAGCCACAGAGGATAGATCCCCCCAAAAGCCACCAATTCCAGCCGAAGTCCATTACCCCAGCATAAGTGTATCCCTCCATCAGCTGAAGACCCTTACCGCATCACATGTGCTGCCTCTCATGGCTAAAGTCCATTACCCCAGCGCAAGTGCTGCCTCTGCCAGCCAAATTCCAGCCAAAGTCCTTTACCCCAGTGCAAGTGCATCCCTCCCCCAGCCGAAGTCCATTACCCAAACGCAAGACCTACCCACCCCCTCCCCCCCCCCGCCACAAAGAAGGGGAATTTTGTGTGGATAGCAGGTTTATTAGGTATAAAGTGAATAGTGACAGTGTCGTGACTTCTGGATTTCATCCACCCCAATGATGTCCCTTGTAACACACGCACCAAGCTTGCACACACCAGGAGGTTGGAAGAATATGATCCATCTTCTCTGAGTTCCCTCTCCCCCCCTCCGATTCCCCCCTCCCCACCTGTGCCTCTCTCTTCCCCCCCCCTCAACCCAAACTCTCTCTCTTCCCCCGCCACCCCCCCGGCCAGGCTCTCTCTCTCTCCCCAGGTTTTCTCTCTCTCCCCCGGGCTTTCTCTCTCTCCCCCCAGGCTCGCTCTCTGTATCTCTTTCCCCCTCAGTTCACTCTCTCTCCCCCCCCCCGGGAGACGCATGTGCAGAAGGGAGACTTAGTACAAATAGTTACTCCGCAACAAATACACTGTATTGTAGCTTTCCCTTCTTTCTGCAAGATTCTTTCTGTGCCAAAAACATCCTGTTCTTTTCTCTTCGGAAGATGATCTTCATCAGGTAACACTACTATGAAAAAGCCATCATAGGTGAAATGTTGTACAGCGCTATCCAGATGGTGCTGCTTGGCTGCATGTCTGGCTCCAGGAGATGACGTGCTTCACAGAATGCCTCTTTGGCAAGGTGCAGCCTCCTCACACACTGTTCCACGACAAGGATCTGATAACTTCCATAGCGTCAGCTTGCCACAGTAGTAGCACTCTCGCTTCTGAGTCTGAAATTTGAGGGTTAAGCCTTAATCCTTAACTAGAGCCCATCATTTAACTTGATATTGCAATGTAATAGAGGGAGAGGTGTATTTTATAAATTTTATAATAATAACAATTTTATTGTCATTTAGATGAGGCATCTGTTTTTTCATTGTTTTCATTGTTTTGATTGTTAACAAGCCCATGACACTTTTTGAAGAAAAATACAGACCGACATTCCTTAGTCAATCAATACCAGCAAAAAAACAAGTGACCTGTTAACTTCTAATCATTGCTGTTTATGGGACCTTGCCAAAGGCAAATTGGTTCCTGCATTTGCATACAAAACAATAGTGGGACTTAATGCTGTACTCATGCAGATGTGTGCCAAAAGTCTTCTGTTTGTCTCGTTTGGTAAGATATTTCCCGCTCTTTCACTTCTTGATGTCTTTTCTGCCCCTTCTAGTGTTTAAAGTCCCAATTTTATGATATTGAAATTTATGAGTGCAAGCCTGTATGAGCACACCCAAGTCCCAGTGCAGGGGTTAGACTGCACTGAATTTTGAATGTGCTGAAAATTCCAGGATCGCCGGGTCCGTACGAAATGCGCATGAACTCGGCAAGGCCTTGCAAAAGCCGGTTTTCGGGGCAAGAGTTTTATGCAGACCATCGGATCTTATTCTGAAATAAACTTGAATTATTATTTCCCTAAGGAAAATTTGTCCATAACAATTTTCAGATTCTTAAATCAGAACCAAAACCAATGATGCAGTTTTCACAGAAAAATGGATGGAATCACGAATGCGATTGTCAAAACACCAGTATTGATCCCAGAATATCATGTAATAAGATAGGAATTTGACTTATTCAGTCACTTTTTGACAGTGGCTCTTCTCATGACTATAACTTTCTCATTGCAACTCACAGAATATTCCAATTAAAATGGACAATGCCGAAGAACTGAAGGTAATATCACTTTCACGATTGTGAAAGCACATAACTGAAATTTGAAACCGCATGGTTAGAGCTTTAGAAAATAACTTGAACAGACTTTTCATCTTCATAAAAACACAATTTTCTGGTCCATAATTCTACTGTGTGTTATGCCTAAAGTTATAATGGAAGCAGCACTTCTACTTCATTGGTTAATATATCTTAAGCATAGACACTTGGCAGGAAGCTGTAGAGCTACTGGGAATACTGGTATGACATTATAAAAACATGTTTTATGTTTTGTTTTTCTTTACAAAACTTGGCAATGCCTGGAGAAAATTAACAGTTGCTATGTCAACCACTGATGTAATTTATTTTTAGAATGTTGCATCACAACGATAAAAAAAGCACAAATGTCTTATTTGAATATAATATCTCTGGGCAGGATTCTTTGGTGCTTGCACTCAGGCAGCAGGGCTCATGCCCAGTGGGCATTGCACCCGTCAATGTTTAACACAGCTGACCCTGCAAAAACGTTGTGGTTGACTTAATTTTTTATTCAGTATGAGCTCACGGCATTTCCATCTTCGTCCCATAGCCATTACCATCTTCTATCCCCCCACCCAATACAGCTGCCATCTCCCCGTGTTTGTTCTGCTGCTGTTACTCTCCCCAATTTGGGGCCTTGAGCTGCTCCTTGCCTCCAGCTCAAGCCTTGGTTTGCCTCCCTACCCATTGCACCAATAGGACTGCTTTCTGTGCCAGTTTCCCTAAAAGCGTTTGAAATTAGCAAAATTATTTTTAAAGCACTTAAACTACGTTTGATGACTGTATGAGAAGAAAGAGTAAGAAGAAGGTAGGGGTCTGGGGTTAGTGAGACATAAGAAAGGACCATAACAAGGGTGGTAAGAGGTGCAGGGGAGGCATGAGATGAAGTTCCCCTTGCAACCCCTTTTGCCAGACTCCACTAGTCTCATTGCTCTACTTGCCTCCAGTCATTCCCTGATTGCTTAAAGAATTGGAAGTCTGCTGTAGAAGGTTTGCTAAAGAAAGAGGGTCTACTGAAGCTAAACCACACCCTCCAATGAAAGCACAGATGCTCGCTCCAGGGACGAAAGTCACTGATCAAGTCAGTGCAGTCACCCAGTTCCTTGGTGCCTGGTTTCAGTTGGTATAAAAGCAAGGTGAAGATTATTGTTTTGAGTGCTGTTGAGGGAGATGACTCATTAGGGGAGAGCAACAGCAGCCAAGTTCATGGCACCGTGGCTGGCTCTGTTGTACAGCAGGGCATAAAAAAGAGTGGGAGAGCGATAGTGATAGGGGATTCAATCATAAGGGGAATAGATAGGCGTTTCTGTGGCCACAATCGAGAGTCCAGGATGGTATGTTGCCTCCCTGGTGCAAGGGTCAAGGATGTCTCCGAGCGAGTGCAGGACATTCTGAAAAGGGAGGGAAAACAGCCAGTTGTCGTGGTGCATATTGGTACCAACCACATAGGTAAAAAAAGGGATAAGGTCCTACGAGACGAATTTAAGGAGCTAGGAGTTAAATTAAAAAGTAGGACCTCAAAAGTAGTAATCTCGGGATTGCTACCAGTGCCACGTGCTAGTCAGAGTAGGAATCGCAGGATAGCACAGATGAATACGTGGCTTGAGCAGTGGTGCAACAGGGAGGGATTCAAATTCGTGGGGCATTGGAACAGGTTCTGGGGGAGGTGGGACCAGTACAAACCGGACGGTCTGCACTTGGGCAGGAACGGAACCAATGTCCTAGGGGGAGTGTTTGCTAGTGCTGTTGGTGAGGAATTAAACTAATATGGCAGGGGGATGGGAACCAATACAGGGAGACAGAGGGAAACAAAAAGAAGACAAAAACAAAAGACAGAAAGGAGATGAGTAAAAGTGGAGGGCAGAGAAACCAAAGGCAAGAAACAAAAAGGGCCACTGAATATAAAAGGGCTGCAGGAGGGGTAAAAACTAAAAAATCATGGTTTAAAAACTTGGATGAAAGCACTCTACCTAAATGCACGCAGCATTAGAAATAAAGTAAATGAGTTGACGGCACAAATCATTACAAATGGGTATGATTTGGTGGCCATTACAGAGACATGGTTGCAAGGTGGCCAGGACTGGGAATTAAACATACAGGGGTATCTGACGATTCGGAAAGATAGGCAGGAAGAGAAAGGAGGTGGGGTAGCTCTGTTAATAAGGGATGATATCAGGGCAGTTGTGAGGGATGATATTGGCTCCAATGAACAAAATGTTGAATCATTGTGGGTGGAGATTAGAGATAGTAAGTGGAAAAAGTCACTGGTCAGCGTAGTTTATAGGCCCCCAAATAATAATTTCATGGTGGGGTGGGCAATAATCAAGGGAATAATGGAGGCATGTGAAAAAGGAACGGCAGTAGTTATGGGGGATTTTAACCTACATATCGATTGGTCAAATCAAATCGCAGGGGGAGCCTGGAGGAGGAATTCATAGAATGCATACGGGATTGTTTCTTAGAACAGTATGTAACAGAGCCTACAAGGGAGCAAGCCATTTTGGATCTGATCCTGTGTAACGAGACAGGAAAAATAAACGATCTCCTCGTAAAAGATCCCCTCGGAATGAGTGATCACAATATGGTTGAATTTGTAATACAGATTGAGGATGAGGAAGTTGTGTCAGAAACGAGAGTACTATGCTTAAACAAAGGGGACTACAGTGGGATGAGGGCAGAGTTGGCTAAAGTAGACTGGAAACAAGGACTAAACGGTGGCACAATTGAGGAACAGTGGAGGACTTTTAAGGAGCTCTTTCATAATGCGCAACAAAAATATATTCCAGTGAGAAAGAAGGGCGGCAAGAGAAGAGATAACCAGCCGTGGATAACCAAGGAAATAAAGGAAAGTATCAAATCAAAGACCAAGGTGGCCAAGGTTAGTGGGAAACTAGAGGATTGGGAAGATTTTAAGCAACAGCAAAGAATGACTAAAAAAGCAATAAAGAAAGGGAAGATAGATTACGAAGGTAAACTTGCGCAAAACATAAAAACAGATAGTAAAAGCTTTTACAGATATATAAAACGGAAAACAGTGACTAAAGTAAATGTTGGTCCCTTAGAAGATGAAAAGGGGGATTTAATAATGGGAAATGTGGAAATGGCTGAGACCTTAAACAATTATTTTGCTTCCATCTTCACAGTGGAAGACACAAAAACCATGCCAAAAATTGCTGGTCATAGGAATGTGGGAAGGGAGGACCTTGAGATGATCACTATCACTAGGGAGGTAGTGCTGGACAGACTAATGGGATTGAAGGTAGACAAGACCCCTGGTCCTGATGAAATGCATCCCAGGGTATTAAAAGAGATGGCGGAAGTTATAGCAGATGCATTTGTTATTATCTACCAAAATTCTCTGGACTCTGGGGAGGGACCAGCGGATTGGAGAGCAGCTAATGTAACGCCTCTGTTTAAAAAAGGGGGCAGGCAAAAGGCAGGTAACTATAGGCCGGTTAGTTTAACATCTGTAGTGGGGAAAATGCTTGAAACTATCATTAAGGAAGAAATAGAGGGACATCTGGATAGGAATAGTGCAATCAAGCAGACGCAGCATGGATTCATGAAAGGGAAATCATGTTTAACTAACTTACTGGAATTCTTTGAGGATATAACGAGAATGGTGGATAGAGGTGTACCGATGGATGTGGTGTATTTAGATTTCCAAAAGGCATTCGATAAGGTGCCACACAAAAGGTTACTGCAAAAGATAAAGGTACGCGGAGTCAGAGGAAATGTATTAGCATGGATCGAGAATTGTCTGGCGAACAGAAAGCAGAGAGTCGGGATAAATGGGTCCTTTTCCGGTTGGAAATCAGTGGTTAGTGGTGTGCCACAGGGATCAGTGCTGGGACCACAACTGTTTACAATATACATAGATGACCTAGAAGAGGGGACAGAGTGCAATGCAACAAAATTTGCAGATGACACTAAGATTAGTGGGAAAGCGGGTTGTGTAGAGGACTCAGAGAGGCTACAACGAGATTTGGATAGGTTAAGCGAATGGGCTAAGGTTTGGCAGATGGAATACAATGTCGAAAAGTGTGAGGTCATCCACCTTGGGAAAAAAAACAGTAAAAGGGAATATTATTTGAATGGGGAGAAATTACAACATGCTGTGGTGCAGATGGACCTGGGGGTCCTTGTGCATGAAACTCTTTTTGGATCCTTGTGCATGAAACTCTTTTTGGAGTTTACCTGCAAAACATAAACATTAAAACCATGCCACCCGCCTGGGTGACACAGCAGACATTTTCAAGGCCCCTTTTTTTTTCTTCTTTTTTTTTTGGGGCGCTAAAATCAAATTTTCCAGTGCCCCCTATAAAAGGGGAGAGGGACACTAAAAGCACCGGCAATGAAAACAAATTAAACTTTAAAACGTAAAATCAAATTAAAATTTGGTTGCCGGGCGTGATGATGCACTCCAGTCCCTCCGGTGCCCACCTCTCGCGGAAGGCCGCGAGCGTACCGGTGGACACCGCGTGCTCCATCTCCAAGGACACCCTGGACCGGATGTAAGAGCGGAAGAGAGGCAGACAGTCAGGTTGAACGACCCCCTCGACCGCCCGCTGCCTGGACCGGCTGATGGCACCCTTGGCCGTGCCCAGGAGCAGTCCTACGAGGAGGCCTTCGGACCTACCCGCTCCCCTCCGCACAGGGTGCCCGAAGATCAGGAGAGTGGGACTGAAGTGCAGCCAGAATTTCAGGAGCAGCCCCTTCAAATAATAAAACAGGGGCTGCAACCTTGTACATTCCATAAAAAACATGGAACACGGACTCTTCCAGACCGCAGAAATTGCAGGCGGCCTGGGAGTCCGTGAACCGGCTTAAAAATTTGTTGCACGGCACTGCTCCGTGCACCACCCTCCAGGCCAAGTCCCCGATGAATAGTGGGAGGACCCCTGCGTAGAGTGCCCTCCATCGGGGACCCCCGCCTCCTCCGGACGGCAAGATGGTACACCATGGCGTGTCCGGACGGCCGGCGAGGATGGCAAAGTTGAGGGTGTGCAGGAGCAGCCCGTACAGGAAACCCCTCCGCGCGGAACTGAAAGGCACGGAGGGGATTTCCCCGAGGCGGCTCAAGTTGTGAGGCGCCGGCCCCCGAGGGAGGTTCCGGGGTTTGGCGCCGATGAGGAATTCCGTCCGGACGGGGGTCACTTCGGACGGGATCTCCCCACGTGCTTGAGCCTCCTCGATGCACCTAACGGAGTCAGGGCCCAGAGCTGTTTTTAGCGACTCGATGGCATCGGACGCATGGCGGACGTTGGCAGAATTTAGGCGCCGCGCCAGCGTGTCTGGCGCCATCCAGCCCGCTCCTCCATCATCGAGCAGGTCCCTGACCCTGGTCACCTCACCTGCCACAGCCCTCTCTTCCGACCGCCACATAAAACCTCGGTCGTGGAGGTACGGATTCCCGAGCAGCGGCTCCTGCAGGACGGCCGCCACTCCAGCCGGCGGAGAGCTGTGCTTGGTGGAGACTTTGTTCCAGACCCTGATGAGTTCCCTGTAAAAGACAGGCAGCTCCCGGAGGGCGGTCCTGGCACCCCCCAAGTTCACAAACAGGAGCTGCGTGTCATAATTGAGGTCGCGCTGCTGGCGGAAGAAATACCTCGCCAGAGCACACCACCAAGGAGGGGGCTCGACGTAAAGGTATCTCTGCAGGGTCTGAAGACGGAAAGTCGCGAGCTGGGCGCTGACGCACACCAACGACTGACCGCCCTCCTCAAGCGGGAGACTCAAGACCGCAGCAGAGACCCAGTGCTTCCTGTTGTTCCAGAAGAAGTCCACCAGCTTCTTCTGTATCTTGGCGACAAACGCAGGGGGAGGGGTCAAAGTGACCAGCCGGTACCACAACATTGCGGCCACCAGCTGGTTTATGACTAGCGCTCGATCCCTGTAGGACAGCACTCGGAGCAGTCCTGTCCAGCGCCCTAGGCGAGCGGCGACCTTGGCCTCCAGCTCCTGCCAGTTCGCCGGCCAGGCTCCCTCGTCGGGGCTAAGGTAGACTCCCAGATAGAGGAGATGGGTCGTGCTCCAGGCAAAAGGCCTGAGCTCCTCCGGCAGGGAGTCCACCCGCCACTGACCCACCAGGAGTCCGGAACATTTCTCCCAGTTGATCCTGGCGGAGGACGCGGCCGAGTAAATCTCCTGGCACTCACGCATCCTCCGCAGGTCAGCGGGATCCTCTACCGCGAGGAGCACGTCATCGGCGTAACTCGTCCGTCAACCTCGTCCGCAAGAGGCGCAGGAAAGGCTCCACGCAAACGGCGTATAACTGGCCGGACATGGGGCATCCCTGGCGCACCCCTCTCCTAAAGCGAAGGGGCGCCGTCAAGGACCCGTTAACCTTAATCAGACACTCCGCGGCGGCGTACAAAAGTCGGATCCGGGCGACGAAATGCGTCCCGAACCCGAAAGCGCGCAGAGTTCCGAGCAGATAGTCGTGATCCACCCTGTCGAACGCCTTCTCTTGGTCGAGGGATAGGAAGGCGACCGACAGACCAGCCTCCTGGGAACAATGGATGAGGTCCCGGACCAGATGGATGTTATCGTGGATTGTCCGGCCCGGGACCGTGTAGGACTGATCGGGGTGGATCATGTGGTCCAGCACGGCACCAAGGCGAGCAGACATCGCCCTGGCGAAGATTTTGTAGTCCGTGCTGAGGAGGGAGACCGGGCGCCAGTTCTTAAGGAGGCGGAGATCGCCCTTCTTAGGCAGCAGGACGATGACTGCCCTGCGCCAAGAGAGGGGCATCTCCCCGGGCGCCAGACTTTCCCCCAGGACCCGCGCGTAGTCGCTACCCAGGACGTCCCAGAACGCCCTGTGGAACTCCACGGTCAGCCCGTCCAGCCCCGGGGATTTTCCCCTCGAGAGCCGGGCGAGGGCACCGGTCAGCTCCGCCAGGCTTAGCGGAGCTTCCAGATTTTCGGCGCCCTCCGGGCTGACCTTCGGCAGGTCCTCCCACAAAACTCTACGCGCTTCCTCGCTGGACGGATCCGGAGAGAACAGAGCCCCGTAATATTCACGGGCCCTGTTGTTGACGCCCTCCGGATCCGAGACGAGAGAGTCGTCGTCGGCCAGCAGGGTCAAGAGCTGCTTACGGACACTCTGCCTTTTTTCCAGCGAGTAGAAGAAGGGGGAGCCGCGGTCCAGATCCCGCAGGAACCGGATCCGCGACCTCACGAACGCGCCTCGGGACCCGACGAGCTGCAGGTCCTTCAGCGCGGCCTTCTTCGCTTCGTACACCGTCCGTAGGGCCGGGTCCTGGATGACTTGACCGAGACGGGCTTCCAGGTCGAGCACCTCTTTTTCTAGGCGCCCGACTCTGGCCGCCCGCCTCTTGGTCGACCCCCTCGCGTACTCTTGACAGAAGACGCGGACGTGAGCCTTGCCCACGTCCCACCATAGCCTCAAGGAGGGGAAGCCCCCCTGCTTCCTTCTCCAGTCGGACCAGAATCGACGGAACGAGTCCTGGAACCGCACGTCCTACAGCAGCCGGTTGTTAAAGTGCCAGTACGCGGACCCCGTCCTCGCGCGGAGCGAAGCGAGCTCCGCCCACACCAGGTGGTGGTCCGAACACGGCACCGGCCGCATGGAGGCCGCCGGGACGCAGGAAACGTACGCCCGAGACACGTAAAGGCGGTCGACTCTAGACCATCCAACTCCAGGCCTCACCCAAGTAAAGGCGCTGGAGTCGGGGTGGAGATTTCGCCAGACGTCCACCAAGTCGAAGGACCCGACCAGGTCCCTCAACTTCTCCATCGCCGTCATGCACTGAGGGGCACCGGAGCGGTCCCTCGCCTCGAGGGTGCAGTTAAAATCCCCCCCGAGGACAATGCAGTCGCCGACGTCGACGGAGCCAAGAAGAGCGGACACCTCTTCAAAGAAGCGCGTTTGCTGCGGGCCGGGCTGAGGGGCGTACACGTTCACGAGATGGAGCGGCACGTCCCCCAGGCGAACCGTTACGTGCAGCAAGCGGCCTGGCACGGGCTCCTCGACCCCCAAGATCTCCGGCTGAAAATGCGGGCCCAGCAAGATGGCCACCCCACTAGAAATGGCGGTGAGGTGGCTCATGCGGACCTCTCCTTGCCATTCCAGGAGCCACGTGGCTTCGTCTCCCGGAACGGTGTGGGTTTCTTGCAGGAAGCACACCGCATATTTCCCCTCCCGCAGGAGCGAAAAATTGTCAAATCTACGGCGTGCCCCTCTGCCGCCGTTGATGTTGAGGCTGGCTATGGTTATCTTCATGGCAAAAGCATAGTGCAACCTCTACCTTAACCTATTGTGGGGGAGGGAGCGAAGTCTTTTGTTGAACTCCGCTCCCTCCGCAGCCCAGCGAGGAGTCCCTCGAGCTCGCGCAGCTCAAGATGTTGCGCCTTTGTCAAGGGCCCGCCCGCGGCCAAGGTTTTGACGGCGGCGCGGACGGACCCCTTGATCAGCTCTGGCTCGGACCATTTTTCCAGGGCCAGTCGGGCTTGGTTGCAGCGATCCCGGCTCTGGGCCAAAAAGTCCCGGAGTTCCTTTGCAGGAATGAGGATGGTCTCGGCGGCTGCCGCGAGCAGATCCACCGCCTCGCTGGCGGTGGTCTCTAGGTCTTCACCCGCGTCCCCCACCGAGTCCCCGTCCTCCTCCGGGAGGTGGCCGCCAGCAGCCGGCCCATCGACCGCACAAGGTACGGCAAATGACCCGGCCGCTCCAACCGGCCCTGGCTCTGCCCCGATCCCACCCCCAGGATCGTCGGCAGAGGAGTCCCCACTGGGCTCTTTTAAAAATGGTGCTGGGTCGGGAAATGACAGCGGAAGGGGTTCCCCCTCCGCCCCAGGAACCGGGGAACAAGGAGAGACCCGGCCATAGGAAATCCCCAGGCTCCCCAAGTGCACCAGCTCCAAAGTAGGGGGCGAGGGTGGGTGTTCCTCCCCCTCCCCGCTGCCACCCCCCGGCCCAGCATCTACAGTTTCATTAAAATCAATCATTTGTGTTTCTGCCGGGTCGAGCGACTCCCGGGGGAAGTTGATTAATAGCTGGGCGGGCTCAGGTTCGGCCTTTTCGGCCCCGCCCGCCTCAGTCCCCGGGACGCCCGGCCCGGCGGCAATGCATTCCTCCATGGTCCCCACGCCCCCCGCGACAGGCAGATCTTCCACGCCATCCCCGGGAGGCAGAGGCTGAGCAGCCTCGACTGTCTCACCCTCGCCGGGGACAGACTCCTCCCGCCTACGGCGCTGCTTGGGGGCGCTGGTTGGGGACGCGGGACACGCGGCGGGCACCGACTCCTCCGCGGAGGGATGTTGTTCACCCTCCGCCTCAACGGAGCGGCGCCTCCTTTTGTTGCTGGAGGTGCGCTGAGGCAGGGAGACCTCCATGTCTGCCGAGGCCTCCCGCTCCGCCCCCCCCCTTTTCCTTTTCTTGCCCGCGCCCGGGCCCCTCTGCGGTATTGGTCAAGAGCTCAGGCACGGGCTCAGGGCACCCCGCGCTCGCCGGTGACGGGGTTGGGCTGAGCGCGGTGGTCAAATTTTCTGGCGCACTGAGGGGATCCGCCTCTGGGTGTTTTGCCTTCTTCCGCACCTTCTTACTGGTCAGACGCTCTCCCTCCCCCCCGGCAGAGGCCCTGAAAACAAAGGCCCCCGACGATGCCCGCGCACCCATGGCTCCCGGCACGCGGACGCAACTAGGGGGAGGGGTGGCGGCGGCGCCAGCCTTGGCCGCCTTCGGTGGTTTGGCGGCCTTGGAGGCGGGGCAGTTCTTACGAACATGCCCCACCTCCCTACAGGCATGGCACCGCACGCCGTCCGACGTCCAGAAGACGCGGTAGGCAGTCCCCTCGTGCACCACATTAAAGTAACCCTCGGTCGTCTCCTCCCGCGCCAGCCGGACAAAGAGCTGGCGGCGGAAGGAGAACACGTGGCGCAGGCTGTTCTCCCGGAGGCCAAGCGGTATGGGGTTGATCCCCGACCTTACCTCCCCCAGTTGGTGTAGGTGAGGGAGGAGGAGCTCAGCGGGAACAAAGGGCGGGACGTTCGATACGATGAACCTCTGCGCGGTGGCCTCGAGAGGGTCCACCGGCAGGAACGTCCCGCCCACCGTGAGCCCCTTTTCGAGGGCCAGGGACACCGCCCGCTCCGACCCCAGGAAGAACACGGCCTTCCCAGACATCTTGGAGGCTGCGACAACGGCCGAGGGGCCGACTACCCTAGCCATCGCCCGCACGCACTCCTCAATGCTCATTGTGGGGTGAGTGTAGCTCTTGACCCCGTGTTTTTTTGTAATTAGTCTGAATGGTGGCAGGGCAGCGGGTGGCGCAGGAGGTGCCGTGGAAGCGGTTGCCACCTGCGCATATGTCTTCGCTGGGCCTGCCACTGGCGTGGATGGGGTCGCCATCACGGGGTCCCTTTAAGGGCTACACCCACCCCAAAGTCACAGGCCTTAATGGTCTTTATTAGCCTCGTTGGTGTTTGAACAGAGGGAGCTCTGAAAGAGGCACACCTCTCCCCTAGTTAATGATTGGGGAGGGGCCTTGTTCCCTCTGCTCAGTGTCTTAATTGTTTTTTTTTTAAATTAGGAGGAAGGGCTCTCAGAGAGAGAGGGGAGAGACAGAGAGAGAGAGATAGAGAGAGGGGTGTGGGAAAGAGGGAGGCTGCGAGGGCAGGTCTCCCCTCACAGCAATGGGTGGGTGCACTCCCCAGATGGCAAAAAACACAAAGCACAGTCTTTGGGGTGGTCTTCAGGTGGGGGGAGAAGATGTCTTCACCTGGGGCAGCTAGAGCCACCCAGGCACACACTCCTAATGATGTTCAATAGGTGATTAAATATTCTTCAGCCAGGTAGCTCCAGCTATCCCAGGCTAGGCAATGGGGGGGGAGGGGTGTTTCAATTGTGTGTGGGGCCTAGTTGTAAGCAAGGCCCCCACACACACTTCCACACACACACACCCCCCGCGATGTTCCGGCCCTCAAGTTATCTTCTTTCCTCCCCCCACCGATACAACAAAGTCTATTGGGGAATGCACCAAAACACACCCACCTGTCGAAGATGTGGAAATGACTCTCCCTCCTTCCACACTGGATGGTGTTTCCTCAGGTTGTTCTTTCCCCCTCTCTCCAACTCTCTGTAGTTGTAATAAATGATAATTGTTCAGCTCTCCTCCTCTCCCTCCGGATGTTGAATGGGTAGCAAGCTAGCCCTTTCCTCCTATTCCTGGGCTGGTCTCAGGGCTCTCAAGGCCTTCCAAAACAGCAGCAAAAGTTGATAGCTCCTTCTCTCACTGCTCACTCAGCCAACTGAGCAGGACACGCCACCACTGCTCCACGATTGGTCCTTGTGCATGAAACTCTTTTGAGTTTACCTGAAAATAAACATAAACATTAAAACCATGCCACCCGCCTGGGTGACACAGCAGACATTTTCAAGGCCCCTTATTTTTTTCCTTTTTTTTTTGTTTTTTTTTGGGGGCGCTAAAATCAAAATTTTTTCCAGTGCCCCCGACAAAAGGGGAGGGGGACACTAAAAGCACCGGCAATTAAAACAAATTAAACTTTAAAACGAAAATCAAATTAAAATTTGGTTGCCGGGCGTGATGATGCACTCCAGTCCCTCCGGTGCCCACCTCTCGCGGAAGGCCGCGAGCGTACCGGTGGACACCGCGTGCTCCATCTCCAAGGACACCCTGGACCGGATGTAAGAGCGGAAGAGAGGCAGGCAGTCAGGTTGAACGACCCCCTCGACCGCCCGCTGCCTGGACCGACTGATGGCACCCTTGGTCGTGCCCAGGAGCAGTCCTACGAGGAGGCCTTCGGACCTACCCGCTCCCCTCCGCAAAGGGTGCCCAAAGATCAGGAGGGTGGGACTGAAGTGCAGCCAGAATTTCAGGAGCAGCCCCTTCAAATAATGGAACAGGGGCTGCAACCTCGTGCACTCAATAAAAACATGGAACACGGACTCCTCCAGACCGCAGAAATTGCAGGCGGCCTGGGAGTCCGTGAACCGGCTTAAAAATTTGTTGCACGGCACTGCTCCGTGCACCACCCTCCAGGCCAAGTCCCCGGTGAATAGTGGGAGGACCCCTGCGTAGAGTGCCCTCCATCGGGGACCCCCGCCTCCTCCGGAGGGCAAGATGGTACGCCATGGCGTGTCTGGACGGCAGGCGAGGATGGCAAAGTTGAGAGTGTGCAGGAGCAGCCCGTACAGGAAACCCCTCCGCGCGGAACTGAAAGGCACGGAGGGGATTTCCCCGAGGCGGCTCAAGTTGTGAGGCGCCGGCCCCCGAGGGAGGTTCCGGGGTTTGGCGCCGATGAGGAATTCCGTCCGGACGGGGGTCAGTTCGGACGGGATCTCCCCACGTGCTTGAGCCTCCTCGATGCACCTAACGGAGTCAGGGCCCAGAGCTGTTTTTAGCGACTCGATGGCATCGGCCGCGTGGCGGACGTTGGCAGAATTTAGGCGCCGCGCCAGCGTGTCTGGCGCCATCCAGCCCGCTCCTCCGCCATCGAGCAGGTCCCTGACCCTGGTCACCTCACCAGCCACAGCCCTCTCTTCCGACCGCCACATAAAACCTCGGCCGTGGAGGTACGGATTCCCGAGCAGCGGTTCCTGCAGGACGGCCGCCACTCCAGCCGGCGGAGAGCTGCGCTTGGTGGAGACTTTGTTCCAGACCCTGATGAGTTCCCTGTAAAAGACAGGCAGCTCCCGGAGGGCGGTCCTGGCACCCCCCAAGTTCACAAACAGGAGCTGCGTGTCATAATTGAGGTCGCGCTGCTGGCGGAAGAAATACCTCGCCAGAGCACACCACCTAGGAGGGGGCTCGACGTAAAGGTATCTCTGCAGGGTCTGAAGACGGAAAGTCGCGCGCTGGGCGCTGACGCACACCAACGACTGACCGCCCTCCTCAAGCGGGAGACTCAAGACCGCGGCAGAGACCCAGTGCTTCCTGTTGTTCCAGAAGAAGTCCACCAGCTTCTTCTGTATCTTGGCGACAAACGCAGGGGGAGGGGTCAAAGTGACCAGCCGGTACCACAGCATTGCGGCCACCAGCTGGTTTATGACTAGCGCTCAACCCCTGTAGGACAGCACTCGGAGCAGTCCTGTCCAGCGCCCTAGGCGAGCGGCGACCTTGGCCTCCAGCTCCTGCCAGTTCGCCGGCCAGGCTCCCTCGTCGGGGCTAAGGTCGACTCCCAGATAGAGGAGATGGGTCGTGCTCCAGGCAAAAGGCCTGAGCTCCTCCGGCAGGGAGTCCACCCGCCACTGACCCACCAGGAGTCCGGAACATTTCTCCCAGTTGATCCTGGCGGAGGACGCGGCCGAGTAAATCTCCTGGCACTCACGCATCCTCCGCAGGTCAGCGGGATCCTCTACCGCGAGGAGCACGTCATCGGCGTAAGCCGAGAGGACGACCTCCACGCCCGGCCCTTGCAGAGCCAGTCCCGTCAACCTCGTCCGCAAGAGGCGCAGGAAAGGCTCCACGCAAACGGCGTATAACTGGCCGGACATGGGGCATCCCTGGCGCACCCCTCTCCTAAAGCGAAGGGGCGCCGTCAAGGACCCGTTAACCTTAATCAGACACTCCGCGGCGGCGTACAAAAGTCGGATCCGGGCGACGAAATGCGTCCCAAACCCGAAAGCGCGCAGAGTTCCGAGCAGATAGTCGTGATCCATCCTGTCGAACGCCTTCTCTTGGTCGAGGGATAGGAAGGCGACCGACAGACCAGCCTCCTGGGAACAATGGATGAGGTCCCGGACCAGATGGATGTTATCGTGGATTGTCCGGCCCGGGACCGTGTAGGACTGGTCGGGGTGGATCATGTGGTCCAGCACGGCACCAAGGCGAGCAGACATCGCCCTGGCGAAGATTTTGTAGTCCGTGCTGAGGAGGGAGACCGGGCGCCAGTTCTTAAGGAGGCGGAGATCGCCCTTCTTAGGCAGCAGGACGATGACTGCCCTGCGCCAAGAGAGGGGCATCTCCCCGGTCGCCAGACTTTCCCCCAGGACCCGCGCGTAGTCGCTCCCCAGGACGTCCCAGAACGCCCTGTGGAACTCCACGGTCAGCCCATCCAGCCCTGGGGATTTTCCCCTCGAGAGCCGGGCGAGGGCACCGGTCAGCTCCGCCAGGCTTAGCGGAGCTTCCAGATTTTCGGCGCCCTCCGGGCTGACCTTCGGCAGGTCCTCCCACAAAACTCTACGTGCTTCCTCGCTGGACGGATCCGGAGAGAACAGAGCCCCGTAATATTCACGGGCCCTGTTGTTGACGCCCTCCGGATCCGAGACGAGAGAGCCGTCGTCGGCCAGCAGCGTCAAGAGCTGCTTACGGACACTCTGCCTTTTTTCCAGCGAGTAGAAGAAGGGGGAGCCGCGGTCCAGATCCCGCAGGAACCGGATCCGCGACCTCACGAACGCGCCTCGGGACCCGACGAGCTGCAGGTCCTTCAGCGCGGCCTTCTTCACTTCGTACACCGTCTGCAGGGCCGGGTCCTGGATGACTTGACCGAGACGGGCTTACAGGTCGAGCACCTCTTTTTCTAGGCGCCCGACTCTGGCCGCCCGCCTCTTGGTCGACCCCCTCGCGTACTCTTGACAGAAGACGCGGACGTGAGCCTTGCCCACGTCCCACCATAGCCTCAAGGAGGGGAAGCCCCCCTGCTTCCTTCTCCAGTCGGACCAGAATCGACGGAACGAGTTGTTAAAGTGCCAGTACGCGGACCCCGTCCTCGCGCGGAGCGAAGCGAGCTCCGCCCACACCAGGTGGTGGTCCGAACACGGCACCAGCCGCATGGAGGCCGCCGGGACGCAGGAAACGTACGCCCGAGACACGTAAAGGCGGTCGACTCTAGACCATCCAACTCCAGGCCTCACCCAAGTAAAGGCGCTGGAGTCGGGGTGGAGATTTCGCCAGACGTCCACCAAGTCGAAGGACCCGACCAGGTCCCTCAACTTCTCCATCGCCGTCATGCACTGCGGGGCACCGGAGCGGTCCCTCGCCTCGAGGGTGCAGTTAAAATCCCCCCCGAGGACAATGCAGTCGCCGACGTCGACGGAGCCAAGAAGAGCGGACACCTCTTCAAAGAAGCGCGTTTGCTGCGGGCCGGGCTGAGGGGCGTACACGTTCACGAGATGGAGCGGCACGTCCCCCAGGCGAACCGTTACGTGCAGCAAGCAGCCTGGCACGGGCTCCTCGACCCCCAAGATCTCCGGCTGAAAATGCGGGCCCAGCAAGATGGCCACCCCACTAGAAATGGCGGTGAGGTGGCTCATGCGGACCTCTCCTTGCCATTCCAGGAGCCACGTGGCTTCGTCTCCCGGAACGGTGTGGGTTTCTTGCAGGAAGCACACCGCATATTTCCCCTTCCCGCAGGAGCGAAAAATTGTCAAATCTACGGCGTGCCCCTCTGCCGCCGTTGATGTTGAGGCTGGCTATGGTTATCTTCATGGCAAAAGCATAGTGCAACCTCTACCTTAACCTATTGTGGGGGAGGGAGCGGAGTCTTTTGTTGAACTCCGCTCCCTCCGCAGCCCAGCGAGGAGTCCCTCGAGCTCGCGCAGCTCAAGGTGTTGCGCCTTTGTCAAGGGCCCGCCCGCGGCCAAGGTTTTGACGGCGGCGCGGACGGACCCCTTGATCAGCTCTGGCTCGGACCATTTTTCCAGGGCCAGTCGGGCTTGGTTGCAGCGACCCCGGCTCTGGGCCAAAAAGTCCCGGAGTTCCTTTGCAGGAATGAGGATGGTCTCGGCAGCGGCCGCGAGCAGATCCACCGCCTCGCTGGCGGTGGTCTCTAGGTCTTCTCCCGCGTCCCCCACCGAGTCCCCGTCCTCCTCCGGGAGGTGGCCGCCAGCAGCCGGCCCATCGACCGCACAAGGTACGGCAAATGACCCGGCCGCTCCAACCGGCCCTGGCTCTGCCCCGATCCCACCCCCAGGATCGTCGGCAGAGGAGTCCCCACTGGGCTCTTTTAAAAATGGTGCTCGGTCGGGAAATGACAGCGGAAGGGGTTCCCCCTCCGCCCCAGGAACCGGGGAACAAGGAGAGACCCGGCCATAGGAAATCCCCAGGCTCCCCAAGTGCACCAGCTCCAAAGTAAGGGGCGAGGGTGGGTGTTCCTCCCCCTCCCCGCTGCCACCCCCCGGCCCAGCATCTACAGTTTCATTAAAATCAATCATTTGTGTTTCTGCCGGGTCGAGCGACTCCCGGGGGAAGTTGATTAATAGCTGGGCGGGCTCAGGTTCGGCCTTTTCGGCCCCGCCCGCCTCAGTCCCCGGGACGCCCGGCCCGGCGGCAATGCATTCCTCCATGGTCCCCACGCCCCCCACGACAGGCAGATCTTCCACGCCATCCCCGGGAGGCAGAGGCTGAGCAGCCTCGACTGTCTCACCCTCCCCGGGACAGACTCCTCCCGCCTACGGCGCTGCTTGGGGGCGCTGGTGGGGGTCGCGGGACACGCGGCGGGCACCGACTCCTCCGCGGAGGGATGTTGTTCACCCTCCGCCTCAACGGAGCGGCGCCTCCTTTTGTTGCTGGAGGTGCGCTGAGGCAGGGAGACCTCCATGTCTGCCGAGGCCTCCCGCTCCGCCCCCCCCTTTTCCTTTTCTTGCCCGCGCTTAGGCCCGTCTGCGGTATTGGTCAAGGGCTCAGGCACGGGCTCAGGGCACCCCGCGCTCGCCGGTGACGGGGTTGGGCTGAGCGCGGTGGTCAAATTTTCTGGCGCACTGAGGGGATCCGCCTCTGGGTGTTTTGCCTTCTTCCGCGCCTTCTTACCGGTCGGACGCTCTCCCTCCCCCCCGCCAGAGGCCGTGAAAACAAAGGCCCCCGACGATGCCCGCGCACCCATGGCTCCCGGCACGCGGACGCAACTAGGGGGAGGGGTGGCGGCGGCGCCAGCCTTGGCCGCCTTCGGTGGTTTGGCGGCCTTGGAGGCGGGGCAGTTCTTGCGAACGTGCCCCACCTCCCTACAGGCATGGCACCGCACGCCGTCCGACGTCCAGAAGACGCGGTAGGCAGTCCCCTCGTGCACCACATTAAAGTTCCCCTCCGTCGTCTCCTCCCGCGCCAGCCGGACAAAGAGCTGGCGGCGGAAGGAGAACACGTGGCGCAGGCTGTTCTCCCTGAGGCCGAGCGGTATGGGGTTGATCCCCGACCTTACCTCCCCCAGTTGGTGTAGGTGAGGGAGGAGGAGCTCAGCGGGAACAAAGGGCGGGACGTTCGATACGATGACCCTCTGCGCGGTGGCCTCGAGAGGATCCACCGGCAGGAACGTCCCGCCCACCGTGAGCCCCTTTTCGAGGGCCAGGGACACCGCCCGCTCCGACCCCAGGAAGAACACGGCCTTCCCAGACATCTTGGAGGCTGCGACAATGGCCGAGGGGCCGACTACCCCAGCCATCGCCCGCACGCACTCCTCAATGCTCATTGTGGGGTGAGTGTAGCTCTTGACTCCGTGTTTTTTTGTAATTAGTCTGAATGGTGGCAGGGCAGCGGGTGGCGCAGGAGGTGCCGTGGAAGCGGTTGCCACCTGCGCATATGTCTTCGCTGGCCCTGCCACCGGCGTGGATGGGGTCGCCATCACGGGGTCCCTTTAAGGGCTACACCCACCCCAAAGTCACAGGCCTTAATGGTCTTTATTAGCCTCGTTGGTGTTTGAACAGAGGGAGCTCTGAAAGAGGCACACCTCTCCCCTAGTTAATGATTGGGGAGGGGCCTTGTTCCCTCTGCTCAGTGTCTTAATTGTTTTTTTTTAAATTAGGAGGAAGGGCTCTCAGAGAGAGAGGGGAGAGACAGAGAGATAGAGATAGAGATAGAGATAGAGATAGAGAGAGGGGTGTGGGAAAGAGGGAGGCTGCGAGGGCAAGTCTC
Source organism: Pristiophorus japonicus (assembly GCF_044704955.1). Taxonomy (NCBI): domain Eukaryota; kingdom Metazoa; phylum Chordata; class Chondrichthyes; family Pristiophoridae; genus Pristiophorus; species Pristiophorus japonicus. The sequence goes on along the minus strand of NC_091978.1, from coordinate 302,379,293 downwards.
CCCACACAGCAATGGGTGGGTGCACTCCCCAGATGGCAAAAAACACAAAGCACAGTCTTTGGGGTGGTCTTCAGGTGGGGGGAGAAGATGTCTTCACCTGGGGCAGCTAGAGCCACCCAGGCACACACTCCTAACGATGTTCAATAGGTGATTAAATATTCTTCAGCCAGGTAGCTCCAGCTATCCCAGGCTAGGCAATGGGGGGGGGGAGGGGTGTTTCAATTGTGTTTGGGGCCTAGTTGTAAGCAAGGCCCCCACACACACTTCCACACACACACACCCCCCGCGATGTTCCGGCCCTCAAGTTATCTTCTTTCCTCCCCCCACCGATACAACAAAGTCTATTGGGGAATGCACCAAAACACACCCACCTGTCGAAGATGTGGAAATGACTCTCCCTCCTTCCACACTGGATGGTGTTTCCTCAGGTTGTTCTTTCCCCCTCTCTCCAACTCTCTGTAGTTGTAATAAATAATAATTGTTCAGCTCTCCTCCTCTCCCTCCGGATGTTGAATGGGTAGCAAGCTAGCCCTTTCCTCCTATTCCTGGGCTGGTCTCAGGGCTCTCAAGGCCTTCCAAAATCGGAGCAAAAGTTGATAGCTCCTTCTCTTACTGCTCACTCAGCCAACTGAGCAGGACACGCCTCCACTGCTCCACGATTGGTCCTTGTGCATGAAACTCTTTTTGGAGTTCACCTGCAAAAACATAAAACATTAAACGGTGCCACCCGACCTGGGTGACACACCAGACATTTACAAGGCCCTTTTTTTCCTTTTTTTTTTTTTTTTTTGGGCACTAAAATCACAATTTCTCCGGTGCCCTCTATAAAAGGGAAGGGGACACTAAAAGCACCGGCAATTAAAACAAATTAAACTTTAAAACGTAAAATCAAATTAAAATTTGGTTGCCGGGCGTGATGATGCACTCCAGTCCCTCCGGTGCCCACCTCTCGCGGAAGGCCGCGAGCGTACCGGTGGACACCGCGTGCTCCATCTCCAAGGACACCCTGGACCGGATGTAAGAGCGGAAGAGAGGCAGGCAGTCAGGTTGAACGACCCCCTCGACCGCCCGCTGCCTGGACCGGCTGATAGCACCCTTGGCCGTGCCCAGGAGCAGTCCTACGAGGAGGCCTTCGGACCTACCCGCTCCCCTCCGCACAGGGTGCCCAAAGATCAGGAGAGTGGGACTGAAGTGCAGCCAGAATTTCAGGAGCAGCCCCTTCAAATAATAAAACAGGGGCTGCAACCTTGTGCATTCCATAAAAACATGGAACACGGACTCTTCCAGACCGCAGAAATTGCAGGCGGCCTGGGAGTCCGTGAACCGGCTTAAAAATTTATTGCACGGCACTGCTCCGTGCACCACCCTCCAGGCCAAGTCCCCGATGAATAGTGGGAGGACCCCTGCGTCGAGTGCCTCCTTGTGCATGAAACTCTTTTAGAGTCTACCTGCAAAACATAAACATTAAACTGTGCCACCCGACCTGGGTGACACACCAGACATTTACAAGGCCCTTTTTTTCCTTTTTTTTTTTTTCTTTTTTTTTGGGCACTAAAATCACAATTTCTCCAGTGCCCCCTATAAAAGGGAAGGGGACACTAAAAGCACCGGCAATTAAAACAAATTAAACTTTAAAACGTAAAATCAAATTAAAATTTGGTTGCCGGGCGTGATGATGCACTCCAGTCCCTCCGGTGCCCACCTCTCGCGGAAGGCCGCGAGCGTACCGGTGGACACCGCGTGCTCCATCTCCAAGGACACCCTGGACCGGATGTAAGAGCGGAAGAGAAGCAGGCTGTCAGGTTGAACGACCCCCTCGACCGCCCGCTGCCTGGACCGGCTGATGGCACCCTTGGTCGTGCCCAGGAGCAGTCCTACGAGGAGGCCTTCGGACCTACCCGCTCCCCTCCGCACAGGGTGCCCAAAGATCAGGAGGGTGGGACTGAAGTGCAGCCAGAATTTCAGGAGCAGCCCCTTCAAATAATGGAACAGGGGCTGCAACCTCGTGCACTCAATAAAAACATGGAACACGGACTCCTCCAGACCGCAGAAATTGCAGGCGGCCTGGGAGTCCGTGAACCGGCTTAAAAATTTGTTGCACGGCACTGCTCCGTGCACCACCCTCCAGGCCAAGTCCCCGATGAATAGTGGGAGGACCCCTGCGTAGAGTGCCCTCCATCGGGGACCCCCGCCTCCTCCGGAGGGCAAGATGGTACGCCATGGCGTGTCCGGACGGCCGGCGAGGATGGCAAAGTTGAGGGTGTGCAGGAGCAGCCCGTACAGGAAACCCCTCCGCGCGGAACTGAAAGGCACGGAGGGGATTTCCCCGAGGCGGCTCAAGTTGTGAGGCGCCGGCCCCCGAGGGAGGTTCCGGGGTTTGGCGCCGATGAGGAATTCCGTCCGGACGGGGGTCAGTTCGGACGGGATCTCCCCATGTGCTTGAGCCTCCTCGATGCACCTAACGGAGTCAGGGCCCAGAGCTGTTTTTAGCGACTCGATGGCATCGGCCGCGTGGCGGACGTTGGCAGAGTTTAGGCGCCGCGCCAGCGTGTCTGGCGCCATCCAGCCCGCTCCTCCGCCATCGAGCAGGTCCCTGACCCTGGTCACCTCACCAGCCACAGCCCTCTCTTCCGACCGCCACATGAAGCCTCGGCCGTGGAGGTACGGATTCCCGAGCAGCGGCTCCTGCAGGACGGCCGCTACTCCAGCCGGCGGAGAGCTGCGCTTGGTGGAGACTTTGTTCCAGACCCTGATGAGTTCCCTGTAAAAGACAGGCAGCTCCCGGAGGGCGGTCCTGGCACCCCCTAAGTTCACAAACAGGAGCTGCGTGTCATAATTGAGGTCGCGCTGCTGGCGGAAGAAATACCTCGCCAGAGCACACCACCTAGGAGGGGGCTCGACGTAAAGGTATCTCTGCAGGGTCTGAAGACGGAAAGTCGCGAGCTGGGCGCTGACGCACACCAACGACTGACCGCCCTCCTCAAGTGGGAGACTCAAGACCGCGGCAGAGACCCAGTGCTTCCTGTTGTTCCAGAAGAAGTCCACCAGCTTCTTCTGTATCTTGGCGACAAACGCAGGGGGAGGGGTCAAAGTGACCAGCCGGTACCACAACATTGCGGCCACCAGCTGGTTTATGACTAGCGCTCGACCCCTGTAGGACAGCACTCGGAGCAGTCCTGTCCAGCGCCCTAGGCGAGCGGCGACCTTGGCCTCCAGCTCCTGCCAGTTCGCCGGCCAGGCTCCCTCGTCGGGGCTAAGGTAGACTCCCAGATAGAGGAGATGGGTCGTGCTCCAGGCAAAAGGCCTGAGCTCCTCCGGCAGGGAGTCCACCCGCCACTGACCCACCAGGAGTCCGGAACATTTCTCCCAGTTGATCCTGGCGGAGGACGCGGCCGAGTAAATCTCCTGGCACTCACGCATCCTCCGCAGGTCAGTGGGATCCTCTACCGCGAGGAGCACGTCATCGGCGTAAGCCGAGAGGACGACCTCCACGCCCGGCCCTTGCAGAGCCAGTCCCGTCAACCTCGTCCGCAAGAGGCGCAGGAAAGGCTCCACGCAAACGGCGTATAACTGGCCGGACATGGGGCATCCCTGGCGCACCCCTCTCCTAAAGCGAAGGGGCGCCGTCAAGGACCCGTTAACCTTAATCAGACACTCCGCGGCGGCGTACAAAAGTCGGATCCGGGCGATGAAATGCGTCCGAAACCCGAAAGCGCGCAGAGTTCCGAGCAGATAGTCGTGATCCACCCTGTCGAACGCCTTCTCTTGGTCGAGGGATAGGAAGGCGACCGACAGACCAGCCTCCTGGGAACAATGGATGAGGTCCCGGACCAGATGGATGTTATCGTGGATTGTCCGGCCCGGGACCGTGTAGGACTGGTCGGGGTGGATCATGTGGTCCAGCACGGCACCAAGGCGAGCAGACATCGCCCTGGCGAAGATTTTGTAGTCCGTGCTGAGGAGGGAGACCGGGCGCCAGTTCTTAAGGAGGCGGAGATCACCCTTCTTAGGCAGCAGGACGATGACTGCCCTGCGCCAAGAGAGGGGCATCTCCCCGGTCGCCAGACTTTCCCCCAGGACCCGCGCGTAGTCGCCCCCCAGGACGTCCCAGAACGCCCTGTGGAACTCCACGGTCAGCCCGTCCAGCCCCGGGGATTTTCCCCTCGAGAGCCGGGCGAGGGCACCGGTCAGCTCCGCCAGGCTTAGCGGAGCTTCCAGATTTTCGGCGCCCTCCGGGCTGACCTTCGGCAGGTCCTCCCACAAAACTCTACGCGCTTCCTCGCTGGACGGATCCGGAGAGAACAGAGCCCCGTAATATTCACGGGCCCGGTTGTTGACGCCCTCCGGATCCGAGACGAGAGAGCCGTCGTCGGCCAGCAGCGTCAAGATCTGCTTACGGACACTCTGCCTTTTTTCCAGCGAGTAGAAGAAGGGGGAGCCGCGGTCCAGATCCCGCAGGAACAGGATCCGCGACCTCACGAACGCGCCTCGGGACCCGACGAGCTGCAGGTCCTTCAGCGCGGCCCTCTTCGCTTCGTACACCGTCCGCAGGGCCGGGTCCTGGACGACTTGACCGAGACGGGCTTCCAGGTCGAGCACTTCTTTTTCTAGGCGCCCGACCCTGGCCGCCCGCCTCTTGGTCGACCCCCTCGCGTACTCTTGACAGAAGACGCGGATGTGAGCCTTGCCCACGTCCCACCATAGCCTCAAGGAGGGGAAGCCCCCCTGCTTCCTTCTCCAGTCGGACCAGAATCGACGGAACGAGTCCTGGAACCGCACGTCCTCCAGCAGCCGGTTGTTAAAGTGCCAGTACGCGGACCCCGTCCTCGCGCGGAGCGAAGCGAGCTCCGCCCACACCAGGTGGTGGTCCGAACACGGCACCGGCCGCATGGAGGCCGCCGGGACGCAGGAAACGTACGCCCGAGACACGTAAAGGCGGTCGACTCTAGACCATCCAACTCCAGGACTCACCCAAGTAAAGGCGCTGGAGTCGGGGTGGAGATTTCGCCAGACGTCCACCAAGTCGAAGGACCCGACCAGGTCCCTCAACTTCTCCATCGCCGTCATGCACTGCGGGGCACCGGAGCGGTCCCTCGCCTCGAGGGTGCAGTTAAAATCCCCCCCGAGGACAATGCAGTCGCCGACGTCGACGGAGCCAAGAAGAGCGGACACCTCTTCAAAGAAGCGCGTTTGCTGCGGGCCGGGCTGAGGGGCGTACACGTTCACGAGATGGAGCGGCACGTCCCCCAGGCGAACCGTTACGTGCAGCAAGCGGCCTGTCACTGGCTCCTCGACCCCCAAGATCTCCGGCTGAAAATGCGGGCCCAGCAAGATGGCCACCCCACTAGAAATGGCGGTGAGGTGGCTCATGCGGACCTCTCCTTGCCATTCCAGGAGCCACGTGGCTTCGTCTCCCGGAACGGTGTGGGTTTCTTGCAGGAAGCACACCGCATATTTCCCCTCCCGCAGGAGCGAAAAATTGTCAAATCTACGGCGTGCCCCTCTGCCGCCGTTGATGTTGAGGCTGGCTATGGTTATCTTCATGGCAAAAGCATAGTGCAACCTCTTCCTTAGCCTATTGTGGGGGAGGGAGTTGAGTCGTTTGTTGACCTCCGCTCCCTCCGCAGCCCAGCGAAGAACTTTTTGAGCTGGCGCAGCTCAAGGCCTTGAGCCTTTGATAAGGGCCCGCCCGCGGCCATGGTTTTAGCGGCGGCGCGGACGGACGCGACGAGCAGCCCCGGCTCGGACCATCTTTCCAGGGCCAGACGGGCTTGGTCGCGGCGACCCCGGCACTGGACCAAAAAGTCCCGGAGTTCCTCTGCGGGAATGAGGAGGGTCTCAGTGGCGGCCGCGAGCAGATCCACCGCCTCACTGGCGATGGACTCGAGATCTTCACCCGCGTCCTCCATCGAGTCCCCGTCCCCCTCCGGGAGGTCGCCGCTAGCAGCCGGCCTGTCGACTGCACGAGGTACGGCAAACGGCCCGACCGCTCCATCCGGCCCTGGCTCTGCCCCGATCCCACCCCCAGGATCGTCGGCAGAGGAGTCCCCACTGGGCTCTTTTAAAATTGGTGCTGGGTCGGGAAGCGACAGCGGAAGGGGTTCCCCCTCCTCCCCAGGAACCGGGGAACAGGGAGAGACCTGGTCAAAGTAATGTTCCAGGTCCTCCAATTCCCCCAGCTCCACAGTAGGGGGCGAGGGTTGTTGTTCTTCTCCCTCCCCGCCGCCACCCCCCAGCCCAGCGTGAACGGATTCCATAAAATTGGCATTTTCAGAGTCGAGCAAATCCCGGGGGAAGTTGGGTATTGGCTGGGCGGGCTCAGGTTCAGCCTTTTCAGCCCCGCCCGCCTCAGTCCCCAGGACGCTCGACCCGGCGGCTACGCATTCTTCCGCTGGCCCCACGCCCCCCACGACAGGCAGATCTGCCACGCCCTCCCCAGGAGGCAGCGGCTGGGCAGCCTCGACTGCCTCACCCTCCCCGGGGACAGATTCCTCGCGCCTACAGCGCAATTTGGGGGCGCTGGTGGGGGACGCGGGACACGCGGCGGGCACCGCCTCCTCCGCGGAGGGTCGTTGTTCCCCCTCCGCCTCATTGGGGCGGTGCCTCCTTTTGTTCCTGGGGGTGCGCGGAGGCAGGGGGACCTCCATGTCTGCCGAGGCCTCCCGCTCCGCCCCCCCCTTTTCCTTATCTTGCCCGCGCCCGGGCCCCTCCGCGGTATTGGTCAAGGGCTCGGGCACGGGCTCAGGGCACCCCGCGCTCGCCGGTGACTGGGTTGGGCTGAGCGCGGTGGTCAAACTTTCCGGCGCACTGAGGGGACCCGCCTCTAGATGTCTCGTCTTTTTCCGCGCTTTCTTTCCGCTCGGACGCTCTCCCTCCCCCCCGCCGGAGGCCCTGAAAACAAAGGCCCCCGACGATGCCCGCGCACCCATGGCTCCCGGCACGCGGACGCAACTGGGGGGAGGGGTGGCGGCGGCGCCAGCCTTGGCCGCCTTCGGTGGTTTGGCGGCCTTGGAGGCAGGGCAGTTCTTACGAACATGCCCCACCTCCCTGCAGGCATGGCACCGCACGCCGTCCGACGTCCAGAAGACGCGGTAGGCAGTCCCCTCGTGCACCACATTAAAGTGCCCTTCCGTCATGTCCTCCCGCGCCAGCCGGACAAAGAGCTGGCGGCGGAAGGAGAACACGTGGCGCAGGCTGTTCTCCCTGAGGCCAAGCGGTATGGGGTTGATCCCCGACCTTACCTCCCCCAGTTGGTGTAGGTGAGGGAGGAGGAGCTCAGCGGAAACAAAGGGCGGGACGTTTGACACGATGACCCTCTGCGCGGTGGCCTCGAGAGGGTCCACCGGCAGGAACGTCCCGCCCACCGTGAGCCCCTTTTCAAGGGCCAGGGACACCGCCCGCTCCGACCCCAGCCATCGCCCGCACGCACTCCTCGATGGTCATTGTGGGGTGAGTGTAGCTCTTGACCCCGTGTTTTTTAGTAATAAGTGTAAAAGGTGGCAGGGCAGCGGGTGGCGCAGGAGGTGCCGTGGATGTGGACACCGCCTGCGCATATGTCCTCGCTGGCCCCGCCACCGGCGTGGATGGGGTCGCCATCACGTGGTCCCTTTAAGGGCTACACCCACCCCAAAGTCACAGGCCTTAATGGTCTTGATTGGCCTCGTTTGATTTGACCGAGCAGAGGAGCTCTTAATGAGGCACACCTCTCCCCTAGTTGGCAATTGGGGAGGGGCCTTGCTCCCTCTGCTCAGTTGTCTTAATTGTTTTATCTTTTTTTTTAAATTAGGAGGAAGGGGCCTCAGAGAGAGAGGGGAGAAACAGAGTAACAGAGAAAGAGAGAGGGGGGTGGGAAGGGGGGGGGGGAACTGCGAGGGCAGGTCTCCCCTCGCAGCTGTGGGTGGGTGCACTCCCCAGATGGCAAAACACACAAGCACAGTCTTTGGGGTGGTCTTCAGGTGGGGGGAGAAGACGTCTTCACCTGGGGCAGCTAGAGCCACCAGGCACACACTCCCAACGATGTTAATTGGGTGATTAAAAAATCTTCAGCCTGGTAGCTCCAGCTATCCCAGGCTCGGCAAATGTGGGGGGTAGGGGGGGTTCCAATTGTGGGGGGGGCCTAGTTGTAAGCAAGGCCCCCACACACACTACCACACACACACACACCCCCCGCGATGTTCCGGCCCTCAGTGGTCTTCTTTCCTCCCCCCACCGATACAACAAAGTCTGTTTGGGAAATGCACCCACACCCACCTGTAGAATTGTAGAGTCTCCCTCCTTCCACACTGGATGTTGTTGTTGGTTTTTCCCCCTCTCTCCAACTCTTTGCAGAAATGGTAAAGAGTTGTTAAAAGTTTTCTTTTTTCCTCCTCTCCCTCTGGGTGAAAGTTGGTGGTGAAGCCCCTTCCTTCCTTCTCTTCCTGGGCTGTTCTCAGGGCTCTCCAGGCAGGAGCACAGGTTGATAGCTGCTCCTCTCACTGCAGCTCACAGCTCCAACTGAGCAGGACACGCCTCCACTGCTCTACCATTGGTTCCTTGTGCATGAAACTCTTTTGAGTTTACCTGCGAAAACATAAAACATGTATCCGTGCCACCCGACCTGGATGACACACACAAGACATTTACAAGGCCCTTTTTTTTTTTTTTTGGTTTTTTTTTGTGTTTTTTTTTTGGGCACTAAAATCAAATTTTTCCTTTTTTCCAGTGCCCCCTATAAAAGGAGAGGGGGACACTAAAAGCACCGGCAATTAAAACAAATTAAACTTAAAAAACGTAAAATCAAATTAAAATTTGGTTGCCGGGCGTGATGATGCACTCCAGTCCCTCCGGTGCCCACCTCTCGCGGAAGGCCGCGAGCGTACCGGTGGACACCTCCTTGTGCATGAATGACAGAAGGATAGTTTGCAGGTGCAGCAGGTAATCAGGAAGGCAAATGGAATGTTGGCCTTCATTGCGAAAGGGATGGCGTACAAAAGCAGGGAGGTGTTGCTGCAATTGTATAAGGTATTGGTAAGGCCGCACCTGGAGTACTGCGTGCAGTTTTGGTCACCTTACTTAAGGAAGGATATACTAGCTTTGGAAGGGGTACAGAGACGATTCACTAGGCTGATTCCAGAAATGAGGGGGTTACCTTATGATGATAGATTGAGTAGACTGGGTCTTTACTCCTTGGAGTTCAGAAGGATGAGGGGTGATCTTATAGAAACATTTAAAATAATGAAAGGGATAGACAAGATAGAGGCAGAGAGGTTGTTTCCACTGGTTGGGGAGACTAGAACTAGGGGGCACAGCCTCAAAATACGGGGGAGCCAATTTAAAACCGAGTTGAGAAGGAATTTCTTCTCCCAGAGGGTTGTGAATCTGTGGAATTCTCTGCCCAGGGAAGCAGTTGAGGCTAGCTCATTGAATGTTTTCAAGTCAAAGATAGATAGATTTTTAAGCAATAAGGGAATTAAGGGTTACGGGGAGAGAGCGGGTAAGTGGAGCTGAGTCCACGACCAGATCAGCCATGATCTTATTGAATGGCGGAGCAGGCTCGAGGGGCTAGATGGCCTACTCCTGTTCCTAATTCTTATGTTCTTATGTTCTTATGTTGTTATTATTATGTCTTTCTCACATTTTACCATCACTCATGACATAAACCCAAGTTGGGAACTCCCACCCTTCTTGAAAAGACCATTTCAAGCATTCTTCATTATCCTCCCTTTCTGCATACCCACCTATTGGGAAGCTGGCACTAGTCAGCGGTGTTGGATAATAATGGCAGAAGTGGAAGGCCGCAGGAGAGATCACAGCTGGGGGAAGAAATTAGACTAACAGATTTTGGGTCGAGCAATGGTGGGTTGCCAGGAGAGACCAGCAGCAGGTGGGTGCATGAGATTAAGTGAAGGATGCAGTGATTAATCTTAAATCCCCACTCCTCAATGTTGTCAAACCCGATGCCCTCTGGCCATTAATCACCAACCCCAGGACCTTTTCCTCAGCTCTACCAAACTCTAGAACTACTCAACAACAACAACTTGTATTTATATAGCGCCTTTAATGTAGTAAAATAAATCAATTAAAGATAAAACCATCTCTGACCATTTCCTTGTATCACTCTCGACCCACATTCCCCTTCCCCAATCCAAACCTACTTCCTTCTGCATCCGCCCAGGAAAACACTCTCTCCAAATTCTATTACAACTGCACTTATCAAATCAAAACTGTCTAAACTTTGGCCCTCTTTTAACAATGACATTTCTTCAGTCACCGATCTGCTCAATCACACCCTCATTACCATCTTTGATGCCCTCATCCCTATTAAAATAATTACTCTCTCCCACCCTTACCATTCCCCTTGGTACACCCCTCTTCTTCGCTCCCTCAGGTCCAAGGGGAGTTAAGACTTGAACGGATGTTGTGGACAACGGGTTTAGCCATTCACTGCCAGATCTGGCTCAAACACATAAAACACTATCGGTTCTTACTCTTGTCTACAAAAACTGTTCATTATTACAGGATCATTATGGATTGCAAAAATAACCCCAGGCTACTATTCTCTACTGCTAACCATCTCCTTAAACCCCTCCCCCATGTCTCCACCACTCTCACCTCCAAGAACAAGTGTGAGGACCTCAGGGACTTCTTTGTATCAAAGATTGAGACCATCCAATCAGCTGCCTCTGCAAGTTCCCTTCCTTCATCTATCCCACAGGGCCAAACTTCATCTGATGTTCCCATCTGCCCTAGCCCTAAACTCATATTTTTCTAGTTTTTCTTTGATCTCTCCTCTTAATCTCTCCAAACTCATCGTACCCATGAGACCCACTTCCTGCTCTCTTGACCCTATTCCCACAAAACTGCTGACCACCCAACTTCCTTTTCTGGCTCCCATGTTAGCTGACATTGTTAATGGTTCTCTGTCCTCTCCTTCAAATCTGCTGTCATCACCCCTCTCCTCAAAAAACCAACCCTTGACGCCACTTTGCTTGCTCACTATTGCCCCATCTCCAACCTCCCTTTCCTGTCCAAATACTTGAACGTGTTGTTGCCTCCCAAATCCATGATCATCTTTCCATGAATTCAATGTTTGAATCCTTTCAATCTGGTTTTCGCCCCTGCCACAGTACAGAAACTGCTCTCATCAAAGTCACAAATGACATCCTTTATGACTGTGACAAAGGTAAACTATCTCTCCTCTTCCTTCTGGACCTGTTTGCAGCCTTTGACACAGTTGACCACTCCATCCTACTCCAATGTCTCTCCACCAATGTCCAGGTAGGTGGGACTGCAGTCGCCTGGTTCCATTCTTATCTATCTAATCATAGCCAGAAAATCTCCTGCAATGGTTTCTCTTCCCACTCCCGCATCATTACCTCTGGTGTCCCCCAAGGATCTGTCCTTGGCCTCCTCTTATTTCTCATCTACATGCTGCCCCTTGGCGATAGCATCCGAAAACACAGAGTCAGTTTCCACATGTACACAGACGACACCCAGCTCTACCTTTCCACCCCTTCTGCCAATCCCTGCTTGGTATCTAAATTGCCAGATGGCTTGTCCGACATCCAGTACTGGATGAGCAGAAATTTTCTTCAATTAACTATTGGGAAGACCGAAGCCATTATCTTTGGTCCCCGCCGTAAACTGCGAACCCTAACCACTGACTCCATCCCTCTCCCTAGCAACAATCTGAGGGTGAACAAGACTGTTCACAATCTAGGTGAAACCCTGAAATGAGTTTCCAGCCACATATCCGTAGCATAACTAAAACCGCCTTTTTCCACCTCCGTAACATTGCCCGCCTCCGCCCCTGCCTCAGCTCTTCTGCTGCTGAAACCCTCATTCATTCCTTTGTTACCTCTAGACTTGACTACTACAACTCATTCCTGGCCGGCCTTCCACATTCCACACTACGTAAACTTGAAGTCATCCAAAACTCAGCAGCCCGTGTACCAACCCTCACCAAGTGAAGATCACCCATGACCCCTGTGCTTTCTGACCTACATTGGTTCCCAGTTAAACGTCGATTTCAAAATTCTCATCCTTGTTTACAAATCACTCCATGAACTTTCCCCTCCCTATCTCTGTAATCTTTTTCAGCCTCACAATCGCACAAGATGTCTGTGCTCCTCAAATTCTGGTTTCTTGAACATCCCTAATTATAACTGTTCAACCATCGGTGGACGTGCCTTCAGCTGCCTGGGCCCTAAGCTCTGGAACTCCCTCCTTAAACCTTTATGCCTCTCTACCTCTCTTTCCTCCTTTAAGACGCTCGTTAAAACCTACCTCTTCTCACAAGCTTTTGATTATCTGCCTTAATTTCTTCTGTGGCTCGGTGTCAAATTTATCTGTTTGTCTGTAACACTGCTGTGAAGCGCCTTGGGACGTTTTACTACGTTAAAGGCGCTATATAAATAAAAGTTATTATTATTATTAGTAAAACATCCTAAGGCTCACAGGAATGTTATAAGACAAAAGATTTGACACTGAGCCACATAAGAAATTAGGACAGATGAACAAAAGCTTAGTCAAAGATGTAGGTTTTAAGGAGCATCTTAAAGGAGGATAGAAACATAGAGAGCCAGAGAGATTTAGGGAGGGAGTTCCAGAACTTAGGGCCTAGGCAGCTGAAGGCATGGCCACCGATGGTTGAACAGTTATAATCAGGGATGCTCAAGATGGCAGAATTTGAGGAGCGCAGATATCTTGGAGGATTGTGGGGCTGAAGGAGATTATAGAGATAGGAATGGATGAGGCGATTAAGGAGCCATGAAAACAAGGATGAGAATGTTGAAATCGAAGTGTTGCTTAACCAGGAGCCAGTGTAGGTCAGCGAGCACAGGGGTGATGGGTGAATGGGACTTGATGCGGGTTTGGGCATGGGCAGCCGAGTTTTGGATGACCTCAAGTTTACGTAAGGTAGAGTGTGGGAGGCCAGCCAGGTGTGCATTAGAATAATCAAAATTAGAGGTACCAATGGCATGGATGAGGGTTTCAGCAGCAGATGAGCCGAGGCAGGAGCAAAGATGGGCAATGTTACAGAGGTGGAAATAAGTGGTCTTAGTTATGCCATGAATATGTGGTCGGAAGCTCATTTCAGGGTCAAATATGACACCAAGTTTGCGAACAGTATGGTTCAGCCTCAGACAGATGGAGGCAGAGGGATGGAGTTGATGGCGAGGGAACTGAGATTGTGGCTTTGAGGAGAGTGTTTCGATACTGTTGAAACCAGATTAGAGGGATTTAAACATGGATTTGCAGGAAAGATGGCCACGGATTTTGGTGGCAACAACACGTTCAAGGAGGAAAGAGATGGGGCGGTAGTTTGCAAGGATGGACAGGGGGTCAAGGGTTGGTTTTTTGAGGAGGAGTTGATGATGGCAGATTTGAGGGCAAGGGGGACAGTACCTGAGGAGAGAGAACTGTTAACAATGTCAGCTAACATGGGAGCCAGAAAAGGAAGTTAGGTGGTCAGCAGATTGATGGGAATAGGGTCAAGGGAGCAGAAAGTGTGTCTCATAGACAAGATGAAAGCACCGAGGTCAATAGGGGAGATCGGAGAGAAACCTGAGAAACATGTGAATTCAGGGCTAGGACAGGAGGGGACCTTAGAGAAAGTTTGGCCCGGTGGGCTACTGGAAGGAAGGGAAGTGGCAGAGACAGCTGATCGGATGGTCTCAATCTTAGTAACAAAAACTTCCATGAACTCCTCGCACTTGTTGTTAGAGTTGAGGGTGTAGAAGACAGGGGAGAGGTGTTTAAGAAGATGGTTAGCAGTAGAAAATAATAGCAAGGTGTTATCTTTGCATTCCAGAATGATCCTGGAATCGTGAGCAGTTTTGGCAGAGTAGGATCTGATAATGCTGTCCAGCCAGATTTGGCGGTGTATGGCTAAACTAGTTGTCTGCCATATCCATTCAAGTCTGCATCCCTTGGACTTGAAGGAGCAAAGAGGTTTGCATACATAATATCACTTCCCCCCAAAGCCTTATGTGCAAGTTATTTACAGGTTGAGGCGAGGTGTTCCCGGGTTGATCACCTGAGTTGAAGTCCTGGCCTGGGTGAGTTGGTCGGATCATTGCTGCACTACGGCACGGCTGGTCTGATCGGACTGTCGGGCATGGTGGGTTCATCCTCGTGCTTGACAGCGAGGTCGATTGCTGGTTAGGTGTGTGTTGGTGGATAGCAGATGGTAACGTCTTCTTCAAACTATTCTTGGTTGTCAGTGAATCACAGTTTGTTCTGATCCAAGTGCTTTCCACACATTTGCCCATTCAACAGTTTAACAGCAAACACTCTATTCCCGTCCTTGGCTAAAACAGTGCCAGCAATCCATTTGGGACCATGACCGTAATTGAGAACAAACACAGGATCATTAACCTCAATGTCACGCGATACAGCCGTGCGATCATGATACACATTATGCCGGTGCCGCCGGGTTCCTATGAGATCATTGAGATCCAGGTGGACTAAGGAAAGCCGGGTTTTGAGTGCTCTCTTCATTAACAATTCTGCAGGGGGGACCCCGGTGAGCGAGTGGGGGCGCGTCTGGTAGCTGAGCAGGACCCGAGATAGCCGGGTCTACAAGGAGCCATCCGTTATGTGTTTCAAGCTCTGCTTGATGGTTTGGACTGCCCGTTCCGCTTGACCATTGAATGGGGCAGACCTGACATGCTTAATGCCATTGCGGGTCATGAACTCGTTGAATTCCGAGCTGATGAAACATGGTCCATTGTCACTAACCAGGACATCGGGCAAACCATGGGTGGCAAACATGGCCCTGAGGCTTTCAATGGTGGCAGTGGACGTACATGATGACATTATTATACATTCAATCCATTTAGAATAAGCGTGCACTGCTACTAGAAACATCTTTCCTAGAAAAAGGCCAGAAAAATCTACATGGACCCTGGACCACGGTTTGGAGGGCCATGACCACAGGCTCAGTGGGGCCTCCCTGGGTGTGTTGCTCAACTGTGAGCAAGTGTTGCATTGGTGTACGCATGACTCCAATTCGGAGTTAATGCCGGGCCACCAAATATGCAACCTGGCGATAGTCTTCATCATGACTATGCCTGGATGGGTACTGTGTAGGTCACGTATAAATGTTTCCCTGCCTTTTTTTGGCAAAACCACACGATTCCCCCACAGGAAAAAATCTGATTGGATGGACAATTCATCCTTGCGTCGGTGGAATGGCTTAATTTCATCTTGCATTTCCCCGGGAACCACCGACCAGCTCCCATTAAGGATGCAGCTTTTTACTAGTGATAGCACAGGGTCCTGGCTAGTCCAGTTCCTGATCTGGCGAGCCATGACGTGTGACCCCTCGCTCTCAAAAACATCCATTACAAGAAGCAAGTCTGCGTCTTGCGCCATTTTCACCCTGGTGAAAATGGTAATCGACTGAGGGCGTCAGCGCAGTTCTCAGTGCCTGGTCTGTGGCGGATTACATAGTCATACACAGACAATGTCAGTGCCCATCTTTGGATGCGGGACGAAACATTGGTGTTGATACCTTTGCTGTCTGAGAGCAATGAAGTAAGCGGTTTGTGGTCAGTTTCGAGCTCGAACCGGAAACCAAATAGGTATTGATGCATTTTCTTAACCCTGTATACACATGTTAACGCTTCTTTCTCAACCATACTGTAGGCTCTTTCAGCCTTGGATAAACTTCTGGACACATATGCAACCAGTTGCAGTTTGCCTGACACATTGGCTTGCTGTAACACACAACCGACCCCGTACAACAATGCATCACAAGCTAGTACTAAACGTTTACATGGGTCATACAATACAAGTAACTTGTTAGAGCGTAGCAGGTTTCTGGCCTTATTAAAGGCTGTCTCTTGAGATTTACCCCAAACCCAGTCGTCACCCTTGTGTAGCAATAAATGCGAGGGTTCCAGCAAAGTGCTCAACCCCGGTAGAAAGTTACCAAAATAGTTGGAGAGTCCTAGGAACGAACGCAGCTCCGTCACATTCTGTGGTCTGGGTGCATTCTTGATGGCCTCCGTCTTGGAGTCCGTGGTCTGATGCCGTCTGCCGCAATCTTTCTCCCCAGAAATTCGACCTCTGGTGCCAGAAAAGTACATTTGGAGCATTTCAGCCTGAGTCCCACTCTGTCCAATCGCTTGAGAACCTCTTCCAGGTTGTGCAAGTGTTCGGTGGTGTTGCGACCAGTGATCAGGATGTTGCCTTGGAACACCACTGTGCATCTAACCGATTTCAATAGACTCTCCATGTTCCTCTGTAAGATGGCCGCCGCCGAACGAATCCCAAAGGGGCATCTGTGGTACACGAACAGTCCTTTGTGCGTGTTGATGCATGTCAATTTTTTTGAAGGTTCAGCCAGCTCCTGCGTCATAGAAGCAGAGGTTAGATTTTCTTGGTGAACGACTTCCCCCTGCTAGCGTTGCGAATAGGTCCTCCACTTTAGGTAGTGGGTACTGGTCCTGTAACGAGACTTGGTTGATCGTTACCTTGTAGTCCCCGCAGATTCTGACCATCCCATCACTCTTTAGCACTGGCACGATCGGACTGGCCCAATCATTGAACTCGTTGAAGTCTGTCCAGCTCGATCTCGACTTTCTCTCGCATCATATATGGGACTGCTCAGGCCTTGTGATGAACGGGCCATGCCCCAAGAACAAGATGGATCTGCACCTTGGTGCCTGTGAAGTTGCTGATGCCTGGCTCAAATAACGCCGGGAATTTGTATAGCACCTGGGCGCATGAGGCGTCATTCACCAAAGACAGTGCTTTGATGTCATCCCAGTTCCATCGGATCTTTCCTAGCCAGCTTCTGCAGAACAGCTTTGGGCCATCGCCTGGTACAATCCATAGTGGTAAATCATGCACCATTCCGTCATATGATACTTTCACTGCTGCACTGCCGATAACAGGTATGAGTTCTTTGGTGTAAGTGCGCAGCGTTGTGTGAATCGGGCTCCGTTTTGGCCTCTGTGCCTTGTTGCCCCACAATTTCTCAAAAGCCTTCTGGCTCATGATTGATTGACTCCCATGTCCAATTCCATGGAGACTGAAATGCCGTTAAGTTTAACTTTTAACATTATTGGAGGGCTTTTGGTGGTGAAGGTGTGTACCCCATTCACTTCCTCTTCATCCTTGGGTTGAGTTGCTTCTCCTGCTCGTTCAGCGTGATCCTCGCTGGATCGGTCGTCCTCTGCTGACTCTGCCATATGGTGAGTCAGAGGTCATTGTACGTTCGCTGGAGGTGCCCCATTGTTCCACAGCCCTTGCACACATAGTGCTTGAATTGATATGATAGGCTCTATGACTGTCCCTGCAGCGCCAACATGGTGTTAATGAATGCGCATTCACACTCCACAGTAGCCTCCGAGTCACCCTAAGCCTGGCCTTTGCAGTCGTGTAGGCCCTGCCATGTACAGTTCTGCCTGTTGAGGCATTATTTTATGCACAGTACTTGCCGGTGAGGTTCGATACTGTGAAGATATTTGTTTAGTGTTGTCGCTCGTGGATATGAAAGCCTGGGCTATCGAGATGGCCTTGCTCAGATCTAGGGAGTCGGCAGACAGCAGCAGGCAGAACTTGCCAAGTTCTGGCCCTCGGAGTGATGGTGCATGTAAAAGCAATACCTGGCCATTAGGATGCTCTCCTTCGGCTTGACGTGTTCCCGAACCAGCGTGCACAGCTCTGTGTAAGTCTTGTCCGTTGGTTGACCGGTGCCAGCAGATTTTTGAGGAGGCCATATATCGAAGACCCACATACGGTAAGGAGAATCGCCCTGCACTTGACCGCCGTCTCCGCCGTGTCCAGCTCGTTGGCCACGAAGTACTGGTCGAGATGCTCAACAAAGGCTTCCCAATCCACCCTCAACAAATCTCTCAAGAATACCAAAGGCAGCCATTACCGCGTGAAAGTTCATGATCTGTAACTCCTCACCAATTATTATGTTCAGAAAAACTCCACAAGATTGTGTTGTAAGCTCAAACCATTGTGACCTTGGTCTCTTTAATGTAACGCCAAAGTGAGGAAGCAGCATGGTGGATTGCCTCTTATACCTGCTTGCCCAGGGTGCACAGGTGACCCTTAGGTCTCCCACAGGTGTGCCCCCTGGTGGCAAGCCTTACACATTGGTGAGGTTTGCATATATAACATGTTGCCCCTACCCAGGCTGAGAATTCCCAAATTTGATAGGCTGGATCATTAACATGACCTGTTGCACTACCTGGCAAGCATGCCCCTGACAGAGCCTTGTGCCAGGAATTGGGGGCAGGAGCAGGAATGAAGTTGTCTTTAAGTGAGGTCTACATTTATTGCAGGGATAAACCTTTCTCTGTACTTTGGGTGAAGTAACAGATATCCAGGCATATGGGGGGACACAGTGTCATAACCACTGCCTCTGGGAAATTCTGCATGCAAGCTAAAATTGGAGTCAGCCAGATCAGGGCAGTAAGTCCCCCATTCTATGTTAACTGCTGCCACAGCTGCCTTGTTTGAAAGACAGCACTTCCAGGATTACAGGATTATTCACTCAAGTGTTTTGAGGCTTGAACATATGACCTTCTGACTCCGAGTGCTACACAGTGCCAAGGTTGACACCTTTCCTGTCACAGCCTGTGTGGCACACATATTTTAGAGCAGTCAGTGTACATCACCCTGGGCTCCCACAAAGCATGCTTACTAAAAATATTTTCATTTTCCATTTTTTCCCACAGTAGCTGATATTTCTATGGACAAAATAAAGATTAAATAAATGCAAAAAACATATTTTAAAATAACATGATTAAATGTATACACTGAAATATCATTACTGCCTTTTAATACCGTCATTAAAGTTTGTATTTGAAGGCTTCATCCTCTTCCAGAAGCTTGGATATGAATTGATAGTTTTGCCCAGACCTGCAACTGAATTTAGACTGCGTAGTTTGAGCATGTGCAGGGTGTCTAATATTACAGGTGTATCGGCATCATTAAGTCAGCTGCTTGATGGAATATTCTGGTAATTTTTGCTCAAAGTTTTCAAAATTATTTGAAGTAAAGCTAGATGATCATTTTTAAAATCTTTATTCAGGGAAAAATTATATGGAATGTTTTTTATAAACAGAGAGGCTGTGGAGCCAGTTTTCAAGAAGAGTGCACATCAGGTGGAGCGAGTGTTTCTCTGCTTGATTGCTCTAGTTAGAGGCCAGGACATATTTGAATGGGATTGGTGAGCTGCCAACATTAAATATGTGTTGACAGGCAGCTTACCAATCAGTCAGAGGCTTGTGGGGAGGGGTGGGAGGAAATCCATGGAACTTCTCCATGGGGCCAAGCTGGTAATGTGCTTAAAGGGTGGGGAAAGGCCACTCTCCTCCTGGCCCCACAAAGATCAGTACCACAGGTTTATTTAGGGCACTTGGGAGCAGCCTCCAGTGGTCCTTTTCAGGACCTCATGTTAGGCCGCTTTATGTCTGGAACCAATGCGTCCTTTGTGCACGGACTCACTCTGCCCATTGGTACCTGATCAATGGCATAGGACCCCAATTTAAACACTTCAGAAGGCTCCCATTTGGAGTACAGGCATTTTGATGCCTACTCGGAAATCCAGTCATGGGCCTCGCGCAGCCAGCGGGGTGTAGGTTTTTTTTGACAGCAGGTCGGGACCCCGCTGTCAAGCCACCGCCATGCGCCTTTCCAGATGCTGGGTCTGTCAGTGCTGAACAGACCTGATACGCAATGGCGGGGGAGGCAATTGGGCCAATTATTGGCTTGTCTAGAAACGCTTAGCAGTGATATTTTACTCACCTTTTAAATTTACCAGGTCACGCATGGATTTTGCACTGCTCTTGGACCCTGTCTGTTCATCTGAGGAGGAGTTTGAGTGGCCACTGAAGCAGATGATTGGTGATAGTGAAGGGGGTGCAAAATTCACAAGAACCCCCCCGTGTTTGGGCTCATTCGAAAGGAAATTTAATTTGGGACTATTTACTAAAAAGTTTGGAACCCTAAAGTGCTTATGGAAGAAACTATGAACTTTAATCGAATTTTGGGTTTTGAAAGACAAATTCCAAGGCTGTGGGCAGGCCTAAAGAACTAACAGGAGACAACTTGATTATTGGAATTGTCTGGGTGTTGCAGACTCAAGTAACCTGTCTGGAGAAATGGGTATGCGAGAATCCTTCTCCACACGTTATAACATGACCCAGAGATAGCTAACCATCAACCTGAAAATGGAAAACCATTTCAGCATATACATCACAAAGAGGCCCAATCCAGCCTGTATGTGAAAAACTAAGCACAAAAGGACATTGCAATTACCAAACTAATATTTCCATCAGGAAACAGTTTTCGAACATCAACCCACCCAAAACATATCAACTTTTACCGAGCCCGCCAAAATATTACAAAGAAGAGCCAAGCCCGCCAAATTTAAACAAAGAATTCTGAACAGATTTTGCGCCAAGATTAGAACCACTGAAATCGTATAATTGGCCCCTGTTTTCTACAGAGGTTGGGTTGCTAAGTAGCTACAAGATTGCTACTACCTCAGATGACAGATTAGTACCACACTAAGCTGATGTCATCAAGACAAGGAGAGAAACCAACGTGACAGTTGTAAACTAACTGCTCCAGCCTTGAAGTCCTGAAGTCCTGAAGGAAGGAAGAACATCACCATCGCGGCAGCAACCGACCACAGTCAACGTGGTATCAACGGAAAACCACCGCAATCGACCAAGCTCGAAACAAAACTCCAATGGGAAAAAATTGAAGAATCGAAAAGTTTCCACTCTACAATCTAATCCTGACCTACCAACGGGTAAAACATCACCTAAAAGACTGTAGAAACCTATTTCTAGCCAAAGAAAATGGGTACTTACCCCACAGATCCAAAACGCGCCTTACCGCATCAGCGGACTCAACCCAACTGAAGCTTGCGCAGCAAGAAGCCTTCTCCGACGTTCGGGGTACAGCAAGCAGACCCTACCACATCCAGTGAACCCCAAAACCGTGACCTACCATTAACTGTCAAAAGGATTGGTAAGCATAGTCACTGCCTGCCCTGGAGTCTAACCTAGCTAGGATTAGGTATTGGGAGGTGGGAGGTGTAATTCTACTGTGACCCCCTTTGAGTGTAATGTGTTGTTCTCTATTGGAGTCATTATAAGCTATTGTAACCCCCTCTGAGTGTGTAAGGTATTGTTCTTTAATAAGTTTGAATAAGTTTTGACATTGTACTTTCTAATTAGAGTAATTATAAGTTTGTCATTTCTTGACTGTAATAAAATCAAAGTTCCTTTGCATCAAACCAGTATCCTTTGCACTTCATCCCATCCCCCAAATAAATCCAGAGTCTAGAACCCAAGGGAGTGGGAGCGATTCGAACCACTCAAGTTGGTCAGAAGGGAACCTGACCCCCTCATAGAGATCACCTGCTTACAAAATGGCGACCGCAGCAGGACTCTGGTACAAGGGGTGTGATGTGAAGAGTGCTGGTTTGGGGCAAAGAACCAAGATGGAAGAGAGGATTTCCTCCTATGTATATAAGAAGGTTAATGTAACTAAAGAATGGGTGCTTAGTCTATTGCGCGCTGAGCGTCCAGATGACGCTGCAGCCCAGTGGACTGGAAGATCACAAGGAAGCAGTAGAGAAATCAATTTGGTTGGTCTGCCTACAGCAACAGGTCCAACTCCTGGACAGAATGAATGAAACATTACAGGCAGAGTTATGGGAATGCACAGAGAACTACCAGGAAAGGGTTATGTCAGAAGAAAGATTATTGGGAGAGCTCCGTAAGCTAAAACAGTAAAGGACCCAGATAATGGAAAGGTTTAAAAACAGTCAGGACTATTTTCAATGTCAGGTTACCGAGGCCAAAAGTAATGAAAAGTCACTGAGGGAGGAAAGCACTCGCCTCACCCTGCAAGTAAAAGAGCTCCAGGAAAGGTTAAAAGATGTGCAAGCTGTGTATAAAGTGGCTAGCACTAATGGGTTTGAATCGGGAGACCACGGTCCCTGCCAGCAACAAATTAAAAGTTTAAACCTTGCTCTATCCAAGGCAAAAGGCATGGTATGCCTAATAAGCCTGGGAACGCCTCAGGTAAATCTGGAAGAGAAGGAGGTAACTACCCGGCCACTACCTGTGGCACCAGTGATGACACTGGTTCAGCAGCAGGAGGGACAAACCAGTTGCGGGACAGACAGGGATAGTGACACCTGTAACACCGAGTTTCAGCTCGGCTTGGCCGCAGGGAGGAGAGGGAGGCGAGCCAGAACAGGGAGAGCCAGAACCAGGACCAATGTGCCCGGTCCGGCAGCAGATGTTTGGCCCGCCCACCCTTGCCGGGGGTCCAGGGACCCTGGAAAGTCAGTTTGTGGTCCCCCACACACTCCATCAGCTTAGGGCTATGATAAGCCACATGGGAAAGCTAACTCCAAAGGGAGACCCCTCGGTTCACGTTGTGGAAGTTGGACAGGCAGGGGATATTAATGGGTGCGATGATGCAGAAATGGCAAAGATGCTTCTCCTATCTCCAGACAGCAAACTGTATTAGTCCCTCACTACTGAGAGCAAAAGAGGACGGAAAACACTTGCTGCCATCCAGAAAGACATTTTAGAAGCTATGGGCTGCAATGACGGGATTCCCTTCTCTAGAGTAGAGAAAACGGTGCAGCTCGCAAGGGAAACCCCACAGACTTTCGCAGACCGACTGTGGTCTGTGTACCAAAGCGCCTGTAGTGGGGACATAGACAGAGATCACTTAAACCCGGATGAGTTAGCACACTGGCTCTGAAGCCTAGTAGCTAACAGTTTACCCAGAATAAGAACTAAGGCTGAGGCCTGGTTCGACCCAAGAGATCCCTAAGCCACCGAACAGGGAGTGCTTAGGCAACTGACCCTAGCTTACAGAAATGGCAGAGGGACAGAAGAGCACCCACAAAAGGGAAGGGTTCACGAAATCCGACCTAGCCAAGACAGGAGGGAATGGTGCCACGAGGGGGGTAACCCCTCCGATACAAAACGTACCTGTTTTGGGTACTGAAAGAGTGGGCACTGGAGAAAGGATTGTAGAAATCCATGGAAGAGTAATGCAGGAAAGAGTTCTCCAGCCCTTGCCCAAAAGACCGAGACAGATAAGCCAGTCCCTCCCCACTCATTCGATATTTTTCTAACCGCACTCCGAGCCATGTTAGATGGTCCTGGGAAGGTAGCCACTGCCACCGGTACCGAGATCCCATCTGCCCCCTCCCAACTAAAATTGTGACTAGGACAGGCACAGCCTGTCTACCTGTGTGCCCTCGAGTATGATATGTGGGGGAGACCGACCGTCCAGATGGAGGTGGAAAAGGTGAAAGGGACTTACCTGCTGGACACCAGTGCCTCACGCATCCTTGTCTATGCAGCTAACCCCGCCGCCTCACCTCTGTCTAACGGGGTCCCCTACAGCTTGGTGGGTTTCACAGGCACTGAACAGACTGGCTCATTCTCCGTTCCGCTCTCCATTCATTTAGGTACACTCCACACTAAGTGGGAGCAGGAAGGGAGAAGGATCCTGGGGGCTGACTTCATCCTGGGCCATGGGATCCTGGTGGATTTAAGAAACGACTGTCTTTGGGGGTCAGTCTGTACGGGACAGGAGAGTTAGGTGATGGTTATCCCAGGAAAAGAGGGCAAAGGGACGGTGTGCACCATGAAGCCAAAGGAGGGTTATGATCTTGAATCACTGGTCAGTAACACGTCGATAGAGTACCAAAAATATGTGAAGAAAAACCTTGCAGCTTTTGCCACTCAACAAACACGACTGTGGGAGAATAAACAGGGTCGAGGTTAGCATAGATGGGGACCCCATGACCCGACCACAGAAACAGTACAACTTCCCCAGGGAGGCGGAGGGAGACATGGAAACAGCCTTGGGTTCTCTGGTTAAACAGGGACAACTCCTGGAGAGCCAGGGTGGACTATCGAGTACTCAACCGTAACATCCCCACCTGTGCACCCACAGTTGTTGCTGTCGCCGACCTCATTGGAAGTATCCCAGCCTCCGCGACCACTTTCACGGTGCTGGATATTTCCAACGGGTTTTGATCCATACCTTTAAGAAGGGAAGATCAGTACAAGTTTGCTTTTACCTTTAAAGGGCAGCAATACACTTGGAACCGTCTCCCTCAGGGCTTCCACAACAGCCCCAGTATTTTCCATCAGTGTATGGCCAACTGTTTAAAGAGTTTCAGCAGGCCCCAGCAGCTTGTAGAAGTATGTGGATGACCTGCTCCTATTCACCGATGAAGGGGAGGAGCATTGCCCACTGCTGGCTGAACTGCTGGAGCTGCTGAAAGAAGAAGGATTTAAAGTAAACCCCAGAAGGCACAGATCGGCCTGAAGGAAGTAAAATTCCTGGGGAAAGAGCCATTGACAAAGCTAGAAGCGAAGCAGTGCAGAAGTTACCCACTCCCAACACAGTAACAGGAGTAAGATCTTTTCTAGGGCTAACTGGGTACTGCAGAGATTTCATTGAGGATTATGCAGCCACCGCAGCCCCTCTGCTCCGACTCCTACACAAGGGAGTGGAGTGGGAATGGGACAAAGTTTGCAAGGCAGCATTTATCCAGCTCAAGAAAGACCTGCAGACCGTGCCAGCTTGAGGGGCCATCGATGGGGTTAAAGAGTTTTTCCTGGAGGTAGCAGCCAGTGGGGACAGCCTTAGCGCAGTACTGCTCCAAGAGCGGCACGGCCAGCTGAGACCAGTGGTCTATTCCTCCAGGATACTCACGGACGTGGATAAGGAATTCTCCAGCTGTGAGAGGCACCTCCTAGCCACTCACCGGGCTGTGAAAAGATCACTGATCTTCACAGGGGGGTTCCCTATCACACTCCTTACCCACCATACGCCCACCCAAATGCTCCTGGACGGGAGAATCAAGGACGGGACAGTGAGCAGTGCCCGCATTGCTCGCTGGATCCTGCTCCTCTCTCAAATGGACCTAAGGGTAAAGGGTCTCTGCGAGCCAAGACTCGCAGCCAACTTGATTTATCCAGGGACAGCCCACCGGTGTTCCATAGAAGGAGTATGGGAAATTGGCATAGGCTTTCGGGCTGGGTTACACCCCACAGGCCGAGAGATCTATGTGGATGGTTCGAGCACAGTTTCTGCGGGTGAACGACTCACAGACTGCGGAGGTTATGACCCCGAGGCAGGCATTGCCCTGGCGATTAAACTTCCCAGTACTATGAGCGCTCAGCACGCTGAACTGTCTGCAGTGGTGTATGTAGTCACACACCCCGAAGAATTCACTACCCCATACACAATTTGCTCGGACAGTATGTTCACATGCAATTCATGTACGGAGTACCTGGCTATCTGGTTCCGTCACGGATACATATCTGCAGACGGGAGACCGCTGGCAATTTAGCCCCTACTGGAAAAGATCATGAAAGCTGTAGGGGAGGAAGGGAATATCTACATACATAAAGTGAAGGCACATTCCACCACAGAACCCCATAGCGAGTAAACCAGCAGGCTGACATGTTGGCCAAGCAAGGTGCTCGCACGGTCAAGCTCTGGGATCTGTACAACCTAGGCCCCATTGCAGCAGTCAGGAGCAGGATTGGGACGACAGGTAGGGCAGGGGTAGCATTGCCCCCGGACCTAAAATCGGTTCGGACCCAAGACCCCGTCCTCAAAACTGTCCTGAACACGCAAGCAAAAGGGGAAAAGGTAGACGGCCCGTACGGCATCGCAGCAATTGCCATGAAAGAAGACATGCTGTTCAGGGGGGAGCAATGGGTAGTACCGCAACAACACTGGAGAGAGTTCCTCCAGCTGGCCCATGAGTGTCCAGGAGCAAGACACCCCGGACCTGAGACCACTTGACAATGAGTGGAACAGGCAGGATGGTGGCCAGGACTCAGGGAAGAAGTCCGCGAGTTCTTTGCTAGCTGTCTGGTGTGCGCGGCCAACAACCCCAAGCCCCCCAGAAAAGAAAGGTGTTGATGGGACATATCAGGAGGGTAGAGGGACCCTGGCAGTCGATCCAAATTGATTACATTGGGCCCCTACCCATTGCCCAGGGAGGCTACAAGTACTGCCTAGTATTGGTGGATGTATTCACTAAATGGGTGGAAGCCTTCCCATGCTGAACAGCCACTGCCCTGGGAACAGCTAGGATCCTGGTCAGAGAAGTGTTCTCTCGATGGGGACTACCACAATATGTGGAGTCCGACCAAGGGAGTCACTTCACCGGGCAGGTGATGCAGGAGACCCTTAAGGTGCTCGGCATCAAAGGGAAATGGCATGTTGCTCACAACCCACAGTCAGCCGG
The DNA here is from genome assembly GCF_044704955.1 of Pristiophorus japonicus. Classification (NCBI taxonomy): domain Eukaryota; kingdom Metazoa; phylum Chordata; class Chondrichthyes; family Pristiophoridae; genus Pristiophorus; species Pristiophorus japonicus. Next base: position 302,353,027 of record NC_091978.1, on the reverse strand, counting down.
GCCTGTGGAGCATTTAAACCGCACCATCAAAGAGACAGGGGACTCACCCAAAGTGGCTAGAGGTCCTACCAATGGTCCTCATGGGGATCCGGGCCAGCCAGTCAAAGAGCACGATGTACTCCCCGTACGAGTTCATGACCGGCAGAGCCATGCGAACCCCCACCCATGTGTTAGCCCCGGTACTCATGGAAGGTCAGCTTAGGGAAGCGAACCGGGACAGCTTTGTCAGGAATCTGTTTGAACACCTTAAACAGATTCACGGCAGGCTGCTAACAACATGCATCGGAGCAACTGACTGCTGCTAGAACCCCGCAAATGTAATGAGTGGGAGATAGGGGACCAGGTTATGGAAAGGAACTCCGCTTGAGTAGAGGTCTTTGAGGCACTGTACATGGGACCGTACCACATTGTCAACAAGGCAAGCCCTATGGTCTATGCCATAAAATTGCTCCGCTGTACAAAGTGGTTCCACATAAATCAGTGCAAACTTTTCAACCCAGGGACTGCAGCTAAACATAAGGGACAGCCTAAAACTGTAAACCGTACTAAAGACAGAGACCCCCATCCAACAGCCCCTGACTGTGGAATTCCCACAGGGGACGTGGCAGACCCACAGTCTGCACCTAGAGGGGCAGTGGACTGTGTTACTGGAGGAGCTGTCCCCCCAATCATTTGGGACTCGGACGCACCCCCAGCAGCCAGAGCCTTAAGAAGGACTCCCGCACACCACGGCCAAAGACACCGTGGTCACCAGCGCTTCAATTTGAATGGTTCAGCCCCGAGAAAGAGACCAGCCGCAAAAGGGCACCTAAGGTCAGAGACCAGCCCGCAAGCAGGGACACCCAGCCAGTAGCCTCAGGCAACGAGGGACTCCCAGAAGAGATAGTGGTGGACCAGCCACCAAGTGAGAGTCCCCAACCCATAGCCCGCAACCAGGCAGAACCCACAAGGAAAGAAACGCACCAGGCAGCCACCCCCAAAGGAGCGGTGTGCTGTAGCATCGGAGGGGACGTTCCCCCGATAGTGTGGGACTCAAACCCACATCCGGTCAGGACACTCCGGGTTCGGCGGTGCAGACCGACTTATTACTGACCTTGCTGGACACCCAGCGGAAGAAGAAGAAAGAAAGCAGGCAGGAATTAATCTGGCCACCCGGAGACGGGTGGCAGACGTACATACATAGTACGATATGAATTTAAGAATGTTTAGTGAATAATTTAGAGTAGTGTAAGATTATTTGTGCAGTGATAAATAAGAATATATGTATTAGTAACTGGGGTAAGAAAAATAATCTACCTGTGCAGCTGCTAAAAGAAGCACAGGCTGGGTAATACCCAGGAGTAAAAAGAATCTACTGGTATGGCTATTAAGGAAGCACTGGTGAGATAACAAGCAAAATAGCTGTGAAATAAAAGTTAAAAGCAGATATCAGTCCACAAGGAACTGAATAAGACAACGAGTTAGTTAAAGACTACGAGTCCAAATTGGAACTCGGTCACATTTGTCAAGCCAGAGAGCTTCCTCAGGGCTAGACAATCTGTTTTATGTGTCCCTACAGGAAAGAGAGCAGCATGAGAAAGATCCTGTTCCTGCTCGCCCTGATAAGAATGAGCAGCGGCGACCAATGAGACGTGAAAGAATCCCTCATCGACGGGTGTTCAGGAGAAAGAGCACCGATTGTAACCGCCGGGGGTGGCACCCCAGGTGTGGAAGAACTCGCCATTTATGCCCACGAGGGAAGGTGGCTGGGATCTAATTCTACCCGCTACTCCAGCCAGGAAGGCTTTACCTACGGGGAGGCCTCAGTTCCATGCCCCCGGATACGGATCATCGCTGCCCGAGTCAGTGTTACAGGGGGAAAACGTGTATGTTTGACTTGCAAAGGAAACATTCCCCTGGGAAGATGGTGGTGGCTCAGAAAACTCAGCAAGGACGCATGGGACCAGGAATCGGACTGGGAAGGACTTGATAATGATACGTACTGCACCATCACGGGGACACGGGGAGGAGTAAAAGTGTGTTGGGACAAATGGTGAGAATCCGAACAAGGAATTTATGTTTGCATGTGGGGGTCAGAGAATATTTGTCCCGCAGGCATATCGATCGCCTTCACCAGGCAATGGCAAGATGAAGGGGATGGTGTGGGATTCTAGCCTACATGGGTGCGCGGTCCCACACTCCCCACTCCCAATTAACGCCACCGAACTAAGAGCACACATTAAGAAACCGCTGCCCACAACCCGCCAAGACGCACAGTAATAGAAAGGTGTCCTACCACCACCAAGGGACCTGGGAACGGATTAGTATTAGTACCGACCGAAAAGGTGTTATATCAGGGGGTACATTATGCAGTAGCTTCAGTAATTTTAAACCTTACTGAGGTACAAACCACTTGCATGGTGCCCGAAGGAAACAGAGCTGCTATACCAGGCCCTACTTAGAGACATGTTCAAGAAATTTTACGAGTTAGACTTTGGAAATGTAGACAAAGCAGACCTATACACCCAAAACGCCAGGGACACCATGGGCTCGGGGAGACCTAGAAGGGGAATCATAAATAACGTTTTCACTACCGACAATATAGCATCCTCTGTAATAAATAGCCTAGATGACATAGAACTGCAAACACAGATAAACGGTTGAAAGAACCAATGAGAAAAATCCTGTAACAAGAGAACACAGTAGTAGGTTCAGAACGACACGAGGACCAGGCTATGACTGTCCATTTCAAAGAAATAGTGGCTGATCTGGAAAAACATGCACAGACAGTGAATGCACTCATACGGGAGGATAGAAACGCTTCGGACCAGGCTGCACAGAACGAGTTGTGCGTACTGTATGGGGCATGGTTGTTGGGCGAGGGCTGCAACAACCTGGAGGATTTAAAACAAGGTGTAGTCCCCTCTTGGATCAGGAACAAGCACCTGGCAGCCCTCCAGCCATACAGCAATTCATTAAGCCCGTGCCAGCTCCGCCTAGCCTCTGAAGCCTACCCTGTCCCAGTAGACTGTGGGAAATCTAACCACACCATTATGGGAATCGTACTAAGGATGCCGGTCATGGATGGAACAGCCCGATCCGCACCAGTATACCGGGAGGTGAATATTGGAGTTATTCTGGGAGATGCACACATTCGTTTCGCAACAGTCCCACCCTATGTCATAAAGTGGGAGCACGCTGTAACGGGTACTGACCTCTCCGGATGCCGGAGCCAGGGTGTACACGTAATATTGTGTCCCCAGTACTTGAGTGCCCATTCAAAGTCATAGTAAAGCTGCTGGCGCACAGCCTATTAACTGTACCATGGAGGTAATGGCATAAGACCATGTCCCTCCACAGGTAACATACACAGGGGGTGGGACATATTGTGTCACCACCAGTGCGCCTCACTACCAACATGGACACTTCTGGTGTCCGGTGAGTGACAGCAGTTTTTGCTTCAAACCTGAGGCATCAGTTCAAGTGGTCTAGGAACGGATTGTCCCCATTCCTGAACCCTCCACTGTCTACCTGACTGTGAAGGAAAACATTACAATCCTGCAGGATTATGTTGTACATTTTGGCTATGCAATACTCCCTCTACCCGAACATCTTACCACTCTGCTAAAAGCTGTAATTATCTCATAAAAACATTTCTATACTCGAGAACAGACAACCATTGAGATAGGGAAAAAGATTCTCGAGATCACCATTCCGCCTTAGTGGGACCTTTTCAGAAATATCGAAGTCCCAGTCTGCATCAGAATCGCTTCCCACACTTTAGTTATCTGCCAATTTGCGGTTATTCTTTACTTATGGTGTCTCACTTGCCTAGTGAAACACAGAGGCCGTCAAGTCAGGCACCAAAGGGTGCGATACGTTCCCTGGCCGAACTTGGGAATTGCGCAGGGAGGGGTGAGACCATACTACCATGTTTAATTTGTGTTTGATTGTACCTGCTGTAAACTGCAAAATATCGAGTGTTGTAAGAGTGTTACTCAAGATGTGTTTGACTATGGACCTTTATGTTACCTGAAGATATGTTTGACTATGGACCTTTATATTACCTGAGAATGTGTTTTGACTATGTGCTTTTCATTTTATTTTACTTAAAGTTGTGTTGGACTGTATACTGTTACTTTACTGAAAAAAAAAATGGGTAAAAGAGGGCATCATACCCCCTCTATGCTATAATCGAAGTGCAATGATTGTATTCACCTGTAAATTGCAATTTCATTTCAACGGGGGATGCAGGGTAATGTTTAGCTAGTATAAATGCAGGGAAGGTTGACTCTAGGGAGCAGAAATTTTGCTTATCTTGATTGACACTCAAGAGTGTGGAGTGTCAACAGGGGGGACTGAAGGGAGCAAAATTCAAAAAAACCCTCCCTGTGTTTGGACTTACTCGAAAGGAAATTTAATTTGGGACTATCTACTGAAATGTTTGGAACCCTAAAGTACTTATGGAAGAAACTATGAACTTTAATCGAATTTTAGGTTTTAAAAGACAAGTTCAAGGCTGTGGGCGGGCCTAAAGAACTAACAGGAGACAACTTGATTATTGGAATTGTCTGGGTGTTGCGGACTCAAGTAACCTGTCTGGAGAAATGGGTATTCGAGAATCCTTCTCCACAAGAGACACTAACATTACAAAATGACCCAGAGATAGCTAACCATCAACTTGAAAATGGAAAACCATTTCAGCATATACATCACAAAAAGGCCCAATCCAGCCTGTATGCGAAAAACTAAGCACAAAAGGACATTGCAATTACCAAACTAATATTTCCATCAGGAAACAGTTTTCGAACATCAACCCACCCAAAACATATCAACTTTTACCGAGCCCGCCAAAATATTACAGAGAAGAGCCAAGCCCGCCAAATTTAAACAAAGAATTCTGAACAGATTTGGTGCCAAGATTAGAGCCACCGAAATCATATAACTGGCCCCTGTTTTCTACAGAGGTTGGGTTGCTAAGTAGCTACAAGATTGCTACTACCTCAGATGACAGATTAGTACCACACTAAGCTGATGTCATCAAGACAAGGAGAGAAACCAACGTGACAGTTGTAAACTAACTGCTCCAGCCTTGAAGTCCTGAAGTCTTGAAGGAAGGAAGAACATCACCATCGCGGCAGCAACCGACCACAGTCAACGTGGTATCAACGGAAAACCACCGTGATCGACCAAGCTCGAAACAAAACTCCAATGGGAAAAAATTGAAGAATCGAAAAGTTTCCACTCTACAATCTAACCCTGACCTACCAACGGGTAAAACATCACCTAAAAGACTGTACAAACCTATTTCTAGCCAAAGAAAATGGGTACTTACCCCACAAGATCCAAAATGTGCCTTACCGCATCAGTGGACTCAACCCAACTAAAGATTGCGCAGCCAGAAGTCTTCTCCGACGTTCGGGGTACGGCAAGCAGACCCTACCACATCCAGCTAACCCCAAAACCAGTGACCTACCGTTAACTGTCAAAAGGATTTGTAAGCATTGTCTCTGTCTGCCCTTGAGTCTACCCTAGCTAGGATTAGGTATTGGGAGGTGGGAGGTGTAATTCTACTGTGACCCCCTTTGAATGTATTGTGTTGTTCTCTACTAGAGTCATTATAAGCTATTGTAACCCCCTCTGAGTATGTAAGGTATTGTTCTTTAATAAGTTTGAATAGATTTTGACATTGTACTTTCTTATTAGAGTAATTATAAGTTTGTAATTTCTTGACTGTAATAAAATCAAAGTTCTTTTGCATCAAACCAGTGTCCTTTGCACTTTATCACATCCCCCAGATAAATCCAGAGTACAGAACCCAAGGGAGTGGGAGCAATTTGAACCGCTCAAGTTGGTCAGAAGGGAACCTGACCCCCTCATAGAGACCAGCCCCCTTACAATCGCATTAATAATTGTTTAAAACCTCTCAATTTACACGTGCACATTTTCCAAACACAGAGACTTTTTAGTTTCTCCCCTTGGAAGACAGATTGTGCTTTATGCAGGGTGCAAGTCTTTGTAGCAAACTCTCCAGTGAGGCTCACTTCATTGCAACAACCTCTCCAACCTTTGACAGAATGTTTCTGTCAACTCACCGTCAACTGGCATCTATTCCATCAGGATAGGAACCATTTACACTCTAACACCTTGGTCCTCAGAATCTGACCATGATCAGCCCCAACACCAATATTACCAAGCACACCAGCAGCACCAACAACGCCAACTTCCTTCACAACCAACTGATGCTGCACAGGACACAGGCCATCAGCACCTGATCACATTGCTGCCCGGGACACCAGGAATGGTCTCACCATGGCCAGATTTAATTCACATGATGTGCCAGATTGGCACCACCCAACACCAACACCAACACCATAAAGCATCCCTACAATGCCCAAGCCATTCCTTTCACACTCATCAGCATTGCAGGGGGTACTGTTATGTATCACCATTGACTGCAGCTCAGTAAGCCACTTGCAGAGGTGCACGCAGATCTGTCCAAGAACGCAAAGTGTTGAAAAAAAGGTTTCAATGTTTGACACCACATTAACAGAAACTTCACATGAAAATTGCATAAAATACCCAAGTGCCTACTCTTGTGTGTTGTTAGTTGGTATTCTTGCACTAGGATGATGGTGAGTGTGAGGGGTGGCTTGTGAGATGGGGAAATGATGATGTAGATAGAGACAGACAGGTGGTAGTGCAAGGTAAGTTGGTGTGAGTAAGGATGTGCAGCAGTAGGGTAGAGAAGGCAGAGTGATGAGGATATAATGAGTGGCACAGCAGGATGAGGTAGAGTATGGCTTTGCACTAACGTTTCGTGATCTACTGAGATAATTGAAAGGGTTGCACCACTGCAGCCAGGTCCTCCTGATGACATCTCTGCTTGTGCCCTCCTGTGCAATGTGCAACTAGGCTGCGTTGGTCTCCTGGCAAAGTCTCTTCCACCCATTGGAAGTGAATAGAACTTCCTTGCCTGCTGTGATTCCCTCCATAAGCATATGGAGGGAGTCATGAGAGAACCTGGGTGCAGCCCTGCATCTCTGTGCACTTCTGTCAGTGTTTACAGCACCTCAATGCTGTAGAACACTGACAGCACAAATGTCAAAATCAACGTACACATGGTCCCTTTAAGGAAAGTGGCTGATGTTATCATCAGACACGCTTCCTTCAATTGGCCGGAAAATGCCCTGGGTGAGCTTTACAAGCCTAATCAGGTGAAAATCATTCTACACAGCGGCCTGGAGCCAGCAGTAAGTTCGGGATGCGCCAGTGACTTCGCTCGGATCTGCCGAGTTAGGGGAAATCGCGGCCTTTGGCTGTGACAGAAAAAGACAGATTACACAGTTGCTGTAGCTTTTACTTTACAAGGTTACTGCACAAGATAAAAGTTCACGGGGATGGAGGTAATATATTAGCATGGATAGAGGATTGGCTAACTAACAGTAAACAGAGAGTTGGGATAAATGGTTCATTCTCGGGTTGGCAATCAGTAACTAGTGGGGTGCTGCAGGGATCAGTGCTGGGACCCCAACTATTTACAATCTATATTAAGGACTTGGATGAAGGGACTGAGTGTAACATAGCCAAGTTTGCTGAGGATACAAAGATGGGATGAAAAGCAATGTGTGAGGAGGAAACAAAAAACCTGCAAAAGGACATAGACAGGCTAAGTGAATGGGCAAAAATTTGGCAGATGGAGTATAATGTTGGAAAGTGTGAGGTCATGCACTTTGGCAGAAAAAACTCAAAGAGCAAGTTATTATTTAAATGGAGAAAGATTGCAAAGTGCTGCAGTACAGCGGGACCCCTGGGGGTATTTGTGCATGAAACACAAAAGGTTAGTATGCAACTGAAGAGGAAGGCCAATGGAATCTTGATCCTTATTGCAAAGGGGATGGAGTATAAAAGCAGGGAAGTCATGCTACAGTTATAGAGGGTATTGGTGAGAAACACAGAAACATAGAAAATAGGTGCAGGAGTAGGCCATCCAGCCCTTCGAGCCTGCACCACCATTCAATATGATCATATTGAATGGTGGTGCAGGCTCGAAGGGCCGAATGGCCTACTCCTGCATGGTGATCATGCACTTCAGTATCCCCATTCCTGCTTTCTCTCCATACCCGTTGATCCCTTTAGCCGTAAGGGCCACATCTAACTCCCTTTTGAATATATCTAATGAACTGGCCTCAACAACTTTCTGTGGTAGACAATTTCACAAGTTCACAACGCTTTGAGTGAAGAAGTTTCTCCTCATCTCGGTCCTAAATGGCTTACCCCTTATCCTTAGACTGTGACCCCTGGTTCTGGACTTGCACAACATCGGGAACATTCTTCCTGCATCTAACCTATCCAATCCCGTCAGAATTTTGTATGTTTCCATGAGATCTCCTCTCATTCTTCTAAATTCCAGTGAATATAAGCCTAGTCGATCCAATCTTTCTTCATATGCCAGTCCTGTCATCCCGGGAATCTGGTGAACCTTCGCTGTACTCCCTCAATAGCAAGAATGTCCTTCCTCAGATTAGGAGACTAAAACTGTACACAATATTCAAGGTGTGGCCTCACCAAGGCCCTGTACAACTGTAGTAAGACCACCCTGCTCCAATACTCAAATCCTCTCGCTATGAAGGCAAACATGCGATTTGCCTTCTTCACCGCCTGCTGTACCTGTATGCCAACTTTCAATGACTGATGTATCATGACACGCAGGTCTCATTGCACCTCCCCTTTTACTAATCTGTCACCATTCAGATAATAATCTGCCTTCCTGTTTTTACCACCAAAGTGGATAACCTCACATTTATCTACTGCATCTGCCATGTATTTTCTCACTCACCTAACCTGTCCAAGTCACTCTGTAGCCTCTTAGCATCCTCCTCACAGCTCACACTGCCACCCAGCTTAGTGTCATCTGCAAACGTGAAGATATTACATTCAATTCCTTTGTCTAAATCATTAATGTATATTGTAAATAGCTGGGGTCCCAGCACCGAACCTTGCGGTAGTCCACTAGTCACTGCCTGCCACTCTGAAAAGGACCTTTATTTCTACTCTTTGCCAACCAGTTCTCTACCCACGTCAGTACGTTACCCCCAATACCATGTGCTTTAATTTTGCACACTAATCTTTTGTGTGGCACCTTGTCAAAATCCTTTTGAAAGTCTACATACACCACATCCATTGGCTCCCCCTTGTCCACTCTGCTAGTTACATCCTCAAAAAATTCTAGAAGATTTGTCAAGCATGATTTCCCTTTCATAAATCCATGCTGACTTGGACCAATCCTGTCACTGGTTTCCAAATGCGCTGCTATTACATCTTTAATAATTGATTCCAACATTTTCCCCACCACCGATGTCAGGCTGACAGGTCTATAATTCCCTGTTTTCTCTCCCTCCTTTTTTAAAAAGTGGGATTTTATTAGCTACACTCCAGTCCAAAGGAACTGATCCAGAGTCTATTGAATGTTGGAAAATGACCACCAATGCATCCGCTATTTCTAGGGCCACTTCCTTAAGTACTCTGGGATACAGACTATCAGGCCCCTGGGATTTATCGGCCTTCAATCCTTCAATCCCATCAATTTCCCTAACACAATAAAGGATGTCCTTTAGTTCCTCCTTTTCGCTAGACCCTCGGTCCCCTAGTATTTCCGGAAGGTTATTTGTGTCTTCCTTACTGAAGACAGAACCAAAGTGTTTGTTCAATTGGTTTGCCATTGCTTTGTTCTCTATTATAAATTCACCTGATTCTGACTGTAAGGGACCTACATTTGTCGTCACAAATCTTTTTCTCTTCACCGATCTGTAGAAGCTTTTGCAGTCAGTTTTTATGTTCACTGCAAGCTTACTCTCATATTATATTTTCATCCTCCGAATTAAACCCTTTGACTTCCTCTGCTGAATTCTAAATTTCTCCCAGTCCTCAGGTCTGCTGCGTTATTTGGCCAATTTATATGCCTCTTCCTTGGATTTAACACTATCCCTAATTTCCCTTGTAAGCCACGGTTGAACCATCTTCCCCATTTTATTTTTATGCCAGACCGGGATGTACAATTGTTGAAATTCATCCATGTGATCTTTAAATGTTTGCCATTGCCTATCCACCATCAACCCTTTAAGTATCATTCGCCTGTCTATCCTAGCCAATTCATGACTCATACCATCGAAGTTACCTTGCTTTAAGTTCAGGACTCTAGTCTCTGAATTAAATGTGTCACTCTCCATCTTAATGAAGAATTTAACCATATTATGGTCACTCTTCCCCAAGGGGCCTCGAACAACAAGATTTCTAATTAATCCTCTCTCATTACACAACACTCAGTCTAGGATGGCCAGCTCTCTAGTTGGTTCCTCGACATATTGGTTCAGAAAACCATCCCTTATACACTCCAGGAAATCCTCCTACACCGTATTGCTACCAGTTTGATTAGCCCAATCTATATGTAGATTAAAGTCACCCATGATAACTGCTGTACCTTTATTGCACGCATCCCTAATTTCCTGTTTGATGCCATCCCCAACCTCACTATGACTGTTTGGTGGTCTGTACACAACTCCTACTAGTGTTTTCTGCCCTTTGGTGTTTTGCAGCTCCACCCATACAGATTCCACCTCATCCACGCTAATGTCCTTCCTTACTATTACATTAATCTCCTCTTTACCCAGCAACGCTACCCCACCTCCTTTTCCTTTCAGTCTATCTTTCCTGAATATTGAATACCCTTCGATGTTGATGTCCCAGCCTTGGTCACCCTGGAGCCATGTCTCCGTAATCCCAATACAATTACAATATATCCTTTAACAACTATCTGCGCAGTTAATTCATCCACCTCAATGCTCCTTGCATTGAGACTTAGAGCCTTCAGGCTTGTTTTTTTTAACACTCTTGGTACTTTTAGAATCATGTTGTAATGTGGCCCTTTTTGATTTTTGCCTTTGATTTTTCTGCCCTCCACCTTAACTTTTCTCTTTTATACCTTTTGCTTCTGACGCCATTTTACTTCCCTCTGTCTCCCTGCATAGGTTCCCATCCCCCTGCCCTATTATTTAAATCCTCCCCAACAGCACGAGCAAACACTCCCCCTAGGACATGGGTTCCGGTCCTGCCCAGGTGCAGACTGTCCAGTTTGTACTGAACCGGTTCCAATGTCCCAGGAATTTGAATCCCTCCCTCTTGCAGCATTCCTCAAGCCATGAATTCATCTTAACTATCCTGCTATTTCTACTCTGACTAGCACGTGGCACTGGTGGCAATCCTGAGATTACTACCTTTGAGGTCCTACTTTTTAATTTAACTCCTAGCTCCCTACATTCAGCTTGTCGACCTCATCCCACTTTTTAGCTATATCGTTGGTACCTATATGCACCATGACATCTGGCTGTCCACCCTCCCCCGCCAGAATGCCCTGCAGCCGCTCCGAGACATCCTTGACCCTTGTGAGACCACACCTGGAATACTGCATGCTGTTTTGGTTTCCATAGTTACAAAAGGATATACTTGTTTTGGAGGTGGTTCAGAGAAGGTTCACTGGGTTGATTCTGGAGATGAGGGGGTTGACTTATGAGGAAAGGTTGAGTAGGTTGGCCCTCTACTCACTGGAATTCAGAAGAATCAAGATTATGGAGGGGGCTTGACAAGATGGTTGCAGAGAGGATGTTTCCACTGATAGGGGAGACTAGAACTAGAGGGCATAATCTTAGGATAAGAGGCCGCCCATTGAGACTGAAATGAGGAGAAATTTCTTCTCTGAGAGGGTTGTTAATTTGTGGAATTCACTGCCTCAGAGAGCTGTGGAAGCTGGGACATACATGAGTAGGCCATGTGGCCCCTCGAGCCTGCTCCGCCATTTAATACGATCATGGCTGATCCGATCATGGACTCAGGTCCATTTCCCTGACCGCTCCCCATAACCTCTTATTCACTTATCATTTAAGAAACTGTCTATTTCTGTCTTAAATTTATTCAATATCCCAGCTTCCACAGGTCTCTGAGGCAGCAAATTCCACAGATTTACAACCCTCAGAGAAAATAAATTTCTCCTCATCTCAGTTTTAAATGGGCGGCTCCTTATTCTAAGCTTATCCACTATCAGTGGAAACATCCTCTCTGCATCCACTTTGACAAGCCCCCTCACAATCTTATACGTTTCATAGAAACATAGAAACATAGAAAATAGGTGCAGGAGTAGGCCATTCGGCCCTTCGAGCCTGCACCACCATTCAATAAGATCATGGCTGATCATTCACCTCAGTATCGCTTTCCTGCTTTCTCTCCATACCCCTTGATCGCCTTCGCTGTAAGGGCCATATCTAACTCCCTCTTGAATATATCTAATGAACTGGCTTCAACAACTCTCTGTGGTAGAGAATTCCACAGGCTAACAACTCTGAGTGAAGAAGTTTCTCTTCAGCTCAGTCCTAAATAGATTACCCCTTATCCTTAGACTGTGTCCACGAGCTCTGGACTTCCCCAACATCGCGAACATTCTTCCTGTATCTAACCTGTCCAGTCCTGTCAGAATTTTATATGTTTCTATGAGATCCCCTCTCATCCTTCTAAACTCCAGTGAATACAGGCCCAGTTGATCCAGTCTCCCCTCATATGTCAGTCCTGCCATCCTGGGAATCAGTCTGGTGAACCTTCGCTACACTCCCTCAACAGCAAGAATGTCCTTCCTCAGATTAGGAGAACAAAACTGTACACAATATTCCAAATGAAACCTCACCACGGCCCTGTACAACTGCAGTAAGACCTCCTTGCTCCTATACTCAAATCCCCTAGCTCTGAAGGCAAACATACCATTTGCCTTCTTCACCACCTGCTGTACCTGAATGCCAACTTTCAATGACTGATGTACAATGACACTCAGGTCTCGTTGCACCTCCCATTTTCCTAATCTGCCGCCATTCAGATAATATTGCGCATTCGTGTTTTTGCCTGCAATCTGGATAATTTCACCTTTATCCACATTATACTGCATCTGGCATGCATTTGCCCACTCACCTAACCTGTCCAAATCACCCTGCAGCCTCTTAGCGTCCCCCTCACAGCTCACACCACCACCCAGCTTAATGTCATCTGCAAACTTGGAGATATTACACTCAATTCCTTCATCTAAATCATTAATGTATATTGTAAATAGCTGGGTCCCAGCACTGAGACCTGCGGCACCCCACTAGTCACTGCCTGCCATTCTGAAAAGGACCTGTTTATCCTGACTCTCTGCTTCCTGTCTGCGAACCAGTTCTCTATCCATGGCAGTACATTACCCCAAATACCATGTGCTTTAATTTTGCACATCAATCTACTGTGTGGGATCTTGTCAAAAGCCTTTTGAAAGTCCAAATACACCACATCCACTGGTTCTCCCTTGTCCACTCTACTAGTTACATCCTCAAAAAATGTTAGAAGATTTGTCAAGCAGGATTTCCCTTTCATAAATCCATGCTGACTTCGACCGATCCTGTCACTGCTTTCCAAATACGCTGCTATTTCATCTTTAATAATTGATTCCAACATTTTCCCCACTGCTGATGTCAGGCTAACCAGTCTAGAATTACCCGTTTTCTCTCTCCCTCCTTTTTTAAAAAGTGGTGTCACATTCACTACCCTCCAGTCCATAGGAACTGTTCCAGAGTCGATAAACTGTTTGAAAATCATCAGCAATGCATCCACTATTTCTAGGGCCACTTCCTTAGGTACTCTGCAATGCAGACTATCAGGCCCCATGGATTTATCGGCCTTCAATCCCATCAATTTCCCTCACACAATTTCCCGCCTGAAAAAGATTTCCTTCAGTTCCTCCTTCTCACTAGACCCTTGGTCTCCTAGTATTTCCGGTAGGTTATTTGTGTCTTCCTTCGTGAAGACAGAACCAAAGTATTTGTTCAATTGGTCTGCCATTTCTTTGTTCCCCATTATAAATTCACCTGAATCTGACTGCAAGGGACCTACATTTATCTTCACTAATCTTTTTCTCTTCACATATCTATAGAAGCTTTTACAGTCAGTTTTTATGTTCCCAGCAAGCTTCCTCTCATACTCTATTTGTCCCCCTCCTAATTAAACCCTTTGTCCTGCTCTGCTGAATTTTAAATTTCTCCCAGCCCTCAGCTGTGCTGCTTTTTCTGGCCAATTTATATGCCTATTCCTTGCATTTAACACTATCCTTAATTGCCCTTGTTAGCCACGGTTGAGCCACCTTCCCCGTTTTATTTTTTACTCCAGACCGGGATGTACAATTGTTGAAGTTCATCCATGTGATTTTTAAATGTTTGCCATTGCCTATCCACCGTCAACCCTTTAAGTACCATTTGCCAGTCTATCCTAGCCAATTCACGTCTCATACCATCGAAGTTACCTTTCCTTAAGTTCAGGACCCTAGTCTCTGAATTAACTGTGTCACTCTCCATCTTAATAAAGAATTCTACCATATTATGGGGTCACTCTTCCCTAAGGGGCCTCGCACAACAAGATTGCTAATTAGTCCTTTCTCATTACACATCACTCAGATGGCCTGCCCTCTCGTTGGTTCCTTGACATATTGGTCTATAAAACCATCCCTAATACACTCCAGAAAATCCTCCTCCACCGTATTGCTACCAGTTTGGTTAGCCCAATCTATATGTAGGTTAAAATCGCCCATGATAACTGCTGTACATTTATTGCACGCATCCCTAATTTCTTGTTTGATGCTGTCACCAACCTCACTACTACTATTTGGTGGTCTGTACACAACTCCCATTAGTGTTTTCTGCCCTTTGGTATTCCGCAGCTCCACCCATACCGATTCCACATCATCCAAGCTAATCTCCTTCCTTACTATTGCGTTAATTTCCTCTTTAACCAGCAACGCTACTCCACCTCCTTTTCCTTTCTGTCTATCCTTCCTGAATGTTGAATACCCCGGGATATTGAGTTCCCAGCCTTGGTCAACCTGGAGCCATGTCTGCATGATGCCAATTATATCATATTTGTTAATTGCTGCCTGCGCAGTTAATTCGTCCACCTTATTACGAATACTCCTCGCATTGAGGCACAGAGCCTTCAGGCTTGTCATTTTAACACAGTTTACCGCTTTAGAATTTTGCTGTAATGTGGCTCTTTTTGATTTTTGCCTTGAGTTTCTCTGCCCTCCACTTTTACTTTTCTTCTTTCTATCTTTTGCTTCTGCCCTCATTCTACTTCCCTCTGTCTCTCTGCATAGGTTCCCATCCCCCTGCCATATTACTTTACTCTCTCCCCATCAGCACTAGCAAACACTCCCCCTCGGACATTGGTTCCAGTCCTGCCTAGATGCAGACCGTCCGATTTGTACTGGTCCCACCTCCCCCAGAACCAGTTCCAATGTCCCAGGAATTTGAATCCCTCTCTTCTGCACCACTCTTCAAGCTACATATTCATCTGAGCTATCCTGCGATTCCTACTCTGACTAGCACGTGGCACTGGTAGCAATCCTGAGATTACTACCTTTGAGGTCCTACTTTTTAATTTAACTCCTAGCTCCCTAAATTCAGCTTGTAGGACCTCATCCTATTTTTCACCTGTGTCGTTGGAACCTATATACACCATGACAACTGGCTGTTCACGCTCCCAATCCAAAATGCCCTGCAGCCGCTCCGAGACATCCTTGACCCTTGCACCAGGGAGACATCATACCGTCCTGGAGTCTTGATTGCGGCCGCAAAAACGTCTATCTATTCCCCTTACAATAGAATCCCCTACCACTATAGCTCTCCTACTCTTTTTCCTGCCCTCCTGTGCAGCAGAGCCACCCACGGTGCCATGAACTTGGCTGCTGCTGCCCTCCCCTGATGAGTCATCCCCCTCAACAGTACCCAAAAACGCTGTATCTGTTTTGGAGAGGGATGACCGCAGGGGACCCCTGCACTACCTTCATTCCACTGCTCTTCCTGTTGGTCACCCATTCCCTATATGTCTGTGCAACCTTTACCTGTGGTATGACCAACTCACTAAATGTGCTATTCATAGCATCCTCGGCGTCACGGATGCTCCAGAGTGAATCCATCCGCAGCTCCAGTGCCGCAATGCGGTCTGTCTTTAGCTGCAGCAGGATACACTTCCTGCATATGTAGTCGTCAGGGACACTGGAAGTGACCCTGAGTTCCCACATAGCACAGGAGGAGCATGACACATGTCCAAGCTCTCCTGCCATGACTTAAATACTAGATTAACTTAATTTGGCAACAACAATGATAAAGGTTACCTACTGATAAAGGAAAAGGAAAAGAAAAACGACTCACCAATCACCAGCCAATTACTTACCCCCTTGGCTGTGACATCACCCTTTGATTTCTTTTTACTTCTTTTTTGCCTTCTCTCCCTGCACCAGCTGGGCGCCACTCCCCGACTGATGGGCCTTTTATAGCCCACCTCCTCTGACTCCCGCCGCGCCGCCTCCTCAACGCTGCCGCCGCTCCCCAGCTGAAGGGCCTTTTATACGCCGCCTCCTCCGACTCCTGTCGCAACTCCTCCTCAACGCTGCCGCCGCTCCCCGACTGATGGGCCTTTTATAGGCTGCCTCCTCCGACTCCTGGCATGCCTCCTCCTCGACGCTCGACACTGCGCCTCCTCCTCGATAAGATCACCTCTCATTCTTCTGAATTCTAATAAGTAGAGGCCCAACCTACTCAACCTTTCCTCATAAGTCAACCCCCTCATCTCCAGAATCAACCTAGTGAACCTTCTCTAAACTGCCTCCAAAGCAAGTATATCCTTTCTTAAATATGGAAAGCAAAACTGCACGCAGTATTCCAGGTGTGGTCTCACAAATACCCTGTACAACTGTAGCAAGACTTCCCTGCTTTTATACTCCATCCCCTTTGCAATAAAGACCAAGATTCCATTAGCCTTCCTGATCACTTGCTGATACTTTTGTGTTTCATGTACAAGTACCCCAGGTCCTGCTGTACTGCAGCACTTTGCAATTTTTCTCCATGTAAATAATAACTTGCTCTTTGATTTTTTTCTGTCAATGTGCATGACCTCACACTTTCCAACATTATACTCCATCTGCCAAATTTTTGCCCACTCACTTAGCCTGTCTATGTCCTTTTGCAGATTTTTTTGTGTCCTCCTCACACATTGCGTTTCCTCCCACCTTTGTATCGTCAGCAAACTTGGCTACGTTACACTCTGTCCCTTCTTCCAAGTCGTCAATATAGATTTTAAATAGTTGGGGTCCCAGCACTGATCTCTGCGGCACCCCACTAGTTACTGATTGCCATCCCGAGAATGAACCATTTATCCCAACTCTCTGTTTTCTGTTAGTTAGCCAATCCTCTATCCATGCTAATATATATTACCCCAAACCCCATGAACTTTTACCTTGTGCAGTAACCTTTTATGTGTCACATTGTCAAATGCCTTCTGGAAGTCCAAATACACCACATCCACTGGTTCCCCTTTATCTACCCTGTTCGTTACATAGAAACATAGAAACATGGAAAATAGTTGCAGGAGTAGGCCATTCGGCCCTTCGAGCCTGCACCACCATTCAATGAGTTCATGGCTGAACATGCAACTTCAGTACCCCATTCCTGCTTTCTCGACATACCCTTTGATCCCCCAAGTAGCAAGGACTACATCTAACTCCTTTCTGAATATATTTAGTGAATTGGCCTCAACAACTTTCTGTGGCAGAGAATTCAACAGATTCACCACTCTCTGGGTGAAGAAGTCTCTCCTCATCTCGGTCCTAAATGGCTTACCCCTTATCCTTAGACTGTGACCCCTGGTTCTGGACTTCTCCAACATTAATAAGAACATAAGAACATAAGTACATAAGAACATAAGAACATAAGAATTAGGAACAGGAGTAGGCCATCTAGCCCCTCAAGCCTGCTCCGCCATTCAACAAGATCATGGCTGATCTAGCCGTGGACTCAGCTCCACTTACCCGCCCACTCCCCATAACCCTTAATTCCCTTATTGGTTAAAAATCAATCTATCTGTGATTTGAATACATTCAATGAGCTAGTCTCAACTGCTTCCTTGGGCAGAGAATTCCACAGATTCACAACCCTCTGGGAGAAGAAATTCCTTCTCAACTCGGTTTTAAATTGGCTCCCCCGTATTTTGAGGCTGTGCCCCCTAGTTCTAGTCACCCTGACCAGTGGAAACAACCTCTCTGCCTCTATCCTGTCTATCCCTTTCATTATTTTAAATGTTTCTATAAGATCACCCCTCATACTTCTGAACTCTAATGAGCAAAGACCCAGCCTACTCAATCTTTCATCATAAGGTAACCCCCTCATCTCCGGAATCAGCCTAGTGAATTGTCTCTGTACCCCCTCCAAAGCTAGTATATCCTTCCTTAAGTAAGGTGACCAAAACTGCACGCAGTACTCCAGGTGCGGCCTCACCAATTCCCTGTACATTTGCAGCAGGACTTCCCTGTTTTTGTACTCCATCCCTCTCGCAATGAAGACCAACATTCCATTCACCTTCCTGATTACCTGCTACACCTGCAAACTAACTTTTTGGGATTCATGCACAAGGACCCCCAGGTCCCTCTGCACCGCAGCATGTTGTAATTTCTCCCCATTCAAATAATATTCCCTTTTACTGTGTTTTTTTCCAAGGTGGATGACCTCACATTTTGCAACAGTGTATTCCATCTGCCAAACCTTAGCCCATTCGCTTAACCTATTTAAATCTCTTTGCAGCCTCTCTGTGTCCTCTACACAACCCGCTTTCCCACTAATCTTTGTGTTATCTGCAAATTTTGTTACACTACACTCTGTCCCCTCTTCCAGGTCATCTATGTATATTGTAAACAGTTGTGGTCCCAGCACCGATCCCTGTGGCACACCACTAACCACCGATTTCCAACCCGAAAAGGACCCATTTATCACGACTATCCACAGCTGGGTTAGGATTAGGGTTAGGGTTAGGGTTAGGGTTGGGGTTAGGGTTAGGGTTAGGGTTAGGGTTAGGTTCTCTTACCGCCCTTCTTTTTCACTGGAATATATTTTTGTTGAGCACGATGAAAGAGCTCCTTAAAAGTCCTCCACTGTTCCTCAATTGTGCCACCGTTTAATCTGTGTTCCCAGTCTACTTTAGCCAATTCTACCCTCATCCCATTGTACTCCCCTTTGTTTAAGCATAGTATGCTCGTTTGAGACACTACTTCCTCACCGTCAATCTGTATTACAAATTCAACCATACTGTGATCACTCATTCCGAGAGGATCTTTTACTAGGAGATCGTTTATTATTCCTGTCTCATTACACAGGACCAGATCTAAGATAGCTTGCTCCCTTGTAGGTTCTGTAACATACTGTTCGAAGAAACAATCCCATATGCATTCTCTGAATTCCTCCTCAAGGCTACCCCGTGCGATTTGATTTAACCAATCGATATGTAGGTTAAAATCCCTCATGATTACTGCTGTTCCTTTTTCACATGCCTCTATCATTCCCCTGATTATTGTCCGCCCCACCATGAAGTTATTATTTGGGGGCCTATAAACTACGCCCACCAGTGACTTTTTCCCCTTATTATCTCTAATCTCCACCCACAATGATTCAACAATTTGTTCATTAGAGCCAATGTCATCTCTTACAACTGCCCTGATATCATCCTTCATTAACAGAGCTACCCCACCCCCTTTCCCCTCTTGTCTATCTTTCCGAATTGTCAGATACCCCTGTACGTTTAATTCCCAGTCTTGGCCACCCTGCAACCACGTTTCAGTAATGGCCACCAAATCATACCCATTTGTAATGATTTGTGCCTTCAACTCATTTACTTTGTTTCGAATGCTGTGTGCGTTTAGGTAAAGTGTTTTAATACTAGTTTTTAAACCATGATTTTTAGTTTTGACCCCTCCTGCAGCCCCTTTATATTCATACATATTGTGCCT
This sequence comes from Pristiophorus japonicus, assembly GCF_044704955.1. NCBI lineage: Eukaryota > Metazoa > Chordata > Chondrichthyes > Pristiophoridae > Pristiophorus > Pristiophorus japonicus. The sequence goes on along the minus strand of NC_091978.1, from coordinate 302,333,157 downwards.
TCCTATCACCTTGTGGTTTACACTTACCCCAGTGCTACTCTGCTCTGTTGCCTCCTGCCTTTTGCATTCTTTCTTGGAGTTCTGTTCATCTGAGCTCTGACACATCCTAACTAGCTCAGAGCCCTCTCCCTGGGTTCCAATCCTCCTGCCAAGCTAGTTTAAAGTCCTCCCAACTGTACTATCAAAAACACCTGCGAAAACATTGGTCCCGTCTCTGTTGAGGTGTAACCTGTCCGACTTGTACAGGTCCCACCTATCCCAGAAGCGGTCGCAATTGTTCAGGAAACTAAAGCCCTCCCTCCTACACCAATGGGAGAGTGGAGAGCACCAGTTCCAACTGTCACAGGACGGGAGAGTGGAGAGCACCAGTTCCCACTGTCACAGGAGAGAGAGTGGAGAGCACCAGTTCCCACTGTCGCAGCAGAGAGAGTGGAGAGCACCAGTTCCAACTGTCACAGGACGGGAGAGTGGAGAGCACCAGTTCCAACTGTCACAGGACAGAGAGTGGAGAGCAGCAGTTCCTACTGTCACAGGACAGAGAGTGGAGAGCACCAGTTCCCACTGTCACAGGACAGAGAGTGGAGAGCACCAGTTCCAACTGTCACAGGACGGGAGAGTGGAGAGCACCAGTTCCCACTGTCACAGGACGGGAGAGTGGAGAGCACCAGTTCCCACTGTCACAGGACGGGAGAGTGGAGAGCACCAGTTCCCACTGTCACAGGAGAGAGAGTGGAGAGCACCAGTTCCCACTGTCACAGGACAGAGAGTGGAGAGCACCAGTTCCCACTGTCACAGGACAGAGAGTGGAGAGCACCAGTTCCCACTGTCGCAGCAGAGAGAGTGGAGAGCACCAGTTCCCACTGTCACAGGACGGGAGAGTGGAGAGCACCAGTTCCAACTGTCACAGGACAGAGAGTGGAGAGCACCAGTTCCTACTGTCACAGGACGGGAGAATGGAGAAAACCAGTTCCAACTGTCACAGGACAGAGAGTGGAGAGCACCAGTTCCCACTGTCACAGGACAGAGAGTGGAGAGCACCAGTTCCCACTGTCACAGGACAGAGAGTGGAGAGCACCAGTTCCCACTGTCACAGGACAGAGAGTGGAGAGCACCAGTTCCCACTGTCACAGGAGAGAGAGAGTGGAGAGCACCAGTTCCAACTGTCACAGGACAGAGAGTGGAGAGCACCAGTTCCCACTGTCACAGGACAGAGAGTGGAGAGCACCAGTTCCCACTGTCACAGGACAGAGGGTGGAGAGCACCAGTTCCAACTGTCACAGGACGGGAGAATGGAGAACACCAGTTCCGACTGTCACAGGACAGAGAGTGGAGAGCACCAGTTCCAACTGTCACAGGACGGGAGAATGGAGAACACCAGTTCCCACTGTCACAGGACAGAGAGTGGAGAGCACCAGTTCCAACTGTCACAGGACAGAGAGTGGAGAGCACCAGTTCCAACTGTCACAGGACAGAGAGTGGAGAGCACCAGTTCCCACTGTCACAGGACAGAGAGTGGAGAGCACCAGTTCCCACTGTCACAGGACAGAGAGTGGAGAGCACCAGTTCCCACTGTCACAGGACAGAGAGTGGAGAGCAGCAGTTCCAACTGTCACAGGACAGAGAGTGGAGAGCAGCAGTTCCAACTGTCACAGGACAGAGTGTGGAGAGCACCAGTTCCCACTGTCACAGGACAGAGAGTGGAGAGCACCAGTTCCCACTGTCACAGGACAGAGAGTGGAGAGCACCAGTTCCCACTGTCACAGGACAGAGAGTGGAGAGCACCAGTTCCCACTGTCACAGGACAGAGAGTGGAGAGCAGCAGTTCCAACTGTCACAGGACAGAGAGTGGAGAGCAGCAGTTCCAACTGTCACAGGACAGAGTGTGGAGAGCACCAGTTCCCACTGTCACAGGACAGAGAGTGGAGAGCAGCAGTTCCAACTGTCACAGGACAGAGAGTGGAGAGCACCAGTTCCAACTGTCACAGGACAGAGAGTGGAGAGCACCAGTTCCCACTGTCACAGGACAGAGAGTGGAGAGCACCAGTTCCCACTGTCACAGGACAGAGAGTGGAGAGCACCAGTTCCCACTGTCACAGGACAGAGAGTGGAGAACACCAGTTCCAACTGTCACAGGACAGAGAGTGGAGAGCACCCGTTCCCACTGTCACAGGACAGAGAGTGCAGAGCACCAGTTCCCACTGTCACAGGACAGAGAGTGGAGAGCACCAGTTCCCACTGTCACAGGACAGAGAGTGGAGAACACCAGTTCCAACTGTCACAGGACAGAGAGTGGAGAGCACCCGTTCCCACTGTCACAGGACAGAGAGTGGAGAGCACCAGTTCCCACTGTCACAGGACAGAGAGTGGAGAGCACCAGTTCCAACTGTCACAGGACAGAGAGTGGAGAGCACCAGTTCCAACTGTCACAGGACAGAGAGTGGAGAGCAGCAGTTCCCACTGTCACAGGACGGAAGAGTGGAGAGCACCAGTTCCCACTGTCACAGGACAGAGAGTGGAGAGCACCAGTTCCCACTGTCACAGGACAGAGAGTGGAGAGCACCAGTTCCAACTGTCACAGGACAGAGAGTGGAGAGCACCAGTTCCCACTGTCACAGGACAAAGAGTGGAGAGCACCAGTTCCCACTGTCACAGGACAGAGAGTGGAGAGCAGCAGTTCCCACTGTCACAGGACAGAGAGTGGAGAGCACCAGTTCCCACTGTCACAGGACAGAGAGTGGAGAGCACCAGTTCCAACTGTCACAGGACGGGAGAGTGGAGAGCACCAGTTCCCACTGTCACAGGACGGGAGAGTGGAGAGCACCAGTTCCCACTGTCACAGGACGGGAGAGTGGAGAGCACCAGTTCCCACTGTCGCAGCAGAGAGAGTGGAGAGCACCAGTTCCAACTGTCACAGGACGGGAGAGTGGAGAGCACCAGTTCCCACTGTCACAGGACGGGAGAGTGGAGAGCACCAGTTCCCACTGTCACAGGACAGAGAGTGGAGAGCACCAGTTCCTACTGTCACAGGACGGGAGAATGGAGAACACCAGTTCCAACTGTCACAGGACAGAGAGTGGAGAGCACCAGTTCCCACTGTCACAGGACAGAGAGTGGAGAGCACCAGTTCCAACTGTCACATGACAGAGAGTGGAGAGCACCAGTTCCAACTGTCACAGGACAGAGAGTGGAGAGCACCAGTTCCCACTGTCACAGGACAGAGAGTGGAGAGCACCAGTTCCCACTGTCACAGGACAGAGAGTGGAGAGCACCAGTTCCCACTGTCACAGGACAGAGAGTGGAGAGCACCAGTTCCCACTGTCACAGGACAGAGAGTGGAGAGCACCAGTTCCAACTGTCACAGGACAGAGAGTGGAGAGCACCAGTTCCCACTGTCACAGGACAGAGAGTGGAGAGCACCAGTTCCAACTGTCACAGGACAGAGAGTGGAGAGCACCAGTTCCCACTGTCACAGGACAGAGAGTGGAGAGCACCAGTTCCCACTGTCACAGGACAGAGAGTGGAGAGCACCAGTTCCCACTGTCACAGGACAGAGAGTGGAGAGCACCAGTTCCCACTGTCACATGACAGAGAGTGGAGAGCACCAGTTCCCACTGTCACAGGACAGAGAGTGGAGAGCACCAGTTCCCACTGTCACAGGACAGAGAGTGGAGAGCACCAGTTCCAACTGTCACAGGACAGAGAGTGGAGAGCACCAGTTCCAACTGTCACAGGACAGAGAGTGGAGAGCACCAGTTCCAACTGTCACAGGACGGGAGAGTGGAGAGCACCAGTTCCCACTGTCGCAGGATGGGAGAGTGGAGAGCACCAGTTCCCACTGTCACAGGACAGAGAGTGGAGAGCACCAGTTCCAACTGTCACAGGACGGGAGAGTGGAGAGCACCAGTTCCCACTGTCGCAGGATGGGAGAGTGGAGAGCACCAGTTCCAACTGTCACAGGACGGGAGGGTGGAGGGCACCAGTTCCAACTGTCACAGGACAGAGAGTGGAGAGCACCAGTTCCCACTGTCACAGGACGGGAGGGTGGAGGGCACCAGTTCCAACTGTCACAGGACAGAGAGTGGAGAGCACCAGTTCCAACTGTCACAGGACAGAGAGTGGAGAGCACCAGTTCCAACTGTCACAGGACAGAGAGTGGAGAGCAGCAGTTCCCACTGTCACAGGACGGGAGAGTGGAGAGCACCAGTTCCCACTGTCACAGGACAGAGAGTGGAGAGCACCAGTTCCAACTGTCACAGGACAGAGAGTGGAGAGCAGCAGTTCCCACTGTCACAGGACGGGAGAGTGGAGAGCACCAGTTCCCACTGTCACAGGACAGAGAGTGGAGAGCACCAGTTCCCACTGTCACAGGACAGAGAGTGGAGAGCACCAGTTCCAACTGTCACAGGACAGAGAGTGGAGAGCACCAGTTCCCACTGTCACAGGACAGAGAGTGGAGAGCAGCAGTTCCCACTGTCACAGGACGGGAGAGTGGAGAGCACCAGTTCCCACTGTCACAGGACAGAGAGTGGAGAGCACCAGTTCCCACTGTCACAGGACAGAGAGTGGAGAGCACCAGTTCCAACTGTCACAGGACAGAGAGTGGAGAGCAGCAGTTCCCACTGTCACAGGACGGGAGAGTGGAGAGCACCAGTTCCCACTGTCACAGGACAGAGAGTGGAGAGCACCAGTTCCCACTGTCACAGGACAGAGAGTGGAGAGCACCAGTTCCCACTGTCACAGGACAGAGAGTGGAGAGCACCAGTTCCCACTGTCACAGGACGGGAGAGTGGAGAGCACCAGTTCCCACTGTCACAGGACAGAGAGTGGAGAGCACCAGTTCCCACTGTCACAGGACAGAGAGTGGAGAGCACCATTTCCAACTGTCACAGGACAGAGAGTGGAGAGCACCAGTTCCCACTGTCACAGGACAGAGAGTGGAGAGCACCAGTTCCCACTGTCACAGGACAGAGAGTGGAGAGCACCAGTTCCCACTGTCACAGGACAGAGAGTGGAGAGCACCAGTTCCCACTGTCACAGGACAGAGAGTGGAGAGCACCAGTTCCCACTGTCACAGGACAGAGAGTGGAGAGCACCAGTTCCCACTGTCACAGGATGGGAGAGTGGAGAGCACCAGTTCCAACTGTCACAGGACGGGAGAGTGGAGAGCACCAGTTCCAACTGTCACAGGACGGGAGAGTGGAGAGCACCAGTTCCCACTGTCACAGGACAGAGAGTGGAGAGCACCAGTTCCAACTGTCACAGGACAGAGAGTGGAGAGCACCAGTTCCAACTGTCACAGGACAGAGAGTGGAGAGCACCAGTTCCAACTGTCACAGGAGAGAGAGTGGAGAGCACCAGTTCCCACTGTCACAGGACAGAGAGTGGAGAGCACCAGTTCCCACTGTCACAGGACAGAGAGTGGAGAGCACCAGTTCCAACTGTCACAGGAGAGAGAGTGGAGAGCACCAGTTCCAACTGTCACAGGACAGAGAGTGGAGAGCACCAGTTCCAACTGTCACATGACGGGAGAGTGGAGAGCACCAGTTCCCACTGTCACAGGAGAGAGAGTGGAGAGCACCAGTTCCCACTGTCACAGGACAGAGAGTGGAGAGCACCAGTTCCCACTGTCACAGGAGAGAGAGTCGAGAACACCAGTTCCAACTGTCACAGGACAGAGAGTGGAGAGCACCAGTTCCAACTGTCACATGACGGGAGAGTGGAGAGCACCAGTTCCAACTGTCACAGGACAGAGAGTGGAGAGCACCAGTTCCCACTGTCACAGGACAGAGAGTGGAGAGCACCAGTTCCCACTGTCACAGGACAGAGAGTGGAGAGCACCAGTTCCCACTGTCACAGGACAGAGAGTGGAGAGCACCAGTTCCCACTGTCACAGGACAGAGAGTGGAGAGCACCAGTTCCCACTGTCACAGGACAGAGAGTGGAGAGCACCAGTTCCCACTGTCACAGGACAGAGAGTGGAGAGCACCAGTTCCCACTGTCACAGGACAGAGAGTGGAGAGCACCAGTTCCAACTGTCACAGGACAGAGAGTGGAGAGCACCAGTTCCAACTGTCACATGACGGGAGAGTGGAGAGCACCAGTTCCAACTGTCACAGGACAGAGAGTGGAGAGCACCAGTTCCCACTGTCACAGGACAGAGAGTGGAGAGCACCAGTTCCCACTGTCACAGGACAGAGAGTGGAGAGCACCAGTTCCCACTGTCACAGGACAGAGAGTGGAGAGCAGCAGTTCCCACTGTCACAGGACAGAGAGTGGAGAGCACCAGTTCCCACTGTCACAGGAGAGAGAGTGGAGAGCACCAGTTCCCACTGTCACAGGAGAGAGAGTCGAGAACACCAGTTCCAACTGTCACAGGACAGAGAGTGGAGAGCACCAGTTCCAACTGTCACATGACGGGAGAGTGGAGAGCACCAGTTCCAACTGTCACAGGACAGAGAGTGGAGAGCACCAGTTCCCACTGTCGCAGGATGGGAGAGTGGAGAGCACCAGTTCCAACTGTCACAGGACGGGAGAGTGGAGAGCACCAGTTCCAACTGTCACAGGAGAGAGAGTGGAGAGCACCAGTTCCCACTGTCACAGGAGAGAGAGTGGAGAGCACCAGTTCCCACTGTCACAGGAGAGAGAGTCGAGAACACCAGTTCCAACTGTCACAGGACAGAGAGTGGAGAGCACCAGTTCCAACTGTCACATGACGGGAGAGTGGAGAGCACCAGTTCCAACTGTCACAGGACAGAGAGTGGAGAGCACCAGTTCCCACTGTCACAGGACAGAGAGTGGAGAGCACCAGTTCCCACTGTCACAGGACAGAGAGTGGAGAGCAACAGTTCCCACTGTCACAGGACAGAGAGTGGAGAGCACCAGTTCCCACTGTCACAGGACAGAGAGTGGAGAGCACCAGTTCCCACTGTCACAGGACAGAGAGTGGAGAGCACCAGTTCCCACTGTCACAGGACAGAGAGTGGAGAGCACCAGTTCCAACTGTCACAGGACAGAGAGTGGAGAGCACCAGTTCCAACTGTCACATGACGGGAGAGTGGAGAGCACCAGTTCCCACTGTCACAGGAGAGAGAGTGGAGAGCACCAGTTCCCACTGTCACAGGACAGAGAGTGGAGAGCACCAGTTCCCACTGTCGCAGGATGGGAGAGTGGAGAGCACCAGTTCCAACTGTCACAGGACAGAGAGTGGAGAGCACCATTTCCCACTGTCACAGGACGGGAGAGTGGAGAGCACCAGTTCCCACTGTCACAGGACAGAGAGTGGAGAACACCAGTTCCCACTGTCACAGGACAGAGAGTGGAGAACACCAGTTCCAACTGTCACATGACGGGAGAGTGGAGAGCACCAGTTCCCACTGTCACAGGACGGGAGAGTGGAGAGCATCAGTTCCCACTGTCACAGGACAGAGAGTGGAGAGCACCAGTTCCAACTGTCACAGGAGAGAGAGTGGAGAGCACCAGTTCCCACTGTCACAGGACGGGAGAGTGGAGAGCATCAGTTCCCACTGTCACAGGACGGGAGAGTGGAGAGCATCAGTTCCCACTGTCACAGGACAGAGAGTGGAGAGCACCAGTTCCAACTGTCACAGGACAGAGAGTGGAGAGCACCAGTTCCCACTGTCACAGGACAGAGAGTGGAGAGCACCAGTTCCCACTGTCACAGGACAGAGAGTGGAGAGCACCAGTTCCAACTGTCACAGGAGAGAGAGTGGAGAGCACCAGTTCCCACTGTCACTGGACAGAGAGTGGAGAGCACCAGTTCCCACTGTCGCAGGATGGGAGAGTGGAGAGCACCAATTCCAACTGTCACAGGACAGAGAGTGGAGAGCACCAGTTCCCACTGTCGCAGGATGGGAGAGTGGAGAGCACCAGTTCCCACTGTCACAGGACAGAGAGTGGAGAGCACCAGTTCCCACTGTCACAGGATGGGAGAGTGGAGAGCACCAGTTCCAACTGTCACAGGACAGAGAGTGGAGAGCACCAGTTCCAACTGTCACAGGACAGAGAGTGGAGAGCACCAGTTCCCACTGTCGCAGGATGGGAGAGTGGAGAGCACCAGTTCCAACTGTCACATGACGGGAGAGTGGAGAGCACCAGTTCCAACTGTCACAGGAGAGAGAGTGGAGAGCACCAGTTCCCACTGTCACGGGATGGAGAGTGGAGAACACCAGTTCCCACTGTCACAGGACAGAGAGTGGAGAGCACCAGTTCCCACTGTCACAGGACGGGAGAGTAGCGAACACATCCTCAAAGAATTCCAGCAAATTTGTCAAACATGACTTCCCCTTCATAAATCCATGTTCTTATGTTCTTATATTTATGCTCTATAAAGTTTCGAAAATGCCTTAAGCTCAGAGAGAGACAATCTACTGGAATTTCCTTAAAGCTGTTGCCATTCCTACAACCTCCGAGATCTCTGCACTCCTCCAATTCTGGGCTCTTGCACATCCCCGATTTTAATTGCTCCACCATTGGTTGCCGTGACCCTAAGCTTTGGAATTCCCTCCCTAAACCTCTCCGTCTCTCTGTTTCTCTCTCCTCTTTTAAGATGCTCCCTAAAACCTACCTCACCTGTCCCAATATCTCCTTATGTGGCTCTGTGTCAAAATTTATTTGCTAATTGCTCCTACTGCATTAAAAACCCTATTGTTTCTGTTATTGTTCCACCGCTGAACATCACTGCAAGTGTGGCAGAAATCTTATTTACATGTGTCAATGGGGTTTCCTCTGCACTTCCGACAAAGTTCCCCCAGTGGAGCGGAGGCAGCTCTGAGGAAATTCCAGGCAAATGTTTTTCCTGATTGTAATTAATTTTATTTTTCAAAATAACATGAGGTGAATTTTGAAACAACCAGAGTTTAATGATTTCTTTTTTCTCCACAGACAGTGCCTGACCCGCTGAGTGTTTGCAGCATTTTTTGTTTTTATTTCAAATTTCTTGCATTTACAGTCCAAATACTAATCATCTGTTATTTGATGGCAAGAAAATATAAACTTTCTATTTACTGTCAGACATAGAGACAGACAGACAGTGGGTTAGACGGAGAAAGAGAGAGACAGAGAGGGAAATACAGACACAGAGGGAGAGACAGACAGAGAGGAGAGAGACAGAATAAGAGTGACAGAGAGACAGACAGAGAGAGCTAGAGAGAGACAGAGATTGAGAGAGATAGAGACAGAGAGAGACATAGAGAGACAGAGACAGAGAGACAGAGGCAGAGAGACAGAGACAGAGAAGGAGACAGAGAGACAGAGACTATGACAGAGAGAGGAAAGACAGAGACAGAGAGAGAGTGAGAGGGAGAGACAGAGATAGAGACAGAGTGAGAGAGAGACAGACAGAGACAGAGAGGGAGAGGGAGAGACAAAGAGACAGAGACAGAGAGTGTGACAGAGAGAGAGAGACAGAGACAGAGACAGAGCGAGGGAGACAGACAGAGAGACAGAGACAGAGGCAGAGAGAGAAAGGAACAGAGACAGAGACACACACAAAAGCTTGGGATTCTCTTCTTCAGGATGGAGTTGTAACTTGCTATCAAATATCAAGAATGCAGCAGTGAACCAGACTTAACATTGAGCCTCACTTACTCCAAACCTCAGGTTCACCTTACCGATTGATGCAGATTAAAGGGCACACAGCAGTACTGTCAATCTTCAAGGCGCCCACCCTAGTTCTGCCAAACTCCAGGACCATTCCCTGGTGCTACCATAGTCTAGGATCATCCCAATGTGCTACCAAAGCTCAGGACCATTCGCCATTGCAACTAAAGTGCCCGAAAAGCACAGCTAAAACCCATTCCTCATCTCCACTGCTGCTAAATACAAGAGGTCTGAAAGACCAATGGCTGAAATCCCCCAGCAGTTATGGTGGGATTGTACTCTCTAGCACTAAAGCTGCTGGAGTATGCGGAGTCAGTGGGTTGACACCTCATTTACGCCACTCTAATTGGTGCCTGGCACTACAGGCACATCTCGGGCACCTGCCAGCCCCATGCTACCATAAACTTTGTCACTGGTTGCCATCTGATTGGAGGATAGTGCTTGGACATGGACCCATCTCCCACCACCAACTAAAGAAACAATTTCTCCACCCCTTTGCAAAGGGGGCTGCTACTAAATGTTTTTTTTAATTACTTTTGGCATTGGGGGTCCAGGCAGCTTCCTTAACCTGGAGCTCCTACTCAGTGGATCGATTTGTGCCCTTCTGAAGTCCAGTATGCCTCATTTCACTGGCTGTACTGGCCTCCAAACTTCTACTGGATTCCACCGAGGTGAGGGATGTATAGCCCCTACATCTATCCCATTTGCACCACTGACCCTGAAAGGGGCAAATTGAGGCTCCGCCCTTCACAAGGCCAGCCAATATAGGCCAGCATAGCCCATGACATGGTCTATTTCAGTCCGGTCTAAATCTGGGCCATTCAGTCATTTTGGTGAGAGTTGATCAGAATGGCTGTGTAAGTCTGGCCCCTGGATATCTGTCTCCAATTGATACACCCTGCATACCTTGGTTGTGTAGCCTCAACTTTTAAATTGTTAAATTTTTTTCCCATAAATTATCAAAGGAAAGTAAGATAATTCTGGTCACATATTGAGATGTAAACATGGTTATTTATCTCTATTTAAATTGGCCAATAGGACAACAGCAGGGTCAATTTTTTCTTTACCGTCTTGGCATAAAGCATTGACTGGATGGAATGCAGATAGGAAAAGCAGGCAGAGAAGATAACACACCTGTAACAGAGCCCATCTGATTTGTTTCTTCCTAGTTACATCAATGGAAGGAAAATCCAGTAGGCCCTGTGCTCAGGAGATAAAGATGAACATGGCCCCAGCCCGCCATTCAGTTTTTCAAGGAGTGCAGTATTTCCAATGGAACAAGTGATAGTAAACTGAGCTAAATCATTTCCATGTGTTCCTAAATGTCACACACTGATATGGCAGCAGCCTCTAATACATTGTAATAATGCATCATTAGACCTAGTTATCTGATCACTTTGGAACCTCCACCAGGGCAAGCATCATTACATTATGTTATAATAAATTGAAGTATTATATCAGTTTATTAGGTTTCACAAAGACTTAAGTATCTTTTTGTTATTCATCATGAGCAGGCTTGGGGTCTTTTGCTGCTGAAATTATGCTGTCTGAAAATGAAATTTTCATTCTGATTAGGTTTTCAGCTTCAGTTCTTATTAATAGAATTATTTTGCATTTCAATAGTTTGTTGCTTTCACTTGTAGTTAGCACTTTTCTGTTATTTGTTGCCATGCGAATACATTCTCTATTTCTCTCTCTGAAGTGCTGACGTTATTATATTCATTTTTGTGACAAGGTTCAGGCATTAAATGCTTGATGTACATTGGGATATATTTTTCATGAAAACCAATTTTCTTTTTAAAATATAATTTATTTGTCAAAGAGAATAGCGATTAAAGTTATTAATAATAATTTTACTTTTACAGCAAAACAACTACAAAACAATTATTAACAGAATTGTTTGTTTTAAGTTAGAAATTAATGGCAATGGCCTTAAAATGAATATCTGTTCACTGCCATGTTTTTCAATTTATTTTCTCAATTTAAATTTTAAAAACTCTCGGTCAGTTCTGCAGGATCTGATAGCGATTAAACTGCACAATCAACATTCTGAGTGTTCTTAAAGTAGACTGCCAGTTTTTATAGCTTAAATCTGGCTGTTTGGGAATTAGTTAACACAATCTGAATGGTCAGTTTACAGACCTGGTTAGCAAAATTTAATAAGAATTTAGCATTTTCTTACTGCAGTGATCATTATGAGTGCACTGAATGAGTTCAGTTACAATTAAAGCACATACAATGAGACAACATGAATGATTGTAGCTCTTACCTATGAGGGCTGATCCCCGATTGAGCATTCCTGGCAAGGTGTGGCACTCGCAGGTCAAGAAATCATAGGCATAAAGTCCAATATCTTCCAGACACTCAAATAAATGGATGGAAAATCAAGAGTTACCGTCCCATGGTTTTCCTGAAGTTGGTGCTCTCTGTAAGCACCACTCCTTGCTGGGAGCTCCCTGATACAGCAGCTTTATTTGTCCTAAGGCACAAGAAGCTACCATTGCTTTGACTTGCATATCAATACTGATAAGTTGATTCTATGGAAACCTCTCTAATGCCAACTGAAAAGTGTCCATGGTAGGTGCATGAGGGTGCATCCAAGACGGACTCTATGGCATATCAGCTTGGATTTTCCTCAGCTTACCATCTGATTTCTGAGATGTAACCTGGCCAGCGAGAACAAGAAATAGAATGGAGATCCATTAAGCTAGATCCTACAATGCATTCATTTTAAAGCAATCCAGGATGTCAACTGGAATTCGGGATGGCTCCTGCAAATTCAGTGTTATCCTTTACAACCATGCCTGATAATATCTATGCACTAACCCAGGACATGAGCAAATGTCCATCCAGACATGAGAGACCACACCATTGACATGTTGAAGTTGTGCTTTCGGTGTCTGTATGACCCTGGTCTTCTTTTTCTTTTTTTGTATGGAAGTATCAACGCAAATCAAATAGCAATATCTGAGTCAGATATCCAGGCCAGAGCTTCTGGTGTAACAGTGTGGATATATGGTCATATAGTATATCTAGGGTGTAAAGAATTGCAAGCTGCCTATTGCACAACTTTGTATTACAGACACTTCATCATGGAGACACTGGGGAGACAACTCACCCAAGAGTAGCACGAGTTCAGCCACGGAACAGCAGCAACCTAAAGGGGACCCATTGCTGGCCACCAGACACTGGTGCTGCTTCTCATACAGGCTTTCTCTTGATTCTACATCTGACAGCTTTTTAACAATCCTGTTTATATCTTCCCTTTTCCTTTCACAAATGTGCCATCACTTGCCAGCAATTCTTTGTATTCAATAACTCATGATGTTCCCACCTACCCTTTCCTTCAATGACTGTCTGTCCCAGCTGTGACAGAGACTGTAATTCCCATATTGGACTATTCAGTCACCTAAGAACTCACTTTTAGAGTGAAAGCAAGTCTTCCTCGATTTTGAGGGACTGCCTATGATGATGGAGTTAATGAAAGCAACCTTACACCCTTTCCAAAAATAAAGCCTGCTATCATTTTATTGCAAACCCTTGCGGTCTTTGTTTCTCTAATCTAGTGCTTCTCTTCGGTGCTACCTTGTGTGAAGACCGCATGATATGACTGGTTGCTATGTCTCAATGTAAGCATCTTGGGACTGCTCAGTTCACAGCAACTAAATCCTGAAATGAACCTGTTGCAAAATGCACTTCTGGTGCTGCTCCACATTAACCTGACTTTCTCTAATTGCTGTCACATGTGCAGTCATTGGAGGAGCATGGGAGAAGGGCAGACATGTCCTGCTATTCTGAGAGATAGCACCAACATCTCTGCACTTTCCCACAATGCCACTGGTAGCGAGCACTGGCTTTGCATGGCCACTGATTTGGAGGACAGTAGACCTAATGGTTGCAGGGAGATCGATGAAGCCCTGGGTGCACAGACCCAGTGGCACACTCCAAGGTTAAGTCAGTCAGGACTCAGGTGTAGAGCAGAGCAGGTGGAACATTGGGTTTTGGGTTCTGACCCAGATTGCCAATTATCACACAGGCCTGGTTTGGGTGGAAACTCCATTTGCTCCAAACTATGGCCCATCATGTCAGAAGTGGCTGGGCTGGGCAATTCTCACAACAGACATTTCCTTAGCTCCAGCTCCTCAACGTTGAATGCCCTGAACATTGAGATAAATCTAGTGTCCAGCAGCTGGTAAGGAGCCCATCGGCTGGTTTAGGCATGAGTCCTGTCCTGGATACCCAAACAAAATGCCAGCTAAAGGCCTGATAGCTCATAAAGGACTCTAATTGGGTAAACAAAATGAAAGTTTTCATTGGAGCTGTTTGCAGCTACATTGGTGGTTGGCCAATGCTGAATTTCCTATCCTACTCCTTTAGAGGGCACGCAATATTTACCGTAGTGGTGCAGTACCCAGCCAGTTTGCAACTGGGCACCAAGCCTATCCTAACAGGATGGGATAGCACTGTCTAACATGACACCTAAGACCTTTGCAGCAACAGTTACCATATGCTCATGCTGAGAGGCAGTCATATTAAATCAAGCCCTAATGTGTTTTGAATGCTGCTAGTAGACTTCAACAGAACGGTCTGAAATGCCTCCACTGCCTCCATCAAAGCTTGATGTTCTGCCATCATAATTCTTTTCACCACAGAGCTAGTGTGCTACAGATATCTAGGCTCTTCAATCAAGAGGTGATGTCTCCTGCCTTCTCAGCCACCAAAATATTCCTCCACATATGCCACCACTAGCTGCTCCTGCTCAGTCATGCTCTGTCACCCAGAGCTGTTAGCTGTGGCTAAGTAGTTGTGCATTTAAGTCCCACTCCAGAGACTTGAGCACAAAATCTAGACTGACAATTGAGTGCAGTACTAATGGACTGCTGCACTGTCAGAAAGTGCTGTGTTTCAGATAAAAAGTTAAGAGGGTCTGTGATTTCTCCCAAGGTTTATCCCGCAACCAAAATAACTTAAATCTGGTCATTATCTCATTGCTGTTTGTGGGACCATGCTGTGCGTGTTTCCTACATTACAGCAGTAACTACACTTTTAAAGTACTCATTGTCAAAGTTGGTGTGGATGTCTCTGAGTTGGTCCTTAGGAACATAGGAACCACAATAGGCCATTCAGTACTTCGAGCCTGTTCGGCCATTCAATTAGATTATGGCTGCGCTATATAATAAATCCATGGGCTAGAATTTCCATAAAATCTGCCACCGCCGGATTGCCACCCAAAAGATTGCTAAGATTCTTAAATTAACGCCGGTGAAAAATTGCACAAAAGAAAGGAAGAAATAGCTACCAGCGAGAACATGTAGATTCTCGCTGGTTAAACGCGATCCAGGGTAAATTGAGCAGTTCTTAATCAAAATGGGTGGTAATTACTCAAATTTAGATTGAAGCTGTGATTGGGCCTAGGGAGGGGGAAAACGCAAAAAATATTTTTTCCAAGAAACAAAATATTAAAAAAACAGAAAACATTCTCAAGACACTTTTTAACTTAATCGCTGTAAAATAATTTTTTTTTAATTCTAAAAAACACTTTAGCTTACCTTTCTTTGCAGGGCTACACACCTACCACCCAGCTTTGGCTGCTTTTCGTGGGCTATTTTTTTCGATCTTACCTACGGGTCACTGCTGAGTCCAAATTTGGGCGGCAGTAGTTTTTTTGGCGGTGCAAATCGGTGGTTCGCTCCCCAGCTATTGTATATGCAGACTAGGGATGTACTCCCTGTGTAGTCACTGTGTGGTTGGATAAGATGGAGACTTGTTTACCTGATGTATTATCAATAAGGTTTACACTGTGTACATACATGCTGGTACCACTAGAGGGTGCAACTGGTGGAGAGCAGGGGTTTCTGCCATGGTGGCAGGGCCCAGTATAAAAGGCTGCACACCATGCTTGTGCCTCAATCTGGAGTTTGGAATAAAGGACCAAGGTCACGACAGTTTGAGTACAACACATTGCCTCATGGAGTCAGTCATAAATACATCACAGACATAATAACTGGCGACGAGAATATGGAATTTCAGGCGATTATGGCTACCTTTGGCAAACGACCTGGCAGTGTAGATGAATGCATCGGCGGAGAAGCACAAGGCTATACTGCTGACCAGTTGTGGGCCCGAGGTCTACCGCCTCATCAGGGACTTGCTGGCACCCACGAAGGCCAAGGATAAGACATACGATGAGCTGACTGAACTAATTGGCGACCAACTTAAACCAAAAGAGAGCATCCTCACGGCCAGGCAAAGATTCGACACTCACCACAGACCTGAGGGCCAGGAGATTGCAAAATATGCTGTCGACCTCAGGAGACTTGCGGCACCGTGTGATTTTGGCACGCACCTCAACGAAGCATTGCGAGACATCTTCGTTATGGGAATTTGCCATGAGGACCTCCTTCACAAGCTATTATCTTCCACACCACAGTCAACCTGCAGAAGGCCATCAGCACCAGTCAGGCATTCATGACCTTGACCTGCAGCACCAAGCAAATTATTCATCCTGTGGACTCAAACCCAGCAAGTACTGTGCACAGAATGGTGCCTTTCACAGGCAAGACTGTAGAATGTGGCTCTGCCCAAGGCAGAGAGCACAGAGCTCAGGGTTCCAGAACTCAGAGTCCACCGAGGGGTACTAATTGAGTAGCAACATGCTGGCATTGTGGAGGAAACCATAGGGCTCACAAGTGTCAGTTTGCTGAGTACGTATGCAAAGCCTGTAACATGAAGGGCCACCTCCAGCGTATGTGTAAAAGAAATATGACTCACCGTCTTGCAGAGGAGTCGGTACATGACTTTGAATCGAGCGAGGAGTATGATGATTTGGCCAGAGAGGCAGCTTAGCCCCAAGAAGAAGTGTATGGGTGTATACGTGCACCACCAATTGTCCTCCAGTGAAGAAGGAAGTTGATATAAACGTCGTTCCAATCTTCATGGAAGTGGACACGGGAGCAAGCCAGTCAGTGATGAGCCAGGATGCCTTTGAGAAGCTATGGAACGAAAAATGACCCAAGCTGGTTCCAGTACAGGAAAAGTTATGCACCTACACCAAGGAGCTGATCCCAGTCCTTGGTAGTGCAGATGTAAGTGTAATCCATAATGGCGTGGTGCACCAAGTTACCTCTGTGGATTATCAGATGATGGTCCAACCAGGGGAGCTATAGTGACAGGGGATTCAATTGTAAGGGGAATAGATAGGCGTTTCTGCGGCCACAACAGAGACTCCAGGATGGTATGTTGCCTCCCTGGTGCAAGGGTCAAGGATGTCTCCGAGCGGGTGCAGGACATTCTGAAAAGGGAGTGTGAACAACCAGTTGTCATGGAGCATATAGGTAGAAACGATATAGGTAAAACACGGGATGAGATTCTACAAGACGATTTTAGGGAGCTCGGAGTTAAATTATAAAGTAGGACCTCAAAAGTATTAATCTCAGAACTGCTACCAGTGCCACGTGCTAGTCAGAGTAGCAATCGCAGGATAGCTCAGATGAATACGTGGCTTGAGGAGTGGTGCAAAAGGGACGGAGTCAAATTCCTGGGACATTGGAACCGGTTCTGGGGAGGTGGGACCAGTACAAACTGGACGGTCTACACCTGGGCAGGACCAGAACCAATGTCCGAGGGGAAGTGTTTGCTAGTGCTGTTGGGAAGGAGCTAAACTAACATGGCAGGGGGATGGGAACCTATGTAGGGAGACAGAGGGAAATAAAATGGAGGCAGAAGCAAAAGATAGAAAGGAGAATAGTAAAGGTGGAGGGCAGAGAAACCCAAGGCAAAAAGCAAAAAGGGCCACATTACAGCAAAATTCTAAAGGGGCAAAGTGTTTTAAAAAGACAAGCCTGAAGGCTCTGGGCCTCAATATGAGGAGTATTCGGAATAAAGTGGATGAATTAACTGTGCAGACAGCAGTTAACGGATATGATGTAATTGACATTACGGAGACATGGCTCCAGGGTGACCAAGGCTGGGAACTCAACATCCAGGGGTATTCAACATTTAGGAAGGATAGACAGAGAGGAAAAGGAGGCAGGGTGGCGTTTCTGGTTAAAGAGGAAATTAATGCAATAGTAAGGAGGGACATTAGCCTGGATGATGTGAAATCTGTATGGGTGGAGCTGCGGAATACCAAAGGGCAGAAAACGCTAGTGGGAGTTGTGTACAGACCACCAAACAGTAGTAGTGAGGTTGGGGACAGCATCAAACAAGAAATAAGAGATGTGTGCAATAAAGGTACAGCAGTTATCATGGGCGACTTTAATCTACATATTGACTGGGCTATCCAAACTGGTAGCAATGCAGTGGAGGAGGATTTCCTGGAGTGTATTAGGGATGGTTTTCTAGACGATTATGTCGAGGAACCAACTAGAGAGCTGGCCATCCTAGACTGGGTGATGTGTAATGAGAAGGGACTAATTAGCAATCTTGTTGTGTGAGGCCCCTTGGGGAAGAGTGACCATAATATGATAGAATTCGTTATTAAGATGGAGAGTGACACAGTTAATTCGGAAACTAGGGTCCTGAACTTAAGGAAGGTAACTTTGATGGTATGAGGCGTGAATTGGCTAGAATTGGCAAAGGATACTTAAAGGGTTGACGGTGGATAAACAATGGCAAACATTTAAAGATCACATGGATGAACTTCAGCAATTGTATATCCCTGCCTGGAGTAAAAATAAAACGGGGAAGGTGGCTCAACCATTGCTAACAAGGGAAATTAAGGATAGTGTTAAAACCAAGGAAGAGGCATATATATTGCCTAGAAAAAGCAACAAACCTGAGAACTGGGAGAAATTTAAAATTCAACAGAGGAGAACTAAGTGTTGAATTAAGAGGGGGAAAATAGAGTACGAAAGGAAGCTTGCAGGGAACATAAAAACTGACTGCAAAAGCTTCGATAAATATGTGAAGAGAAAAAGATTAGTGAAGACAAACGTAGGTCCCTTGCAGTCGGATTCAGGTGAATTTATAATGGGGAACAAAGAAATGGCAGACCAGTTGAACAAATACTTCGGTTCTGTCTTCACGAAGGAAGATACAAATAACCTTCCGAATGTACTAGGGGACAGTGGGTCTGGTGGCAAGCAGGAACTGAAGGATATCCTTGTTAGGTGGGAAATTGTGTGAGGGAAATTGATGAGATTGAAGGCCGATAAATCCCGGGGCCTGATAGTTTGCATCCCAGATTACTTAAGGAAGTGGCCCTAGAAATAGTGGATGCATTGGTGATTATTTTCCAACAGTCTATCGACTCTGGATCAGTTCCTATGGACTGGAGGGTAGCTAATGTAACACCACTTTTTAAAAAAGGAGGGAGAGAGAAAACGGGTAATTATAGACCATTTAGCCTGACATCAGTAGTGGGGAAAATGTTGGAATCAATCATTAAGGATGAAATAGCAGCGGATTTGGAAAGCAGTGACAGGATCAGTCCAAGTCAGCATGGATTTATGAAAGGGAAATCATGCTTGACGAATCTTCTGGAATTTTTTTGAGGCTGTAACTAGCAGAGTGGACAAGGGAGAACCAGTGGTTGTGGTGTATTTGGACTTTCAAAAGGCTTTTGACAAGGTCCCACACAAGAGATTGTTGTGCAAAATCAAAGCGCATGTTATTGGGGGTAATGTACTGACGTGGATAGAGAACTGGTTGTCAGACAGGAAGCAGAGAGTCGGGATAAACGGGTCCTTTTCAGAATGGCAGGCTGGTGGAGTACCGCAGGGCTCAGTGCTGGGACCCCAGCTCACTACAATATACATTAACGATTTGGATGAAGGAATTGAGTGTAATATCTCCAAGTTTGCGGATGACACTAAACTGGGTGGCGGTGTGAGCTGTGAGGAGGACGCAAAGAGGCTGCAGGGTGACTTGGCCAGGTTATGTGAGTGGGCAAATGCATGGCAGATGCAGTATAATGTGGATAAATGCGAGGTTATCCATTTTGGGGGAAAAAATACGAATGCAAAATATTATCTGAATGGCGGCAGATTAGGAAAAGGAGACGTGCAACGAGACCTGGGTGTCATGTTTCATTAGTCATTGAAAGTTGGCATTCAGGTAGAGCAGGCGGCAAAGAAGGCAAATGGTATTTTGGCCTTCATAGCTAGGGGATTTGAGTATCGGAGCAGGGAGGTCTTACTGCAATTGTACAGGGCCTTAGTGAGGCCTCACCTGGAATATTGTGCTCAGTTTTGGTCTCCTAATCTGAGGAAGGACGTTCTTGTTATTGAGGGAGTGCAGCGAAGGTTCACCAGACTGATTCCAGGGATGGCTGGACTGTCACATGAGGAGAGACTGGATCAACTAGGCCTTTATTCACTGGAGTTTAGAAGGATGAGAGGGGATCTCATAGAAACGTATAACATTCTGACGGGACTGGACAGGTTAGATGTGGGAAGAATGTTCCCAATGTTGGACAAGTCCAGGACCAGGGGACATAGTCTTAGGATAAGGGGTAGGCCATTTAGGACCGAGATGAGGAGAAATTTCTTCACTCAGAGAGTTGTTAACCTGTGGAATTCCCTGCCGCAGAGAGTTGTTGATGCCAGTTCATTGGATATGGCCCTTACGGCTAAGGGGATCAAGGGATATGGAGAGAAAGCAGGAAAGGGATACTGAGGGAGTGATCAGCCATGATCTTATTGAATGGTGGTGCAGGCTCGAAGGGCCGAATGGTCTACTCCTGCACCTATTTTCTATGTTTCTATGTTTCCTCGGAAGGAGGTGGATGGGGAAGATCCAGTGGAAATGGGAAGACCTCTTCACTCCAGCAATCGATGTCTCCCGTGCTCAGAGGCAGAGCAAAACCTCACCTTCGTTGGGCCAGGCACCAGAGAACAGACCAGTGCAGCACCTGAGGTACAGACCATTCATCACGACTGCGTGGTAACGATCTGACCGGAACGACCTAAGAATATCTTCCCAGCTCCAGTAGCAGGACTCCTGGGGAGGAAGATCGAATTCACAGGCACTCTACCAGCTATTGTGGCAGAATCACGGGAAAGAAAGATCAAAGCAGTCGACCTCAAGGACAGAGGCAAGGTGGCATCCCTGGCAGCGTGACTGAAAAAAATAATGATCGCAACAATAACACGAGGTGCAATGCTGAGGGACCAACACGTGCTGTCTAACAAAGGATTTGATTGAGGTAAAGCCAGCAGGGTTCTGTTAAAGGAGACCTGCAACCAACTGAACTTAAACATTGCATGCATGGCAATCAATGTAACAAACCGATTAAGGTTGTGAACACAATGTTACTGGAAATTGTCGGTACTCTTCCTAATGTAAAGAACAAAATGTTGTTGCGAGATGTCGGGAATAGAGTGTCCCCAAAAGTAGCAAGTGAGCGACCTCAGAAGGGTAAAGGCACTGATCCTGATACCCTGCCCCAGGTCTATCCCACGCTGCAGGCACCCGATGGCACTATTCGCCACTGACCCGGAAACGAAAGCAGCGCCAATACGCGCAGTTGGCTGCCGTTGCCCACCACCCGGGTAAAGACGGCGCAGCCCCCAGACCCAGTAGCCTTGGCCATGTCCGGGAGCGAAAGGTCAGAACCAACGAGTTCCCCAAACCGGACCTGGAACAGCCAGGTTCCCAACACCGTTAGAGAGCAGGCAGAAGACTCTGCAGCCCTCAAAGGAAGACAGGGAGGCCACACACATCTGTGGCTCTGCTCATCACTGGGCAACGGCAAAGGCCTTGAGTCCTGGCTAGGTGAGCGAACCAAGCCCACCTCGCTAGCAGGGGGCACAGCGCCACCATCAGATGACTAGGACCCCGTTCGGTTGTTCTGGAACTAGCATCCTCGCATACCTGTACTGCTACCTCAGTACTGACCATGACTGAACCATGAATGCAATCTACCCAATCCTGGTGCAAGACCGTAAAATGTAATGAATGTAAGTCACTGAACCAAGGTGTCACGATACAAACTGTAAAAAAAATGTTTTTCTTCCTTTCTTTGCACTTGCACTGTGTCCGATCCTGTAGAATAATGTAATGGGCCAGCTGTATGATCTCGCTGTGGGGTGGGGAAATGGATGTATGTAGCCATGGACACACACATGGATCACACCCAGAACCCTCTGGAACCTCCACTGCATCATCGAACCATCCAAACTGGTAACCACTACCCAACGTTGTGGCAAAAGGACTTGGGGGTTAACAGGGAGCGAGCCAAGCCAAAGCACAGCCAAGGTGTAAGGCCTATTGGCACTTAAGTCTTGGGAGAGCTAAGCCGGAGCACATAGTGCAAAGGTAATTGACACAAAGGACTTGCGGGAGAGTGATGTTATATATGCAGACTATGGATGTACTCCCTGTGTAGTCACTGTATAGTTGCATAAGATGGAGACTTGTTTACCTGATGTACTATCAATGTGTACAAACATGCTGGCACCACTGGAGACCGGGGGTTTCCTGCCCTGTTGGCAGGGCCCAGTATAAAAGGGGAGCCACCATGCTTGTGCCTCACTCTGGAGTTTGGAATAAAGAACCAAGGTCACTACAGTTTGAGTACAACACATTGCCTCGTGGAATCATTCATAAGTACATCACAGATATAATACCAGCAATATTTCAAAACTGCCATCGGAACTCTTTGTGAAATGGAGTGGAAATTTTCGCCAGGTAGTTTACCGCCGAAAACGAGCGGTACTGCCGAGAAAACCGCCGGAAATGGAGTGGAAATTTTTAGCCCCATATACCTGCCTTGGTTCCGTAACCCTTGCCAAACACAAATTTATTACATAGAATATACAGCACAGAAACAGGTCATTTGGCCCAACCAGTCCATGCCAGCATTTATACTCCACTCGAGCCTCCTCCCATCCTTCTGCAACACTCTCTGGGTGAAGAAGTTTCTTCTTAATTCCCTATTTGATCTCTTGGTGACTATCTTATATGGATGGCCTCTAGTTTTTCTCTTTCCCACTAGTGGAATCACTCTCTCTATGTCTACTCTATCAAAACCTTTCATAATTTTAAAGACCTCGATTAGGTTATCCCTCAGCCTTCTCTTTTCAAGAAAAGGAGACCCAGCCTCTTCATCCTTTCCTGAAAAGGTATAACCTCGTATTTCTGGTACCATCCTTATAAATCTTTTTTGCACCCTCTATATCAGTTTTATAATATGGTAAGCAGAACTGTACACTATATGCCAAGTGTGGTCTAACCAAGGTTTGATACAAGTTTAGCATAACTTCTCTACTTTTCAATTCTATCCCTCTAGAAATAAACCCCAGTGCTTGGTTTGCTATTTTTATGATCTTATTAAACTGCATCACTACTTTTAGTGATTTGTGTATCTGGGGAGAGAGTTCCAGATTTCCACCACCCTTTCTGTGCAGAAGTGCTTCCTGGCATCACCCCTGAATGCATTTGCTCTAATTTTAATGTTATGCTCCCTTTTTCTGGAGTGCCCCACGTGTAACCATTTTAGCCTTGGTATAATTCTAATGAATCTGCATTGCACCCCTTCCACAGCCAATAGCTCCTTCTTTAGTTGCAGTGCCCAGAACTGAATGCAATACTCCAGATTGGGTCTGACCAGAGCTCTGTACAGCTTTAACATAAGTTTAACCCTTTGTATTCCAGCCCCCTTAAGATAAAGGCTAACAATTCACTAACCTTTTTGATTCTATTTTGTTGCTGTCCACTAGATTTTATTGATTTCTGTCCACGGACCCCTAAACGTCACTGCTCTTCCACTTATCCTAGCTTCTCACCAGTTAGAGAATCCTCTGATCTCTCTCTTTTAGGTCCAAAGTGGATGACCACAAACTTATCCACACTGAACTCCATCTGCCACAGTTTTGCAACATTATGCTCCCATTTACACTAGTTACTGTGTCGCCTAACTTACTGTCATCAGTAAACTTTGATAGATGGCTCTCTAAATCATTGATGACTCTAGTGAAAATCTGGGGCCCCAATACAGATTCCTGGTCACATCCTGCCAATTTGAGTACATACCCATTATCTCTACTCTCTGTCTCCTACCTCCGAACCAATTCCCTACCCATGTTAATGGGTTGCATCCAATTCCATGTGATCTTATTTTTGTTAACGGTTTCTTATATGGAACCTTGTTGAATGCCTTCTGGAAGTCCATATAAATAATGCCCATAGACACTCCCTTATCTACCACGTTTGGTACCTTATCAAAAAATCAACTAGGTTCGTTAGAAATGACTTACCCTTTACAAATCCATGCTGGCTCTCTCTGATCAGCTCATATTTGTCTAAATACTCCATCACTCTGCCCCTAATAACAGATTCTAGTAACTTTCCCACAACTGACATTGGACTAATAGACCTATAAATTCCTAGTTTATTTCTGCTACTCTTTTTCAATGATGGAGTGACATTGGCAGTTTTCCAATCGAAGGGGACAATTTCTGAATCAAGTGAGTTTTGGAAGATCATGACTAACTCAAGAACAATTTCCTCACCTATTTCCTTTAGTATCCTGGGCTGGAAACCACTGGGTTCTGGAGATTTGTTTATTTTTAATAACATTTGTTTCTCGATCACCATTTTTAAAAACTTATATTGATTCTAGTTAGTTATTCCCCTTGATTTATTTTTAGTTTTTCTTGTATCTCTGGTATTTTATCCTCATCCTTTACTGTGAAGACTGATACAAAGTAGATATTAAGTCTGCTATTTCCTGATTTCTAATAACAATATCACCTGCGTCTGTCATTAAAGGACCCACATCACTCTTAGCCACCATCTTTCTCTTAATATATTTGTAAAAACCTTTAGGGATCTGGTGAGTAAGAGTACATGCTGTGAAGTTCAGGCAATAGCAGTTGCTGCAGGGTATGCTTCTTGGCTTTGTGCCACATCTAGAAGAAAAAGAGAGGAACAGAAGTTAGAATGGTTTCTTGAGAAGCAAACCACAAATATAATTTTCAGTAGAAGAAATGACATGGGTTTCATGATTTGGATCATTGACAATTGATGAAGTCTGCAATAGGAAGTGGAGCAGAATATCATGATGAACTATGAGCTGGTATCTACATTCCTAATTGCCCACCTGTTCCCCAGGATGTGCTCTTCCTCTTCATAGAAGTCTCTGGTAATGGACAGGCAGCTATGGCTGAACTCTCCCATCTGTTATGAGCTGTCTTATCCTAGAAAATGAAAGCTAAAAAAGCCAAATAATTCAGAAACCATGACATGTAGTAAATCCCAAGCTTTAACATGTAACCCATCAATGATATGATGATAGAAGAATGCAGCCAATAATAATATTCCATACAAAGCTTTTGTGGGATGAAGACATGTAAGGATATAAATGTAGGAACATGTCCAGGTAAAGGTAGGGGTATAAACATCACGGCATTACTTTATGGGCATTGATGGTAAGCTATTCAAGTACTTTAATACAGTGTGAGGACAAGGTCATTGTCAGCGGCACACAAGTGGGGTACATTCTTATTAGGAATTGCTGATTCCTCTTACCGTGCCTGACCTGGTAAGGTTATAAAATCTCACCCTGTACCAAGTGACATTGTACGGGGTTCTTGAGTTGGTACTAGGTCTTGACCACCTCCTTCCACCGGACCTGAACAGATCTCTGTGGAATTCTCTATATGTTTGTTCGAAACAGTGCCCCCTTTGGTCCCTAGCCTCCTGCAGGAGCACTTTCACAGCAGCATCTGGAAACCTGTGGCCTTTCGTTTTCTGCAGATTTTTTCAGACATTACTACAGGATATTTCTTTTGCGCAGGAAAAATTATGCAAGGATACCTGGCCCCTTTAGGTTTCAGCTGGCATTTAAATCCTGCAGCATGCTATTTCCCATCCTGAAACGGGCAGGGTCTCAGGGAGAGGTGTTTCCAATGCTAGGAACTTTCCTCGTCATTCAAATGAGGCTGACCCTGGAAACCAGTGGGGGAGGGGGAGGTTAATATGAGTGAGCGGGTGGGAGTGGGTGCGGGTGTGGGGAGTAAATGATCAAAAATTCCAACCGTGTCGGTAAGCTGGCTCCAACCCGCCAGCTCTGTGCTTTACTGCAGTGCGACAAGGGCCGGGTGACCAACCCACTTCCAGGTGGTGGGTTGGCATTTTAAATATGTTAATGAGGCTGGAAGCCTCAGATTTATTGTGGCCGGCCAAGGTTCCCGGGCTGCGGGAAACACAGCAGCTGCAGTGTGGTTAGGACAGCCTCAGGGTGCTCTCCTTGTGGGCCAGGAGGAGCAGGACTGCTTCCACCCAGCCCCCCAAGCTCCCCCACCATCAGACCTCCCCCTGCCCCCCATATAAACCCTATCTCCTGAGATTGGACCCCTCCCCCCTTGGGATTCGACCACTTGCAGGTCAGGGATCGGAACCCCCTTTGCGATTGCCCACACCTCCGAGGGACAGGGATAGGATGACCCCTCCCCCCCACTCCCCATCCCTGTCCGGGGTCCGGGGTCAGGGATCGCACCTACCAGATCCTGTGGCCTCCTCCAGAGTGCTGCCTGCCCGACTGGAAGCCATGCCTGTCAATCAGGCTGACTTCAGCGTGAGGAACCTGTCAGAGCCAAGAGTTGCCGCTGTGGACTTAAAATCCCCACAGCATGCGGGAAAACCCAGACTTCCAGATTTCCTGTCTGAAACTCCGAACTCCTGCCTGCACAACCCACCCCAGGAAATAACCAGTCCCGTGGGTCAGCATTTGTGACATTGGTGAGTGAAAGACCCACCCCAATCCACTTCCAGTGGGGATCACATCACTGTTGAAGTTCTGGGCTTTTTTTTTCATAAATGACATGTAAATTGATCGTTCAACTTCTTGTTCCAACTGTATCCCCAAAGTGTGACTTTTTTTTGTTTATTTTTGTTTATTTTCTGGTGAATCTGCAAATATGTATCAGCTCACTCACTTACGTGGAACACTATCACTTCCATCCTACCCACTTCTTTTTCATTTATGCTGCCTAACTTCTGCTTAGCTCTTGCACTTTTAGCAATAACAGTTTAACATCTTCAACGAGCCTACATTTGTCAAAAGAAAATCAAATGGAATAAATTGGGAAAATGTTAAATTCTCCAGTCCTATAATTTTTATTAAATTCCTGGTGATCAATCACTACCTTCTATATACCAAGCGGTATATAATAATGAGCTCCAATAGAATCTATTATTGATGAAAGATCATTGACCTGAAACATGAACTCTGTTTCTATCTCCACAGATGCTGCCTCACCCGCTGAGTATGTCCAGCATTTTCTGTTTTTCTTTCAGATTTCCAGCATCTGCAGTTATTTGCTTTTGAATCTAATATTGATGTGTTTTGGGAAAGAAAACCAATAGCAATAATTGTTTGAAGAAAACCCAAAGCTAGCATCCCCTATCTACCTCATCTGAAAGAATTTCTGTTACGTGTTGCTGAAGAGTTACAAATGTTGAAATCGTGCTGTGCGATATTAGTTGCGAATGCACTAACAAAGGTGTGAACTGGTTTCAAATAAATCATTCATTAAAATATTTCTATTAGTTGTCCCTGCTGATGTAATTAAATGGATTTGACAGAGGATGGGTCGACCTTGGATCTGGCCTGGAGGCGGCGGAGGTTGAACAGATTCCCATCTGTTCTATAATTTAGCTCCACTCTGGCGGGGAGCTTGCTAAGGGAGAGATGTAGCATTGCAGCAAGGAAGATCAAAAAGAGCATTGGTGCAATGACGCAGCCTTGCTTGACCCCGGTCCGGACATGGATTGGGTCTGTGGTGGATCCATTGGTGAGGATCACAGCTTGTATGTCATCTGGAGCAGACGGAGGCTGGTGACAAACTTTTGAGGGCAGCCAAAATGGAGGAGGATGCTCCATAATGTCTCATGGTTGACAGTGTCAAAGGTCTTTGTGAGGTCAAAGAAGGCCATGTACAAGGGTTGGTGCTGTTCTCTGAATTTCTTTTGTAATTGTCGCCCGGTGAAGATCATGTCCGTTGTACCCCTTAGTGGACTGAATCCGCATTGCGACTCTGGGAGGAGCTCTTCAGCCACAGGGAGAACACAATTGAGAAGGATTCTTGCCATGATTTTCCCTCTGGCTGACAGCAGGAAGATTCCTCTGTAGTTACAGCAGTCGGACTGGCCCCCTTTTTTGAAGATGGTGATGATTATGGCGTACCTGAGATTTCCTGGGATGTTCTCCTCCTTCCAGATAAGAGAAATGAGGTCATGTATTCATGCCAAATGTGCTTCTCCACCATTCTTTAGTGCTTCGATGGAATTCCATCTGCTCCTGTTGCCTTGTTATTCTTCAGCTGTCAGATGCCCTTTTCTACCTCATGCTAGGCTGGAGTTGTGCTGCGATAGAAACATAGAAACATAGAAAATAGGTGCAGGAGTCGGCCATTCAGCTCTTCGAGCTTGCACCACCATTCAATAAGATCATGGATGATCATCACCTCAGTACCCCTTTCCCACTTTGTCTCCATACCCCTTGATCCCTTTAGCCGCAAGGGCCATATCTAACTCCCTCTTGAATATATTCAATGAATTGGCATCAACAACTCTCTGTGGTAGAGAATTCCACAGGTTAACAACTCTCTGAGTGAAGAAGTTTCTCCTCATCTCGGTCCTAAATGGCCTACCCCTTATCCTTAAACTGTGTCCCCTGGTTCTGGACTTCCCCAACATTGGGAACATTCTTCCTGCATCTAACCTGTCCAGTCCCGTCAGTATTTTATATGTTTCTATGAGATCCCCTCTCATTCTTCTAAACTCCAGTGAATACACACACAGTTGATCCAGTCTCTCCTCATATGTCAGTCTAGCCATCCCGGGAATCAGTCTGGTGAACCTTCGCTGCACTCCCTCAATAGCAAGAATGTCCTTCCTCAGATTAGGAGACCAAAACTGAACACAATATTCCAGGTGAGGCCTCACCAAGGCCCTGTACAACTGCAGTAAGACCACCCTGCTCCTATACTCAAATCCCCTAGCTATGAAGGCCAACATGCCATTTGTCTTCTTCACCGCCTGCTGTACCTGCATGCCAACTTTCAATGACTGATGTACCATGACACCTAGGTCTCATTGCACCTCCCCTTTTCCTAATCTGCTGCCATTCAGATAATACTCTGCCCTTGTGTTTTTGCCACCAAAGTGAATAACCTCACATTTATCCACATTATACTGCATCTGCCATGCATTTGCCCACTCACCTAACCTGTTCAAGTCACCCTGCAACTTCTTAGCATCCTCCTCACAGCTCACACTGCCACCCAGCTTAGTGTCATCTGCAAGTTTGGCGATATTACACTCAATTCCTTCATCTAAATCATTGATGTATATTGTAAATAGCTGGGGGCCCAGCACTGAGCCCTGCAGCACCCCACTAGTCACTGCCTGCCATTCTGAAAAGGACTCTCTGCTTCCTGTCTGCCAACCAGTTCTCTCTCCACATCAATACATTACTCCCAATAATATGTTCTTTAATTTTGCACACCAATCTCTTGTGTGGAACCTTGTCAAAAGCCTTTTGAAAGTCCAAATACACCACATCCACTGGTTCTCCCCTATCCACTCTACTAGTTACATCCTCAACAAATTCTAGATTTGTCAAGCATGATTTCCCTTTCATAAATCCACCGATCCTGTCACTGCTTTCCAAATGCGCTACTATTTCATCTTTAATAATTGATTGCAACATTTTCCCCACAACTGATGTCAGGCTAACCAATCTATAATTCCCTGTTTTCTCTCTCCCTCCTTTCTTAAAAAGTGGTGTTACATTAGCTACCCTCCAGTCCATAGGAACTGATCCAGATTCGATGGAATGCTGGAAGATGATCACCAATTCATCCACTATTTCTAGGGCCACTTCCTTAAGTACTCTGGGATGCAGACTATCAGGCCCTGAGGATTTATCTGCCTTCAATCCCATCAATTTCCCGAACACAATTTCCTGACGAATAAGGATTTCCTTCACTTCCTCCTTCTCACTCGACCCTCTGTCCGCTAGTATTTCCGGAAGGTTATTTGTGTCTTCCTTTGTGAAGACAGAACCAAAGTATTTGTTCAATTGGTCTGCCATTTCTTTGTTCCCCATTATAAATTCACCTGATTCTGACTGCAAGGGACCTATGTTTGTCTTTACTAATCTTTTTCTCTTCACATATCTACAGAAGCTTTTGCAGTCAGTTTTTATGATCCCAGCAAGCTTCCTCTCATACTCTATTTTCCCCCTTAATTAAACCCTTTGTCCTTCTCTGCTGAATTCTAAATTTCTCCTAGTCCTCAGCCTGGCTGCCTTTTATGACCAATTTATATGCCTCTTCCTTGGATTTAACACTATCCTTAATTTTCCTTGTTAGCCACGGTTGAGCCACTTTCCCTGTTTTATTTTTACTCCAGACAGGGATGTACAATTGTTGAAGTTCATCCATGTGATCTTTAAATGTTTGCCATTGCCTATACACCGTCAACCCTTTAAGTATCATTCGCCAGTCTATTCTAGCTAGTTCACGTCTCATACCATCGAAGTTACCTTTCTCTAAGTTCAGGACCCTAATCTCTAAATTAACTGTGTTACTCGCCAACTTAATAAAGAATTTTACCATATAATGGTCACTCTTTCCCAAGGGGCCTCGCACAACAATATTGCTAATTAGTCCTTTCTCATTACACATCACCCAGTCTAGGATGGCCAGCCCTCTAGTTAGTTCCTCGACATATTGGTGTCGAAAATAATCCCTAATACACTCCAGGTGGTGGCGGGTAGCATGCTGCAGGATGGAATCGAGAACGCCCGTGTTGAAAACAGAGTCCCATTTAAGGAGATCTTCTAAAAGCTCCTTCCAATGGGCACTGATGCTCCAAGCCATCATCAACACCTTCACTGAGGTATACAAGAGCATGGGCCTTACGCTAAACATTCGTAAGACAAAGGTTCTCTACAAACATGATCCCACCACACAGCACTGCTCTCCGATTATCAAAATCCACGACGAGACCTTGGGCAACGTTAACCATTTTCCATACCTTGGGAGTCTACAGTCAGCAAGAGCAGACATTGACGACGAGGTCCAACACCACCTTCGATGTGCCAGCGCAGCCTTCGGTCACCCGAGGAAGAGAGTGTTTGAAGACCAGGACCTCAAATCCGGCACCAAGCTCATGGTCTGCAGTCAGTAGTGATACCCGTCCTCCTATATGGCTCAGAGACGTGGACTATATACAGCAGACACCTCAAAACGCTGGAGAAGCACCACCAGCGCTGCCTCCACAACATCCTGCAAATCCATTGGCAGGACAGACGCACCAATGTCAATGTTCTTGCTCAGGTCAACATCCCCAGCATCGAAGCATTGACCACGCTCGATCAGCTCTGTAGGGCGGTCCACATTGTCCGCATGCCCGACATGAGATTCCCAAAGCAAGCGCTCTACGCGGAGCTTTAACACGGCAAGCGAGCCCCAGGTGGGCAGAGGAAACACTTCAAGGACACGCTCAAAGCCTCCTTGACAAAGTGCAACATCCTCACCGATTCCTAGGAATCCCAGGCCCAAGACCGCCCAAAGTGGAGGAAGAGCATCCAGGAGGGCGCTGAGCACCTTAAGTCCCATTGCCGAGAACAAGCAGAAACAAAGAGTAGATAGCGGAAGGAGCGTGCGTCCACCCAGGCTCCCTGACCACCCTGTCCTTCAACCCCTGTCTGCCCTACCTGTGACAGAGACTATAGGTCCCACATTGGACTGCTCAGTCACCTATTAACTCACTTTTAGAGTGGAAGCAAGTCACCCTCGACTCCAAGGGACTGCCTATGATGATGTTGATGAAATTGATTTAAATTTAAACAATACCTTTGTGAAATGTTATAAACACAATCAAGATCACTTAAATAAACAACTGATAAAAGAATAAAATGTTTAAAAGAATAAAACCTTTATGTCCAAATCTCTTTTCTGTCTTTTCCAATGATAGTGATCCTTGTTAAAAGAAAGACTGATAAATGATTAAAACATTTAAATGAATTGTAAAAGTCTGGATTTATTTATTTAATCCTTATACTGTCTCGCTAAAACCAATGCGTTAAGCTAAACCCTTTTTGCTAATCCACTGAATTTTACCTTTGAAGACAGTGCAGATTTGTGAGCATGTGGGCAGTTAAAAGCACTGAAATTGATGGTGCATCGAGAAAATGGCTTCAACCCGCCGGCTTCCGCCTTTAACTTGGGTGCATTAGTCGACACGCCAGAGACCCTCTCAGGAGAGGCAGGTGACCTAATTAAGGCACTTTAGAGCTTGTTAAGAGGCTATTAACAGCCTTTTTAACCCAAAATTGCGGCTTTTACTGGCTGTCCACGAGATTCCTGGGCTTACTGAACCTCTCCAGTGAAAGCAAGGTGAGAGCAGAGTGGCCATTGTGGGAATTGAACAATTGACAAATCGCATAAATACTCACACCTCATACCTACTTCCTTGCCTAAGGGAAAGGCTCGTGCTGACACCATTTGTACTGAGAGTTTGCTCTCAGGAGTTTGGAGATGATTTCGACATTGGAGGATTGTGCCTCTGATCTCCACTTTACCTGGCATCTATCAGATCAGCATGTGTACCATTTATGCTGTTTCACCTTGGACCTCAGATTCAGACTAAGATGAGCCCCAGCAGCAACAGAAGGAGCAGAGGTAGCCTTTTCCTCACTGACAGGAGAGAAAGGATGAGCTCAGAGGTGCACCTCGCGGCAGGTGATATCCCCAACACAGGGTATATAGGCAGAGGATCAGCTTCTTGGACATGACTGAATGCCAGTGCCTCAGGAGGCTCAGGCTATCATGTCAGGTCATGGCAGACATTCGTAGCTGGCTGGAAGAAGACTTGTTGCCAAGTCTGGTGGACACACGTTACCCGTGGCTGTCAAAGTGACCACCGTCCCTAACTGCTTTGCCTCAGGATTCTTCCAAGGATCTGCAGGAGACATTTTCAGGATCTCGCAGTCAGCCGCTCACAAATTGAATCACATAGTTGAAAGGTGCTATGTTTGCCAGGTCAGGCACTTATGCACACTTTGCCACCGATGAAGCCAGTCAAATTGAACGGGCGCTCAGCTTTGTGGCTCTGGCTGGCTTTTCACGCGTGCAGGGCATCAATGACTACACACATGTGCCCCCAGGAATGTTCGTGAACCGTAAGTGCTTCCACTCCATCAATGTGCAGTTCATCTGCAACCACCAAAAGATCATCATGCATGTGTGTGCCAGATTCCATGATTCATTCATCCAGTACCAGTTTACCCTCTCTCAGCTCTTCGCACCTCCAACCAGAGTTACGGCTGGCTACTTGGAGACAGGATGTATCGACTGAAGATGTAGCTCACGACACCCTTGAGGAGGCCAAGCAATGAGCCTGAAGAGCGCTACAATCAACGCCAGATGACAACAAGATGTGCAATAGAGCAAGCAATCGGGATGTTGAAGATGTGCTTCAGAAGCCTGGACAGATCTAGAGGAGCCCTTCAACACGCACCAGCCAAGGTCTCCAGAATGATCATCGTATATTGCACTCTGCACAACATAGTGCAGTGAGGATTGAAGCTGCAGGAGGCTCACACAGAGCCTCTGTGGAGGAGGATGAGGAAGAGGAGCTGGAGGAGGAGTAAGTGGAGGATGAGGAACCTGAAGCAGACATGGCACCAGGAGTGGCGCACGTTGCTGCAAGGGAGATCTGGGATGGCCTCATAATGGCATAATTTAGTTAAGTTGCACCAGTGCACCCATATTGCACTCAGGTGCTTAACCAATTTCCCCTGACTGCCACCACCACAAAGCAGCCCTAAAATGACCAAACAATTTGGGTCACACACACCTGGGGCTAGAACATCCACTTTTTTTGCATGCTTAACGCCCCACTTAACGCCCATTTTACCGCCAATTTTGGCACAAAATGGAAACTGGCGGGTATTTTTCGGAAACTTATCACCGAGCGTTACATTCCTCATGTGCTTAACGCTGGGAAAAAATATTACCGCCAGCCCACTTTTTTGGGGTGGAATCAGCAGAATGGGCGAATTCAACTGCCATAATATCGCCCAGCATTACTTCCCGCACAGATTTAACACCGAGATTCAATATTAACACCCGCCCACTTTTTTTTCGTAAAGTACATATTTACTGGAACTAGCGGCCCGCCCAGTATTAATTTCACCACCTCGCGTACATATTGCCCACAATATTTTGTAGCCAAAAAGCTGCCCACAAAAAGTGGAATTAACCGGAACTAATCACAGCGTTATGGACGCTATGTTCTGGATCACATGTCGCGTCCTGTAAAAGGCTGCTGTGCTTCAACATCAGCAAAGTTCGGATGTACTCTGCAGGTCGTTGGAGTTGATGTGAACATCCGTAAAAACATCTTGACCATACTGTGACCGATTGGAATTGAAGAGGTGTCTTCGTCGGGACATTCCTTGTTTGTGACCAATCAGTGGAAAACAGAGAACTACTGCAATGTGGCCTGTCCTTTCTCACCCACTCTTGGTGACCAATTACATGCAACAAACTCGACATGCTCCACTGCATTATGTGCCCAATGTGACAGACAGATGAGGAGGACCAGACGTTACAGCCCCCGCAAGTACAAGGAGAAGCATTCTTACCTCGGCTTGCCCGATACTACCTGCCTTCGGAGACTGCACTTTCACAAAGTGGTTATCACTGAGGTATGTGAGCTGATAATGGCAGATGTACAGCCTGCCAGCACCATCAGTACTGCACTGTCCGTCGAGGTCAAAGTCACCGCGGCACTGTCGTTCTATGCCTTGGGTTCATTTTAGGTCACAGCTGGAGATATTTGTGAACTTTCTCAACATGCCACACATCGCTGCATTAGACAGGTCACAGAAGCAGGTCACAGACGCATGCAGGAGGGACTTGATCAGCTTCCCTATGATCAAGGAGGCACAGAGTGAGGGGGCTCTAGGATTCTTCCGAATTGCAAACTTCCCCAAGGTGCAGGGAGCAATAGACTGCACGCACATCGCGATGCGGGCACCTTTTCAGGATGCTGAGGTTTTCAGGAACCGCAAGGGATTCCACTCCCTGAATGTCCAGCTGGTTGTTGACCACCAGCAAATTATACTGGCAGTGAATGCTCAATTTCCTGGCATAGTCCATGATGCTCACATCCTGTGTGAGAGCACTGTATCTGACTTGATTAACAATCAGCCACAAGGTCAATGCTGGATGCTTGGTGACAAAGGATATGAGCTCGCCACCTGCGTGACACCCACACCGAGGCCGAGAGGCGATACAATAAGAGACACAGAGCAATTTGCAATATCGTGGAGAAAACCATTGGAGTGCTGAAGCAGTGCTTTAGATGCCTGGACCACTCAGGAGGTGAGCTCCAATACCATCCTGAGCAGATAGCTAAATCTATGATGGTGTGCTCCATGCTGCACAACTTGGCTATCACCTCACCAGAGAGAGGAAGAGAAGGACGAGGAAGCGGACGCTAACCTCGGGCCAGACAATCAGACTGACACTGAAGCCATGCCCCCCCACCCCCGTAGACTGCATGAAATGGCCCATGGGGGCATGATAGCTGCAAGAGCCTTACATCAGGAGCTCATCAATGATCGCTTTGTCTGAAGGAACATTGCTATTATTTTTAAGGCTGACACACTGCTGGGTGTGCAGGTGATACATCAATGGTGAGCATCACCTTGGTGACAGTTAAAGTTTAAGTTGATTGAAGTTAAGTGTGATTATACCCTTTGATGTTAAGGAATCACCAGCGTGTAATGGTGCAGCTATTTGAGCCAATGCGCAACAAGGTTTTGTTAAATAAAAAACAGTTAAACCGAACATTAGTCTGAAATCATCAGTACTTCTGTACAAACCAACCCTGCCCCTCCCCACCCCCACTTCTTCTTCCCACCTGTACCCCTTCCCCTTCCCCTGCTTCATTGGGGAGGGGCGATGACGGCCGAAGTGCTGCTTGGACGGACACGAGAGAGGACGGTCCCGAGGTGGGAACGTGCTCCGAGCCAGAAGCAAGATGTTGCTCCTGGCTCTCATGTGGTTGGCAATGAGGGTGCAGCACCTTGGGGTGCAGTGCTGCGCTCCAGGACCACTGGGAGCCCTTTGCCACCAGTGTTCCTGGCTACCAGCTCCAGGGCCTCCTCCATCCCTTCCATATTATATCTTATTTTTTGGACAAAAATTCGGTGCCAACTATGTTCTTGGTGCTTAGTAGGCTTTTTGCTGCTGGTGAATCTCCCTCGTGCCTCCCACAACAGCCAGATTAGCACACACCACAGCCACACACACTTTCAGTGCCTCTGAGCTCCCTCTCTCTCTGTCTCCTCTTCTGCACTTGTCAGGATGACCCTTGATCTCCTGAATCACAGGAATAGAGCGTTGCCATGCTATTGCTAAGGACGGCAACACTTTACGGCTGAAGGTCAAAAAAATGTTACGCTACCACCCATTTGATATCGCTCGCGGTAACGCCCATTTTCCAAAATGGAAACTGGGTGTTTTGAGAAAGGGTGAGAACCCGGCAATCTGAAAACCCTTTTTGAATGCCCACACCGGAAATAATGCCCATTTTTGGGTGATAAGTACAAAAGTGGAATTTCTAGCCCCTGATGTCATACCATTCACTCTAACTGACAAGTCACTTGCCAGGCAGCAGACAAAATAGACAAGATGGGAAGGAAGTGCAAATTAATAATTTTATGTGGCTCGTAACTCCAACAGAAACTTAACCATCTAACATTTTATGACAACCTTGTACATCTACAATTGAACCTTCTATTTTTCTACAACTCGTATGACATGCAAACCTTTTAGCTTCAGCAGAGGTAGAGGCAGGCTGCTTACTTCCCTGCTCTGACTGCTTCGATAATTTTGCTGGATGACTTCTGTGTTTTGGAGCCTGTGAGGGCCCTGCAAAGACTGCTTCTCCTGCACCTGTGCAGGGGCCAACTTGGCCATCGGGATCTGATGCAGCATGTGCGACTCTGACAGAGGGTGGGGGCAATGGGGGAGAGAAAGAAGCGCTTTGAGCAGAGCCCCCACTTCCCTGTCCTCTCTCACGATCATCCCTCTCATGACCCACCCGCACTTCCCTGCTAGCAAGGAGTTGGAGAGCACTTTCCAGCACATCAGTGGGGTGGTGAAGGGCCAACTCTAGGAGGTGAAATTCCCCAGCGCCCCGTTTGGGGGCAGTAACCAAGTCAGGGCGGGACTACCTGCACCTAGAGCAGAAGTCCCGCCCCGGCCGCGAAATTGCGGTTACCACCCCTCACAGGAAGTGGAGCGCAATGTCGCGTGCTCCACTGCCTGATGGGGCAGGTTTATGGGGCGTTACTGGGCTTGTCCTCGTAGCACCGACACGTTTCAATACCCTTCCCATTCCATTAAAGGGGAGGGCCGCTGCGCACTCTGCAGGGACTCTGATGGCCTCGACTAGGCCACCAGGGCGACATGGTGCCGAGGCCACAGCCCAACACCCAAATGGAGTGCCGGACTGCACGATGGCGGCCCAGACCATGCAACAGAGGACCAAGATTGGCCGACTGCTGAGTCGGCCAAAAGGAGAAAATGGCAGCACGAGGTGCAGCTCACCTCCCCTTTAACTTCTGCCCTGAGAGCGAATGTCGGGCCGGTTTGCAACCCGCGAGTCTGGCGCTGACACTACTTACGGCAGCCTCGCGGGGCGCTGGCCAATTTACGCTGCAGGGCAGAAAGGGGTCGCCGCGGGGTGCTACGGGGTTGCCGAGGAGTCACCGTGCACGGCTATAACATCACCGCTGGTTGCATGGCAGCCCGGGGCGCTACCATGTCAGCATCTCCACTAACTCCCGTGTAATTTCACCGGAGCCGGTAGCCCCCCTTCCACCGGCCCTCGGGAGCTGCTAACGGGAGGTACGCAACGGGGGAATTTTGACCCCTAGGTCTGCACACAGGCTGTTCACAGCAAGCATGCACTTGTTTAACAACCGCATGTGACGCTCCATGCAGGTGGCCACACTTTCCATGGATGAACAGATCATAGCCATCGCTTGCAACATCGTGCTGTTCATGTTGGAGATGGCCTCCCCCATTCTCCCCACAATCGCGCACATCGCGGCTGGAAAAACTGCCAAAGCTTCCCACATTTTCTGTTGCTCCTTAAGAATCTTCCTCTTTGTCGACAGCCCCCAAGGTTCAGCATCTCCGTCCAGCTGAGCACAGCTTGGAGCGTCCTGCTGTTCCTGTCTCCACCATCTGCTCTTGCTCACATCTGATCTGTGAGACACCAGGTGACAGCACTATTTTTTATCATACTGTGTGTGTCTACGCTGATACATGGTGTGCATGGGTCGTGTGACAGTGCTCCCTCAGAATCCGCGACCTCCTCTGAGGAGTCGTCTTCCTCCTCTGGCTGGACAGCAGGGGGGGCATGTGATTGACCTGTGATAGAGTAAAGACATGAATTAGAACTGTTACGATAAGAATGTTTTAAGTGACCATTATGCACATGATCATATTTCACTGGCTGCTGACATCAAGTCAACATAAGTGTATGCCATGTGGCTGTATGATATTTAATTCTGTCACCAGGTATTGGGAGGAGCCCCTTTCTCCATCTCCCATTGCAGGCAACTTCGCAACTGTGATATATTCTTTACGACATCACTAAGCACACTACACACAAGATGGCTCTACAGGACCTTGCCATGTGACCTTGTTACATGATCCTTTTATTATCGGCATCATTAGTTGCATTACCACAGTAGTCCACTAGGTGGAGCAGTAGTCCAATAGGGGGGACTCTTTATTAGAGCAATATGGCTCAGCTCCAGGACCATCTCCTCTGCTTAAGTCAGCGGTATTGTGATTGGATGGCCACAACTGGTTTGCTGCCTCTCCCGGGTGCTCACCATTCTCTTCTCCTGCAATGAGGGAAACAAGAGACCAATGAGTAAGAGTGTAAGGGATGGATGGGCAACATCTCTTGAGAGTAACTATGAGTGAGAGGCGTCACATTGCATTAAGATGAGGGTGATTTTCAGTGGTGGAAGGTCAGATGAGTTTTGGATTAAGTGCATAGGCAGTGAGGGATGGATGCACCTGCAAGGTAGGTTGGTGTGAGGAGTGATGTGCAGGAGTAGGCTCTGGAAGGCAGAGTGAGGGGATTGGCATGATGTGCGCATCAGGATGTAGGGCAATATGGCATTGCACTTACCTTTCCTGCCCTCATGAGATCGTTAAAATGTTTCCGACACTGGATTCATGTACTTTGAACAATATTCATGTTCCTCACTTCTTCTGCTATCTCCTTCCATGCACTTTTGGTCAGTGCTGCTGGTCTCTTCCTCCCATCAGCAGGATAAAGGATGTCCCTGCAGTCCCTCTCTCCTTGGAAGCTTTACTAAACCTGGAGGCTGTTTTCTGCCTTTGACGCTGCATAATTCAGAATGTAGTAATCTCATAGTGTTCTACTGCTAACAATTCCCCTCTGTAACAATCAGGCTTCCATTTCCACCAGCCTTCAAGTGACATCTGCCCATTGCTTCTTTAAATAGCTCAGCTGAAGTTGCGTCATCTGCGACGTCAGCGGACCCGCTCTGGTGAATTGGTCAGGAAACCCGGAACCTCATCAGTTGCAGTGGCTTCATTAAAAAGCCACTGCCAAACGCGCTTCTCCAACTTCCGGGTTCCCAACGTGATCCATGAATGCCCCCTTCCCACTCCCCCATACTCTCCAGCCATCTGATTCCAAGGTAAAGATTCAGCCTAATGTGTCAAGCTCTTTTCACAAATATTTAGATACAGAAAGTAACGATTTTAGTGGTTTCAGAGTTTTTTTCAGTTAAAAGTAGGGAAGTCTTGCTACAACTATACAGAGCATTGGTGAGACCACACCTGAAGTACTGCATACAGTTTTGGTCTCCTTTTTTAAGGAGGGATATACTTGCATTGGAGGCAGTTCAGAGAAGATTCATGAGGTTGATTTCTGAGATGAAGGGATTATCTTATGAAGAAAGGTTCAGCAGATTGGGCCTGCACTCACTGGAGTTTAGAAGAATGAGAGGTGATCTTATTGAAATGTATATAATTCTGAGGGGGCTTGACAGGGTAGATGCAGAGAGGATGTTTCCCTTCATGGGTGAATCTAGAACTAGGGAGAAGAATAAGAATAAGGGGCCTCCCATTTAAAATGGAAATGAGGAGGAATTTCTTCTCTCAGAGGGTCATGAATCTTTGGAATTCTCTACCCCAGAGAGCTATGGAGGCTGGATCATTGAATATATATTTAAGATGGAGATAGACAGATTTTTGAACGATAAGGGAGTCAAGGTTTATGAGGAGCGGGTAGGGAAGTAGAGCTGAGCACAAGGTTGAAAAATAAAAAAGGGGCAATCACATTGCTGGGCATGTATTATAGACACCCAAACAGTGGGACGGAGATAGAGGAGATAGAGGAGCAAATATGTAGGCAAATTGCCGTGAAGTCCAAAAACCATAGGTTAGTAATAGTGGGGGATTTTAACAATATAAATATTGATTGGGACAAATTTAGTGTGAAGGGTATAGAGGGTGCGGAATTCTTGAAATGCTTTCAAGAGAACTTTTTTAGTCAGTATGTAGCAAGTCCAACATGAGAGGGGGTGGTCTTGGATTTAGTTTTGAGGAATGAAGCTGGGCAGGTTGAAGGGGTATTAATGGGAGAGCACTTGGGGGCTAGTGACCATAATTCAGTCAGATTCAAGTTGGTTATGGATAAGGACAGGAATAGGCCTGGAATAAAGTTCCGAAATGGGGAAAAGCTAATTTTGCTAAGTTAAGGAGTGATTTGGCAATAGTGGACTGGAAACAGCTACTTGTCAGAATAGTGGGAGGCATTCAAGGAGGAGATCCGGAAGGCTCAAGCCAAACATGTGCCCATAAAGAAAAAGGTTGGGAAAAATAATTCTAGAGCCCCCTAGATGTCTAGGGACTTACAGGAGAGGATAAAAAAAAAGGGACGCTTATGTCATATACCAACGGCTAAATACTATAGAATCTTTAGAGGTATATAGAAATTAAGAGGCAAAATTAAAAACGATATTAGGAATGCTAAGAGTGAGCACGAGAAATTCTTGGCCAGTAAAATTCAGGAAAACCCTAAGGTGTTCTATAAATATATTAAGGGTAAGAGGGTAACTAAAGAAAGGGTAGGGCCTATTAAAGACCATAAGGGTAATCTTTGTGTGGAGGCAGAAGATGTTGGGAGGGTTCTTAATGAATACTTTGCATCTGTTTTCACAAAGGAAAGGGGTAATGCAGATAGTGCTATCGAGGAGGAGTGTGATATTCTGGATGAAATAAATATAGTGAGAGAGGAAGTATTCAGGGGTTTAGCAGCTTTGAAAGTAGATAAATCCCCAGGCCTGGATTAAATGCATCCCAGGCTGTTGAGTGAAGTAAAAGAGGAAATAGCAGAGGCTTTGACCATCATTTTCCAGTCCTCTTTGGATCTGGGCATGGTGCCGGAGGATTGGAGTACTGCTAATGTAGTACCCTTGCTTAAGAAGGGAGAAAGGTATAGGCCGAATAATTTCAGCCTAACCTCAGTGGTGGGAAAATTATTGGAAAAAATCCTGAAAGACAGGATAAATCTGCATTTGGATAGGCAAGGATTAATTAGGGACAGTCAGCACGGATTTGTTAAGGGAAGATCGTGTTTGACGAACCTGATTGAATTTTTTGAGGAGTCAATGAGGGTAGTGCATATAATGTAGTATATATGGACTTTAGCAAGGCTTTTGATGAGATCCCACATGGTAGACTAGTCATGAAGATGAAAGCCCATGACATCCAGGACAAAGTGGCAAGTTGGTCCCAAAATTGGCTCGAAGGTAGGAAGCAAAGGTTAATGATTTATGGATGTTTTTGTGACTGGAAGGATGTTTCTGGTGGGGTTCCGCAGGGCTCAGTACTGGGTCCCTTGCTTTTTGTGGTATATATCAACGATTTAGATTTGAATAGAGGGAGTATGATTAAGAAGTTTGCAGACGACACTAAAATTGGCTGTATGGTTGATAATGAAGAGGAAAGTCATGGGCTGCAGGAGGATATTAATCTACTGGTCAGGTGGGCAAAGCAGTGGCAAATGGAATTTAATTCAGAGAAGTGTGAGGTGATGCACTTTGGGAGGGCTAATAAGGAAAGGGTATTCACATTAAGCGGCAGGCCACTTAATAGTGTAGATGAACAAAGGGACCTTGGAGTGCTTGTCCACAGATCCCTGAAAGTAGCAGGCCAGGTGGATAAGGTGGTTAAGAAGGCATATGGAATGCTTGCCTTTATTGGCCGAGGCATAGAGTATAAAAGCAGGGAGGTTATGCTTAAATTGTATAATACTTGGTTAGGCCACAGCTGGAGTACTGCGTGCAGTTCTGGTTGCCATATTATAGGAAGGACGTGATTGCACTAGAGAAGGTGCAGAGGAGATTTACTAGGATGCTGCCTGGAATGGAGAATCTTAGTTATGAGGACAGATTGGATAGGCTGGGTTTGTTCTCATTGGAACAGAGGAGGTTGAGGGGAGACCTCATTGAGGTGTACAAAATATTGAGGGGCCTGGACATAGTGGATAGTAAGAGTCTATTTCCATTGACGGAGGAGTCTATTACGAGGAGCCATAGTTTTAAGGTGGTTGGTGGAAGGTTTAGAGGGGAGTTGGGGCGGGGGGGCGGCTTCTTTATACAGAGGGTTGTGGAGATCTGGAACTCGTTGCCTGGAAGAGTGGTGGATGCAGAAACCCTCACCACTTTTAAGAGATGGTTGGATAGGCACTAGATAGGCAGGGTTACGGAACTAGAGCTGGTAATTGGGATTAGACTAGATAACCTTTTGTTGGATAGAGCAGATATAATTGTAAGTGCTACAGGGAATAGAATACGGCCAGGGTGATCTCCTGGACTAGCTTCGATCGCTTGGATGGGTCGGAGAGACATTTTCCCAGATTTTTTTCTCCCTAAATTGGCCTGGGTTTTTATCTGGTTTTTGCCTCTCCCAGGAGATCACATGGCTCCAGTTGGGGTGGAGTGTAGAATGTTTCAGTGTAAGGGGTGTCGCAGTTGTGTGAGGCGGACTGGTTGGGCAGGGTGCCCTTTGCCTTTCGTCATTGTTCATAGGTTTATATGAAACCTTTCGGGCTGCTGACCAAGGGCTTCCTTCTGTGCTGTAAATTTCTATGTTTCTATGTTTCTATCAGATCAGCCACAATCTTATTGAATGGCGGTGCAGGCTCGAGTGGCCGAATGGCCTACTTCTGCTCCTAGTTCTTATCTTCTTTTGTTCTAAGAGCTGCTAGCACTCACTTCGGCAATCAACGTGATGAGCGCTTCTGTTTAGGTGTGAAAATCTCCTTATCAAGTGCTAATGTTCAAGTTCTGTGATGTTGATAAATTAGCAGCCAACAAACCTTTTGTTTGAAACTCTTTTAAAAGACCATTTTAAAAAGATTTGTTGTGCTGCACTGTAATGTGCATATTGTAATGAAACAAATTACCTAAATACACTTTCAGCTGTCGATAACAATCATGTGACTGTAGAGTACTGGAATTGTAATCTAGTTTGCATTTCATTGTTAGCTTCTTGCCAAACTTGATACAACAGTGAAAGTAATAGAATAAGTGATTAAAATTACTTGGCATTATTAATTTAACCGTCTTGCACCGTATATAAATGTGGTTACATAATCTGTCTTTTAAAAATGCTGCAAATATAAATTACACTCATTATGAAGGAGCATCTGGTTTGTAAGTATTAATGCCAAAATGTTATTTTTACAGATTGATCAAACTTCCTACATGCCCCACTAATTAAAAATGCAATTTTTCTAAATTAAAATGTGATACGGGTCATCAAAAAGAATCTGTAGCAAATTCCCTATTGAGCTTAACTCCACAGAGGTGTAACCTGAAAAAAAAGTGGTAATTATGCTGCAATTATTTTGTGCTAATTTGGAATTTAATTTGTGAAAAATATGTTTAAAGATAATGAACATAGAGTTGATTGCAGCGCAATCTTTTTAAATGAGCAAAGGTTATTCTGCTTTTAAATTTATTATTGTACAATTAGAGTAAATTGATCTTGAATGGCAATAACCTCACAATGTACTTAATTTGTTCTTAGTGATTAAACTCACTAGTCTCCAGCAGTACTTAATTGACATGTTAACTGCAGTAAACTTATTATGTCAGAATAATAGACTATTCTCAACAAGAAGAACAAAACTCTTGAACCTTAGTTTCTTTAATGAACAGATTGAGGTTCATTGATCTTATGGGGCTGAAATTCGGTGTTTACCGCCAGCCGATAGCGCCCCAGAGAAACGGAACCTTGGTGCAAACGGCTTAGTGCTCATGCTCTGTGATGTCACCGCCTGCTGCAAATTTCGGTTGAGCTTTTGCAGCGGTGCAAAGAAGTACCGTCTCACCTTCTGCAGCCAGGGATTCATGACGTCAGTATACGTGATCATCGGTTTATACACCTCACCTAGCGGCTGGCAGTGAACTCGCCACAAAAAGTTGGCGTTGACAACCCACAGTTGCGATGCCGGGGCGGCAAATAAAGAGAGTAGCAACTGGGGCACAGAGGTCGCGGTGAGTGCTACGTTTTCTCGTAGCAGAGTGTGTAGGTGTTGGCGTGCTGCAGCTGCTGAGTACTTACTGTCATGTATTTCACCACCTTGCAATGACAATAGTTATGTAACTGTAACTCATGCACACTGTACCTGTACCCCTGAAATGCACACCCTGACCACAGGGGGTGAGCTTGCGGGAGACACTCCTCACCTGGGCTTCCAGGTATAAAAGGGGAGGTCCCACCCAGGGTCAGCACTCCTTGGTCCTGGGAATAAAGTGAAGGTCACAGAGTGACCGTGTCT
This sequence comes from Pristiophorus japonicus, assembly GCF_044704955.1. Classification (NCBI taxonomy): domain Eukaryota; kingdom Metazoa; phylum Chordata; class Chondrichthyes; family Pristiophoridae; genus Pristiophorus; species Pristiophorus japonicus. The sequence goes on along the minus strand of NC_091978.1, from coordinate 302,288,661 downwards.
GATACATACATGCCTTGTGTGAGTTTGTAACAAGGTGCAGAGACACTACATCTGGCGACGAGAAACGGGAATCACCGAACCACGAGGATGGCCACCGGTGGCACAGAGGAACGTTACTGTGTGGGTGAGGACTGGGATGACTTTGTGAAAAGACTCCAGCAGAGCTTTTTCACAAAGGACTGGCTGGAAGAGACAGCGGCTGACAAGCGGAGGGCGCATCTACTGACCAGCTGTGGTCCACAGACATATGCGCTGATGAAAGACCTGCTCGCACCCTAAAAGCCAGCGGACAAGTCCTTCGAAGAGCTCAGCCAGCTGATCAGTGAGCATCTCAAGCCGGCAAGTAGCATACACATGGCCCGGCACCGGTTCTACTCTCACCGGCGTCAGGAGGGTCAAAACATCTTGGACTTCGTGGCGGAACTGCGGCGTTTGGCCAGTCTCTGTAAGTTCTCCAATGCATGCTGGGAGGAGATGTTAAGGGACTTTTTCATCGAGGCCATTAATCTTGCTGGCATTTTCAGGAAGTTTATAAAGACCAAGGACCTGACTTTAGAAGGGAATTTGCTACAGATTCTTTTTGATGACCCGTTGATAGCTCAGACCTTTATGGCAGGGGAAGAGGAGACCAAGCTAATTTACACATGCAGCCCTGGTTTTAACGTTGCGATGAACCAGGGAGTTAATGTTGTAAAAGTGATACAGAACCCAGAACCCAGAACCGCAGGCAGGCAAGGGCAATTCGACACCGCCCAGGCAGGCAGGCAAGGGCAATTCGACACCGCCCAGGCAGCAACAAGCTCCAGGGTGGGCCCGCAACAGAGACAATGGAAAGGGGATCGGCAATTCACGCCATCACGAGGAACAATGCATCCCATGATGGGACCATTAACACCCTCCATCAGAGTGCTTAGAAACAGCCAAACGGGCCATCAGAGAGGAATGCCTGGGAACAGTCCTTTTGTTAATAGCAATCTCAGCTCATGCTGGAGATGTGGAGGTAGACACACTGCCAAAAGCTGCAGGTTCCAGCTTTATACCTGTAGGGTTTGTAATGTCAGTGGACACTTGGTCAGGATGTGCAAAAAGGCAGTAGCGAGGCTAGTCTGTGAGACAGAGGAACCAGACGAGGGATCTGCAATGCAGGATGAGGCCTGGGGAACAACCATGGATGCTGAAGTTCAGAGAGTTCATGTGGTTGACGTCCACAGCTCATACACTAAAACGCCACCCATGATGATGAAAGTCTTACTGAATGGCATCCCGGTGCACATGGAGTTGGATACGGGAGCTAGCCAGTCACTCATGAGCACCCAACAATTTGAGAGACTGTGGCCACACAGAGCTAGCAGGCCCAAACAGGAACGCATTGAGACGCAGCTATGTACGTACTCGAAAGAGATCATCCCAGTGCTGGGCAGTGCAAACTTGGTGGTAACGCATAATGGATTACAAAACCGGCTGCCACTCTGGATTGTTCTGGGAAATGGCCCCGCGCTTTTGGGGAGGAGTTGGCTAGCTGAGATGAATTGGAAATGGGGGGATGTGCATGCCATTTCATCCGTGGAGCAAAGTTCGTGCTCACAGGTATTGCAAAAATTCGAGTCACTCTTTCAACCCAGTGTCAGAATGTTCAAGGGCACTAAAGTAGTGATCACTCTGGACGCCAGACCAGTGCAGCACAAACCCAGAGTGGTGCTGTATGTGATGCGTGAGAAAATTGAAAGTGAACTGGACAGGCTGCTCAGAGAGGGCATAATTTTGGCCGTTGAATTCAGCGACTGGGAAAGTCCCATCGTTCCCGTCCTCAAAGCAGATGGCTTGGTTAGGATTTGTGGCAACTACAAAGCCACCATCAACCATCTACAAGACCAATACCCGCTTCCGAGAGCGGAGGACCTCTTTGCCATGCTGGCAGGTGGAAAGCTGTTCACGAAGCTGGACCACACTTCGGCCTACATGACTCAGGAACTGGGGGAAGATGCCAAGCTTCTGACCACCATCACGACGCACAAAGGATTATTTGTCTACAACAGGTGCCCGTTTGGCATTCGTTCGGCAGCAGCTATCTTTCAGCGAAACATGGAAAGCTGGCTCAAGTCCATCCCTGGAACGATCGTATTTCAAGACGACATCCTTATAACGGGTCGAGACACCGAGGAACACCTCCACAACCTGGAGGAGGTGCTACGCCGATTGGATCGGGTAGGCTTGCGGCTGAAAAAGGCCAAGTGCGTGTTTTTGGCCCCAGAGGTCGAGTTCCTGGGCGGGAGGGTTGCCGCAGATGGGATCCAGCCCACTGAATCAAAAATTGAGACGACTCGCCGGGCGCCCAGGCCCGGCGACACGTCAGAGTTGCGATCATTCCTGGGACTTTTGAACTATTTTGGGAACTTTCTGCCGAACTTAAGCACATTGTTGGAGCCGTTACACATGCTCCTCCATAAAGGTTGTGAATGGTTTTGGGGGGATTGTCAAGAAAGGGCTTTCAATACGGTGAGGAACCTGCTGTGTTCCAACAAACTGTTGACTTTGTATGACCCCTGTAAAAAACTGTTTTTAACATGCGATGCGTCATCCTAAGGGGTTGGGTGTGTTTTGCAGCAGGATAATGATGAAGGCCGACTCCAACCGGTGGCTTATGCCTCCAGGTTGCTCTCCAAGGCAGAGCGTGGATACGGCATAGTTGAGAAGGAGGCACTCGCGAGTGTGTACGGTGTGAAAAAGATGCACCAGTACCTTTTCGGTAGACAGTTCGAGCTAGAGACGGACCACAAACCGTTAACATCCCTGTCGTCCGACAGCAAGGCTGTCAACGCTAATGCGTCAGCTCGCATACAGCGATGGGCCCTCAAGCTGGCTGCGTATGGCTACACCATACGGCACCGGCCAGGCACCGAAAATTGGGCTGGCGCACTCAGCAGGCTCCCACTGGCCACCACCGAGGGGGCGTCAGAGCAGAGCGCGGAGATGGCCATGGCCGTTGAGGCTTTTGACACTGCGGGTTCCCCCATCACAGCCCAACAGATCAAACTCTGGACCAACAGAGACCCCCTCCTATCCATAATAAAGAAATGTGTCCTGACTGGGAATTGGGCGCCCGCACACAGGGTGTGCCCCGAGGAAGTCAGGCCATTTCAGAGACGGATGGATGAACTCTCCATCCAAGCCAACTGCTTGTTATGGGGCAGCCGAGTAGTCAATCCCCCAGAAAGGAAGGGAAGCATTTATCAGGGAACTCCACAGCGAGTACCCTGGCATCGTGTTAATGAAGGCCATTGCCCGGTCACATGTATGGTGGCCGGGGATTGACTCAGACCTGGAACACTGGGTTCGCAGGTGCACAACGTGTGCCCAGCTGGGCAATGCCCCCAGGGAGGCTCCACTCAGCCCATGGCCCTGGCCCACCAGGCCATGCATTCACGAGTCTATGCGGGCCCATTCATGGGGAAAATGTTCCTGATCGTTGTCGATGCATACTCGAAGTGGATCGAGTGCATCATATTGAATTCGTGCACGACATCCATCACTGCGGAGAGTCTGCATACGGTTTTTGTGACCCACGGCTTGCCGGACATCCTGGTCAGCGATAATGGCCCGTGTTTTACCAGCCATGAATTCCAGGAGTTTATGTCAGGCAATGGGATCAAACACGTCCGGACAGCGCCGTTCAAGCCGGCTTCCAATGGCCAGGCGGAACGGGCGGTCCAAGTCATAAAACAGGGCATGCTACGCATCCAAGGACCCTCCCTTCAGTACCGCCTATCGCGCCTCCTGCTGGCCTACTGATCCTGGCCGCACTCGCTCACGGAAGTCCCGCCAGCGGAACTCCTCATGAAACGCATGCTCAAGATGCGACTGTCCCTCATTCATCCTGACCTGGCAGACATTGTTGAGGGCAAGCGCCAGTCCCAAACCGAGCTCCATGATCGAGGCTCAAGGGGGAGGTGTATAGAAATAGATGACCCGGTATTTGTTCTTAACCATGCTTTGGGACCCAAATGGCTTGAGGGCACTGTCATCGGCAAAGAAGGAAACAGGGTCATGGTGGTCAGACTAAACAATGGGCAGATATGCCGCAAACACTTCGATCAAGTAAAGACAAGGTTCAGCATAGACATGGAGGAACCGGAAGAAGAGCATGTTGAGATAGCACCCACACCACTGCCAGCGTACGAGCAACAAAGGCAGCCCTCAGCATGCACAGTCCCTGCGACCAGCCCGGACAGGCCGGAATCACTTCAAGTGACAGAGACACGTGCTGAGGCTCAGCCACCAGAGCCACAACTGCAGCGCTCCACGAGAGAGCGTCGACCACCCGATAGACTTAACCTCTGAAACTAAAAGACTTAAAGGGGAAGGTGATGTCATGTATTTCACCATCTTGCAATGACAATAGTTATGTAACTGTAACTCATGCACACTGTACCTGTACCCTTGAAATGCACAACCTGACCACAGGGGGTGAGCTTGCGGGAGACACTCTTTACATGGGCTTCCAGGTATAAAAGGGGAGGTCGCACCCAGGGTCAGCACTCCTTGGTCCTGGGAATAAAGTGAAGGTCACAGACTGACCGTGTCTGATACATACATGCCTCGTGTGTGTTTGTAGTAAGGTGCAGAGACACTACACTTACTTTGACAACTACCATTTCGGCACCACTGAAGAGTTCCATTTCAGATCCATTGCCGGGTACCATCTCGCTCTTACCTTCAGCAGTTTGATGGGACAGTGCTGGCACACCATGTCGTGCTGCGGCAACTGCTTTAAAGGTGCCGGCTACACAGACAGGATATGGCCAATGTGAGCCCACACCTGAGGAGAGGCCATAGATGTCAGGGCAGGAGGCCTTACCCCCACAGATTTACCGTGCACATTCTTCGTACCTTGATATGTCCGAGGAACAGTGCATAAGAAGGCTGTGGTTTCACATGGAGGTGGTCACAGAGTTCTGTCATCTCCTGACACAGATCTTGAAGCTGAAATCGGCACCGGGACCTTGCTGTCAGTTTCAGTGAAAGTGACAGTAGCACTCAAATTCTACGCTACCGGGTCCTTCCAGGCTCCTGTAGACAAGAAATGCAACATTTTGCAGTTTGCCGTGCACTGCTGCATTCACCAGGTGACCGATGCTTTCTACAGCCGACAAATGGTCTACATAAAGTTCAGCATGTCCAGGGAGAACCAGGATGAGCACTCATGTGGCTTCGCCAGGATAGCGGGCTTCCCCGTGGTTTCGGGAGCCATTGATTGCATACATGTGGCATTGCGGAACCCGTCGCAAAATAGAGAGCTGTTTCGGAATCGTAACGGATACCACTCCCTCAATGTAAAGTTGGTGTGCGACCACAGGCAGATGATTCTCACATTGAATGCCTGCTATTCTGGCAGCTGCCACGATTCCTTCATCCTACAGGAGAGCAGCGTGCCACAAACGCATGAACGGCATGGCAGGCTGATCGGCGGCAAAGGATATAGACTAGCCACCTGGCTGGTGAATTCCCTCTGCAACCCCACCATCCAAGCCAAACAGAGCTACAACACCAGCTGTGCCACAACCAGGACCATTATAGAGCAAACTATCAGCATTCTAAAGCAATGTTTCTGCTGCCTTGACCGCTCTGGAGGGACATTTCATTACACCTCTGATAGAGTGTCTCTTTTCACCGTGTGTGCTGCATGCTGCACAACCTGGCCATCATGAAGTGTCAGCCATTGCCACCAGGGTTGGCAGTTGCACCTCAGGAGAATGAGAACAATGAGGAGCAAGATAAGGAGGATGGACCATGGAGGAGGCAGCCTGATACTGTTGCCGCTGCAAGGGCTGCTTGTCAGAGACTCAGCACTCAGTAATTCCAATAAATGGTGTTACACAGGCCGAGTGGCCAGCCTATTCACCTGGCGATGTGCTGAGGACATCGCGCCCTATCCTCCAAGTCTCCGTGTATATAAATCACAGCACAATAGTGTAACTTTTCAAATTCACCTTTATTAACATCAACAAGAGTGTGCTGTAAACAAGCACAACACAGAACCACCTTCAGCAGCAAATTATGAATGAAACAACAAACTTAACCACCCAGAGGCAAGTGCAACTATACACATGGCTTAATATTCCAATAAGGTCACCAGATAGGGCCATGATGCTATCAGTGGTTAGTGGTGTTATGTATGCATGCTTATAATGTTATGATGTACTGTAACACTGAATGTACCTTTACCCTGTACACACCTTACCTGTACACCAGAGGGTGCTGCTGCTGGAGACCTAAAGGCCACCTGCACACTGCAGGTAACCCATATAAAAGGGAACTCACCTCTTGATGACCTTGCTCTAGGAGCTGCAATAAAGGACTACAATCTTCAGTTTAAGTACCATACCCCTGTCTCGTGGAATCATTAACAGATTGCCTACATACACAATAAGTGGGACTTCCACTGTGATTTACCACCCCATACCTTTTACACCTCCTAAACCTATGGCTCCTCCTTAATGGGGTCTCAGTGCCTGCAGCAGGGCTAGGTGAAAGTTGCTCTGTCGGTGCCACAGGCACTAGTGATGGCTTAGCAGGATGTCCCCGACCAGTTCGGGCCCTGGAAGGCTGGGCTGCGGACTGCATCACCTCAGAATTACAGGCAGCAGTCTTGGCTAGATGGGTTGCAGACAGCAGCAGGTGCAAAGTTGGAATGGCAGTAATGGGAGGCGGAATGATGTCGTCCTGAGAGAGCACATCACATTGTATCTTGACCGACACACTGCCACACCCCCAGGGCAGAGCCTCAGCATCTGGAGCAATCTGGGGGAACAAAGATTGCTGGCCTGCTTTGGTACTTAGCTCCCCGTTGGACGGATGGGGACCCAGACACGATGGCAGCAGTCCGTGCTTGTGTGGCATTAAGTTGACTCTGCATCAGAGCAGTTTGACTCTGCATCAGAGCAGAGTGAGACTGCATCAGAGCAGAAAGTGCATTGATGTCACCACGCACGGACAACATGGCAGAATGCAGGCCTTGCGTGGCTTCGGCCTGGTGTTCAATGGCTTCATTCATATCAGCGCTATCATGTCTGGGACCCCATGGACACATGTGGCTTCCAAAATACATTGGTATCTACCAAGGATGGGCTCAATGGGCAGCTGAGTCACAAGTGCAAATGTTGAAGTGGACTCCTACATCCTCACAGCAAGTGCATTGAGACTCTCAGGCATCCTTGCCAATGCATCCAACAGATCGCTGTGCATCCGCAATGATCGTTTTGTGACAACTTCCAGCTTGGGATCCTCATCAGAGTGCTGTTGAGTATTACTCAGGTGCGTATTCACCCTCCGGGGAGCTGTCCCCTCCCCTCCTCCCTGGCATTGCTGCAGCCGACTGGGTCCCGGAGGATCACCCACCTCTAATTCCCCGACCATGCCCTCATCGACTGAGGCTGCTGGCTCCTCAGTAACTGGGAGAGGTGTCATCTGCCTCTTCCTCGTCTTTACCCTCGCCGGTACTGGATGGCTCACATACAGGCTCCTGGACCTCTGGGTCATCATTTGAAAGCACAAAGCCAGAGAAGAGTGGTTACCTGCAGTGGAGGGGTTCAGGAATGGGCATGGTGTCATGCCAGTCTCATGGAAAGTGGGGAAGGATTGTGGTGTCGTGATTAAGTGGTCTGATAGAGGATGCAAAGATCCGTCACTCACCCCCCGCCTATTTGTGCGCCTATGAGGGCCGAAACATATTCCTCCATCTGGCTGAAGGCTGGGAGGTCAGGTTCCCCTCCTCTGGTCTGCATTTGTTTGCACTAGTTATACACGAGCTTGGCCTGCAAGAAGAAGGGCTCTGTGCTGGGACCCCAACTACTTACAATCTATATTAACGACTTGGAAGAAGGGACTGAGTGTAATGTAGCCAAGTTTGCTGATGATACAAAGATGGGAGGAAAAGCAATGTGTGAGGAGGACACAAAAATCTGCAAAAGGACATAGGCAGGCTAAGTGAGTGGGTAAAAATTTGGTAGATGGAATATAATGTTGGAAAGTGTGAGGTCATGCACTTTGGCAGAAAAATAAATCAAAGAGTAAGTTATAATTTAAATAGAGAAAGATTGCAAAGTGCTGCAGTACAGCAGGACCTGGGGGTACTTGTGCATGAAACACAAAAGAATAGTATGCAGGTACAGCAAGTGATCAGGAAGGCCAATGGAATCTTGGCCTTTATTGCAAAGGGGATGGAGTATAAAAGCAGGGAAGTCTTGCTACAGCTATTGGTGAGACCACACCCGGAATATTGCGTGCAGTTTTGGTTTCCATATTCATGAAAGGATATACTTGCTTTGGAGGCAGTTCAGAGAAGGTTCACTAGGTTGATTCCGGAGATGAGAGAGTTGACTTATGAGGAAAGGTTGAGTAGGTTGGGCCTCTACTCATTGGAATTCAGAAGAATGAGAGGTGATCTTATCAAAACGTATACAATTATGAGGGGGATGCAGAGAGGATGTTTCCACTGGTGGGGGAGACTAGAACTAGAGGGCATGATCTTCGAATAAGAAGCCGCCCATTTAAAACTGAGATGAGGAGAAATTTCTTCTCTCAGAAGGTTGTGGATCTGTGGAATTCGCTGCCAGAGAGAGCTATGGAAGCTGGGACATTGAATAAGTTTAAGACAGAAATAGACAGTTTCTTAAACAATAAGAGGATAAGGGGTTATGGGGAGCGGGCAGGGAAGTGGAGCTGAGTCCATGATCAGATCAGCCATGATCTTATTGAATGGCGGAGCAGACTCGAGGGGCCGTATGGCCTACTCCTGCTCCTCTTTCTTATGTTCTTATGTAAGAAACAGAACATCTGAGTTAATGTGCTTCATATCCGTCTGTCTGAAGTGCCTTCATAGTTGAGTAGATGTTACTGTATGGGAGTCTTCACATGTCGATGTAATTCGGAATAGCTGTGCGCACTAGGCATGGCAATGCTGCAATTTGGGAGCCATCACCTAAGCGTTAAGGTGGGGCTACCATCTTCCACATCATCTGGAGACTGAGGAGGTAACAAGGCCAGGGACGGGTCTCAACAATGGAGCAGGAAGTTTAACTGAGCATGCGGGCCCAGAGAGTGGCTGAGGCTAAGGCAAGCGCAAACTTTACATCTGTGCTTACCCATGAAGAGCAAGGGGTCCTACGCTGATTGATTGAGGAGACCCATCCCTGGCCTTGTTACCTCCTCAATCTATACATTGTGCTCAGAGCATGGCATGCTAAGGCTCATGTAAAAGATACTCACCCTGATGATCACGTCAGGTTGTTGAACTTTTTCCTGCACTGAGTGGCTGTCCTGGGCACCATGTCCCTCGCAGGCATGCTCTGTGCAACTTCCATCCATAATCTGTGAATGTTTGTGGGTGTGGCTTGTTACCAGTCTCGGACCACACCAATTCACTTTGCCTCTCCACAGCATCCAGAAATGCATCCACGGTGGTGTCGGAGAATGCTGACGAGCTCTCGCCTCTGCCAACAACCCCCTCTCAGTAAGAGTGCCTAGGCAGCTTGGATAAGCATGAGGCAGTGCTGCGTCATAGCACTGCCTCATTTGAATCAAAATGGTGCCAATATGTTTGTTGTGCAGCTACAAATACTGATTACCGCTTGGATTTTACCACGCCACTTACTGCCGTTTAGCACTTCAAGAGTGATGTATAATGTCAGATTTACTGCTCCAATCCCCTCTTCAGGTGGTAAAACTGAATTTTGCAGTTAGCAGTGGTAATTACCACCAGGCGGTAAAATACCCGACCGGGTGGTGTCACCGCCTCTAAATGGGCTATACTGAATTTCCACCCCTATGACTTTCAAAAATGTCCGTATGACTTTCAAAATCTAGGTTGATACTCCAGTGCAGTCCTGAGGAAGTGTTACACTGTCAGAGCTGCTGTCTTTATGAACAGACATTAACTGAGGTTCTCCTGCCCTCCCAGGTGGATGTAAAAGATCACATGATATTATTTAGCAGGACATTTGGAAAAACATAATTCAGTCAAGCAGTGTCAACATGGTTTTATGAAAGGGAAATCATGTTTGACACATTTGCTGGAGTTCTTTAATGATGTAACAAGCAGGGTGGATAAGGGGGAACCAGTGGATGTGGTGTATTTGCTTTCCAGAAGGCATTCAATAAGGTGCCACATAATAGCTCACGGGGTTGGGGGTAATATATTAGCATGGATGGAGGATTAGCTAACTAACAGAAAACAGAGAGTCGTAATAAATGGGTCATTTTCCAGTTGGCAAACAGCAATTGGTGGGGTACCACAGGGATCGGTGCTGGGGCCTCAACTAATTACAATCTATATTAATGATTTGGATGATGGGACCGAGTGTAATGTAGCCAAGTTTGCTGATGATACAAAGATGGGTGGGAAAGCAAGTTATGAGGAGGACACAAAAAATCTGCAAAGGGATACAGACAGGCTAAGTAAGTGGGCAAAAATTTGACAGATGGAGTATAATGTGGGAAAGTATGAGGTTATCCACTTTGGCAGAAGAAATAAAAAAGCAAATTATTATTTAAATGGTGAAAAATTACAAAATGCTGCAGTACAAAAGGACCTGGGGGTTCTTATGCACAAAACACAAAAACTTAGTATGCAGGTACAGAAAGTAATCAGGAAGGCAAATGGAATGTTGGCCTTTATTGCAAGGGGTATAAAGGCAGAGAAGTTCTGCTACAACTGTACAGTGTATTAGTGAAGCCACACCTAGAGTACTGCGTACAGCTTTGGTCTCCTTATTTAAGGAGGGATATATTTGCATTGGAGGCAGTTCAGGGAAGGTTCACTAGGTTGATTCCTCAGATGAAGGTTTTGACTTATGAAGAAAGGTTGAGTAGGTTGGGCCTCTCCTCATTGGAGTTTAGAAAAATGAGAGGTGATCTTATTGAAACATATAAGATAATGAGGGGCTTGACAAGGTAGATGCAGAGAGAATGTTTCCACTCATGGGGGAATCTAGAACTAGAGGGCATAGTTTCAGAATGAGGGATTGCCTATTTAAAACTGAAATGAGGAGGAATTTCTTCTCTCGGAGGGTCATAAATATATGAAATTCCCTGCCCCAGAGAGCTGTGGAGTCTGGGTCATTGAATATATTTAAGGTGGAGATAGACAGATTTTTGAGCGATAAGGGAGTAAAGGGCAGGGAAGTGGAGCTGAGTGCATGGTCAGGTCAGCCATGAATGGCGGAGCAGGCTCGAGGGGCCAAATGGCTTACTCCTGCTCCTATTTCTGATGTTCTTATTTTTTTTTAATTTCAAGCAAGATCAGAACAGTTCTCCATGGTGTCCCAGCCAATACTTATCCCTCAACCAATATCATTAAAAAATATCTATTATTTGCTCATTATTACATTGCTGTTTGTGAGATGTTACTGTGCACAAATTAGCTGCCCCGTTTCCTACATTACAGCAGTAATTCCACTTCAAACGTACGGTTGTAAAATGCCTTAAAAAATGCTAAAATAAAAAATGGGATCCTTGGCTTTATTAATAGAAGCTTTGGGGGTGAAATTGGGGTTATTTGCACCTCCCACTAGCGACCCCAGGGGGCACTAACAAGGCGCAAACAACTTTTCGTTGGGACGCTGTGCCGCTTACGACTCTTGTTACATTCCGAAGGAGGTTAGCATCAGCGATAACTGATAGCACCCTACTCCGCTGCGCCGGCGATGATGACATCATCATCTTGAGCAGTGCCCCATTTCCGCCCCGGAACAAAAATTGGCCCGCGTCCCCTGAGTCTTGTGAACATCACATGACTGGCTAAGCCACTCACAATGCAACAGCTCTATAACTATTTTAAGTTGCACCTGTAAATCAAGTGCCCCCTGGTTAAAGGGGGGGCACTAAAACCAACACAATAAACAAATTAACTTTTGGCAGTAAACTTAATTCAAATTCAAATTTGGTTGCCGGGAGTGATGATGCACTCCAGTCCCTCCGGCACCCACCTCTCCCGTGTCCCCTGAAGCTGAGCTGGGTGATGACAGCAACAGCTTCAGGGAACATGAATGGGGCAAGTTAAAGGGGATGTGGCGGGCGGGTCAATAAAAAATGTGCTGACTTGCCACTTTGCAGACGGGGTCTATGCCGCGATCTAGCATTTCTCCCTTTCTGCCCCCCTCCCCTCACCTGAATCTGACCCTTGTGTCTTTATGCTTCAGTTAATCAGCAAGCACCTGAGCAGCCTCTCCCTGAGGCGGGAGAAGAAAGGAAACATTTACAGGGCTATGGGGAAAATGTAAGGTGGGACTGATTGGATAACTTGCTCAAATAGCCCGTACAGGCTCGTGGGACTGAATGGCCTCCTTCTGTGCTGTATCATTATATGATTCTACTACACTATGATATAAATTCAAGTCTTTCTTGTTACTATTAATGAGCATTTAAGATATTTGAAACATCCGCAGATATCATGGCCTTGCAGTCCACAATGGTTGTAATTGCCGAGATGCACCTTCGCTGACCCAAGCAGACATTCCAGAGCCCACCCCCCTCCAGAAGCATAACAAGACTGTCAACAATGTCCGCAATGTTGCGGCCATTAAGTTTCAGGAAATGTTGAATTTGCTTCACTTGCCAAGTATAATCAATCACTGTACAGATGATTGCATATTGTTTGCGGACCATTTAAAAGTTAACCCCGGCCGACTTAACCACACCGGATGCCAAGAGTGCAATTACATTCCTGACACCTGGCTTCACTAAATTGTTAAAAACAGAAAACATGTCATGAACATTTAACATTTAACTTGCATATCACGTCCACCCTCATTTTTGGTTGTAATCAGCATTACAAAAGCTGCAGGAGCACCAGAATAACACCTCCCCACCCCCATATTTGGTGCATTCACTTGTTCAGAAAGTTCCTCAAAGGGGCATTAAAAAGTCAGTAAATTCAACCTTTCAGGCGATATTGTCTAAGGTAGGGCTTCACACACAGTGCGCAGTTTATTGAGAATTCATGCTTGCACTTCCTGTGATTTTCCATCCATTGGTTTCAATGTGACCTATAGCTGCGAGGCTTTGAAAAAACTTGCTCCAATTTTCTGGACCAGCCTTGGACTCTGGTTTGTTAAGCATTCCATCTAGTTTGTACACAGCATAAGTTTGATTATCATAATTCTATCCATTCTATCTCCACTAATCCTGTTGCCATGTGTTGTTTCCCATTGAAACTTCTTGGACTCTTCCCCCCTTCCAATCTGTACTCTATGGGCCCAATTTTCTTGGAGCAACTAATTTAGTTTGGAGTATCTTAGAAATCGCAATTCTCGGCACTTAGTTTGCTCCAGTTCTAGTAAGTTAGTTTAGGTTCATTTTAGTTCAGGTATTTTTTTTCAAAAGGGGTTGTGTCCGGCCACTTAGGCCTGTTTTGCAAGTTTTGGCAGGGAAAACTTACTCCAAACTAACTAAGAATGGAGTAAGTCTCCACTTTTGTAAGTTCTGAACAACCTTACCTAGAGTTAAGCTCAGTACAAGCACAGCCAGAGATTGTGGGGAGGGGGGGAGGAGCGGGGGGGGTGCGGGGGGTGGTGGGGCGGTGGTGGTGGCGGTGGGAATCATTAAACACAAAGGACTCATCAACATCACAACAGGGGGCGGGGGAAGGGAAGTTAGAGGATTTTCCATAAACACCTTCACAACAACATTAAAGAAGCAAAATACATTTAAAGCAGTAAGCACAAAACAAAGCAGTACATTTACGAAGCACAAAAAGTAATGAGCAATTGATTAATAAAAAATAGAAGGACCCCTGCACCTAAAGCATCAAGACCAAAGTAATAAGCAACCATCAATAAAAAAAAAGAAGTCCTACCTTTATGTGAAGGGAAGGTGTTTCTGTCAGTGTCTCTGTCAGTGTCTCTCTCTCTCTCTCTCTCTGTATCTGACAGTGAGGAGTGAGGAGGGGTATGGGGGTGTTGGGGGGTGGGGTGTGTGTGGGGAAGTGGGGTGTGTGTGGGGAGGTGTGGGGGTATGTGTGTGTGTGGGGGGGTGGGTGTGGGGTGTGTGTGTGTGGGGGGTGTGTGTGTGTGTGGTGTGTGTGTGTGTGTGGAGGTGTGTGTGTGTGGAGGTGTGGGGGGGAGGTGTGGTGGGGGTGTGTGTGTAGTGGGGGGTTATGGGGTGGGGGTGTGTGTGGAGGGGTTGAACGCAGGGTGTGTGTGGGGGGTGTGTGTGGGGGGGGCTGAACGCGGGGGTGTGTATGGGGGGTATGTGGGGGGGGTGTGTGTGGGGGGTGTATGTGTGGGGGGGGGTGTGGGGGGTTGCATGTGGGGGGGGGTGTGTGGGGGGGTGGGAATGTGTGGGGTGGGTGTGTGTGTGGGGGAGTGGGGGATGCGTGGGGTGTGTGTGTGTGTGGGGGGGGGGTGTGGTGGTGGGGGTGTGTGAGGGGGGCTGAAGGCGGGGGGGTGGGGGCTGAATGCAGGGGGTATGTGGGGGGGGCTGAACGTGGGGGGTTGTGGGGGTGTCGGGGCTGAACGCGTGGGGGTGTATGGGGGTGGGGGGGCTGAACACGGGGTGTGGGGCTGAATGCGGGGGGGAAGGCTGGACGGAGGCACCCTGCTCTCTCCTCCGGCCCTTCGATTGTTTTGAGTGGCCCCCAACCCACGCTCCTCCATCCCTCGCCATGCTCCTCCCACACCGATCACCTCCCCAGCGCCCCCTTCCCACGCTCCTCCATCCCTCCACACCATTCTAAAACAGATTGGGGGATAAACGCCCTGCTGAGCCATTGCACAGGCGTGCACGCTCCAACACTGCCGGCACTCAGAAGAAGGCTGATCCCTAGCCCCGCCCCCTTGCTGGCTGCAATCGGCTTGCTCCGCCCCAGGGAGACTCTGCTGCACTATGCCACGCTCCAGGACAACTGGAGAATTCCTCGGTAGGATTCCGGTGCACTTTTTATCCCAGGCAGATCACGTAAATCTCGGAGGTGCGCCGTTTTCTCCAGCATCAGAAACTTAGGCCCTATGTTCTGAAGGAGGATGCATGGACACATTTGAAGTGACAGACAGGGCAAACCTCCTCATCCAGCTGTATGTCCATTTTTCCAGATTGGGTGTCCAAAGTTTTGCTCACTTGCTTGCAGTGCTTAAACACTGAGTATCATTTCATTTCATTTTTACCTGGCACGTCTTCTCCCCTTGTCAAGGCTGACAAATATTTAAAATTCATTTTGAAGATTTATAAAGACTGAAACAATGGAGAATGTTTTCCTCCTTAGCACTAGGGCTCATCTGTAGCTGCCATTTGTAAACAGAAAATGAGGTGGCCTCCAATACAGGTGTGCCATCCTCACTGCCCAGCTCTCGAAGCGTTGTATCTGTCATGTATGTAGACCATACATATTAACTGTATTATCACATAAGGTGTGTCACCAACACTGCCGGCACTCAGAAGAAGGCTGATCCCTAGCCCCGCCCCCTTGCTGGCTGCAATCGGCTTGCTCCGCCCCAGGGAGACTCTGCTGCACTACGCCACGCTCCAGGACAACTGGAGAATTCTTTGGTAGGATTCCGAGGGAACTGCGGTGGGAGACCTGAGGGTCACCTGCATAGGTATGCAGGGCCCAGTATAAAAGGCTGCCCACCATGCTTGTGCCTCACTCTGGAGTTACAATAAATGTGACTAAGTTCACAACAGCTCAAGTACAATACTAGACCTCGTGGAGTCATTCATAAGAGTATTAAAGACATAACAACTGGCAACGAGATTACGAACTTTCATGAAAAAATGACTAATGTTGGTGCATTAGAAAAGTTCTCAGAGGGTGAAGATTGGGAAGCCTTTACGTAGTGGCTCGGCCAAATAAACGACCTGGTAGGCGATGATCCGGCCATGCTGGCAGATAAGCGCAGAGCTATCCTGTTGACCAGTTATGGGCCCCCGGTCTACGGCCTCGTCAGGGACTTGCTTGCACCAGAGAAAACAACGACCAAGTCATACGAGGAGCTGAAAGTGCTAATTCGGGACCAACTCAAACCGAAGGAGAGCATCCTCATGGCCAGGTATGGATTTTATACACACCACCGCCCCGAGGGCCAGGAAATCGCAAAGTACGCTGCCGACGTCAGGAGGCTGGCAGGACCGTGTGAATTCGGCGCATCCCTCGCTGATGCATTGCTGGACATCTTCGTAATTGGCATCGGTCATGAGACCCTTCTTCACAGGCTACTGCCTGCAGAAACTACCGTCACTCTGCAGAAGGCCACCAGCATCAGTTGATGATCTCAAGCTGCAGTTCCAAGCAGATGATGACTCACTCTCAGGACTCAAAGCCAGCAAGTACTGTAAATAGAATGGCACCTTTCACAGGCAGGACTGTTGAACATCAATCTGCCCAGGGCAGAGTGTACAGGCCCCCGAATCCTTTAACTCAGAGTCCGCCGAGGGGGGCAAACGTAACTCAAGTAGCACCATGCCTACCGTTGCGGAGGTAATCACAGGGCTCATCAGTGTCGGTTCAGAGACGATGTTTGCAAAGGCTGCAGCACAAAGGGCCACCTCCAGTGAATGTACAAAAGAGCTGTGACTCACCATGTGGAAGAGGAGTCAGCAGATGGCTGTGAATCCAGCGCGGATTACGAGGAGATGGCTAGAGAGGCAGCTCAGTCCTAGGACGAAGTGTATGGAGTATATACCTGCATCACAGATTGTCCTCCAGTGATAATGGAAGTCGAGATAAATGGTGTTCCAGTCTTCATGGAAGTGGACGCAGGGGCAAGTCAATCAGGAAGCCTTTGAGAGGCTATGGAACGATCAAGCTGAACGACCCAAGCTGGTCCCGGTTCAGGCAAAGCTGCACACCTACACCAAGGAACTGATATCAGTTGTTGGTAGTGCGGATGTTAGTGTATCCCACGATGGCGCGGTGCACAATTTACCATTGTGGATTGTTTCAGGTGATGGACCAACGCTACTTGGAAGAAGATGGATGGGGAAGATTCATTGGAACTGGGAAGACTTCATCCCTCCAGCGCTCGACGTCCCTCGTGCTCAGAGGCAGAGCAAGCCCCCACCTTCGGTTGGGCCAGGCACTGGAGAGTAGATCCGCGCAGTCCCCGAGACACAGACCGCTCATCACGACTGCGTGGCGATGATCCGGCCGAGACGACCCGAACGCACCTTCCCGTTTTCAGTGACAGGACTCCTGGGGAGGAAGATTGGATCCGAGGGCGCTTCCCAGCTTCAGTGGCAGAATCCCTGGGAAAGAAGATCGCGGCAGTCGACATCATGGACTGGGAAAAGATGGTGTCCAAACCACGAGGTGCAGCGCTAATGGAGCAACGACACGAGGTTCCACGCAAGGAAGACGATTGGGGTAAAAGTAGTAAGGCCATTTTAAAGGAGGCCAGCAACCCGCCATTTTTGAATGAATTGCTTGAAATTGGAAACCAATGTAAAAGTTCAATTGTAATGAGCAAAATGTTTTTGAGCGATGCCGGGTGCAAATTGCAATCAGCCAATGTAGCGGGCGAACACCTAACGGTCATGTACAGGTCCAGAGGGCTACCCAATGCTGTAGCCTGCGTCCCCGGGACCAGAACAATTTATCATAAAGTGTCCCCACAGCTGACAGAAGTAGACAAGCCACAGAGTAAACGATCCCCAGAGAGCAGAGGCACCAGTAGCGATACCCTGCCTCAGATCGGTTTAACATTGCAGGCACCCGATGGCATGAACCGCCACAGACCAGAAACAGTAAACTGTGCCTATGTTCGCAGTCGGCTACCGTTGCCCACCACCCGGGTGGAAAAGGCACAGCCCACAAACCCATTCACCACCACTGCAATGCCCAAGAGTGAAGGGTCACCCACAAAGGCTCCTCCGCACGGGACCTGGACCAGCCAGGATCTCAAACGGTGCCCTCAAGGAAAGCAAGTACGCAGTCCCCTACGAACTGCGAGACAAGAAGAGGCAGCCCCACCGTCGCTGCCTCGTTGCCTCGCTATCCATGAGCACCCAATCGCTCATCTCCCTGAACACTCTCTGCCTTGGCGGGCCAGAGTTGATTGTACAAGCTTTGGCACGGACTTCTCGCCCTGATTAGTCCCACTCTTCCTCAATATTTAAAGCAGGTTCTCACCGTGTTCGATCCTGCGAGCAGTTTTGTGACCCGCTGGAGATGATAAAGCAGTTTAGCGGCACTCTTTATAAAGACGCAGAATAATGAAGAGCAGTGAGTGAGTGATTACAGAACTGTAATCTAATCAGCGAGGTCAAAGTGGTTATATCTGGCATCTGAACCCTGAGCGTGGATTACAGCGGGAGTCCAGGGATCAGCAGCAGGCATTGGAGCAGCTAGCTGCAACAGGGTCAGAAGTAAGAAAGAAGTAAAATGTAATCGAAGGGTGACGTCACAGCCAAGAGGGTAAGTGATTGGCTGGTTGAGTGGTGAGTAGGTTTCTTTTCATTTATCTTTCTTCTTGTTCTAAGCAGTAAGAAACCTTGTCATTGTTGCCAAATTAAGTCATCTAAAGGGTTAACTCATGGCAGGAGAGCCCAGACCCATGTCATGTTCCTCCTGTGCAATGTGGGAAGACAGGGATGCTTCCAGTGTCGCTTGCGATTATATGTGCAGCAAGTGCATCCAGCTGCAGCTCCTGACAGACCGCATTGCGGCACTGGAGCTGCACATGGATTCACTCTGGAGCATCCGCAATGCTGAGGATGTCGTGAATAGCACATTTAGTGAGTTGGTCACACCACAGGTAAAGGTTACTCAGGCAGTTAGGGAATGGGTGACCATCAGGAAGAGCAGCGGAAGGAAGATAGTGCAGAGGTCTCCTGCGGGCATCTCCCTCCAAAACAGATACACTACCTTGGGTATTGTTGGGGGAGATGACTCATTAGGGAAAGCAGCAGCCAAGTCCATGGCACCAGGGATGGCTCTGCTGCACAGGAGGGCAGGAAAAAGAGTGGGAGAGCTATAGTGATAGGGGATTCTATTGTAAGGGGAATAGATAGGCATTTCTGCGGCCGCAAACGAAACTCCAGGATGGTATGTTACGTCCCTGCTGCAAGGGTCAAGGATGTCTCGGAACGGCTGCAGTGCATTCTGTAGGGGGAGTGTGAATAGCCAGCTGTCGTGGTACATTTTGGTACCAACGATATAGGTAAAAATGGGATGAAGTCCAACAAGCTGAATTTAGGGAGCTAAAAATTAAAAAGTAGGACCTCAAAGGTAGTAAGCTCAGGATTGCTACCAGTGCCACATGCTAGTCAGAGTAGGAATTGCAGGATAGCTAAGATGAATATGTGGTTTGAGGAGTGGTGCAGGAGGGAGGGATTCAAATTCCTGGGACATTGGAACCGATTCTGGGGGAGATAGGGCCAGCACAAACCAGACGGTCTGCACCTGCGCAGGACCGGAACCAATGTCCTGGGGGAGTGTTTGTTCGTGCTGTTGGGGAGGGGTTAAACTAATATGGCAGGGGGATGGGAATCTATGCAGGGAGACAGAGGGAAATAAAATGGAGGCAGAAGCAAAAGATAGAAAGGAGAATAGTAAAGGTGGACGGCAGAGAAACTCAAGGCAAAAAACAAAAAAGGCCACATTACAGCAAAATTCTAAAGGGGCAAAGTGTGCTAAAAAGACAAGCCTGAAGGCTCTGTGCTTCAATGTGAGGAGTATTTGTAATAAGGTGGATGAATTAACTGCACAGACAGCAGTTAATGGCTATGATGTAATTGGCATCACGAAGACATGGTTCCAAGGTGACCAAGGCTGGGAACTCAACATCCAAGGGTATTCAACATTTAGGAAGGATAGGCAGAGAGGAAAAGGAGGCGGGGTGGCATTTCTGGTTAAAGAGGAAATTAAGGAATTGTAAGGAAGGACATTAGCTTGGATGATGTGGAATCTGTATGGGTAGAGCTGCGGAATACCAAAGGGCAGAAAATGCTAGTGGGAGTTGTGTACCGACCACCAAACAGTAGTAGTGAGGTTGGGGACAGCATCAAACAAGAAATTAAGGACGCGTGCAATAAAGATACAGCAGTTATCACGGGCGACTTTAATCTACATATTGATTGGGCTAAGCAAACTGGTAGCAATGCGGTGGAGGAGGATTTCCTGGACTGTATTAGGGATGGTTTTCTAGACCAATATGTTGAGGAACCAACTAGAGGGCTGGCCATCCTAGACTGGCTGATGTGTAATAAGAAAGGACTAATTAGCAATCTTGTTGTGCGAGGCCCTTTGGGGAAGAGTGACCATAATGTGGTAGAATTCTTTATTAAGATGGAGAGTGACACAGTTAATTCAGAGACTAGGGTCTTGAACTTAAGGAAAGGTAACGTCGATGGTATGAGACGTAAATTGGCTAGAATAGACTGGCGAATGATACTTAAAGGGTTGACGGTGGATAGGCAATGGCAAACATTTAAAGATCCCAGGGATGAACTTCAACAATTGTACTCTGGAGTAAAAATAAAACGGGGAAGGTGGCTCATATTGTACTTGAGCTGTTGTGAACTTAATCCCATTTATTGTAACACCAGAGTAAGGCACAAGCATGGTGGGCAGCCTTTTATACTGGGCCCTGCACACCTATGCAGGTGACTCTAAGGTCTCCCACTGCAGTGCACTCTGACGGCACACCTTATGTGACTATGCAGTTAGTATACATGGTCTACATACATGACATCACTTCCCCCCCAAGTCTTTAATGCAAATTGACTCGTACATTGACGGTGACCTGGGTTTTGCTCTTCTTGGTTGACCATTGGAGGGTCGCTTCTAGCTTGGATGGGTTGGTAGTGAGATTTATTGCCAGTGGAGGTCCCAGTGGTATCTGGTTGTGAGTCCATGACTACTCCATTTCCCCCCTACACAGAGATCATGCCAATGGCCCATTACATGCAAGTTGCATTCAAGTTCATCACATGGGTTTTACATTTACATCTTGGTACATTTGTTGGGTGGATTACAGTTGCATTTCTTTTTGTGTGGTACATTTACATGTTCAGTACAGGTATCTCAGTATAAGTACACAAGCACAGTCTAGTTCCAGCACAGCCGGATGCTAGTGGGTCTGTGGGCGAGGTGAGCTAATTTTGCTCGATTTGTCAGAGCTCAGGACTCTTGCCATTACTCCTAGCGTCGGATAGGCCCAAAGACAGCTGATGTGTCTGTGACCTCCCTGTACTTTTCGTTTGCACAGTGTCGCTGCTGCTCCCTGGAAGCGGTCTGGGCAAGTGAGCAATTCGTCTAAACATAGAAACATAGAAAATAGGTGCAGGAGTAGGCCATTCAGCCCTTCAAGCCTGCACTACCATTCAATAAGAACACGGCTGATCATTCATCTCAGTACACCTTTCCTGCTTTCTCTCCATACTCCTTGATCCCTTTAGCCGTAAGGGCCATATCTAACTCCCTCTTGAATATATCTAACGAACTGACATCAATAACTCTCTGCGGTAGAGAATTCCACAGGTTAACAACTCTCTGAGTGAAGAAGTTTCTCCTCATCTCGGTCCTAAATGGCTTACCCCTTATCCTTAGACTGTGACCCCAGATTCTGGACTGCCCCAACATCAGGAACATTCTTCTTGCATCTAACCTGTCCAGTCCCGTCAGAATTTTACATGTTTCTATGAGATCCCCTCTCATCCTTCTAAACTCCATTGAATACAGGCCTAGTCGAATCAGTCTCTCCTTATATGTCAGTCCCGGCATCCCGGGAATCAATCTAGTGAACCTTCGCTGCACGCCCTTAATAGCAAGAACGTCCTTCCTCAGATTAAGAGACCAAAACTGAACACAATATTCCAGGTGAGGCCTCACCAAGGCATTAAGACCTCCCTGCTCATATACTCAAATCCCCAAGCTATGAAGGCCAACATGCCATTTGACTTCTTCACCGCCTCTGTACCTGCATGCCAATATTCAATGACTGATGTACCATGACACCCAGGTCTCGTTGCACCTACCATTTTCATAATCTGCCACCATTCAGATGATATTCTGCCTTCATGTTTTTGCCACCAAAGTGGGTAACCTCACATTTATCCACATTATACTGCATCTGCCATGCATTTGCCCACTCACCTAACCTGTCCAGGTCAACTGGCAGCCTCTTAGCATCCTCCTCACAACTCACACCGCCACCCAGCTTAATGTCATCTGCAAACTTGGAGATATTCCTTCATCTAAATCATTAATGTATATTGTAAATAGCTGGGGGCCCAGCACTGAGCCCTGCGGTACCCCACTAGTCACTGCCTGCCATTCTGAGAAGGACCCATTTATCCCGACTCTCTGCTTCCTGTCTGCCAACCAGTTCTCTATCCACGTCAATACATTACCCCCAAGACCATGTGCTTTAATTTTGCACACTAATTTCTTGTGTGGGACCTTGTCAAAAGCCTTTTGAAAGTCCAAATACACCACATCCACTGGTTCTCCCTTGTCCACTCTGCTAGTTACATCCTCAAAAAATTCTAGAAGATTTGTCATGCAGGATTTCCCTTTCATCAACCCATGCTGACTTGGACCGATCCTCTCACTGCTTGCCAAATGTGCTGCTTTTCATTGTTAATAATGGATTCCAACATTTTCCCCACTACTGATGTCAGGCTAACCGGTCTATAATTACCCGTTTTCTCTCTTCCTCCTTTTTCAAAAAATGGTGTTACATTAGCTACCCTCCAGTCCATAGGAACTGATCCACAGTTGATAGACTGTTGGAAAATGATCACCAATGCATCCACTATTTCTAGGGCACTTCCTTAAGTACTCTGGGATGCAGACTATCAGGTCCTGGGGATTTATTGGCCTTCAAGCCCATCAATTTCCCTAACACAATTTCCTGACTAATAAGGATTTCTTTCCATTCCTCCTTCTCGCTAGACCCTCAGTCCCCTAGTATTTCCAAAAGGTGAAGACAGAACCAAAGTATTTGTTCAATTGGTCTGCCGTTTCTTTGTTCCCCATTATAAATTCACCTGATTCTGACTGCAAGGGACCTATGTTTGTCTTCACTAATCTTTTTCTCTTCACATATCTATAGAAGCTTTTGCAGTCAGTTTTTATGTTCCCAGCAAGCTTCATAGAAACAAAGAAACATAGAAAATAGGTGCAGGAGTAGGCCATTCGGCCCTTCGAGCCTGCACCGCCATTAATATGATCATGGCTGATCATTCCCTCAGTACCCCTTTCCTGCTTACTCTCCATACCCCTTGATCCCTTTAGCAGTAAGGGCCACATCTAACTCCCTCTTGAATATATCCAATGAACTGGCATCAACAACTCTCTGCGGCAGGTAATTCCACAGGTTAACAACTCTCGGAGTGAAGAAGTTTCTCCTCATCTCAGTCCTAAATGGCCTACCCCTTATCCTAAGACTGTGTCACATGGTTCAGGATGTCCCCAACATCGGGAACATTCTACCCACATCTAACCTGTCCTGTCTCATCAGAATCTTACATGTTTCTATGAGATCCCCTCTCATCCTTCTAAACTCCAATTAATAAAGGCCCAATTGATCCATTCTCTCCTCATATGTCAGTCCAACCATCCCGGGAATCAGTCTGGTGAACCTTCGCTGCACTCCTTCAATAGCAAGAACGTCCTTCCTCAGATTAGGAGATTAAACTGAACACAATATTCCAGGTGAGGCCTCACCAAGGCCCTATACAACTGTAGTAAGACCTCCCTGCTCCTGCACTCAAATCCTCTAGCTATGAAGGCCAACATACCATTTGCCTTCTTCACCACCTGCTGTACCTGTATGCTAACTTTCAATGACTGATGAACCATGACACCCAGGTCTCGTTGCACCTCCCCTATTCCTAATCTGCTGCCATTCAGATAATATTCTGTCTTCGTGTTTTTGTCCCCAAAGTGGATAACCTCGCATTTATCCACATTATACTGCATCTGCCATGCATTTGCCCACTCACCGAACCTGTCCAAGTCACTCTGCAACCTCTTAGTGTCCCCCTCACAGCTCACAGCGCCACCCAGTTTAGTGTCATCTGCAAACTTCGAGATATTACACTCAATTCCTTCATCTAAATCATTGATGTATATTGTAAAGAGCTGGGGTCCCACCACTGACCCCTGCGGCACTCCACCAGTCACTGCCTGCCATTCTGAAAAGGACCCGTTTATCTTGACTCTCTGCTTCCTGTCTGCCAACCAGTTCTCTATCCATGTCAGTGTATTACCCCCAATACTATGTGCTTTGATTTTGCACACCAATCTCTTGTGTGGGACCTTGTCAAAAGCCTTTTGAAAGTCCAAATACACTACATCCACTGGTTCTCCCTTGTCCACTCCATTGCTACATCCTCAAAAAATTCCAGAAGATTCATCAAGCATGATTTCCCCTTCATAAATCCATGCTGACTTGGACCGATCCTGTCACTGCTTTCCAAATGTGCTGCTATTTCATCCTTAATAATTGATTCCAACATTTTTCCCACCACTGATGTCAGGCTAATTACCTGCTTTCTCTCTCCCTCCCTTTTTAAAAAGTGGAGTTACATTAGCCACCCTGCAGTCCATAGGAACTGATCCAGAGGCGATAGACTGTTGGAAAATGATCACCAATGCATCCACTATTTCTAGGGCACTTCCTTTAGTACTCTGGGATGCAGACTATCAGGCCTCAGAGATTTATCAGCCTTCAATCTCATCAATTTCCCTAACACAATTTCCTTCCTAATAAGGATATCCTTCAGTTCCTCCTTCTCACGAGACCCTCGGTCCACTACTACTTCTGGAAGGTTATTTGTGTTTTCCTTCGTGAAGACAGAACCAAAGTATTTGTTCGATTGGTCTGCCATTTCTTTGTTCCCCATTATAAATTCACCTGAATCCGACTGCAAGGAATCTACGTTTATCTTCACTAATCTTTTTCTCTTTCCATATCTATAGAGGCTTTGGCAGTAAGTTTTTATGTTCCTGGCAAGCTTCCTCTGATACTCTATTTTCCCCCTGCTAATTAAACCCTTTGTCCTCCTCTGCTGAATTCTAAATTTCTCCCAGTCCTCAGGTTTGCTGCTTTTTCTGGCCAATTCATATGCCTCTTCCTTGGATTTAACATTATCCAGGTGATCCTTTATGCCCAAGTGCAATAAGAAGGAAATCTCCCCGGTGTATTAAAGTCCTTCGTAGTCTAGTGCAATAGGGCGATCTAATGCTTTCAACATAAATTGTTTTTGGTTGCGTTAGAGCTTTGGCAATGTACTGGATGCCATGCATTAAAGGTCTTAGTGATTTAGAAGACTATTCCTCACATGAAACTGAAGCATTTGTCAGAACTTCAAGTTTGGATTTGGAAGGAGCTAATGTTTTGAATCCTGATATATTGCATTGCTTTAACATGGTCAGGGATTAGAAAAATGGAGGTGATTTTGGTCGGCAGTTGAAAATTCAGCCTGATCTGAGAGTATTTCTCTGAGGTTTTATGCATATGGGGT
Source organism: Pristiophorus japonicus (assembly GCF_044704955.1). Taxonomy (NCBI): domain Eukaryota; kingdom Metazoa; phylum Chordata; class Chondrichthyes; family Pristiophoridae; genus Pristiophorus; species Pristiophorus japonicus. The sequence continues at coordinate 302,263,203 of NC_091978.1, read as the reverse complement.
TTTAATAGGATCCATAAAAACCAATAGAAGCAAAAGTTTTGATCATTGGGCATTTAAAACAAATGGGGGGAGAAATTGGCCTGGATTGCGCCTCCCGTTAGCGCCTGTGCTAAGTGGTTGCCAACCAGGCATGGTGCCCGCGAACTTCCCTGGAGGTTTTGCGCTGGTGCTAAGAATTACCGTGTTGATCTCTTGCGCCCTGGATATTATGATGTCATCCGGTGCGCAGTGCCCTGTTACCACCCTGGATGTGATATTCACTCCCGCCCCCAGCTATATCACCGGGTGTCAACACCGGCAGTTGAGGAGGCATTCTCAACTCGGCTGGCAGCTTAGGGAGCAATATTTAAAGGCAATGGTAGTCAGGTGGGGCAAAATTTATTTATCTCGCCTCCTTCTTTCTTTTACCCCCGTGATTGCTCAGCTCTGCACACTCTTAGAGTGCTTTGGGCTGATATGTGCGTAGCACAGGTGCATTCACCCAACAGAAACAGCCTGGAGAGTCATTCATGCAGCATTGGCCCTTCCCCTTAAGGGCGGGAAGGAGCCTGTTAAGAAGGTAGCACTGCCCTGAACATTGCTCAGTGCTCTGCCAATATTGTCTCTCTCACTCCCTTTAGTGCTCTAAGGGAAGTGATAGTGCTAAAGCGGAAGTTCCGGGCAGAATCAAATCTTTAGCGCCCGCCTTTGGAGTTATCGCTCCAAATGGGCGCCACGTGAATTCTAGCCTATGGATCTGTGTTCTTGATAGGTAGTCATCAGGTAACTGAAAGGGGATCATTTATTTTTAACAAAGCACAACATAGGAGCAACGGTCTGAGCTGTAGTAAAAGTAAAGTAATATCCAATACCGCTTTCCAATGGTTTTTCTCATTGGTTAACTTAAGTCTCGTCCTCTATTAAACTTAGCCCAGAAAGGAAAGTTTTTCCCATTAAATTGAAGTGAGGAATGTGATTCATAAAATTTTTCATGATATTGCGAATATCCTGTTCCTCTGAGTTCATTATTAAGGCATCCATCTTGTTGATGTACTGTTTTAATAGATTGTAGAAAAATACCATTATTTTTTAATTCTGATGATAACTGGAAGATTTGGCTGTGTCCTAACAAGAATTTTGAAAAAGAACCTTATGAGCAGATATGTGATTGATGACTGTGAGGTTTTTGAACTGATCTGTCACTAATAGAACCATTATAGCTGTGAAGGGTGAATCTCCCTCCTACACACAGCAACCTCCAGCAGATACTGTACAGTTCTCCAAAGGGACTGTTGATGTATTAAACCTATCACCAAAATATTTTTCATATAAGTTTTACATCTGATAATGGCAGCTCCCTGACTCTAATATAATATTGACATTTATCTGTGTCCTATTTTCAACACACTGGTGAATGTAACTGCATCAAATTGCTGTGTGCACTATTTGAGCGAACTCATTTATTTTAAACAGTTCTGTTTAGAATTTCCATACTGGTTTCAGTGTAATTTCAGTATAATCTGGGGAGATAACATTCTTTGGCAGCAAGATGGGGCAGAAAGAGTTTTGTAACCTAAACTTGATCTCTCAGAATTGTCTTGCAGTTTTTTGAGATTTGCCCGCCTGAGTCCTCAGTCACCTCATTAAAATATTTTATAATAAGGGCCAGTGCTGTTAAGCTCCAAGTTTCCATGGTTTACACACATGAGGTCAGTTAGACTGAGAATCATCAGGCACAGCTGTTGCCAGGATTGGCGGAGACAGGCAGAAGTGAGATATTTCAGAACCTGAAGAGTGTGGACTGCTTCAGTCGTAATTTCTTCAGCTGAAAACAAATGTTTGCTGCAAATCTATTTTGGCCAACACATGCCTGCACTGCATTTCACTGCTTCTGAAATATAAAGACCACCAGTTTCACCACCCTACTCACAGTCAGTGCTTCTCAGAAGCACATATGACATTCCTTATGGGCAAACTCTTGGATGCCATTATCATGGAGGAGGAGCAGTATAGGATGGAGCAAAGAGCCAGGCTGCACTGAAGGAGAATGCATCACAGCATATATTAAGAAATAATAGAGGCTTGCAAGAAAGGTGCGGCAATAATCATAGGCAATTTTAATCTTCATATTGATTGGACAAATGAAATTGGCCAAGGTAGCCTTGAGGAAGAGCTCATAGAGTGTATCCGGGATAGTTTCCTTGAACAGGACATTGTGGAACCAACCAGGGAGCAGGTTATCTTAGATCTGGTATTGTGTAATGAGACAGGATTAATAAATGATCTCACAGTAAAGGATCCTCTAGGAAAGAATGATCATAGCATGGTTGAATTTCAAATTCAGTTGGAGGCTGAGAAAGTTGGATCTCAAACCAGTGTCCTGATCTTAAATGAAGGCAATTACAAAGGTATGAAGGCAGAGTTGGCTAAAGTGGACTGGGAAAACAGATTAACGTGTAAGACAATTGATGAGCAGTGGCAGACATTTAAGGAGATACTTCAAAACTCTCAACAAAAATATATTCCAGTGAGAAGGAAAGGATTTAAGAGAAGGGAGAACCATCCATAGGTAACTAAGGAAGTAAAGGATAGTATCAAATTGAAAATGGCATTCATGTAGCCAAGATTAGTGGGAGGTCAGAGGATTGGGAAATTTTAAAAAAACAGCAAAAGACGACGAAAAAAATAATAGAGAGAAGATGGATGATGAGAGTAAACTAGCAAAAAATATAAAAACAGTTATTAAGAGTTTCTACAGGTACATAAAAAGGAAAATCTAGCCAAAGTAAACGTTGGTCCCCTGGAGAATGAGACTGGGGAATTAATAATGGGGAAAAGGAAATGGCAGAGACTTTGAAGAAATATTTTGTATCTGTCTTCACGGTAGAAGACACTAAAAACATCCCAATAATAGATAATCAAGGAGCTATAGGGAGGGGGAACTTAAAACAATCACTATCACTAAAGAAAAAGTACTCAGTAAAATAATTGGACTAAAGGTGGACAGGTTTCTTCAGCCTACATCCTAGGGTCTTAAAAGAAGTGGCTGCAGAGATAGTGGAAGCATTGATTGCAATCTACCAAAATTCCCTGGAGAGGTCCCAGCGGATTGGAAAACTGAAAATGTGACGCCACTATTTAAAAAAGGAGGAAGGCAGAAAGCAGGAACATATAGACCAGTTAGCCCAACATCTGTCATTGGAAAATGCTGGATTCCATTATTAAGGAAGTAGTAGCAGGACATTTGGAAAATCATAAGGCAGTCAAGCAGAGTCAGCATGGTTTTATGAACGGGAAATCATGTTTGACAAATTTACTGGTGTTCTTTGAGGATGTAATGAGTAGGGTGGATAAGGGGGAAACAGTAGATGAGGTGTATTTGGATTTCCAGAAGATATTCAATAAGGTGCCATATAAAAGTTTACTGCACAAGGTAAGAGCTCACGGGGTTAGGGTTAATATATTAGCATGGATAGAGGATTGGCTAACTAACAGAAAACAGCGAGTCCGGATAAATGGGTAATTTTCTGGTTGGCAAACAGTAACTAGTGGGGTGCTACAAGGATCATTGCTGGGGCCTCAACTATTTACAATCTATATTAATGACATCGATAAAGGGACCGAGTGTAATGTAGTCAAGTTTTCTGATGATACAAAGATGGGCGGGAAAGCAAATTGTGAGGAGGCCACAAAGAATCTGTAAAGGGATATAGACAGGCTAAGTGAATGAGCAAATATTTGGCAGAGTATTATATGGGAAAGTATCCACTTTACCATTAAATAAAAAAATAAACTATTATTTAAATGGAGAGAGATTACAAAATGCTGCAGTACAGAGGGACCTGGGAGTCCTTGCGCATGAAACACAAAAAGTTAGTATGCAGGTACATTAATTAATCAGGAAGGCAAATGGAATGTTGGCCTTTATTGCAAGGGCGATGGAATATAAAAGCTACAACTGTACAGGCTATTGGTGAGACCACACCTAGGGCCCAAGTTACCACAAGAAAAAAAACGGGCGCCCCTCCGAGCTGGCCGCCCGTTTTTCGCGCCTAAAACGGCGCCTAAAAAAATCCTCGGTATTCTCCACCTACTTACAGGTCCTGTGGCCCTCGGCGCAGCCGGCACGAGCTGTGGGGGGGGCGGAGCCAGGTCCCGGCGCTGAAAACAGTGCCGGGACCTCTGCACATGCGCGCTACAGTCGGCACGCAAGTGCAGTAGCTCCAGGCGCCGAACTGTGTGGGAGGGGCCCGAAGCACGCAGCCCCTAGCCCTGGCTGAATGGCCTCACTGGGGCTGTGTGAATAAGGCTCCTCCCACGGCCAGCTCCTGCTCCCCCCGCCCCCGACCAGACCCGACACTCGCTCCCCCCCCCCCGCCGACCAGAACCGACCCGACACCCGCTCCCCCCCACCCCCCGCCCCGACCAGACACCCGCTTCCCGCCGACCAGACCCGACCCGACACCCGCTCCCCCCCACCCCCCGCCCCGACCAGACACCCGCTTCCCGCCGACCAGACCCGACCTGACACCCGCTCCCCCCCCCTCGCCCCGACCCGACACCCGCTCCGCCCCACCCCCGACTGACCCGACCCGACCCGCACTCCTGTTCCCCGACCCGACCCACCCCCCTCTCTCTGCTCCCCCCACTCTCTCTCCCCCCCGTTCTCTCTCTCCCTCCCCACGCTCTCTCTCTCCCTCCCGCTCTCTCTCTCTCCCTCCCTCCCCCTCTCTCTCTCTCCCTCCCTCCCCCTCTCTCTCCCTCCCTCCCTCCCTCTCTCTCTCCCTCCCTCCCTCCCTCTCTCTCCCTCCCTCCCTCTCTCTCTCTCTCTCTCTCTCCCTCCCTCCCCCCCCTCTCTCCCTCCCCCCACTCTCTCTCCCTCCCTCCCCCCCCCGCCTCTCTCTCTCTCTCTCTCTCTCTCTCTCTCTCTCTCTCCCCCTCCCGCTCAGTGGCACGAACGGCTGCAGAATTCTCCCTGGCTGAAGCACTTTCACACAGGTAGGAAGATGGTTTATTTAATCTTTTCTTGGCTTATAAATGTTTATTCAGGTTGGATTTATTTGTATAATATTTGTAGAAGTATAAATAAGGATTTATTGTCAAATTTAATGAGTTCCCTTCCCCCCCCTCCCCCCCACCTCGTTCTGGACGCCTAATTTGTAACCTGCACCTGATTTTTTAATGTGTAGAACAGGTTTTTTCAGTTCTACAAAAATCTTCACTGGCTCCATCCTACTTTAGTTTGGAGTACGTTTTCACTGTGGAAACTTTCAAATCAGGCGTCAGTGGCCGGACACGCCCCCTTTTGAAGAAAAAATTCTGTTCTAAACTAGAACTGTTCTACCTGACTAGAACTGCAGAAAAAAAAATGTGGAGAATTGCGATTTCTAAAATAGTCCGTTCTCCACCAGTTGCTCCTAAAAATCAGGCACGAATCATCTGGAAACTTGGGCTCCTAGAGTGCTGTGTACAATATTGGTCTCCTTATTTTAGGAGGGGTATACTTGCATTGGAGACAGTTCAGAAAAGGCTCACTTGGTTGATTCCTGAGATGAGGGGGTTGATATAAAGAAAGGTTGAGCAGGTTGGGCCTATACTCATTGGAGTTTAGATGAATAAGAGGTGATCTTATTGAAACATATAAGATACTGAGGGGGCTTTACAAGGTAGATGCAGAGAGGATGTTTCCACTCATGGGGGAATCTAGAACTAAGGCGTATAGTTTCAGAATAAGGGGTCACCCATTTAGAACTGAGATGAGGAGGAATTTCTTCTCTCAGAGGGTCATAAATCTGTGGAATTCTCTATCCCAGATAGCTGTGGAGACTGGGTCATTAAATATATATAAGGTGGAGAGAGACAGATTTTTGAACGATAAGGGAGTGAAGGATTGTCGGGAGCGGGCAGGTAAATGGAGCTGAGCCAAAGATCAGATCAGCCATGGTGGACCAGGTTCAAGGTGCCAAATGGCCTACTGCTGCTTCTATTTCTTATGTTCTAATGTTCTTATAACCATGTCCCCTTGCCCATTGAAAATTAAACAATACATGTCATAGAAGGACCTTAATGAGATGTATATAACAAGGGAATGCTTCACAAATGCAATATGGTAGTTCTACCACCGACTGCATGAGGACCTGCAGCCAAGGTGATCTTTCTGCACTTTTCTTTCTCTGTGCTGTGAAGGTGCTAATCATACTCAACTTTTATGGCACAGACTTATTTCAGGGAGACACGGCGGATCTCTTTAATGTCAGCTAAGGTGTATTTTGTCAGGTGATTGCGACACTTTAAGATCACAGTAAGATAGGGCCATCCAATTACATCGAGTTGTTGGATTTCCCAAATCTCACTGCCTAGACAGTGGTTCAGTAGCATTCCAAAAGATCTGGACTTGTACGTTGCCAGGAAGGCAGCCTGAGCTGCTTTGGAAGCAGATCTAAATGGACGGAAGCATCACATTGACCTGAAATCAGAGGCCTCTTCCGTGACAGCTGCAAGGGGCATCACAGCACAACTTATCATTGAAGTCTTCTCTTCTGTGAAACACATCTACCCTTGACACCAGAGCCTTGCCTCCTTCTCCCCCACTTTCAAATAAACAGACATTCTCTCAATCCACTACCCATCCTGCAGCATGACAGCATATCAGCCCTCTTTTCCCTTACATGACTGTTCCAATAATCTTCACCTGAATGAATAAGTCAGCACCTTTCCTGCATGATTCTAACCTCCTTGTATTACAAAATACAAAGTTAGTGCACATTCTATTTTATTACAGTGAAGTCCACAATAAACACTAAATAACCTACACTTTCTTAACATCGAGCTTCTCCCGAGTGCCTTTCTTTTACCTATTCTAGTACTCCTAGTAGTGTCAGCTGTGGCCTAGTGGGTAGCACAGTCTCCTCTGGGTCAGAAGGTTGTAGGTTCAAGTCGTAACCTGAGGAAGGACATTCTTGCTATTGAGGGAGTGCAGCGAAGGTTCACCAGACTGATTCCCGGGATGGCGGGACTGACCTATCAAGAAAGACTGGATCAACTGGGCTTGTATTCACTGGAGTTCAGAAGAATGAGAGGGGACCTCATAGAAACGTTTAAAATTCTGACGGGGTTAGACAGGTTAGATGCAGGAAGAATGTTCCCAATGTTGGGGAAGTCCAGAACCAGGGGACACAGTCTAAGGATAAGGGGGAAGCCATTTAGGACCGAGATGAGGAGAAACTTCTTCACCCAGAGAGTGGTGAACCTGTGGAATTCTCTCCCACAGAAAGTTGTTGAGGCCAATTCACTAAATATATTCAAAAAGGAGTTAGATGAAGTCCTTACTACTAGGGGAATCAAGGGATATGGTGAGAAAGCAGGAATGGGGTACTGAAGTTGCATGTTCAGCCATGAACTCATTGAATGGCGGTGCAGGCTAGAAGGGCCGAATGGCCTACTCCTGCACCTATTTTCTATGTTTCTATGTTTCTATGTACTCCAGGAACTTAAGCACATAAATCTAGGCCGACACTCCAGTGCAGTGCTGAGGGAGTGCAACACCGTCGGAGATGCCATCTTTCGGATGAGACGTTAAACTGAGGCCCCGTCTGCTCTCTCAAGCGGACTTAAAAGATCCCATGACACTATTTCGAAGAAGAGCAGGGGAGTTATCCCTGGTGTCCTGGCCAATATTTATCCCTCAATCAACATAACAGATTATCTGGTCATTATCACATTGCTGTTTGTGGGAGTTTGCTGTGCACAATTTGGCTGCTGTGTTTCCCACATTACAACAGTGACTACAGTCCAAAAGTACCTCATTGGCTATAAAGTGTTTTGAGACATCCGATAGTCATGAAAGGCACCATAGAAATGCTAGTCTTTCTTTTTTACTTCATTGGCTGAGACATCTGGTGGTCGTGAAAGGCGCAATATAAACGCACATCTTTCTTTCTCTTAGATGCAATCTGAGGGTCAAGATCACAAGAGGTGGTTGGATGAGCATGTTCTGCAAAGGGTCAAGGGACTGATATGGCCCTCAAACCGGCTCCTGGTACCAGGTGATTGTGACTGGGGATCAAAAGCAAATGATCCTTTTTATTGTTAACTTTACAGAGTTGTTATCAAATCAACCAAAGATAACAGCATGAAGTGATGCGACAATAAGACATGTACTCACTGATGGATGTACATTCAGCCTGTGTTATTCACTGCTTATTTGCACCAATGTATGACCACTAGCTGTGATATTATGGAATTGATTTTTAAAGGTGCAGGATTTATTCAAACAAAATGTGCGCACAATCTACTGCAAATGATTTTCCAATAAATCTATAGCAGTGATATTGTAAAGAAGTGCCCAATCTCTTTTGAACTTTAATCAGAACCTCAGTGAGCCTCTGCTTCCCCTGGTCCTCCAAACAAAAGAAATATACATTATTTTAAACAGGTACTTTAAAACACTGTAAGAAAATATAATTTGACATTCTATGCATAATGCGTGTCATATGAAATAACAGATAGTAGAAAGCAGGTTAAAACTAAAGGCTGTGGCCTTGTTTTATTTATACTTTTATTAGCAAGTTGCATGTACAGTAAACCTGCATAGCATTTCAATTTTGAATGTGTGCTGGGAATAGTCATGTGTTAAGACACTTTTCACCAGGCACTACAGGAGCTGAATATCATTAAGGACTGAATAGATGTGCTGGCTTTATTGCTTTTTCAATTCACATAGTCATTATGAAGTTATTGTTCCTATTTCCCACCAAGCAGAACAAATAGCAATCCCAAATCACAGTAACAGACAAGGAAAATGACTTTCAAATAGGCTGAGTTCATCTGGAAATACAAAGTGGGTGGCATTACATACATGAGCCTGGATAGACTAGTATAATTAAACGATTGTTTGGATCATCTCTATACTTCATAATTATGTGAACACTGGATGGATAAATTAAGATGGGCTCAATGGCCTTCCTCATCCATATATATCATGTGATCTTCTGTGCAAAATTCATCTTGTCCCTTTGATAAGTATGGTTATATTTTTGAATTAAAAAAGGCAGCCAATGTGATTATAGTTTTCCATTTACTTATTTATCAAATCTTGAATTAAGCATAATTCAATATTTCTTACACACCGCAATTCTAGTTCATAACACCACACATTATACATGAGTTTTTAAATTTACAGGAATTTTACAAATTTCCTTTGATTAAAAAGCATTGTTAGCACTATAAAGGACACTTAGCCCTCAGTAAGTTGAATAAAAGCAATGAATGTAGTCCGCAAAGGGAGAAAAGGGTCTTCGTGTGGAACGTGTACCAAACTCTTAAGACCAATGGACTAGAAATTCGTGGCCTTAGCGTCACTCTGCAGGACCATTAAATGGCACTAAATGGCCATTTTGGTCCCTACCTTTGCGCTGTCGGCAACTCGCAGCACCATGCTGGACATTGTGACGTAAATCAGCGCGCAACAGCGACTTTATGCCGCAAGCACGAACTTCGACCCGAGCTCTGAATTCAGCGCTGGGTCCTAAACATGACAGGTTAACCTGATCTGCAAGCAGGCTGACAGTGGTGATGTTTGCACCTCTTAAAGGGTCACACACATCGTTCAGGTAAATTTGAATTTACGATGTTGGGCTTTTTAAAAATGTTTATTGAAGTGGTGGCTTGCTGCAATATACGTAAAGAGTTTTTTTAAGTGTGTAGGGAGTGCTGTTGGATGCTTTCAAGGGCTCGGATGGTAAATTAAGGCCTTTCAGAAGACAGAAAATGCTGCAAATACTCAGCATATCAGGCAACATCCGTGGAGAAAAAAACAGAGTTCATGTCTCAGGTCAAGGTACTGCCTGACCAGCTGAGTACGTCCAGCATTTTATGCAGTCATTTTACATTTACAGCATCAGCTTGCAGACAGAAGAGGAAGACACAGAAGAGGAGGAAGCTGGAGGAGGAAGTAAAAGAGTAGGAATCAGACAGAAGGCTGCATCCCAGACAGCCCCTTTGTGGCCAGAATATCCAGGATGGAATGATCCACCTCTAGTCCCAGAGACCACCACCCCAATTCCCCTTTCAACATTCATCCCACACCTTAGCTTCTATCTGTTACTGACCATCACAATGTGCTCTTGGCCACGATCTGAAATAAAAGCCACCCACAAAGCAAACTTTCCGATCCACTTATAAACGTCTATCCATCCAATGTGACATCAAAAAATCAATCATCACTTGTATCCATTCTCTTAGTGACTGTCTTGTGTATGCCTTTGCCTATCCTACTGATGTCACACAGTGCTACCCCAGTGACTGCAACATAGCTGGTAGAAGGCTGCTGAATTTCATGTGATCTTCTGTGCAAAATTCATCTTACAAATGTCCTTGCTGATTGATCTTTAGGAGTTGGTGGCTGGGAGTGTCAAATCAATCTTGTTCTTGTTCTTCTTCACTCTCTTCTCCCTCTTCTTGGTCACTCACTGGCTGGGCAGTGAAATGAGGAAGGCACAAGGTTGAAGTTGTGGTGACAGGAGGGCAGGAAGGCATGAGGTGTATGTGAGAAGGAGGATAACGAATGAGAATATAAGCATCTTTTATCCTTTCAGCTCTGCCGCTGACCAAGGGCTCAGATATGTCCCGATCAAGAATGGCATGCACCATCTCCTCCAAGGGGGTGAGGAGAGGCTAGGAATGAGTGATGTGCCCCATGAGTGGTACAGATTGTTGGTAGGTGAGTGATTTAGGAGGCTGGGGGGTTGTTCATTGAGCAATTTGTGAGGCTAGTATTGCAGTTGGGACGAGAAGGATTTTAGAAATCCATACTTTGACCTTGACCAATGAACTGAGGTCATGATGCTTCTTTGGGCACTGGAGCCAGGTGCTAGGGGAGACACTGCTGGCAGTGACAGCCTTGGTGATGTACTCCCACATTGTTCTTTTGGGAGGGCCTCCTGGCCCCTATGGGTAGTAGGCCAGTCTTGCAGTGTTGACCCCTGCACAAAGCTGGACTGCTGCGCGTGGGACCCTGGGTGCTCCTTCCATGGCTTGCTGAACCATTTGTGTTAATGCTGAGGCATTTTTACCATTTCTTGAGGTTGAGAAGGAAATTCAGTTTGGGACTTTTTAATGTTAAATATTTTTTAAAAGGCAGGAAGGGCTGAAAACAACATTGTTTCACTTCATTTTAATTTGTATTTCATCAATTCTCAGACCTTTTCATTACCCACAATTCCTTGTGAGCTCTACGACCTTGCTTCCAGGGGCTATGCAAAGCTCAAACGCCGCATTTGCACATGAATGTAGTCTCAGGTGCCTCCAGTAGCATCATCATCATAGACAGTCCATCGGAGTCGAGGATGACCGCCTGGAAATACTAGGGGACTGAGGGTCTAGCGAGAAGGAGGAACTGAAGGAACTGAGGGAAATCCTTATGTCAGGAAATGGTGTAAGGGAAATTGATGGGATTGAAGGCCGATAAATCCCCAGGGCCTGATTGTCTGCATCCCAGAGTACTTAAGGAAGTGGCCCTGGAAATAGTAAATGCATTGGTGGTCATTTTCCAACATTCCATGGACTCTGGATCAGTTCCTATCGATTGGAGGGTAGCTAATGTAAACCCACTTTTTAAAAAAGGAGAGAGAGAGAAAACAGGGAATTATAGATTGGTTAGCCTGACATCAGTTGTGGGGAAAATGTTGGCATCAATTATTAAAGATGTAATAGCAACACATTTGGAAAGCACTGACAAGATCAGTCCAAGTCAGCACGGATTTATGAAAGGGAAATCATACTTGACAAATCTTCTAGAATTTTTTGAGGATGTAACTAGTAGAGTGGATAAGGGAGAACCGGTAGATGTGGTGTATTTGGACTTTCAAAAGGCTTTTGACAAGGTCCCACAGAAGAGATTAGTGTGCAAAATTAAGGCACATGGGATTGGGGGTAATGTATTGACGTGGATAGAGAACTGGTTGGCAGACAGGAAGCAAAGAGTGGGAATAAATGGGTCCTTTTCAGACTGGCAGGCAGTTACTAGTGGGGTACTGCTAGCTTCAATGTTGGGACCCCAGCTATTTACAATATAGATTAATGATTTAGATGAAGGAATTGAGTGCAATATCTCCAAGTTTGCAGATGACACTAAGCTGGGTGACAGTGAGCTGTGAGGAGGATGCTAAGAGGCTGCAGGGTGACTTGGGCAGATTAGGTGAGTGGGCAAATGCATGGCAGATGCAGTATAATGTGGATAAATGTGAGGTTATCCACTTTGATAGCAAAAACAGGAAGACAGATTATTATCTGAATGGTGACAGATTAGTAAAAAGGGAGATGCAATGAGACCTGGGTGTCATGGTACATCAGTCATTGAAAGTTGGCATGCAGGTACTGCAGGCAGTTAAGAAAGCATATGACATGTTGGCCTTCATAGCGAGGGGATTTGAGTATAGGAGCAGGGTGGTCTTGCTGCAGTTGGACAGGGCCTTGGTGAGACCATACCTTGAGTATTGTGTGCAGTTTTGGTCTCCTAATCTGAGGAAGGACATTCTTGCTATTGAGGGAGTGCAGCAAAGGTTCACAGACTGATTCCTGGGATGGCAGGACTGACATATGAAGAAAGACTGGATTGACTAGGCTTATATTCACTGGAATTTAGAAGAATGAGAGGGGATCTCATAGAAACATATAAAATTCTGACGGAATTGGACAGGTCAGATGCAGGAAGAATGTTCCCGAATTTGGGGAAGTCCAGAACCAGGGGTCACAGTCTTAGGATAAGGGGTAAGCCATCTAGGACTGAGATGAGGAGAAACTTTTTCACCCAGAGAATTTTGAACCTATGGATTTATCTACCACAGAAAGTTGTTGAGTCCAGATCGTTGGATATATTCAAAAGGGAGTTAGATGTGGCCCTTACTGCTAAAGGGATCAGGGGGTATGGAGAGAAGGCAGGAGTGGGGTACTGAAGTATCATAATCAGCCGTGATCATATTGAATGGTGGTGCAGGCTCGAAGGGCCGAATGGCCTTCTCCTGCACCTATTTTCTATGTTTCTATGTTTCCATGACTTGCTTCCACACTAGAAATTAGTTCTTAGGTGACTGAAGAGCCCAATGCAGGACCTACAGTTTCTGTCACAGGTGGGACAAACGGTGGTTGATGGAACAGGTGGGTGGGGTGCCTTCTGCTGTCGATGCTTGGATTCAGTTTGCTCTCAGCAAAGAGACTCGAGGTGTTCAGCACCTTCCCGAATGCTTTTCCTGCACTTTGGGCGGTCTTGGGCCAGGGATTCCCAGGTGTTGGTGTGGATGTAATATTTTATCAAGGAGGCTTTGAGGGTGTCCTTGAAGCATTTCCTCTGCCCACCTGGGACTCGCTTTCCGTGTCAGAGCTCCGATTAGTGCCCTTGTTTTGGGAGTCTCGTGGCAGGCATGCCAGCGATGTGGCCTGTCCAACGGAGTTGATCGAGTGTGGTCAGTGCTTTGATGCTGGGGATATTGGCCTGAGCGAGGACACGAATGTCGGTGTGCCTATCCTGCCAATGGATTTACAGGATCTTGTGGAGGCAGCATTGGTGGTACTTCTCCAGTGCTTTGAGATACCTTTTGTACATAGTCCATGTCTCTGAGTGATATAGGAGGGTGGGTATCACCACTGCTCTGTAGACCATGATCTTGGTGCCGGGTTTGAGGTCCTGGTCTTCAAAACACTCTTTTCCTCAGGCGACTGAAGGCTGTACTGACACACTGAAGGCAGTGTTGGACCTCGTCCTTGTTGACAGTAGGCTCCTGAGGTATGGAAAATGGTCTTCGTTCTCCACAGCCTCATAAGAAAAGGTCCTCTACCAACCTGCCCCGCCACACAGCACTGCCCCCCGGTTATCAAAATCCACGACGAGGCCTTGGACAACGTGGACCATTTTCCTCCAGTAGCACCACCAGGACTGCATTGCACAGAAGGTAAGTGCTGCGTCAACAATCTCTAGCTCCCCCCAGACAAATTTTGTCTCTTTAGCGTCGCGACTATTTTCAGCAGCCATTAACTCCAGTTGCCAGTGATACCGGCAACTTTGCTGCCCTGACACACATTTCTCCCCCTTTGTTTATACAGAGATTTGCATTTTTTTGGAGTTACCTGAGATTACTGGAACATCTTAAGGAGAAGTAAAGGGGGAGTGACAAAATCAGTCATTGACTCATATACTTATTTAGATCACAAGATGATAGGATAAATATAGATGAGGAAGGCCATTCATCCATATCTTGATCTCTTGGTTCAGAAACAAAGGTCACAATTTCGCCTAACCGAGACGGGCGACACCTGGAGCGAGGTCCGAACCTACTGCTGACTCCAGCCCACTATGTATTTTACGTTCATGTGGCTGGTTAAGCCCATCCAGTGAAGTTCTCGGCCAATTAAAAGAAAACGGGTTTGGTGACAACATTTAATGACATGTCAGCAGCCGATTTCCTTAAAAGGACCATGCGCAAATTGATTTTGACAGTTGTGTTGTCAGTGTTCTACAGCATGGAACTGCTGCAAACACTGAGAAACACTGCACAAAGATGCATGGCTGCATCCAGGCTCTCTCATGACTGCCTCCATATGCTTGTGGAGGGAGACACAGCACTCAGGGAGGTTCTCTTCTCTTCCAATGGGCGGGAGAGACTTCCCAGGACATTAAAGCAGCCTGGTTGTCGTCAGGAGGAGCTGGCTGCAATAGCGCAAACCATTCAATGATCTCAGTAGATTATTAAATGTTACTGCAAAGCCACATTTGACCTCATCCTGCTGTGGTACTCATCACATCCCCATCACTCTGCCTGCCCTACCCTACTCCTACACATCCTTACTCACACCAACTTACCTTGCACCTCCACCCATCCCTCTCTATCTATTTACTTTATAATATCCCCATCATACTAGCCACTTCTTACACTCACCCTCATCCTAGTGCAAGCATACCAACTAATAGCACACAAGGGTAAGCAGTTGGGTGTTTTTGACAATGTTCATGTAAATTTTCTGTTCGTGTGGTGTCAAACATTGAAATCTTCATTTTCAACATTTTCTGGTCTTGGACAGATTTGTTTGCACCTTTGGAAGTGGTTTAATGAGTTACAGTGAATGGTGAGACATTAGGGTATCCCCCACAATGCTGATGAGTGTGAAAGGAATAGCTTGGGCATTTTGGGATGCTTTAAGGTGTTGGTATGGGGTGGTGCCAACCTGGTGCATCATGTGGCCATCAAGGTGTACAGTGTCAAGTGAAGTAAATGTGGCCATGGTGAGACCATTCCTGGCGTCTCGGGCAGCAATGTGGTTGGGTACTGATGCCCTGTGTCCTGTGCAGCATCAGTTGATTGCGGAGAAAGTTGGTGTTGTTGGTTCTGCTGGTGTGCCTGGTACTGCTGGTGTTGGGGCTAATTGTGGTGGGATTCTGATGACCAAGGTGAGATAGTTTCAAGGGTACCGATGCTGATGTAATAGATGGCAGGTGAACTTGTGATGACAGAGTGATCTGTCAATGGTGAGAGAGGTTGTTCCAATGAGGCAACCCCGTGTAGAGAGATTGCTCCAAAGACTTGGAACCTGCAAAAAACTCAATGTGCTTTAAAATGCGGTAAGCAAAAGATTCTGATTGTGGAAAGTGAACAGCTGTGAGATGGGAGCTTTTATAGCACACTTGCAATGAAATAAATTCATGTTAATACAACTCCTGACTGTCTTACCTGATGTGATCTCTGAGTAGTGGAAACCTCATAAAAAACCTGGAAAAGTGGTAAGTTGACCTTAAAATTGTCTTTAATAGCCTCTTAACAATTGACCCCCCCTGCCGCTGCGTGTCGGGTCTGTTCAGCCTTGACAGACCCGACACCTGGTAAAGTGTGACCCGCTGTCAATCATTTCAAATTTCACAGCTGACCCACCTCTGATTCCGTCCTCTGAGCGCTGGCAAAATTCCAGTCAAAAAATCTACAGTTTCCCACCTAATGCCATCCAATAGGCCTTTGAACATACTATGATTTTTGGATCCATTACCTTACACAAAATTTTTACTAATTCTTTGTATGAAGAAATTATTTCTGATATCACTTCTGAGCATTAATCGTTTACCTCGAGAGCTCTGTTTCAAAATCAATGCATGCTAGTTTATATTTGAAAGTTAAAAGTGCATATTACATAACATTAAAAAAATATTCTAGATTTTGTAGGCTTAATGAAAATACCTAAAAATCTATTAAACATGTCAATAATTAACTGCTTGTGTGTGATATGCTATATGTAATCATCCAATTGCAGACCCAAAAATAAGCAATTAATGCCTCATTTAAATAGCAAATGGACGTGTTAAGCTTTTGTATGATAATATTGAAATACTCAATTTCGAGGCAGAAGGGTCACTTCCCAAGATTTAAATATGACTGATGGAGCACGATAGGCAGGTCATCAATCAGGTCGTCGAGCTCATAATTTGTCAAGTGGCAGTACTTACTGGATAATACTTTAAAACTGCACCATTTGTTTGTGTCTATGTTCTGGCCATTCAATATTTGCCCTTCCAGGCCTCTGGTTTGCTTTGGAAGCATATGTCAGAGACCAACTTTTACAATGTAGACCCAAACATCTTAATGGCTACTGACTCAAGAGCCCCGTTATTAACTGGGAGATGTGCTAGATCTCGCATGGATCTGATCTCGCATGGGAAACATTGAAGTATGTTCAGTGCTTCTCTCAGAAGCTTTTTAAGTCAACCATCCCATTATAATTTTACTTCCGATTTGTCATTCAAACTGCGGCAGTGGGCATGATGAGGATCCGCATGACGCGATCTCGGCTCCAGTATTCAAAGGGCCAATTCAAAGATACAATTTGGAGAAGTTGGAGTTGGCAAGAAGAGGAAGTTAAAAAATGGAGTTGAGATGTTCCAAGACTGCACCCCGGTTCACTGACGCCTTCCTTGATGTGTTGCTGGGGGCTGTGAGGAGCCGGAGGGAGATACTTTTCCCCAGCAATGGGAAGAAGAAACCTACAGCAGAAACAGGAGGTTGCTCAGGAAAGTAGCAGCAGGAATGTAGTGACATGCTCCTGGATGCAGTGCAGGAAGCGTTTTAATGACCTCACCAGGTCAGGAAAGGTGAGTACATTTGCACATTCACCTATCTGCTGCTGTACGCATCACCGTATCCCCCTCACTCTGCCTTCTCAAACTTACTACATCACATCACTCCTCACACCCACTTACCCTGCATGACCACCCATCCTTCTCATTCTATGCACTTCCTCACATCCCCATCAATCCATCTACCATTCCCACTTACCCTCATCCTTATGCAATTTCATGGCTCTCCCTTATAGTCACTCTCACCCAATAAACTCCATCCATCGGGTGAACATATGCTGTTACACTCACTTATAGGTCCGTTCTTTGCCTCGTTGCAGAAGAAAGCACAGGCACCAGGCAGAGGGAGAGAACTGGAGGTAGCCCTCCAGCCTTCTCACAACTAGCAACTACAGAGAAGGAGGCATTGGAGATCAATGGAGTTTTGGCATCCCTGGATGGGGAGATGGGGTGCTCCCAGCTACTTGCTGACACACTTAAATATCAACCACCCATATGTCATATGACACACAGTCATGTTGACTTGATTTCAACAGTTAGTGAATTATGAGCATCTTCATAATGATAATTTGTAACATTCTTACCATGTCAGTAATAATCATGGGCTAGATTTTCTGCTTTTTTTGCATGCATAATGCCCACTTAATGTCCATTTTACTGCTGAAATGACGTATATCGCCCAGATATTGCCCATTTAGCCACAAAATGGAAACTGACGTGTAGTTTTCGGACACTTATCACCGAGCGTTACTTTCCCCATGTGCGTAATGCCGGGAAAAAATAAGATCGCCTGCATATTTTTTGGGGCGGAATCATCAGAATGGGCGAAATCAATGGCCATAATATTGCCCAGCGTTAGTTTACGCATGTAATTAACGCCAAGATTAAATAACACCGACTCCCCACTGTTTTTTTGGCGTAAAGAACCATTTGCCAAAACTAACGCCCCGGCGATCGCCCAGCGTCACTTTCACCACCTCGCACACATCTTACCCACAATATCGCTTACCCAAAACACTGCTCAGAAAAAGTGGAACTGTTCTGAACAAATCACAGTGATGTGGACACAATTTTTAAAATCGCAGGTCGCTTCATTCAAAAGGCTGCTTCAACTTTGGGGGAGTTTGCATTGACTCTGGAGTTCTTCTCAGGTGAAGTGACCATCTCAACAGACATCTTTTCAAACTCTGGACTATTGAGGGTTTACTCTAGGTATATTTTAGTGAGGAAATTATTGCTTCTGATCAATCGCTATTATACTTTCCTTGCAATAGGGCCAGCCATTTCTCAGCTTGCATCGATTAATACGCAGATGCTGCAGAGTGCAAATGGCTCAATGTGTGATGCACATCATTATGTGCCCAATTTAAGATGAGGAGGTCCAGACCATACACATGCCACACTTACAGGGAAAAGAGGTCTTATCTCGACGTCTCCGAGCACACCTG
This sequence comes from Pristiophorus japonicus, assembly GCF_044704955.1. Lineage (NCBI taxonomy): Eukaryota > Metazoa > Chordata > Chondrichthyes > Pristiophoridae > Pristiophorus > Pristiophorus japonicus. The sequence continues at coordinate 302,244,666 of NC_091978.1, read as the reverse complement.
CCTTCGGAGACGGTGCTTCCGCAAGGTGCTGATCAATGAAATATGCGAGCTCATTAGGCCACATATGCAGCCTGCCATCAGGACATCAGTGTCAGTCGAGGTCAAGGTCACCGCGGCACTGTCTTTCTATCCATCCGGTTCCTTTCCGGCCTCCGCGGTCGAGATTTCTCCTCTGTCTCACCATGCCACCCATTGCTGCATTAGACAGGTCACGGAGGCCCTGTACGAGTGAAGGATGGACTTTATCAGCTTTCCCATGACCATGGAGGCTCAGACTGACAGGGCTGGAGCATTCTACCGCATTGCTAAGTTCCCCAGGGTGCAGGGAGTAATACAGTTCACTCACATCGCCATGCGACACCTTCTCAGGACACAGAGCATTTTTGTAACAGAAAAGGATTTCACTCCCTGAAGGTCCAACTAGATGTCGACCACAACCAGATCATAACGACAGTGAATGCCAAATGTCCAGGCGGCTTCGATGAGGCTCACATCCTGCGTGAGAGCGCTGTCTCTGGCTGATAACCCCACTGCGTGACACCCACACTGAGGCCGAGAAGCGATACAACCAGAGCCACAGAGACACATGCAATGTCGTCCAGAAAATAATAACTGTGCTTAAGCAGTGCTTCAGATGCCTGGATCACTCAGGAGGGGAGCTACAATACAACCCTGAGCAAGTCGCTAAATTCGTGGTCGTGTGCTCCATGCTGCACAACCTGGTTATCAGGAGGGGGCAAGAATTGCAAGAAGGGACTGATGCTCCACCTCAGGAGAGAGAGGAAGAGGAGGACGAGGGGCTGGACACTGACCTAGGGCCAGACAATCAGGCTGGTTATGCAACCATACCCACGCCCCCCCCCCGCCTCTCCAGACCACAGGAAAGGGGCTGTGGTGGCTACATAGCTGCAAGACTCTTACGTGAGGAGCTGATATCTGAACGATTTGCCTGAAAGAATGTTGCTGTGAGTGAAAACGCTGACACACTGCTGTGTGTGCAGCTCAGACATCAATGTGGCAATCAGCTTGGTGCCTGTTAACGTTTACATTGATTGAAGTTAAGTTTTATTTAACCCTTTCATGTTAAGGAATCACCAGTGTGTAATGGTCTAACTTTCCTTCCCCCCTCTCCTTCTTCTCCCCACCTCTACCCCTTCCTCTCCTTGCTCCACGCCATCTGACCAAAGAGCTCCTCAGGCGGAGCCTCATTGGGAGGGATGAAGGCAGAGGCAGTGGTTGCACAGATACGGGAGCGGGGGGTGCTGAGGGGGGAACATTCTCGGATCCTAGGATCCAGAAGCAGGATCTTGATCCTGCCTCTCATCTGTCGTTCGCAGTGGTGGTGTGGAACCTAGGGGTGGAGTGCCAGGCTCTGGGACCACTAGGAGGCCTGTGCCAGCAGTGTTCCTGGCTATCGCCTCCAGGGCCTCCGCCATCCACGGAACATACTCAGTCATGGTGGCCAGCTGTCGGGATATGCCCCCCAATCCTCCTGGACAACTGTACCATTTCTCCGCTGTCATGTGGCGTTCGTGGACCAGACCTGCCACATCCGTGAAACCTCCACGGGGTCGACGCCGTCCTGGGGACAAATGGGGTGCCCTGTGGCGAGGTGCTTGGGTCTGGTACCTCCAGAGTGGAGGCAGGAATGACCGGAGGAGCACTCGATGACCTTGGGCTGGAATGGCTTCTGGAGCGTGGCGATGCAGGTTCCTCGAAGTCCGCGCTATCATCCGTAGAGAACAGGATTGATGGCAGGAATCGGAGCTCCTCAGCACCAGATGTAGGATCGTTTGGCGAATTTGGCCCCGTGCCCCCACCTTCTGGCCTCTGTGGTCTTGCCTGGGGCCACGCTGCTGGCTTAGCTGCAAAACACAAGTGAGGTTATTAGAGGAGAAGGGGGTGCTAGGGTCACAAGGTGATTCCAGCGCTACACACAGCATATGCATGACAAAAACACCACCGCTATCAAGATCATCGCAGACATCATATTTCATGACCATCAACACATGGCACATTGCAATGATTTTCATTGGGCCAGCATTATTTCTAGGACAATTTTAGAAATCATCTATCATATATGATTGTTCGGATATGAGTGGGTGTGGTATCTATTGACTTTACATCACGTAATGGTGTAAACTTTACTCACGTTGCTTCACTTCAGGGTCTGCAGATGCTTGCGTGGGCGTCCGGGTGTGCTTACCATGAGTGCGAGCACCCGCTCCTCCATCTCAGTGATGTCGCTGGGGACTGGTGGCCCCCCACCGTTCGCCTCTGCACGGACCTCATCGTCGATAGCTTCTTCTGTAAAAGGTGACACGACGACATGGCATGAGATCATTGCATGATCTCATCGCTAGGTACTGTCACAGACACTGATACTGTGAATGTTTAAATGTATAGAGACATTGAAGTTGAGAATGTGGGAATTGTATAGGGACAGTATAAGCTAACAAAGAATTCATGGAGGACTAGCCATGACATCTCGGACTCGAGACTGCGAAATGTTACAACACTAACACATATTGAAACAAAACCCACAGCTTGCAGAAAAACCTCAAGGTCTTATTAAATCATGTTATTAACCTGAAACATTAACAGAAGGTCTTTGTTTAAAATCAGACCATACTTAGGTCGGCTTATGAGTGGACAAAGGGAAAGAGGGACCAAAAGAGATAGGTTGAACTAGGATGTCACTCTAGCCCTATCTTGTTATCTTTTGCCGAGAATGTATAACTGTTGTCGCTTTACGATGTAACTTCACTTATCCGTAGGGAGTGTGTACGCTCTATCGAGAGAGTATATTTTCTGTCTGATAGGTCTTACCGGCCGGTAAAATAAAGACTGCTTTGTTCAAAGCACAAGAGGTATTCGACTCAGTAATTTTACTGAACCAGATTGAGAGAAAAGAATCCAGGAATTTACATTTGGTGTCAGAAGTGGGATCTCAACAGACGACTGCCGAAAACTTGCGAATTAAGAGCCAGACTAGCCTTGGACGAGACGAGGGGAAAGTGGCCACTGGTGTGAGTATGATTTCAATACTGCTCCAGTTTCCCCCGGTTTCAAAAGTCTGAGGAAAGTTTAGCCACTCGCTGGTTCTCAGGTAGTGTCTGAACGAGATCCAGGACAATCTGGTGAATACCTTTCAAACTTAGAATAGGGATAGAGATAGGGAAATTGCGCGATGACGCAAACCAAGCGGCGACTTGGAAAGATAGGTTATAGTTAGAGCTAGATAGGGATAGATGATCAATCATGGATCCAAAAATTAATAGGAAAGAAAAGAGACTCTTGTGAATGTCTGTTTAAATGAGAAATGCTTCTGTGATTTTTACTGTAAAAAGAAAGCCGGGGAGTTGTGGTTTGTTTTATCTCAAACAGAATGAAAGTTTGTTTTAACCCTTCGTAGTGTTGTCCTGTATGTGGGAAGTTTAAGAGTGTGAACCTTTTTGAATTACGTATATTCGGATGATAAGTTACGGAGCCAGGAAATGCACAAAGGATAGGTTTGTTGAAAAAAAAAAGAAAAAATTACATGGTCCCGGTGGTTAAAAAAAGAAAAACTTGTTGAAAGAAAACATTCAGAGAAGGCACAGCAAAACAACTGAGATAGATTCAAAAGGATTCAAAAAAAAATATTACGTTAAATAATGTGACCTTGAGGCTGGAACAATTGAGATAACGAAAAGCAGTCCACAGCCTACGTGCCAGACTTCTCTCTAGTTATGGAAAAGACAAAAAAAAGTAACGTACTAAATAGGTGCTAAAAAAAAATGTTCTGAGATTTTAAATTATGAGAAAAATTCCACTGCAGTAAAAAAAAATAAATCACTCCTGTCCAGTTGGCAGAAAAACTCCATTAAATTAGGGCTTTCATTGACTGAATTTAAACTGCGCAGTGACGTGAAAGGATAGGGAAATTTGGAGACTAAAAGAAATTAAATAAGGCTCATAAGAAATCAAATTTAGAAAATTAGGCTCACAGGGAATAAAATAAGGCTTATGGGGAATTAAATAGAGGATAGGTGTTCAATTCAGGTACGACGTCGACCTTGTATATCACTTGGCCCGTCTAGGCTCTGATTGAATTTAAATCCCGCAGCAATTCGGAAGGTAGGGCCGATGCGAACGCGCAGCGGCGCTGACGCACAACGACGCGAGATGCGCAGCGGCGCGAGCGTGCGGCCGAGAGGAGGAGGGCCGACGCGAACGCGCAGCGGCGCTGACGCGCAACGATGCGAGACGCGCAGCGGCGCGAGCGTGCGGCCGAGTGAAGGAGGGCTGATGCAGACGCGCAGCAGCATGGAACGCGTGGTGACGCGAGACGTGCGGCGGCGCGAGCGAGTAAACGTGGGCCGACGCGAACGCGCAGCAACACGAACCTCGAAAGTCAGTGCTGATTTCTGTAAGTCGTTTTGTGTTGAGTTTGTCAAGCGTGTTTCGATGGAATCGCGTGGAGACGTGAGCCGCGGGGCGACGCGGCTGTGTGTTGAGTTTGTCAAGCGTGTTTTGATGGAATCGCGTGGAGACGTGAGCCGCGGGGCGACGCGGCTGTGTGTTAGATTAGAAAGTCTGTTTTTCAGTAAAGTCTGTTTTTCAGTAAAGTCTGTTTTTCAGTAAAGTCTGTTCGTTTTAAGTTTGTTTAAATCGCACGACTACGTGAACGCGTAACGACACGATAATGGGTAATCAATTGGATAAAACAACGGATGCGGGTAGTCCGTTACAAAAGTTATGTGAGGAATTCCCTGAAAGAGCTGAAGACTTTAGAAAATTATCAGGAGCCCTGAACAAATTATTAGGAGATGATCAATGACCTCTAGGTGGCACTAATATAGAAACATAGAAACATAGAAAATAGGTGCAGGAGTAGGCCATTCGGCCCTTCGAGCCTGCACCGCCATTCAATGAGTTCATGGCTGAACATGCAACTTCAGTACCCCATTCCTGCTTTCTCACCATACCCCTTGATTCCCCTAGTAGTAAGGACTTCATCTAACTCCTTTTTGAATATATTTAGTGAATTGGCCTCAACAACTTTCTGTGGTAGAGAATTCCACAGGTTCACCACTCTCTGGGTGAAGAAATTCCTCCTCATCTCAGTCCTAAATGGCTTCCCCCTTATCCTTAGAAGCGTAGAGGTAGCAAGAAAGCACAGGGATTGTCAAAAAAATGTTTTTAAAGATGCATCACTTCTGTCAAGTTGGCAAACAAAAGCTATTAAATTAGGACTTTCATTGACGGAGGGAACCCATGTTAAAACTGTAGACGTCTTAAAAAAAAAGAATGCGCGCACGAGAAACTTACTAAGAGATCCTCTGGGACCTCTGAGAAAGGTATTGACTGACTACGTAGTAAAATGGCTGGCTTTGTGTTAACCGAGGCTGATGATGAAATTGATGAGTGGTCACTGACTCAGCGCCCAACGGCGCCTCCCGCACCCCCTGGCCCCTTGCTCCAGTCCTCTTCCCAACACCCTCCACCTTACACTCCGGCGAGAGGAGTTAAAAATAACCCCATACCACCAAAGCAACAAACCCAAACTGACTCCTCATCCTCTGATAGCGATTCGGATCCCCAGTTCACAAGCAATATAGCCGAAAGGACCAGATCTCACACTCGAAAGGGCAGAACTATATCTCACTCACAGACAGTCCCATAAATCTTCTAGTCAATCTACCAGTCCAAGTTGTGAAAGACATAGCAAACACCCCCGCCGATCGAGACGCAGAACTGTCAAGCAGTCAGACAGCTCCGAAACATCCTCCGACCTAGAAATGATTTCCAAGATCCCAAAGTCCCGACACCAATTCCCTGTCAGACCAATGCCAAACCCTGATGCACAACAAGCTGCAGACCACCCCACTATAGATGTCTATGTGATCTTCGAACAACTATTTGATTGCTCACGCTATCCGGACAAATGGAAAGGGCAGTTAGATATTATTGGCAGGAAAAGAAAGGGGAGGGGGGAGGTGCGCCCCCAACCCGGGTCAAGACTGAATACGTGACTAGAAAGGAAGAGCCATCTCGGGAGGAGGGATCAATAGAACCGCAGTGTTGCATACAGGATTGGATGGATAAGCAAGGATACGGTTATACTAAACAACCAAACGGCCCGAGCCCTGCTAATAAACCTCCCTATTGTCCCCGGCATGGTATGGGAAGAGGCCGGGACTGGGTAAGAGGAATTGACTGTTTTAATTGTGGGCAGGAAGGACATTGGAATAAAAATTGCCCCTACCGTCAGCATGGAAAAGGAAGAGGAGGAAGAGGAGGGGGGCAAGGGGGGGAGAGGAGGATCTTACACTAACTTCTCCCAGAACAACCCCTTTGGTCAATTGTCCCCCGATTGTCTACGCAGCTTGATTGTGCAGGGATCCTCCCAGGACGACGAACCCATTCTGAATGAGTGGCAACCCTTTTTGATAGATACGGGAGCCTTCATGTCTTCTGTACAATCAAAGCTTAAACTCCCTGCCTCTACTGAAACACAGGAACTTTCAGGATTCCTGGGACAAATCTTGACATTCCCAGTGTCAGAACCGGTTAAAATGGGTTACCAGGAAGAATCGGTGGAACATCGAGTTGTTATCACAACCAATCTGGACTGTAACTTGATGGCTAGAGACCTCCTCTGCAAATTCCAGTTGCATTTGGAGTGTGGAGATGATGGGATTATTGTAAAACAGGAAACCCTTAAGCGGCAGTATTATACCACTAGAACCCCTCAGTGGTGGTCTCTGGACCTGCCGCAGGCACCCTATCACGTGACCCTAGCATACGATCCCAGTGGAAAGAATCAGGACCTGCAGAACTTTTATCAGGATCACGAAGGGGAAGTGAAGGGAATTCTATTAAGGGCTAGAGTGACTGGACTGGAAAGAGAGGCAGATTTTGTGGAAGTGGATAAGAATCTGTGGAAACAGCCCCTAACAATGGCACCGCATATTGCTCGTGAAGTATTAGCCCCTCACCATGCTAAAGATTTGGGAGTTATGGTACACAAGGCCATAGATGAGGCTGACCCTACCAGCCGGGATGTGCAAATCGTAAAACATGGTCGAACAGTCCAATTTCATGAGGACCCCGAGAAGGTCTTAACGACTCTACAGCATCATACTGGCTCGGACATACCTGACTATGTGGATCCTCATGTGTGGGCAGAGGACCCCTCCCAAGTGGGTTATACTCCCATTGATCCAATTGAGATCCCAGTGCAGGGCAATGTGGACTGGCCCTCTATCCGACAGAACCCACTGAAATCACAGGCAATCCTAAACTGACCTTTCGACACTGTACTGCAATTAATCCGGCCTGTTTTCTTACTGAGCCACCCCAAGATGAGGAAGAACCCAGTCATGATTGCTTATCTTTAAATTAAGAGGCCACATCAGTCAGGGAAGATTTAGTTGATGTACCAATGGAAGATCCAGACTGTATTCTTACTGAGCCACCCCAAGATGAGGAAGAACCCAGTCATGATTGTTTATGTATGTTGACGGAAGTACTTCTATTAATCCAGAAGATACACGAATCTCAGGATACGCCATAGTAAACCAGGAGAATCAGGTCTTGGAATCTGCCGCTTTTGAAACCGCCTATTCTGCCCAACAATCTGAACTATTCGCCCTCACCCGAGCCTGTATCTTGGCCAAAGATCTCAAAGTCAATATCTATACCGACTCTAGGTATGCCTTTGGGGTGGCCCATGATTTCGGACAATTATGGAAAAATAGGGGATTCCTAACCTCACAGGGGAATGAGATATCTCATAAACAGCTATTATCTGATTTGTTGCAAGCCCTCATGTTCCCCAAACGCATTGCCATTGTCAAATGTACTGCCCACACTACCGGAAATTTTCTGGTTGATATAGGGAATCATTGTCCTGACCAAGAGGCCAAACAGGCCTCTCATGACCAACAGATGGTAGTGCCCAAAATTATGAGTCAGACTAAAAATCCTGCGAAGGATAAATTAGCCTCGGAAAAACCAATGCCAACCATCCAAGATGTTATAAAAGCACAGGAGGACGCTCCTGAAAAAGATAAACTGTTGTGGAAATATTATGCATGTACTTATGACAATGTTTCTAAACTCTGGACCACTCCCGCGGAATAGACTTGCATGTCTGACAAGTTGGCTCTATGGATTATTGAATGTATACATTTTGCTACTCATTGTGGAGCAAGGACCACGAGTGACACACTTTTGGCTACTTGGTGGCACCCTAGACTCCAGGCGCTCACCCAGAACATCAGTAGTCGTTGCCTGGTTGGCCAGCAACATAATCCAGGGAAGGGAGTCCCCTGTGATTGGGGTAAAACGCCCCTACCCGAAGGTCCCTTTGAGACATTTCAGTTGGACTACATTGAGTTGCAAAAAGTTCAGTGTTACAAATATGTGTTAGTAATAGTGGATGTGTTTAGCAGATGGATTGAAGCCTGCCCTAACCTGGACAATAAGGCTCAAACTGTTGTTAAGGTGTTAATGAGGGAAATTGTTCCTAAATATGGTATCTAGATGATGACTGATGACCACCTATGTTCTTTCTCTGACTCAGGCTCTGCGACTAGTTCACAACCAGGTTCAAGATGCTCACCTCGACCTCCCAGTTTTACCCGAATTGTCCCTCATGGCACCAGGGAAGTATGGATTCGGAAGGGATTAGAGCCACAATGGGAGGGGCCTTTTCAGGTGTTACTCACTACCCCCACTGCAGCCAAGGTTGAGGGGAAAAGTGCCTGGGTTCACCTGCACCACTGCAAGCTCACCACCCCCTAACGAACCTATTTTACTGGTTATTCTAATTCCTGTTTCTGTTCCAGACTTCCTCTTCTCCATAGCTGAACAAGGCCGTTGGCATCCCAATTGGAACATGGACCAGTTTGAACTTTTACCCGTAGTGATAGACAGCCAGCTACACCGACGGTGACCTGAGAAGAGAGACGGAAAAACTGAACTCTTTTAATCAGCAAAATAATTGGACTATTTATCTGAATCCTGAGCCATAAGATGAAGCTGTCTGTATGCCACAGTCTGTATAATAGTGTTGATATATGACAGTTTCGGCGCATGGGAGGGGAGACAGAGACGAGAGCTACATGTCTTATGTTTATGCGCAAAATGGGAACTTTTCTGGATGTTGGGTGTGTTCACATTCCCCATACATTTTACTCCTAGAATGATCCTAAGTGTTATCATGGAATGATAAAAGGGGGGAATGTTAATGTTTAAATGTATAGAGACATTGAAGTTGAGAACGTGGGAATTGTATAGGGACAGTATAAGCTAACAAAGAATTCATGGAGGACTAGCCATGACATCTCGGACTCGAGACTGCGAAATGTTACAACACTAACACATATTGAAACAAAACCCACAGCTTGCAGAAAAACTTCAAGGTCTTATTAAATCATGTTATTAACCTGAAACATTAACAGAAGGTCTTTGTTTAAAATCAGACCATACTTAGGTCGGCTTATGAGTGGACAAAGGGAAAGAGGGACCAAAAGAGATAGGTTGAACTAGGATGTCACTCTAGCCCTATCTTGTTATCTTTTGCCGAGAATGTATAACTGTTGTCGCTTTACGATGTAACTTCACTTATCCGTAGGGAGTGTGTACGCTCTATCGAGAGAGTATATCTTCTGTCTGATAGGTCTTACCGGCCGGTAAAATAAAGACTGCTTTGTTCAAAGCACAAGAGGTATTCGTCTCAGTAATTTTACTGAACCAGATTGAGGTAAAAGAATCCAGGAATTTACAATACAACACATAACCGACAGATGTAATCATGATTATTATGATAATTATCATTCTTTACCTAAAGACGTGCACCGTGACCGCAGGCTTTGACTACAACATTCCCGGTAAAAGTGAAAGACCTCACATCTGCTGATAGTCACTCATGGCTGTTACAAATCTAATTATATAAATACATAAGTACATGTAAATAAATGTAATACTTACTCTTGCGGATCCTACAAGGTCGTTCCATCATTTGCGAGTTGGTTTCCCTCATGCACCTCGTTGGTCGCCGACGAGACCACCTCTGCTATCTCGGCCCATATCTTCTGGTACGCTTTTGAGGTAGGCTTCTCACGTCCTCCCTGTGTCAAATCACCCCAGCGTGTCTCGACCTCCTGCAGGAGGGAGGCATTTGCCTCATCCGAAAACCTCCTCGCTCTTTTGCCACTCTCCAAGCTCACTGCTCTCGCCAGCATCAGTCTCCACAGTGTGCTGTGATGCCTCCTCCTCTCCCTCCATTATAGGCCAAATTCGGGCAAATATCTGGCTGGTAACAGCTAATTTGTGTTTCCCTATTTGCTTTAAAGCTCAAAATTTCCCTTCCTCCTCCCAAAGCAGCCACACCACACCCACACATGCCTTCAGTCCCTCTCAGCTCCCTTTCTCTCTGTCTCCTCTTCTGCGCATGTCATGATGACCCTTGACCTCCTGAATCACACGAATCGAGCGGTGGTGGCAGGGTCAGAAGTGGAGAGTCTGCATCAGAGGGCACAACCCTCTCGAAGCTCTGCTCAGCTGGACACAGAAGCCGTATCCCGGGGGCCGTCATCGAAAAGAAAAAGCATTGACCAGCAGCAGATAATTTGCTATGCACTGACAGGCCTTCCAAGCATAATCACCATGATTGCTATGAGTATGGAGGGGTGAGTACAGTTACACATTCACCTACATGCTGTTGTACGCATCACCCCACACCCTCACTCTGTCTTCTCAAGCCTACACCATCACATCACACTTCACACCCACTTACCTTGAAGATCACTCATCATTATTTTTCTAAGCAAGAACAGATGGTGGTGGCATGAGTGGGTTGATGTCACAGGCTATTGAGATGATGTGTCCTTGCATGGATAGACTGGTCAGTGCTGTGGAACATCAACTGATCCAGTTAAATAAGTCCATGCATGCCTTGATCATGATCATACAGATGCCACCATGTCTGCCACCTTAACTAGGATGACAGATATTTTAGCTTTGACCTTACAGGGCCCAACTGAACTGCATAGTGCTCTCCAGCACAATGGTAGCAGTGAAATGCAGCGGAACCATGAGCGGGATGATGGCGTAAGTGAAGACTCCACTCAAAGTGCTTCCACCTCACCCATTGCCCCACCCCCTCAGTCAGTGCCCACATGCTGCCTTGGCTCCCGCTGGCCGAGTCTGCCCCTGCACATGTGCAGGTGAAGCAGTCTTTGGCAGGGTGCTCATGTGCTCCAAAATCCAGAGGACATCAGCCAGGAGCATCTCAACCGTCAGAGCAGGTGTCTGAACAGCCTGCCTTTACCTCTGCTCAAGCCACAGCGGGTGCACCACAGGAGTTGTAGGAAAATAAAGAATAAGATTTTGTAGTTGCACAAGGCTATGCACATGGGTATATGAGAAAATGTTGTGTTGTTAAGTTTCTGTTCTTTAGTTAGATCACATAAATATTATTATTTTTTACCCACTTTCCCACCTTGCCAATTCTTGGTTGCTGGGTGGCAAGTCTCTTTTTAACTTGTCCAATGATGAATGTGAAGACATGAATTGAAGGGGACCAATAGGAAGATGTTCAAGGTGTGGTTTGTTGGTTGCACGACTTCTTTGTGTCAGTGGAAATTGGGGGTGTGTGGGGCAGGAAGAGTGGTTGCTGTTTTTCCTTGTGACATGGGTTCACTGGCATAACCTAAGTGAAACTTACGTCAATAAAGTAATTCTTGGCATTCCAGGCAGCAATGTAAGCAGCTAGGGGTGCATTGCCCTCATCACCTTCCTCTTCCTCATCTTCCTCCTTCTCCGAATCGGCCAAGGAGGATCTGAATTCTTCACCTTGTTCCTCTCTGCAGCTCCCCTCTCTGTTGCTCCCCTCTCCGTTGCTCCCCTCTCTGTTCCTGCCCTCTCTGTTGCTCCCCTCTCTGTTGCTCCCCTCTCTGTTGCTCCCCTCTCCGTTGCTCCCCTCTCTGTTGCTCCCCACTCTGTTGCTCCCCTCTCTGCTGCTCCATTCTTTCCTGTGCAGCTACAGGTCTGTGACCAGCAGGCTGCTAGTGCTGGTGTTACTGCTGGTCATGCTGCTCCTCATTTGAGGTCCAATCTAAGGCAGTCAAAGCATCAACCATCCTGATGTGATGGAACAAACCTCCAAAGTGCAAAATGTAACCTGTCAGCTGTGTACTGTGAACAACCTTTCCCGCCAGCAGGTAAGAAAGGAGCTGTGAGTACTGAATATTTGTTGCCATATTTCCACGAGATTGATTGACCCCTCAATTGCTGCTGTGTTCTCGCCTTGCTTTCATTAACGAGTTTCAGGAAGTCTGGGAAAAAATGGACCCAACGTTAAACTCAGAAGTCTGTGAGCGTGATATTGCATAGCAACCCCAGTTGGTGGCAGTAAAAGCTGCGAAGCGGGACTTCCTGCGCCAGGCGCAGAAGTCCTGCCCCGGGAGCTATATTGGGCTTACTGACCCCAAGAGGCAGTGGAACACAAAATATCAGCGCTCCACTTCCTCTCGGGGGCGGGTCCGGGAAGCTAACCAAAGCAGGTTTTCCAGCACTACACGGAGAGGCATGTAGCATTGGCAGGAACACAGGCCCTCCCCTTCCATTAAAGGGAAGGGCTTGCTGTAGACTCTGCATTAGGGAGAAGGGGCCATCACTAGACTACCAGGGAGCGGGGTCCCGTGGCAGCAGCCCGGCACAGAAATGGAGCAAAATACTTACGATAAAAACTGAAGATGCTGGAACTACTCAGCAGGTCAGGCAGCATCTGTGGAGAGAGAAACAGAGTTAATGTTTCAGGTTGATAACCTTCCATCAGAGCTGAAAAAAGTTAGAGATGTAGAATGTTTCAGTGTAAGGGGTGTCGCAGTTGTGTGAGGCGGACTGGTTGGGCTGGGTGCTCTTTGCCTTTCCATCATTATTCATAGGTTTATATGTAACCTTTAGGGCTGCTGACCAAGGGCCATGCGGCTCTTTGTCGGCCGGCGCAGACACGATGGGCCGATATGGCCTCCTTCTGCTCTGTAAATTTCTATGTTTCTATGTTTCTATTATGTAACAGGTTATAAGCAAGTGCAGAGGCAGGGAAAGGGGGAGGGGAGGGAAGAACAAAAGGGAAGGTCTATGATAGGGTGGAAGGCAATAAAAAAAACAAAAGGGATGATGGTGCGATGCTTAACATGTGTTAATTGGCAACCTGCCTCTCCTGATGGGGTTGTGCGCAGACAGCGGATCGCACTTGAGTAACATGCAGAACTCGGGGTGGGGGGGAGGGGGGGGCGTAAGAGCTGGCTTGCTGACGTGCTTTCATTTTTCTTTGTTTTAAACACCCTCCCCCCCGCCTCCGCACACATAACCAAACCCATGCACTCCTCCATGTTGAAATTCCCCTCAATGAGAAAAGGTAAGCAAGTGGGCTTGAAGTTATTTTCTTATCAAAAGGTATAGAATAGTTACAATTAGATATACTAAGTTCTTCCAATTGTCTCATGGCTAAAGACAGTGGGATAGAAATTGCCCCCCGCCTGAAATGGGGTGCTCCCACCCTGTTTCGATACTTTTACCGCAGCTACGGTTCAGGTCGACTCTTGCGCGACATTTAGCTCTTCGTTGTTTTTTTTTTACATGCTTCCGGAACTTGATCATAATAGGGGCGGTGACAGCAACTGAGGGGCGGAATGACCGCCGCGGTGACGTCATCAAGGTGCCATGTCACCATGGCTCTCCCCTTCACTTAAAGGGGAGAGCCTCCGCGATTTTTAAACTTCGGGCCACTGGGCCACCAGGTAGGGTTTCGGTTGGGCCAGTGGCCTGGCACCTAAGAGGGGCTGACATGCTGCCTATTGGCAGCCCGACCGAACCCGGGGTATAATTGTTGGACCGACATGGTAGTTGGCCGATAAAAAAAAACATGGCAGCAGCGGCATTGAGCCCTCCCCTTTAAGGAAAGCCGCATCGCCACTGAAGAAGGCCACAACCTCATTGGACCACTGGGAAAAAGTTTGTTTTGGCACCGCCGGGCGGTTCGAAGATTTTCAGGGGGGAATGTCGCCGTTGGGGTCTTAGATCAGTGGTGCGCACAGTGATGACACGCTTAAGATGCATCAGCAGCAGCGGAGCAGTGGTGCGGGATCGGGGCACCACTGGGAAAACTCAAGAGGGCAATTAGGTTAGCAGTGGCCATTCCAGGAAAAGTCAGCGGCCACTCCACTCCACAGCATGGCCGCCGATTTGCGATAATAACAGGCCTTAAGGAGAGGGGCAATTTTGGCCCATTGTCTGATGGAGGACTAAATATATAAACCAGAAACAGCCCATGTCTGTGCTGAGTAAACTGATTTCAGCTGTAATGTATGCACCAGTGAGTAGGCGCACAGGTTTGTGTAGCTGTTGACCAATATTTGAAGGGGCTGCTCCGCAAATTCTGGTTGCACTTCAGACCCACACTCCTGATCTTTGGGCACCCTGTGTGGAGGGGAGCGGGTAGGTCTGAGGGCCTCCTGGTAGGACTGATCCTGGGCACGGCCAAGGGTGCCATCAGCCGGTCCAGGCAGCGGGCGGTCGAGGGGGTCGTTCAGCCCGACTGCCTGCCTCTCTTCCGCGCTTACATCCGGTCCAGGGTGTCCTTGGAGATGGAGCACGCGGTGTCCACCGGTACGCTCGCGGCCTTCCGCGAGAGGTGGGTGCCGGAGGGACTGGAGTGCATCATCATCCCCGCCAACCAAATTTTAATTTGATTTTATATGTTTTAAAGTTTAATTTGTTTTTTTGCGGATTTTAGTGTCCCCCTCTCCTTTTATAGGGGGCACTTGTATAATTTGTGGTTTTAGTGCCCAAAAAAAAAAGGGCACTTGAAAAGTGTTTGGAGTGTCCCCCCCGCTTTTTAATCAGGGGGTACTTGATTTAGTTGTTTATTTTGTCTTCAACTAAGAGAGTTGTAGAGCTGTTGACCATTATTTGAAGGGGCTGCTCCTCAAATTCTGGTTGCCCTTCAGTCCCACACTCCTGATCTTTGGGCACCCTATGTGGAGGGGAATGGGTAGGTTCGAGGGCCTCCTTGCAGGACTGCTCCTGGGCACGGCCAAGAGGGCCATCAGCCGATCCAAGTAGCGAGCGGTCGAGGGGGTCGTTCAGCCCAACTGTCTACCTCTCTTCCGCGATGTCCCTGGAGATGGAGCACACGGTGTCCACCGGTACGCTCGCGGTCTTCCGCGAGAGGTGGGCGCTGGAGGGACTGGAGTGCATCATCATCCCTGGCAACCAAATTTTAATTTGAATTTATATGTTTTAAAGATTCATTTGTTTTATTGTGCCAGGTTTTAGTGTCCCCTCCCTTTAAGCCAGGCGGCACTTGTATAATTTATGGTTTTAGTGCCCCCCCAAAGAAACACAAAAAACCCCAACAAAAAAACAAAAAACAAAACCCAAAAAACAAAAAAGGGCACTTGAAGACTGTTTTGAGTGTCCCCCCTTTAATCAGGGGGCACTTGATTTAACATTTATTTTTGTTCACAACGAAAAGTGATGTAGAGCTGTTGACCATTATTTGAAGGGGCTGCTGCTCAAATTCTGGTTGCACTTCAGTCCCACACTCCTGATCTTTGGGCACCCTGTGCGGAGGGGAGCGGGTAGGTCTGAGGGCCTCCTCGTAGGACTGCTCCTGGGCACGGCCAAGGGTGCCATCAGCCAGTCCAGGCAGCGGGCGGTCGAGGGGGTCGTTCAGCCCGACTGCCTGCCTCTCTTCCGTGGTTACATCCGAGCCAGGGTGTCCCTGGAGATGGAGCACGTGCTCGTGGACTTCTGCGACAGGTGGGCGCCGGAGGAACTGGAGTGCATCATCACCCCTGGCAACCAAATTTTAATTTGATTTTATATGTTTGTAATGTCTGTAAGCTTGTAATGTTTGTAGCTCCACACTGTGGATGTAGACGTATTGTGTACTGCAACTGCAGAGTTAATAATAAACAGAACCAGGCAAATTCGGGAGGCTTCCAAGAGAGCTGCCTGCCATGTAGGAAGCTGTGTGTGCTTGTGCTCTGTGAATATATTACATTTGGTGATGAGATGGGATTTTTCGGATGATTTAAAGCTTAAATTTTGTTGGGGGAAGAATTCAGCCAGCCGACAGAGAGACTTTGGAAGTTTCTGTCTTTGGAAAAAAGCTACAAAATCCAAGGTGTGAACAGCTAGAGATTAAAATGGCAGGTGTAATTGGATATTTGGGGGAATATAGACATGACCGGGAATGTTTTAAAGCGTATGTGGATCATCTAGAAATGTATTTCATTGCAAATAACATAATCGAAGTTCCAGACAATGCAGTCCAGAACTGGGCTGTGTTGTAACGTAAGAAAGCAATCTTTTTATCGGAGGCAGGTCCGGCATTGTCTGAAACCCTTGTAAATCTGTTTGTGCCTGACGAGCCAAAGGACACAACACTTAAAGAGATTTTAACGAAGCTGGAGTAGCACTATAACCCCAAACCGTTAGAAATTGCTGAAAGCTATCGTTTTGGGATTCGGAATCAAAAGTCTGATGAATGTATCAGTGACAACAACGTAGCATTAAAAAAACTATCGATGCACTGTAATTTTGGAAACTTTCAAAACCAAGCATTACGGGATCATTTTGTTTGTGGGGTGAAAAATGATACGATCAGAAGGAAGTTATTGACGACGGATGACTTGACTTTTGAGATTGCTTGTCAGACAGCGAGGTCGATGAGCATGGCTGAACAATATTCCCGAGAATTAAATAACAATTATGGTCTTCAATCAACCGAGGTAAATCACCTGCAGGTTCAAAGTAAAAGATGGTGTGGGCCCAAAGTCTCAGAAACTGGAAATTCTAACAGAGCGTCGAAGTCGTGCTATAGGTGCCTGGGAGAACACATTGCTAAAAGTTGTCCATACGTGAAGGCAGAGTGTTTCTTCAGCAGGAAGACTGGGCATCTTGCAAAGGCATGCCGACTGAAGGGTAAACCAGCTTTCAAAGCTATGAGTCCAGCGTTCAAAGCTATGAGCAGAAATCCCAAGAGACTACATAGCATGGAAGGCTTTGTGTCTTAATGCAAGGAGTATCCATAATAAGGTGGATGAATTAACTGTGCAAATAGATGTTAACAAATATGATGTGATTGGGATTACAGAGACGTGGCTCCAGGATGATCAGGGCTGGGAACTCAACATCCATGGGTATTCAACATTCAGGAAGGATAGAATAAAAGGAAAAGGAGGTGGGGTAGCATTGCTGGTTAAAGAGGAGATTAATGCAATAGTTAGGAAAGACATTAGCTTGGATGATGTGGAATCTATATGGGTAGAGCTGCAGAACATCAAAGGGCAAAAAACGTTAGTGGGAGTTGTGTACAGACCTCCAAACAGTAGTAGTGGTGTTGGGGAGAGCATCAAACAGGAAATTAGGGGTGCATGCAATAAAGGTGCAGCAGTTATCATGGGTGACTTTAATATGCATATAGATTGGGCTAACCAAACTGGAAGCAATACGGTGGAGGAAGATTTCCTGGAGTGCATAAGGGATGGTTTTCTAGACCAATATGTCGAGGAACTAACTAGGGGGGAGGCCATCTTAGACAGGGTGTTATGTAATGAGAGAGGATTAATTAGCAATCTCATTGTGCGAGGCCCTTTGGGAAAGAGTGACCATAATATGGTAGAATTCTACATTAGGATGGAGAATAAAACAGTTAATTCAGAGACCATGGTCCAGAACTTAAAGAAGAGTAACTTTGAAGGTATGAGGCGTGAATTGGCTAGGATCGATTGGCAAATGATATTTAAGGGGTTGACTGTGGATGGGCAATGGCAGACATTTAGAGACTGCATGGATGAACTACAACAATTGTACATCCCTGTCTGGCATAAAAATAAAAAAGGGAAGGTGGCTCAACTGTGGCTATCAAGGGAAATGGGGGATAGTATTAAAGCCAAGGAAGTGGCATACAAATTGGCCAGAAATAGCAGTGAACCCGGGGACTGGGAGAAATTTAGAACTCAGCAGAGGAGGACAAAGGGTTTGATTAGGGCAGGGAAAATAGAGTACGAGAGGAAGCTTGCAGGGAACATTAAGACGGACTGCAAAAGTTTCTATAGATATGTAAAGAGAAAAAGGTTAGTAAAGACAAACGTAGGTCCCCTGCAGTCAGAATCAGGGGAAGTCATAATGGGAAACAAAGAAATGGCAGACCAATTGAACAAGTACTTTGGTTCGGTATTCACTAAAGAGGACACAAACAACCTTCCGGATATAAAAGGGGCCAGAGGGTCTAGTAAGAAGGAGGAACTGAAGGAAATCCTTATTAGTCGGGAAATTGTGTTGGGGAAATTGATGGGATTGAAGGCCGATAAATCCCCAGGGCCTGATGGACTGCATCCCAGAGTACTTAAGGAGGTGGCCTTGGAAATAGCGGATACATTGACAGTCATTTCCAACATTCCATAGACTCTGGATCAGTTCCTATGGAGTGGAGGGTAGCCAATGTAACCCCACTTTTTAAAAAAGGAGGGAGAGAGTAAACAAGGAATTATAGACCGGTCAGCCTGACATCAGTGGTGGGTAAAATGATGGAATCAATTATTAAGGATGTCATAGCAGCGCATTTAGAAAGAGGTGACATGATAGGTCCAAATCAGCATGGATTTGTGAAAAGGAAATCATGCTTGACAAATCTTCTGGAATTTTTTGAGGATGTTTCAGTAGAGTGGACATGGGAGAACCAGTTGATGTGGTGTATTTGGACTTTCAGAAGGCTTTCGACAAGGTCCCACACAAGAGATTAATGTGCAAAGTTAAAGCACATGGGATTGGGGGTAGTGTGCTGACGTGGATTGAGAACTAGTTGGCAGACAGGAAGCAAAGAGTCGGAGTAAATGGGTACTTTTCAATATGGCAGTCAGTGACTAGTGGGGTACCGCAAGGTTCTGTGCTGGGGCCCCAGCTGTTTACATTGTACATTAATGATTTAGACGAGGGGATTAAATGTAGTATCTCCAAATTTGCGGATGACACTAAGTTGGGTGGCAGTGTGAGCTGCGAGGAGGATGCTATGAGGCTGCAGAGTCACTTGGATAGGTTAGGTGAGTGGGCAAATGCATGGCAGATGAAGTATAATGTGGATAAATGTGAGGTTATCCACTTTGGTGGTAAAAACAGAGAGACAGACTATTATCTGAATGGTGACAGATTAGGAAAAGGGGAGGTGCAACGAGACTTGGATGTCATGGTACATCAGTCATTGAAGGTTGGCATGCAGGTACAGCATGTGGTTAAGAAAGCAAATGGCATGTTGGCCTTCATAGCGAGAGGATTTGAGTACAGGGGCAGGGAGGTGTTACTGCAGTTGTACAGCGCCTTGGTGAGGCCACACCTGGAGTATTGTGTACAGTTTTTGTCTCCCAACTTGAGGAAGGTCATTTTTGCTATTGAGGGAGTGCAGCGAAGGTTCACCAGACTGATTCCCGGTTTGGTTGAGCTCACTGAAGCTGGATTGGAGTAAGATTTTCTGTGTGGAAGCGAGATTTTCATCAATGGATGAGGTTATCAAGAAGTATCCGAAGGTGTTCTCTGAAACGGGCAGTCCGATCCAAGGCTTCAAGGCGAGTGTCAGGGTACAGAAGGACACTAGATCGGTTTACTACAAGCCACGTTACGTACCATATGTACTCAAGGGGAAAGTTGAGCAAGAACTCAAAAGACTAGAGACTGAGAACATTATTTGTAAGATAGATCGATGTAATTGGGCTACACCTATTGTCATGTTTGTAACCTTCACATAACTGTACCTTTATGCAACAACACTGCATACTGTATATACCTGAGAAATGCACACCTTGACCACAGGGGGTGAACTTGTCGGAGACATTCCTCACCTGGTCATCCAGGTATATAAAGGGAAGTCCCACGCAGGGTCATCACTTCTTGGTCCTGTAAATAAAGGTACAGGTCACAGAGTGACCTTGTCTCCAGTATGTGCCTTGTGTTGATTTGCTGTAGTGTGTAAGGACACAACATTTGGCGACGAGAAACGGGAATCAATGACGCAAGAGAATGGCCACCGGTAGCACGGAGGAACGGTACTGTGTTGGTGAGGACTGGGACGATTTCATTGAGAGGCTCCAGCAGAGCTTTGTCACGAAGGACTGGCTGGGAGTGGCAGCGGCTGACAAGCAGAGGGCGCATCTACTGACCAGCTGTGGACCTAAGACGTACGTGCTGATGAAAGATCTGCTCACACCCGAGAAGCCGGCGGACAAGACCTTTGAGGACCTCAGCAAACTGATCGGTGAACACCTCAAACTGGCGAGTAGTATACACATGGCCCGACACCGATTCTATATGCACCGAAGTCGGGAAGGGCAGAGCATACCGGACTTTATTGCGGACCTTCGGCGCTTGGCCAGCCTCTGTAAGTTCACAGACGCCTGCAGGGGGGAGATGTTACGGGATTTCTTCATTGAGGGCATTGGTCATGCCGGGATTTTTAGGAAGCTAATTGAGACCAAGGACTTGACCTTGGAAGCAGCGGCGTTGTTGGCTCAAACCTTCATGGCAGGGGAGGAGGAAACCAAGATCATATATGTGCGCAACTCTGCTCCCAACGTGGCGATGGAGCAGGGAGTTAACATAGTAAACACAACTCAGAACCTCGCAGGCAGGCAAGGGCAATTTGACACCAACCAGGCAGTAACAGACTCTAGGGTGGGTCCTCAACAGAGACAATGGCAGGTTGAACAGACATTTACACCATCACAAAGGACAATATGTCCCATGATGGGACCTTTGACACCCAAAAACAGAATGCTCAAGAGTAATCAAAGAGACAATCAGAGAGGAATGCCTGGTAGCAGCTCTTTTGTTCACAACAATCTCAGCTCATGCTGGAGGAGCGGGGGGAAACATGCTGCGAAGACCTGCCAGTTTCAACAATCCATCTGCAGAAATTGTAACTTGAGTGGACATTTAGCCAGGATGTGCAGGAAGCCCGCAGTGAGGCTGGTTTACGAAGTGGATGAACCACAAGAGGGGTCTGCAAGGCAGCGGTATGCCTGGAACACAGCAATGGACGCTGAAGTTCAGCAGGTTCAGGTGGTAAACATCCACAGCTCATACACAAGAACGCCACCGATGATGATGAGAGTACTGTTAAACGGCATTCCGGTACGCATGGAGCTGGACACAGGAGCCAGCTAGTCACTCATGAGTGTCCAACAATTCGAGAAACTGTGGCCACTCAGAGCTGGCAGACCCAAACTTGAACACATTGACACGCAATTACGGATGTACACCAAAGAGATCATCCCAGTGCTAGGCAGTGCAATGTTGGTGGTCACAGATAATGGATCTCAGAACCGACTGCCACTCTGGATTGTCCCGGGAAATGGTCCCGCGCTTTTGGGGAGGAGCTGGCTAGCCGAGATGAACTGGAAATGGGGGGATGTGGACGCCATTTCATCTGTGGAGCGAAGTTCATGCTCACAGGTCCTACAAAAGTTCGAGTCATTATTTCAACCTGGCGTCGGGACTTTCAAAGGCACCAAAGTAAGGATACACATCACCCCGGACGCCACACCAGTGCACCACAAAGCCAGAGCTGTGCCGTATGTGATGCGGGAGAAAATTGAGAGTGAGTTGGACAGGTTGCTAAGAGAGGGCATAATTTCGCCCATTGAATTCAGCGACTGGGCAAGCCCCATCGTCCCTGTTCTAAAAACGGATGGCTCGGTCAGGATCTGTGGCGACTACAAGGCCACCATCAACCAAGTGTCTCTTCAGGACCAATACCCGCTTCCGAGAGCGGAGGATCTTTTCACCACACTGGCAGGCGGCAAGCTGTTCACCAAGTTGGACCTCACTTCGGCCGACATGACCCAGGAACTGGCCGAAGAATCCAAGCTACTGACCACCATCACCATGCACAAGGGGCTGTTTGTCTACAACAGGTGTCCGTTGGCATTCGTTCAGCAGCCACTATCTTTCAGAGGAACATGGAAAGCCTGCTCAAATCCATCCCTGGAACAATCATATTTCAGGACGACATCCTTATCATGGGTCGAGACACCGAGGAACACCTCCACAACCTGGAGGAGGGGCGACGCCGACTGGACCGTGTAGGACTATGACTAAAGAAGTCCAAGTGTGTGTTTTTGGCCCCAGAGGTCGAGTTTTTGGGCAGGAGGGTTGCCGCAGACGGGATCTGTCCTACAAATCCAAAACGGAGGCGATCCGTCGCGCGCCAAGGCCCGGCAACACATCGGAGTTGCGTTCATTTCTGGGACTATTGAACTATTTCGGGAACTTTCTGCTGAACTTAAGTACATTGTTGGAGCCGCTGCACGTGCTCCTGCGTAAGGGTTGCTAATGGTTTTGGGGGGACTGTCAGGAACGGGGTTTTCAATCAGGCACAGAACCTGCTTTGTTCTAATCAGTTATTGACCCTGTACGACCTCTGTAAGAAATTAGTTTTGACATGTGATGCATCATCCTATGGGATTGGGTGCGTGTTGCAGCTGAGCAATGATGACGGCCAACACCATCCTGTGCCTTATGCCTCCAGGTTGCTCTCCCAAGCAGAAAGGGGGTATGGGATGGTTGAAAAGGAGGTGCTCGCATGTGTCTATGGGGTGAAAAAGATACACCAGTACCTTTTTGGCAGAAGGTTCGAGTTAGAAACGGACCACAAGCCATTAACATCCCTGTTGTCCGACAGCAAAGTGGTCAATGCCAATGCGTCAGCTTGCATACAGTGATGGGCTCTCACGCTGGCTGCGTATGACTACACTATACGGCACCGGCCAGGCACCAAAAATTGCGCTGATGCGCTCATCAGGCTTCCACTGACCACCACTGAGGGGGCAGCGGAGCAAAGCGCGGAGATGATCATGGCTGTTGATGCCTTTGACAGTGCAGGCTCCCCCATCACAGTCCACCAGATCAAAACCTGGACAAACAGAGATCCCTTCCTATCCCTGATTAAGAAATGTGTCCTGACTGGGGATTGGGTGCCCGCACACGGAGCATGCCCTGAAGAGGTCAGACCGTTCCACAGACGGATGGATGAACTCTCCATCCAAGCCGACTGCCTACTATGGGGTAGCCGAGTAGTCATTCCCCAGAAGGGAAGGGAAGCATTCATCAGGGAACTCCACAGCGAACACCCAGGCATTGTGTTAATGAAGGCCATTGCCCGGTCACCTGTATGGTGGCCGGGAATTGATGCAGACCTGGAACACTGTGTTCGCAGGTGCATGACATGTGCCCAGCTGGGCAATGCCCCCAGGGAAGCTCCACTCAGCCCATGGCCGTGGCCCACCAAGCCATGGTCACGTATTCACGTAGACTACGCGGGACCGTTCATGGGAAAAATGTTCCTCATTGTTGTTGATGCGTACTCGAAATGGATCGAGTGCATCATATTGAATTCGTGCACGACATCCACCACAGTGGAGAGTCTGCGTGCAGTCTTTGCGACCCACAGCTTGCCGGACATCCTAGTTAGTGACAATGGCCCGTGTTTCACTAGCTATGAATTCCGGGAGTTCATGTCGGGTAATGGCATCAAACATGTCAGGGCAGCACCGTTCAAGCCGGCCTCCAATGGCCAGGTGGAACATGCAGTCCAAATCATAAAGCAAGGCATGCTCCGGATTCAAGGACCCTCCCTTCAATGCCGCCTATCGCACCTCCTGCTAGCCTACAGGCCCCGATCGCACTCGCTCACGGGAGTCCCGCCAGAAGAACTACTCAGAAACGTACACTTAAAACTCGCTGTCCTTCATTCATCCAGTCTTGTCAGACATTGTTGAGGGCAAGTGCCAGTCCCAAAATGAGTACCACGACCGTAACTCAAAGGGGAGATGTATAGAAATCGATGACCCTGTATTTGTTCTTAATCACGCTGTGGGGTCCAAGTGCCTCGAGGGTACTGTAATTGGTAAAGAGGGGAATAGGGTCATAGTGGTCAGACTCAACAATGGGCAGATGGGCAAGCATCTGGACCAAGTAAAAAAAAGGTTCAGCATGGACACTGAGGAACCTGAGGAAGAACATGAGCTGCTGCCCACACCACTGCCAGTGAACGAGCAACAAGAACATTCAGCAGCATGCACAGTCCCTGCGGCCAGCCCGGATGAGCCGGAAGCACCACAGGTGACAAAGACGCATGCCAAGGCTCAACAACCAGAGCCCGAACTGCGGCGCTCCACGAGAGAGCATCGACCACCTGAAAGACTCAATCTTTGACCCAAAGATGTTGGGGGGAGGTGATGTCATGCTTGTAACTTCACATAACTGTAACCTTTATGGAACAACACTGTACACTGTATACACCTGAGAAATGCATACCTTGACCACAGCGGGTGAACTTGTGGGAGACACTCCTCACCTGGTCATCCAGGTATATAAGGGGAGGTCCCACGTAGGGACATCACTTCTTGGTCCTTTAAATAAAGGTACAGGTCATAGAATGACCTTGTCTCCAGTATGTGCCTCGTGTTGATTTGCTGTAGTGTGTAAGGACACAACACCCATTGTTGTTGTACCTAAGTCCGATGTTAAGTTAAGATTGTGTGGTGATTATAAAGTAACCGTAAACCAGGTTCTAGAGGGTAATGTCCCCAATACATTGCCGAATATAGAAGATTTGTTCACAACACTGACAAGTGGTCAGATCTCTTTAAAACTGGATCTTAAGAATGTCTACTTACAGCTTGAACTAGATGAGGAGTCCAAGTCATGTTTGACTATAAATACTCATCTAGGCCTATATCAATTTAATTTGGAGTGTCTTCCGCCCCTGCCATATTCCAAAGGGTGATGAACCAGATTTTGCAAGGTATTGAAGGAGCAGTATGTTATTTGGATGACATACTAATTTAAGCACCAAATAGGCAAATTCATAATAACATATTGGATGAAGTCCTCAAACGGCTAGAGAAGCACAGGGTACGAGTATCTGCTCGTAAGTGTGAGCTATTTAAAAACTCAGTGGAGCACTTAGGGTACAGAGTAGACAAAGACGGTTTACATCCAACCATGGAAAAATTGTATGCAATTAGAAATGCACCCACTCCCAGGAATGTCACTGAACTTCGTTCATTCTTGGTTCTGTTGAACTATTTTCGGAAGTTCTTACCAAATTTGGCTACAGTATTACATCCACTGAATGAACTTTTGAAAAAACAGGTCCATTGGAAGTGCTCAAAAGAATGCGATACAGCATTCAAAGGAGTGTAAAATCAAATTGGTAGAGAGCAGCATGTTAGTTCATAATGACATATCTAAGGAGATTAAGCTAGCATGTGATGAGTTGGGGCAGTGATCTCTCATGTATCACATAGTGGGGAGGAGAGACCAGTTGCTTTTGCTTCACGCACTCTCAGTACCAGTGAGAGTTATTATGTGCAAATTGGAAGGGAAGCTTTGGCATTAATTTTTGGGGTCAAGAAGTTTCACAAATACTTGTATGGTCGTGAGTTTACCAATGTTACAGACCATAAGCCCCCATCAGCAATCCTCCATCCAAAGTCCCCAGTTCCAACATTAGCTGCAGCCCGAATGCAGAGATGGGCTTTGATTTTGTCAGCATATACATATGATATTGAATACCGACGATCAGCTGATCACAGTAATGCTGATGCAATGTCTTGATTGCCTTCCCCAACACAAGTTACACCCGCTAGGGAAGAAGTGTGTTATTTTTCACACATTGATGAACTGCCAGTCACAGCTGAAGAGATTGGTAGAGCAACCAAACGTGACCCAGTGATGTCAAAGGTGTGTGACTATATTGCAAATGGATGGCCAAACCAGGTAACAGACAAAGATACACATCCATTCTTCATTCGTAGGAATGAATTATCAGTCGATAAAGATTGTATCATGTGGGGTGCAAGAGTGGTTATATCAAATAAATTCAGGTCCAAATTATTAGGAGACCTCCATGACCAGCACCTGGGAATGTGCTTGACCAAGAGTTTTGCATGCAATTATTTATGATGGCCAGGTCTTGATAAAGATATAGTGTACATCGTGAGTCAGTGTACGACATGTCAATCGATAAGCAACCAACCACCACCAGCACCATTACAGCCATGGAAATGGCCTCCCAGGGTGTGGCAAAGGCTACATATCGATTTTGCTGAGTTAGAAGGACAACAATTGTTCATTGTGATTGATAGCCATTCGAAGTGGGTTGAGGTATCTCCAATGTGGAAAATAACAACAAGTAAAACATTGGACATTTTACGAAAATTATTTTCGTCATTTGGCCTCCCTGAAGAAATTGTTTTGGATAATGGACCACAATTTAATTCAGAAGAATTTGCACAATTCAAGAGCAAAAATGGTGTGAAACATACCAACTTTCCACCATACCATCCTGCTTCAAATGGTGCAGCAGAACGCACTGTACAAATTGTAAAACGTGCCATCATCAAACAAATGTTAGATCCAAATCCAAGGAAACGACAGGTGTCATTGGATCACAAATTGGCTAATTTTTTGATTACATATCAAAATACTCATACAACTACTGGTAGAACACCAATAGAGTTGTTTCTCAAAAGAAAGCCACAAACCAGATTCTCATTGTTAAAGCCAAATTTGGCACAGTCCGTAGAAGAGACACAATTAAGACAGAAAGAGAATCATGATAGAGGTAGAGTAAAAGAGAGGTGTGAAATTAAACCAGAAGGTGAGAGTGAAGAACCATCACCATATATGGGAAAAGTGGTTACCAGGAAGAGTGGTGAAGATATGTGGTCCTCGCACATATTTGGTCAAGCTGTTTGATAATGGACGGGTTAGGTTTGTTCATATTGATCATATTTTACCTACAGACATGGAAGGAGTTGAAGGTGGGAATGATTCAATTATTTCTGACTCATCAGATAGTTTTGATACACCAGTAGCAAATCCTAAATCCAATGTACTGGAAACAAATCAAGGAGAGAATCAGAATGAAAGTCTGAGTCCGAGACAGGAAAACAAAGAGCCTGAATTTAGAGTGAGTTCAAATGAAAATCAAGGAAATTCCATGGAGAAAAACGTTCCTCAGGATGAGCCTCGAATGAGTGTGAAATCGACACCATGTTTGGAAGATTCTGTTCGAGAGCGAAGGTATCCTCTTCGAAACAGAAAACAAGTGGTAAAGTTAATTTGTAAATATGGAAAAAAAAAGTTTATATCCTGTGTTATGTATAACCATGAAAGTTATGTATGATGTTTGTTATAATAACTTCTTCATTAAGGAGGGAGAAGTGTATTGTCTGTAAGCTTGTAATGTTGTAGCTCCACACTGTGGATGTGGACATATTGTGTACTAAAACTGCAGAGTTAATAATAAACAGAACAAGGCAGATTCCAGAGGCTTCTGAGAGAGCTGCCTGCCATGTAGGAAGCTGTGTGTGCTTGTGCTCTGTGAATATATCTCAATGTTTTAATGTTTAATTTGTTTTATTGCTGGGTTTTACAGCCCCCTCCCCTTTTATAATTTGTGTTTAGTGCCCAAAACCCCCCGCAAAAAAAAATTAAATTTTTTTTTAAAAATGGGGCACTTTTAAAGTGTTTGGAACGTCACCCCCCCGACCCGCCCCCCCCCAACCACCACTGCCCCAGCCCCTTTAATCAGGGGGCATTTGACTGAATGTTTATTTATTGTTCTCTCAAAAGAGTTGTTGAGCTGTTGACCAGTATTTGAAGGGGCTGCTCCTCAAATTCTGGTGGCACTTCAGTCCCAAACTCCTGATCTTTGGGGACCCTCTGCAGAGGGGAGCGGGTAGGTCCGAGGTCCTCCTCGTAGGACTGCTCCTGGGCACGTCCAAGGGGGCCTTCAGCCGGTCCAGGCAGCGGGCGGTCGAGGGGGTTTTTCAGCCCGACTGCCTGCCTCTCTTACGCGATTACATCCGAGCCAGGGTGTCCCTGGAGACGGAGCACGCGGTGTCCACCGGGATGCTCGCGGCCTTCCGCGAGAGGTGGGTGCTGGAGGGAGTGGAGTGCATCATCACCCCCGGCAACCAAATTTTAATTTGATTTCATATGTTTTAAGGTTAATTGAGAGGCAGGCACTCGGGCTGAAAAACCCCCTCGACCGCCCACTGCCAGGTTTTAGTGTCCCCCTCCCCTTTGAGCCAGAGGGTACTTGTATAATTTGTGTGCATTTATTGCCCTAAAAAAAAGGCTTTGAAATGCATTTGAAGTGTTCCCTTCCCCCCGATTTTAATCAGGGGGCACTTGATTTAATTGTTTATTTTGTTTTGCAATGAAAAGAGTTGCAGAGCTGTTGACCATAGAAACATAGAAAATAGGTGCAGGAGTAGGTCATTCGGCCCTTCGAGCCTGCACAGCCATTCAATGAGTTCATGGCTGAACATGCAACTTCAGTACTCCATTCCTACTTTCTCGCCATACCCCTTGATCCCCCTAGTAGCAAGGACAACATCTAACTCCTTTTTGAATATATTTAGTGAATTGGCCTCAACAACTTTTTGTGGTAGAGAATTCCACAGGTTCACCACTCTCTGCATGAAGAAGTTAGAACATAATAAGAACATAAGAATTAGGAACAGGAGGAGGACATCTAGTCCCCCGAGCCTGCTCCGCCATTCATAGAAACATAGAAACATAGAAACATAGAAAACAGGTGCAGGAGTAGGCCATTTGGCCCTTTGAGCCTGCACCGCCATTCAACAAGATCATGGCTGATCACCCAGCCCAGCACATCCCCCCACACCCCCTCCACACCCCCCGACACCCCCAGCCCCAAGGACCACATCCAACTCCCTCCCGAACACATCCAATGAACTGGCATCAACAAATCTTCACGGCAGGGAACCCCACAGGCCAACAACTCCCCGAGTGAAGATGTCTCTCCCAATCCCAGCCCCAAACAGCCCACCCACTATCCCAAGAGTGTGCCACCCCCCGGCAGCGGACCCACCCAACACTGGGGAACACTCCCCCTGCATCCAAACCGCCCCATCCCGTCACAATCCTTCCCAAATGCTGAACACCCTCAGAAGTTGAGCCCCCAGCCCTGGCCACCCCGGAGCCACGCCCCAATGACTCCAACCACACCACATTCACCTACCGCTGATCTGGCCGTGGACTCAGCTCCACTTACCCGCCCGCTCCCCATAACCCTTAATTACCTTATTGGATAAAAATCTATCTATCTGTGACTTGAAAACATTCAATGAGCCAACCGCAACTGCTTCCTTGGGCAGAGAATTCCACAGATTCACAACCCTCTGGGAGAAGAAATTCCTTCTCAACTCGGTTTTAAATTGGCTCCCCTGTATTTTGAGGCTGTGCCCCCTAGTTCTAGACTCCCCGACCAATGGAAACAACCTCTCTGCCTCTATCTTGTCTATCCCTTTCATTATTTAAAAAGTTTCTGTAAGATCACCCCTCATCCTTCTGAACTCCAATGAGTAAAGACCCAGTCTACTCAATCTATCATCATAAGGTAACCCCCTCATCTCCGGAATCAGCCTAGTGAATCGTCTCTGTACCCCCTCCAAAGTTAGTATATCCTTCCTTAAGTAAGGTGACCAAAATGCAAGCAGTACTCCAGGTGCGGCCTCACCAATACCCTGTACAGTTGCAGCAGGACCTCCCTGCTTTTGTACTCCATCCCTCTCACAATGAAGGCCAACATTCCATTCGCCTTCCTGATTACCTGCTGCACCTGCAAACTAACTTTTTGGAATTCATGCACAAAGACCCCCAGGTCCCTCTGCACCGCAGCATGTTGTAATTTCTCCCCATTCAAATAATATTCCCTTTTACTGTTTTTTTTCCCAAGGTGGATGACCTCACACTTTCCGACATTGTATTCCATCTGCCAAACCTTAGCCCATTCGCTTAACCTATCTAAATCTCTTTGCAGCCTCTCTGTGTCCTCTACACAACCCGCTTTCCCACTAATCTTTGTGTCATCTGCAAATTTTGTTGCACTACACTCTGTCCCCTCTTCCAGGTCATCTATGTATATTGTAAACAGTTGTGGTCCCAGCACCGATCCCTGTGGCACACCACTAACCACCGATTTCCAACCCGAAAAGGACCCATTTATCCCGACTCTCTGCTTTCTGTTAGCCAGCCAATTCTCTATCCATGCTAATACATTTCCTCTCACTCCGTGTACCTTTATCTTCTGCAGTAACCTTTTGTGTGGCACCTTATCGAATGCCTTTGGAAATCTAAATACACCACATCCATCGGTACACCTTTATCCACCATGCTCGTTATATCCTCAAAGAATTCCAGTAAATTAGTTAAACATGATTTCCCCTTCATGAATCCATGTTGCGTCTGCTTGATTGCACTATTCCTATCTAGATGTCCCACTATTTCTTCCTTAATGATAGCTTCAAGCATTTTCCCCACGACAGATGTTAAACTAACCGGCCTATAGATACCTGCCTTTTGTCTGCCCCCTTTTTTAAACAGAGGCGTTACATTAGCTGCTTTCCAATCCGCTGGTACCTCCCCAGAGTCCAGAGAATTTTGGTAGATTATAACGAATGAATCTGATATAACTTCCGCCATCTCTTTTAATACCCTGGGATGCATTTCATCCGGACCAGGGGACTTGTCTACCTTGAGTCCCATTAGCCTGTCCAGCACTACCCCTCTAGTGATAGTGATTATCTCAAGGTCCTCCCTTCCCACATTCCTGTGACCAGCAATTTTTGGCATGGTTTTTGTGCCTTCCACTGTGAAGACCGAAGCAAAATAATTGTTTAAGGTCTCAGCCATTTCCACATTTCCCATTATTAAATCCCCCTTCTCATCTTCTAAGGGACCAACATTTACATTAGTCACTCTTTTCCGTTTTATATATCGGTAAAAGCTTTTACTATCTGTTTTTATATTTTGCGCAAGTTTACTTTCGTAATCTATCTTTCCTTTCTTTATTGCTTTCTTAGTCATTCTTTGCTGTCGTTTAAAATTTTCCCAATCTTCTAGTTTCCCACTAACCTTGGTCACCTTATACGCATTGGTTTTTAATTTGATATTCTCCTTTATTTCCTTGGTTATCCATGGCTGGTTATCCCTTCTCTTACCGCCCTTCTTTTTCACTGGAATATATTTTTGTTGAGCACTATGAGAGAGCTCCTTAAAAGTCCTCCACTGTTCCTCAATTGTGCCACCGTTTAGTCTGTGTTTCCAGTCTACTTTAGCCAACTCTGCCCTCATCCCACTGTAGTCCCCTTTGTTTAAGCATCGTACGCTTGTTTGAGACACTACTTACTCACCCTCAATCTGTATTATAAATTCAACCATACTGTGATCACTCATTCTGAGAGGATCTTTTAATCGGAGATCGTTTATTATTTATCGTCTCATTACACAGGACCAGATCTAAGATAGCTTGCTCCCTTGTAGGTTCTGTAACATACTGTTCTAAGAAACAATCCCGTATGCATTCTATGAATTCCTCCTCCAGGCTACCCCTGTGATTTGATTTAACCAATCGATATGTAGGTTAAAATCCCCCATGATTCTCCTCATCACGGTCCTAAGTGGCTTTCCCGTTATCCTTAGACTGTGATCCCTGGTTCTGGACTTCCCCAACATTGGGAACATTATACTTCATCTGCCATGCATTTGCCCACTCACCTAACCTATCCAAGTCACTCTGCAGCCTCATAGCATCCTCCTCGCAGCTCACACTGCCACCCAATTTATTGTCATCCGCAAATTTGAAGAAACTACATTTAATCCCCTCGTCTAAATCATTAATGTACAATGTAAACAGCTGGAGCCCCAGCACAGAACCTTGTGGTACCCCACTAGTCACTGCCTGCCATTCTGAAAAGTACCCATTTACTCCTACTCTTTGCTTCCTGACTGCCAACCAGTTCTCAATCCACGTCAGCACACTACCCCCAATCCCATGTGCTTTAACTTTGCACATTAATCTCTTGTGTGGGACCTTGTCGAAAGCCTTCTGAAAGTCCAAATACACCACATCAACTGGTTCTCCCATGTTCACTCTACTTGAAACATCCTCAAAAAATTCCAGAAGATTTGTCAAGCCTGATTTCCCTTTCACAAATCCATGTTGATTTGGACCTATCATGTCACCTCTTTCCAAATGCGCTGCTATGACATCCTTAATAATTGATTCCATCATTTTACCCACTACCGATGTCAGACTGACCGGTCTATAATTCCCTGTTTTCTCTCTTCCTCCTTTTTTAAAAAGTGGGGTTACATTGGCTACCCTCCACTCCATAGGACCTGATCCAGAGTCAATGGAGTGTTGGAAAATGACTGTTAATGCATCCGCTATTTCCAAGGCCACCTCCTTAAGTACTCTGGGATGCAGACCATCAGGCCCTGGGGATTTATCGGCCTTCAATCCCATCAACTTCCCCAACACAATTTCCCGACGAATAAGGATTTCCCTCTGTTCCTCCTTCTTACTTGACCCTCTGACCCCTTTTATATCCAGAAGGTTGTTTGTGTCCTCCTTAGTGAATACCGAACCAAAGTACTTGTTCAATTGGTCTGCCATTTCTTTGTTCCCCGTTATGACTTCCCCTGATTCTGACTGCAGGGGACCTACATTTATCTTTACTAACCTTTTTCTCTTTACATATCTATAGAAGCTTTTGCAATCCGTCTTAATGTTCCCTGCAAGCTTCTTCTCGTACTCCATTTCCCTGCCCTAATCAAACCCTTTGTCCTCCTCTGCTGAGTTCTAAATTTCTCCCAGTCCCCAGGTTCGCTGCTATTTCTGGCCAATTTGTATGCCACTTCCTTGGATTTAATACTATCCCTGATTTCCCTTGATAGCCACGGTTGAACCACCTTCCCTTTTTTATTTTTACGCCAGACAGGGATGTACAATTGTTGCAGTTCATCCATGTGGTCTCTAAATGTCTGCCATTGCCCATCCACTGTCAACCCCTTAAGTATCATTCGCCAATGAATCCTAGCCAATTCACGCCTCATACCTTCAAAGTTACCCATCTTTAAGTTTTGGACCATGGTCTCTGAATTAACTGTTTCATTCTCCATCCTAATGTAGAATTCCACCATATTATGTTCACTCTTCCCCAAGGGACCTCGCACAATGAGATTGCTAATTAATCCTCTCTCATTACACAACACCCAGTCTAAGATGGCCTCCCCCCGAGTTGGTTCTTCGACATATTGGTCTAGAAAACCATCCCTATGCACTGCAGGAAATCCTCCTCCACCATATTGTTTCCAGTTTGGTTAGCCCAATCTATATGCATATTAGAGTCACCCATGATAACTGCTGCACCTTTATTGCATGCACCCCTAATTTCCTGTTTGATGCCCTCCCCAACATCACTACTACTGTTTGGAGGTCTGTACACAACTCCCACCAGCGTTTTCTGCCCTTTGGTATTCTGTAGCTCCAC
This sequence comes from Pristiophorus japonicus, assembly GCF_044704955.1. Classification (NCBI taxonomy): domain Eukaryota; kingdom Metazoa; phylum Chordata; class Chondrichthyes; family Pristiophoridae; genus Pristiophorus; species Pristiophorus japonicus. The sequence goes on along the minus strand of NC_091978.1, from coordinate 302,211,235 downwards.
CCATACCGATTCCACATCATCCAAGCTAATGTCTTTTCTTACAATTGCACTAATTTCTCTTTAACCAGCAACGCCACCCCGCCTCCTTTTCCTTTCTGTATATCCTTCCTAAATGGTGAATACCCTTGGATGTTGAGTTCCCAGCCTTGGTCACCCTGGATCCTTGTCTCCATGATGCCAACCACATCGTATCCGTTAACTTCTATCTGCATACTTAATTCGTCCACCTTATTCCGAATACTCCTTGCATTGAGGCACAGAACCTTCAGGCTTGCGTTTTTAACACACTTTGATCCTTTAGAATTTTGTTGCAAAGTGGCCCTTTTGTTTTTTGCCTTGGGTTTCTCTGCCCTCCACTTTTACTCATCTCCTTTCTGTCTTTTGCTTCTGTCTCCATTTTGTTTCCCTCTGTCTCCCTGCATTGGTTCCCATCCCCCTGCCATATTAGTTTAACTCCTCCCCAACAGCACTAGCAAACACTCCTCCTAGGACATTGGTTCCAGTCCTGCCTAGGTGCAGACCTTTCGGTTTGTACTGGTCCCACCTCCCCCAGAATCAGCTCCAATGCCCCAGGGATTTGAATCCCTCCCTGCTGCACCACTGCTAAAGCCACGTATTCATCTGAGCTATCCTGCGATTCCTACTCTGACTAGCACGTGGCACTGGTAGCAATCCCGAGATTACTACTTTTGAGGTTCTACTTTTTAATTTAGCTCCTAGCTCCTTAAATTCGTCTCATAGGACCTCATCCTGTTTTTTACCTATGTCGTTGGTACCAATGCGCACCACGACAACTGGCTGTTCACCCTCCCTTTTCAGAATGTCCTGCACCCGCTCCGAGACATCCTTGACCCTTGCACCAGGGAGGCAACATACCATCCTGGAGTCTTGGTTGCGACTGCAGAAACGCCTATCTATTCCCCTTACTATTGAATCCCCTATTACTATCGCTCTCCCACTCTTTTTCCTGCCCCCCTGTGCAGCAGAGCCACCCATGGTGCCATGAACTTGGCTGCTGCTGCTCCCCCCTGATGAGTCATCCCCCTCAACAGTACTCAAAGCGGTGTATCTGTTTTGCACGGGGATGACCGCAGGGGATCCCTGCACTACCTTCCTTGCACTGCTCTTCCTGTTGGTCTTCCATTCCCTATCTGGCTGTGGACCCTTTATCTGCTCCTCAAATTCTGGTTGCACTTCAGTCCCACACCCCTGATCTTTGGGCACCCTGTGCGGAGGGGATCAGCTCAGTCCGAAGGCCTCCTCGTAGGACTTCTCCTGGGCACGGCCAAGGCGGCCATCAGCCGGTCCAGGCAGCGGGCGGTCGAGGGGGTCATTCAGCCCGACTGCCTGCCTCTCTTCTGTGGTTACATCCGAGCCAGGGTGTCCCTGGAGATGGAGCACGTGATGTCCACCGATACGCTCACGGCCTTCCGCGAGAGGTGGGCGCCGGAGGGACTGGAGTGCATCATCACCCCCGGCAACCAAATTTTAATTTGATTTTATATGTTTTAAAGTTTAATTTGTTTTATTGCCATGTTTTAGTGCCCCCTCCCCTTTTAGCCAAGCGGCACTTGTATAATTTGCCTCTCGGAGCCTTCGGAAAAAAAACAAAAAACACCAAAAAAAACCAAGGGGGCACTTGTTTGAAAAGTTTTGGTGTGACCCCCCTTTAATCAGGGGGCACTTGATTATTAGCTAACAATGAAAAGAGTTGTGTAGCTGTTGACCTTTATTTGAAAGGGCTGCTCCTCAAATTATGGTTGCACTTCAGACCCATACTCCTGATCTTTGGGCACCCTGTGCGGAGGGGAGCGGGTAGGTCCGAGGGCCTCCTCGTAGGACTGCTCCTGGTCATGGTCGAGGGGGCTATCAGCCGGTCCAGGCAGCGGGCGGTCGAGGGTGTCATTCAGCCCGACTGCCTGCCTCTCTTCCGTGGTTACATCCGAGCCAGAGTATCCCTGGAGATGGAGCATGCGGTCTCCAGGGGTACGCTCGCGGCCTTCTGCAAGAGGTGGGCGCCAGAGGGACGGAGTGCATCATCTCCCCCAGCAACCAAATTTAAATTTGATATTATATGTTTTAAGGTTAATTGATTTAGTGTTCCCCTCCCCTTTTAGCCAGGGGGTACTTCTATAATTTGTGTGCTTTTACTGCCCTAAAAAAAACTCCCCAAAAAACAGAAAAAAGGGCTTTTGAAATATGTTTGGAGTGTTCCCCTCCCCCCGATCTTAATCAGGGGGCACTTGATTTAATTGTTTATTTTGTTTTGCTGTGAAAAGAGTTGTAGAGCTGTTGACCATTATTTGAAGGGGCTGCTCCTCAAATTCTGGTTGCACTTCAGACCCATACTCCTGATCTTTGGGTACCCTGTGCGGAGGGAGCTGGTAGGTTCGAGGGCCTCCTCGCAGGACTGCTCCTGGTCATGGCCGAGGGGGCCATCAGCCGGTCCAGGCAGCGGGTGGTCAAGGGGGTTGTTTAGCCCGACTGCCTACCTCTCTTCCGCGGTTACATCCGAGCCAGGGTGTCCCTGGAGATGGAGCACGCGGTGTCCACCGATACGCTCACGGCCTTCCGCGAGAGGTGGGCGCCGGAGGGACTGGAGTGCATCATCAGCCCCGGAAACCAAATTTTAATTTGATTTTATATGTTTTAAGTGTAATTGGTTTATTGTGCTGGGTTTTACTGTCCACCTCCCCTTTTAGCCAGCTTGTATAATTTGTGGTTTTAGTGCCCAAAAAAAAACAAATAAAAAAACTAAAAAACAACAAAGGGCACTTGAAAAGTGTTTGGATTTGTCCGCCCTCCCTTTTTCATCAGGGGGCACTGGATTTAAATGTTTATTTTGTCTTCAACCAGAAGAGTTGTAGAGCTGTTGACCATTATTTGAAGGGGCTGCTCCTCAAATTCTGGTTGCACTTCAGTCCCACACTCCTGATCTTCTGGCGGAGGGGAGCGGGTAGGTCTGAGGGCCTTCTCATAGGATTGCTCCTGGGCATGGCCAAGGGCGCCATCAGCCGGTCCAGGAGCAGGCGGTCGAGGGGGTCGTTCAGCCCGACTGCCTGCCTCTCTTCCGCGGTTACATCCGAGCCAAGGTGTCCCTGGAGATGGAGCATGCAGTGTCCACCGGTACGCTCGTGGCCTTCCGCCAGAGGTGAGTTCCAGAGGGACTGGAGTGCATCATCATGCCCGGCAAAAATTTTTAATTTTAATACTTTGTTTAAAGTTTAATTTGTTTAATTGCCGGTTTTAGTACCCCCACCCCCACTTGCAGGGAACATAAAAACTCACTGCAAAAGCTTTGACAAATATGTGAAGAGAAAAAGATAAGTGAAGACAAATGTAGATGCCTTGCAGATGGATTCAGGTGAATTTATAATGGAGAACAAAGAAATGGCAGACCAATTGAACAAATACTTTGGTTCTGTCTTCACGAAGGTAGACACTAATAACCTTCCGAATATACTAGGGGACAGTGGGTCTAGTGAGAAGGAGGAACTGAAGGATATCCTTATTAGGTGAGAAATTGTGTTAGGGAAATTGATGGGTTTGAGGATCGATAAATCCCTGGGGCCTGATAGTCTGCATCCCAGAGTAGTTAAGGAAGTGGCCCTAGAAATAATGGATGTATTGGTGATCATTTTCCAACAGTCTATCGACTCTGGATCAGTTCCTATGGACTGGAGGGTAGCTAATGTAACACCACTTTTTAAAAAAGGAGGGAGAGAGAAAACGGGTAATTATAGACTGGTTAGCCTGACATCAGTAGTGGGGAAAATGTTGGAATCAATCATTAAGGATGAAATAGCAGCGCATTTGGAAAGCAGTGACAGGATCGGTCCAAGTCAGCATGGATTTATGAAAGGGAAATCATGCTTGACGAATCTTCTGGAATTTTTTGAGGATGTAACTAGTAGAGTGGACAAGGGAGAACCAGTGGATGTGGTGTATTTGGACTTTCAAAGGCTTTTGACAAGGTCCCGCACAAGAGATTGGTGTGCGAAACCAAAGCGCATGGTTTTGGGGTTAATGTACTGACGTGGATAGAGAACCGGTTGGCAGACAGGAAGCAGAGAGTCGGGATAAACGGGTCCTTTTCAGAATGGCAGGCAGTGACTAGTGGAGTGCCGCAGGGCTTAGTGCTGGGACCCCAGCTCTTTACAATATACATTGACGATTTGGATGAAGGAATTGAGTGTAATATCTCCAAGTTTGCACATGACACTAAACTGGGTGGCAGTGTGAGCTGTGAGGGGGATGCTAAGAGGCTGCAGGGTGACTTGGACAGGTTAGGTGATTGGGCAAATGCATGGCAGATGCAGTATAATGTGAGGTTATGCATTTTAGGGGCAAAAACACGAATGCAGAATATTATCTGAATGGAGGCAGATTAGGAAAAGGGGAGGCGCAATGAGACCTGGGTGTCATGGTTCATCAGTCATTGAAGGTTGGCATGCAGGTACAGCAGGCGATGAAGAAGGCAAATGGTATGTTGGGCTTCATAGCTAGGGGATTTGAGTATAGGAGCAGGGAGGTCTTACTGCAGTTGTACAGGGCCTTAGTGAGGCCTCACCTGGAATATTGTGTTCAGTTTTGGTCTCCTAATCTGAGGAAGGACGTTCTTGCTATTGAGGGAGTGCAGCGAAGGTTCACCAGACTAATTCCAGGGATGGCTGGACTTTCATATGAGGAGAGACTGGATCAACTTGGCCTTTATTCACTGGAGTTTAGAAGGATGAGAGGGGATCTCATAGAAACGTATAAGATTCTGACGGGACTGGACAAGTTAGATGCGGGAAGAATGTTTCTGATGTTGAGGAAGTCCAGAACCAGGGGACATAGTCTTAGGATAAGGGTAGGCCATTTAGGACTGAGATGAGGAGAAACTTCTTCACTCAGAGAGTTGTTAACCTGTGGAATTCCCTGCCGCAGAGAGTTGTTGATGCCAGTTCATTGGATATATTCAAGAGGGAGTTAGATATGGCCCTTACGGTTAAGGGGATCAAAGGGTATGGAGAGAAAGCAAGAAAGGGGTACGGAGGGAATGATCAGCCATGATCTTATTGAATGGCGATGCAGGCTCGAAGGGCTGAATGGCCTACTCCTGCACCTATTTTCTATGTTTCTATGTTTTAGCCAGGGGACTCTTGAATAATTTGCCTCTTGGTGCCCCCGGAAAAAAAACCCAAAAAGACAAAAAAAAAATAAGGGGTCACTTGTTTGAAAAGTTTTGGTGTGTCCCCCCCTTTAATCAGGGGGCACTTGATTATTAGTTAACAACTAAAAGAGTTGTAGAGCTGTTGACCATTGTTTGAAGGGGCTGCTCCTCAAATTCTAGTTGCACTTCAGTCCCACACTCCTGATCTTTGGGCACCCTGTGGGGAGGGGAGCGGGTAGGTCAGAGGACCTCCTCGTAGGACTGCACCTGTGCACGGCCAAGGGGGCCATCAGCCGGTCCAGGCAGCAGGCGGTCGAGGGGGTCGTTCAGCTCGACCGCCTGCCTCTCTTCCGCAGTTACATGCGCGCCAGGGTGTCCCTGGAGATGGAGCACGCGGTGTCCACCGGTACACTCGTGGCCTTCCGCGAGAGGTGGGAACCGGAGAGACTGGAGTGCATCATCACCACCGGCAACCAAATTTTAATTTGATTTTGCATGATTAAAGTTTAATTTGTTTTATTGCCAGGTTTTAATGCCCACTCCTTTTGGCTGGGGACACTTGTGTAATTTATGTTTTTAGTGCCCTAAAAAAAACCAAAACAAACAAAAAAAAAGTGGCACTTGAAAAGTGTTTGGAGTGCCCCCCCCCGCCAATGCCCCTTTAATCAGGGGGCACTTGATTTAATTGTTTAGTTTGTCTTCAAATAAAAGAGTTGTAGAGCTGTTGACAATTATTTGAAGGGGCTGGCGTAAAAATAAAAAAGGGAAGGTGGCTCAACCGTGGCTATCAAGGAAATCAGGGATAGTATTAAAGCCAAGGAAGTGGCATACAAATTGGCCAGAAATAGCAGCGAACCTGGGGACTGGGAGAAATTTAGAACTCAGCAGAGGAGGACAAAGGGTTTGATTAGGGCAGGGAAATGGAGTACGAGAAGAAGCTTGCAGGGAACATTAAGACGGATTGCAAAAGCTTCTATAGATATGTAAAGAGAAAAAGGTTAGTAAAGATAAATGTAGGTCCCCTGCAGTCAGAATCAGGGGAAGTCATAACGGGGAACAAAGAAATGGCAGACCAATTGAACAAGTACTTTGGTTCGGTATTCACTGAGGAGGACACAAACAACCTTCCGGATATAAAAGGGGTCGGAGGGTCTAGTAAGAAGGAGGAACTGAGGGAAATCCTTATTAGTCGGGAAATTGTGTTGGGGAAATTGATGGGATTGAAGGCCGATAAATCCCCAGGGCCTGATGGACTGCATCCCAGAGTACTTAAGGAGGTGGCCTTGGAAATAGTGGATTCATTGACAGTCATTTTCCAACATTCCATTGACTCTGGATCAGTTCCTATGGAGTGGAGGGTAGCCAATGTAACCCCACTTTTTAAAAAACGAGGGAGAGAGAAAACAGGGAATTATAGACCGGTCAGCCTGACCTCAGTAGTGGGGAAAATGATGGAATCAATCATTAAGAGGTGACATGATAGGTCCAAGTGAGCACGGATTTGTGAAAGGGAAATCAGGCTTGACAAATCTTCTGGAATTTTTTGAGGATGTTTCCAGTAGAGTGGACAAGGGAGAACCAGTTGATGTGGTATATTTGGACTTTCAGAAGGCTTTCGACAAGGTCCCACACAAGAGATTAATGTGCAAAGTTAAAGCACATGGGATTGGGGGTAGTGTGCTGACATGGATTGAGAACTGGTTGTCAGACAGGAAGCAAAGAGTAGGAGTAAATGGGGACTTTTCAGAATGGCAGGCAGTGACTAGTGGGGTACCACAAGGTTCTGTGCTGGGGCCCCAGCTGTTTACACTGTACATTAATGATTTAGACGAGGGGATTAAATGTAGTATCTCCAAATTTGCGGATGACACTAAGTTGGGTGGCAGTGTGAGCTGCGAGGAGGATGCTATGAGGCTGCAGAGCGACTTGGATAGGTTAGGTGAGTGGGCAAATGCATGGCAGATGAAGTATAATGTGGATAAATGTGAGGTTATCCACTTTGGTGGTAAAAGCAGAGAGACAGACTATTATTTGAATGGTGACAGATTAGGAAAAGGGGAGGTGCAAAGAGACCTGGGTGTCATGGTACATCAGTCATTGAAGGTTGGCATGCAGGTACAGCAGGCGGTTAAGAAAGCAAATGGCATGTTGGCCTTCATAGCGAGGGGATTTGAGTACAGGGGCAGGGAGGTGTTGCTACAATTGTACAGGGCCTTGGTGAGGCCACACCTGGAGTATTGTGTACAGTTTTGGTCTCCTAACCTGAGGAAGGACATTCTTGCTATTGAGGGAGTGCAGCGAAGGTTCACCAGACTGATTCCCGGGATGGCGGGACTGACCTATCAAGAAAGACTGGATCAACTGGGCTTGTATTCACTGGAGTTCAGAAGAATGAGAGGGGACCTCATAGAAACTTTTAAAATTCTGACGGGGTTAGACAGGTTAGATGCAGGAAGAATGTTCCCAATGTTGGGGAAGTCCAGAACCAGGGGACACAGTCTAAGGATAAGGGGGAAGCCATTTAGGACTGAGATGAGGAGGAATTTCTTCACCCAGAGAGTGGTGAACCTGTGGAATTCTCTACCACAGAAAGTTGTTGAGGCCAATTCACTAAATATATTCAAAAAGGAGTTAGATGAAGTCCTTGCTACTAGGGGAATCAAGGGGTATGGTGAGAAAGCAGGAATGGGGTACTGAAGTTGCATGTTCAGCCATGAACTCATTGAATGGCGGTGCAGGCTCGAAGGGCCGAATGGCCTACTCCTGCACCTATTTTCTATGTTTCTATGTTTCTATGTTTCTACTCAAATTCTGGCTGCACTTCAGTCCCACACTCCTGATCTTTGGGCACCCTGTGCGGAGGGGAGCGGGTAGGTTCGAGGGCCTCCTCGTAGGATTGCTCCTGGGCACGACCAAAGGGGGCCATCATCCGGTCCAGGCAGCGGGCGGTCGAGGGGGTCATTCAGCCCTACTGCCTGCCTCTCTTCCGCGGTTACATCCGAGCCCTGTCCCTGGAGATGGAGCATGCTCACGGCCTTCCGCGAGAGGTGGGTGCTGGAGGGACTGGAGTGCATCATCATCCCCGGCAACCAAATTTTAATTTGAGTATTATTGTTTAAAGTTTAATTTGATTAATTGCTGGTTTTAGTGCCCACCCCCACCCCGGCTTTTAGCCAGGGGGCACTTGTAAAATTTGTGCTTTTAGTGCCTTCAAATATCCCACCCCCCAAAAAAGAAACAAGGGGGCACTTGTTTAAAAATGTTTGGTGTGCCCCCCCACCTCCCCATTTAATCAGGGAGCATTTGATTTATTGTTTTCCAACAAAAATAGTTGTAGGGCTGTTAACTTGTGAAAGTCTTAGCCAGTCACGTGATGTTCACAAGACTCAAAACCCTAGCCATTTAGTATCAGGGGATCCACGATGAGACATATGGTTGTAAGCCTGATGGATGAACTGGTAATGTGTAGTGTGATTGTTAACCCTTTGCTAATAAACCAACTAGTTCTTAATAGCAATGTGTTGTTATGAATTTTTAAACAAAGAACCCATGAAGCAAATACATTACATCAGCCAGAACAACAATTTTCCCCTGTGCTCCTGGATTGGAATGGAAAACAAAATCAACCACGTTTCCTGCTGAGAAATGCACTTGCATAGATGGTGGATGACAATAGGATCGGACTCAGTGTGATGCATTCCATGGTAAAATAGACTGAATCTATTTACTGCACAGGTTCAAAAATGAAGTATAGTCACTTCAACAAGGTACAGGAGGGCTGATAGCACCACTGAAAATAAACCCGAATATGGCTCAATGCTTTCAGGAGAGCAGAGAGAGAAAATAAAATAAAGTTTGTCAAAAAATAAATGTTATTTGGAAATAAAAGTTAAAACAGTAAAAACAGAAGAGGAGAGAATGAGAATGAGGAGAGCATATGTCAAAGAACCAACCGGGGGGAGGCCATCTTAGACTGGGTGTTGTGTAATGAGAGAGGATTAATTAGCAATCTTGTTGTGCGAGGCCTCTTGGGGAAGAGTGACCATAATATGGTGGAATTCTGCATTAGGATGGAGAATGAAACAGTTAATTCAGAGACCATGGTCCAGAACTTAAAGAAGGGTAGCTTTGAAGGTATGAGGCATGAATTGGCTAGGATAGATTGGCGAATGATACTTAAGGGGTTGACTGTGGATGGGCAATGGCAGACATTTAGAGACCGCATGGATGAAATACAACAATTGTACATTCCTGTCTGGCGTAAAAATAAAAAAGGGAAGGTGGCTCAACCGTGGCTATCAAGGGAAATCAGGGATAGTATTAAAGCCAAGGAAGTGGCATACAAATTGGCCAGAAATAGCAGCGAACCTGGGGACTGGGAGAAATTTAGAACTCAGCAGAGGAGGACAAAGGGTTTGATTAGGGCAGGGAAAATGGAGTACGAGAAGAAGCTTGCAGGGAGCATTAAGACGGATTGCAAAAGTTTCTATAGATATGTAAAGAGTAAAAGGTTAGTAAAGACAAACGTAGGTCCCCTGCAGTCAGAATCAGGGGAAGTCATAACGGGGAACAAAGAAATGGCAGACCAATTGAACAAGTACTTTGGTTCGGTATTCACTAAGGAGGACACAAACAACCTTCCGGCTATAAAAGGGGTCAGAGGGTCTATAAGGAGGAGGAACTGAGGGAAATCCTTATTAGTCGGGAAATTGTGTTGGGGAAATTGATGGGATTGAAGGCCGATAAATCCCCAGGGCCTGATGGACTGCATCCCAGAGTACTTAAGGAGGTGGCCTTGGAAATAACGGATGCATTGACAGTCATTTTCCAACATTCCATTGACTCTGGATCAGTTCCTATTGAGTGGAGGGTAGCCAATGTAACCCCACTTTTTAAAAAAGGAGGGAGAGAGAAAACAGGGAATTATAGACCGGTCAGCCTGACCTCAGTAGTGGGGAAAATGATGGAATCAATCATTAAGGATATCATAGCAGCGCATTTGGAAAGAGGTGACATGATAGGTCCAAGTGAGCATGGATTTGTGAAAGGGAAATCATGCTTGACAAATCTTCTGGAATTTTTTGAGGATGTTTCCAGTAAAGTGGACAAGGGAGAACCAGTTGATGTGGTATATTTGGACTTTCAGAAGGCTTTCGACAAGGTCCCACACAAGAGATTAATGTGCAAAGTTAAAGCACATGGGATTGGGGGTAGTGTGCTGACATGGATTGAGAACTGGTTGTCAGACAGGAAGCAAAGAGTAGGAGTAAATGGGGTCTTTTCAGAATGGCAGGCAGTGACTAGTGGGGTACCGCAAGGTTCTGTGCTGGGGCCTCAGCTGTTTACACTGTACATTAATGATTTAGACGAGGGGATTAAATGTAGTATCTCCAAATTTGCGGATGACACTAAGTTGGGTGGCAGTGTGAGCTGCGAGGAAGATGCTATGAGGCTGCAGAGTGACTTGGATAGGTTAGGTGAGTGGGCAAATGCATGGCAGATGAAGTATAATGTGGATAAATGTGAGGTTATCCACTTTGGTGGTAAAAACAGAGAGACAGACTATTATCTGAATGGTGACAGATTCGGAAAAGGAGAGGTGCAACGAGACCTGGGTATCACGGTACATCAGTCATTGAAGGTTGGCATGCAGGTACAGCAGGCGGTTAAGAAAGCAAATGGCATGTTGGCCTTCATAGCGAGGGGATTTGAGTACAGGGGCAGGGAGGTGTTGCTACAGTTGTACAGGGCCTTGGTGAGGCCACACCGGGAGTATTGTGTACAGTTTTGGTCTCCTAACCTGAGGAAGGACATTCTTGCTATTGAGGGAGTGCAGCGAAGGTTCACCAGACTGATTCCCGGGATGCGGGACTGACATATCAAGAAAGACTGGATCAACTGGGCTTGTATTCACTGGAGTTCAGAAGAATGAGAGGGGACCTCATAGAAATGTTTAAAATTCTGACGGGTTTAGACAGGTTAGATGCAGGAAGAATGTTCCCAATGTTGGGGAAGTCCAGAACCAGGGGTCACAGTCTAAGGATAAGGGGTAAGCCATTTAGGACTGAGATGAGGAGAAATTTCTTCACCCAGAGAGTGGTGAACCTGTGGAATTCTCTACCACAGAAAGTAGTTGAGGCCAATTCACTAAATATATTCAAAAGGGAGTTCGATGAAGTCCTTACTACTCGGGGGATCAAGGGGTATGGCGAGAAAGCAGGAAGGGGGTACTGAAGTTGCAAGTTCAGTCATGAACTCATTGAATGGCGGTGCAGGCTAGAAGGGCCGAATGGCCTACTCCTGCACCTATTTTTCTATGTTTTTATGTTTCTAGAATCTGGCAAAAGGAATTCAGAATAACCCTAACCCGAATGAGGGTCCAGTGCTGGCTCCGTTCACGGCAGCCCAATTTTACAAAAGCGTCACCAAACAGGCGCTGGACACCATGGGGTAGAAATTTCTCCCCACCCGAAATGGGGCACACGCCTCCTGTTTCAATGGTTTTTATCACAGCTGTGGTTAAGGTTGCTTCTTGAGCGAAATTCTGCTCTTTGTTGTTTTTATTTAATTCGGATCCAGAAGTTGCTCTTAATGGGGGCAATGATATACGGCAGTAGCAACATCTGAGGGGCGGAAGTTGGAGCCGGTCCGGAGTGACCGCCACAACGACGTCATCATGGAATCGCTTCACCACGGCTCTCCCCTTCTCTTAAAGGGGAGAACCTTTGCGATTTTGAAACTTTGGCCCACTGGGCCACCAGGGAAGATTTCAGCCGGGCCAGTGGCCTAGCACCCAAGAAGGGGTGCCAGGCTGCCTGTTGGTGGCCCGCCCAAACCCGGGGACACAATTGTCGGGCCAAGATGGCAGTTGGTCAACGAAGAAAAACATAGCGGCAGCGGCAGTGTATCCTACCCTTTAAGGGAAGTTTAAGGCAGGAATTACACCTATTGCTCCAATCCTCTCATTTTTCTGGGCCACGGTTATTAGTTCAGCAGGATGAGTTCCTGGTGGGATCTCCATCACTAAGGGAGAGCCCATTGCTGTGAAAGAGGAAGATGGGGATGCCTGCCACAGCATCAGTAGAGGAGGAGCCACATTTAAGCGGGAGCAGAAAAATCCCAAAGATCTGCTTCTAAATTTTCATTTTGGCCCAGGATTCTTTTTGCCACACTTTCTATAAGTCTGTCCTCTCCCTCTCTCCTTACTTTTGTCACTTTCCATTGCTTGTCTCCCTTTGCCTCTTTATACCTCTTATGCAAGTTCCTTTACTGATTTACTGAGCTTTTACCTTTTGCAAAGAGAGAGGCATACTGCAAAATGACAGCCAACATGTCACTGGTCAGGCATGCATAACTGGGACTGGCAAAAAGAAGTCGGGGATGGGTGGGGAGGCAATTTGAGAGGAGCTGCAATATGTAAGGAAATAAGAGAAACTGGGTTTGGGCTGGGAGGCAATAGTGGGCCGAAGTCAACAAGGAACAGAACGCTGGACCTTGGCCTGCTGCAGTAAGTGAAACGTGAAGCCCTTGAAAATTTGTGACAGTCTATTTTGGAATAGGTTCTGATTGGTTGATTCATCTTATGTTTAGAGAGATAACATGTCAAAATTCAGCAAAAAAGGATTGACTTAAAGGAGGGAAATTCAAGAAAGATTGCATCTTGACTCATGTCTTGAGGGGCAGTTCTGAATAAAAATCCTGGGGGGGAAATTGTCCCTTTCTGTAATGCCTGTTAGCACCTCTGGGAGGGCACTTTTCGCGCGGGGATGGGACAGCGCTGGGGGCAGGCGCTAACAGTTTCCGGTAAATTGCCCAGAAGTTTGCAGAGGCGCCCTCCGCCCCGTGGGTAGCGCCCTGATGATTACGTCATTGCTGTGCGCGGCGATCCATCGGCGCCACACGCCAACCCCATTCCGCCCCGCGGGGGATATTGCCCTGTGAGGTTGGCACAAGCGAGTGTCAGCGCCAGCTTCGTGGGTCGCGAACCAGGCCAACATCTGATCGCGGGGTGTAAGTTAAAGGGGAGGTTGCCAGCGCCCCGTCCCACTACCTTAGATTTTTTTGCCGACTCTCAGGTCAGCTACCATGCCTGTTTTTGAGTCTGGTCGGGCTGCCATCGTGCAGCCAGCACTCGGTTTTGGGTGCCGGGCTGCAGGCCCAGTCCCACGTCGCCCTGGTGACCCAGTGGAGACCATCAGAGGTCCTCCCCTTTAAGGCCGATCGTGCCCCGTGAGTGCCGCTGGTCCCGTCACTAAAGGAAGTGGTGTGCACGAGATTGCAAGTCACTTCCTTTGAGGGGCGCTAAGCCCAATCTAGCAGTCAGGGCGGGACATCCGCACCGGGCGCAGGAAGTCACACTCCGAGCAGTTTACCGTCCCCAATCGGGGTGCAGGGCAATTTCACCCCCCCTCCCCCGAATTTACAAGTCATGTAGCCAGAAACTATTTAGTAATATAAAGGTAAATACAGACCCATCAGTTTAACATCAGTTGTTAACTATTGCAATCTATCATCGTCAACTCCAACAACTTGTATTTATAAAGCGCCTTTAACGTAGTAAAACAACCCGAGGTGCTTCACAGGAGTGTTATAAGACCAAAAAAAATTCACATTGAGCCAGATAAGAAATTATGGCAGAAGGCAGGTTTTAAGGACCGTTTTGAAGGAAGAAAGAGAGGTAGAGGTGAAGAGGTTTAGGGAGGGAGTTCCAGAGCTTAATGCCTAGGCAGCTGATTCATGGCCATCGATGGTTGAGCAGTTATAATCAGTTTTGCTCAAGAGGGCAGAATTTGAGGAGCGCCGATATCTTGAGGGGTTGTGAGGCTGAAGGAGATTAGAGAGATAAGGAGGGGCGAGGCATTGGAGGGATTAGTAAACAAGGATGCGGAATTTGAAAATGAGGCATTGATTAACCAGGAGCCAATGTAGGTCAGCGAGCACAGGGGTGATGGGTGAACAGGACTTTATGCGATCCTGAAGGGGTTGTACGACCAGAGAGACCTGGGGGTAGGTGTGCACAAATCGTTGTGAAAGCAGTTAAAAAGGCTTATGAGATCCTGGACTTCGTAAATAGAGGTAGAGGGGCCTAACTTGCCCCGTGCTAGGTTTGGGGCAGTTAAATTGACATCATTGTTTTGTTTGTGCTGGCACCAGCGCAGAATTGGCCTCTTTAAAGGAAGAAAATGCTGCATGCGGTTACTGTGCATTGTTGCAGCACTTGCGGGTCGCACGTGCGGTGCTCCGCACATCAGCGCGGAGCTGATGACGTCGGGAGGGCCGCTGCGTTCTGAACAGCAACTTCAGTGCCGCCCACTGGATCACCAGGGAGGCTCTCGGCCGGGCCAGTACCCGTTATCGCCTTCTGGTGGCACCAAGTGGTCCTGCGCTAAGGAGCAATTTCAGCCTCACAGGGTACAAACGTGTGGAAGTTATGATGTATCTGTATAAAACACTGGTTTGGCCCCAACTGGATACTGTGTCCAATTCTGGGCATAACATTTTAGGAAGGATGTGAAGGCCTTAGAGTAGGTGCAGAAAAGATTTATGAGAATGATTCTAGGAATGAGAGACTTTAGTTACGTTGATAGAGTGGAGGAGTTGGGGTTGTTCTCCTTGGAGCAGAGAAGTGGTGTCCAAAATCATGAGGGGTCTGGACAGAGTAGATAGAAGGAAACGGTTCCCATTGGCAGAAGGGTCACAGATTTAAGGTGATTGGCAAAAGAACCAAAGGCGACATCAGGAAAACATTTTTGCGCAGAGAGTAGTTGAGATCTGGAGTGCACTGCCTGAAAGGGTGGTCTCGGCAAAATCAATCATATCTTTCAGAAGGGAATTGGATAAGTATCTGAAGGAAAAACATTTGCAGGGCTATGAGGAAAAGGCAGGTGAGTGGGGCTAGCTGACAGCCGGCATGGGCTCGACAGGCCGAATGGCCATCCTCTGTGCTGTAACCATTCTATAATTCTATGATTTTAATGTCAGTAAAATGCCTGGGGCAGAGGGTTAATGGATAAAAAAAACAGGATCCATATTGGCAACTGAAAACCGGCTGAATTTTGTTTCAACAACCTGACTGCTGTGTGCTGACAACATGGCTGAAAATATCACATAGTTAGCATGGACCAATCAGCAATGCTGGAGACTCACCACAGCATAACAGATGCACAGAAACAATCGCTTAATAATATAGATGGATGCTTGTTGGAAGTATTCGTAGGAGAAAGTTAATCTTTGATGTATCTTTTGGTGATGGCAGCAGAATCCAGGGAAGTGGTATGAGTCCAGATCTTAGCATTTATTATTTCAAACCCGCAGAGCCCTAGGGTGTGCTTCATCTGAAATTAAGCTGTTTTGCAGTTTTCTCATGAAGTGATTAGGTGCATGCAAACAGTCCTTGTAATAGCTAAAAGTCAATTGCCTTGAAATTAAAAATAACAGTTGAAAAAGCTTCTGAAGGAATGATGGCAATAATTATTAGAGACAGGCAATCTGCAATGTCTGACATACATCCAGGAAGGTTACGTTCTTTCAGTCAATTTTGGGAAGATTTACTCCATGTATTAAGAAATGTAAATATTACAAATGCATGCTAATTTAAGTCTGACATAAAACAGATTGCATGAGAAGAATAAATGAAGAAAAAAGATTATTTGTCTGTAGCGAATATCTTACTAAGGTAGATTAATTATAGCACTAAAGAAACTAGGTCAGGAGACGAATAATGTGCAGATGTAATTAATGGCTAGAAGATTAAATAACCACAGAAAGAAAGACTTACATTTATATAGCGCCTTTCATGATGTCTCAAAGCACTTTACAGCCAATTAAGTAGTTTTGGAGTGTAGTCACTGTTGTAATGTAGGAATGTAGGACCCAAGTTTCCATTCTCTGTAAAAACGGCGCACCTCCATAGGGTGCGCCCACTTTCTGGAATAAAAAGGGCGCCAAAAACTTACTTTGTGATTTTCCGAGCTCCTCAAAACATCTTCGGCCTCGGTGTAGCGCAGCACAAGGGGTGTGGGGAGGAGCCAGGTCCCGGCGCTGAAAACAGTGCTGGGATCTCTGCACATGCGTGCTAGAGTGTGCGCGCATGTGCAATAGCTCCTCGCAGCCCAACGCTCTGCAGTTCAGCCTCCATTCAACCGCCCCTCCCTCTCTCCTGTTCAGCCTCTGTTCAGCCTCCCCCTCCCTCCCATTCAGCCTCCCCCCCTCCCGTTCATTCTCCTCCCCTTCCTCCCAGTCAGCCTCCCCCTCTCCCTCCCTCCCGTTCAGCCTCCATTCAGCCTCCCTCCCCCCCTCCCTCCCATTCAGCCTCCCCCCTCCTGTTCAGCCTCCCTTCAGCCTCCCCCCTCCCTCCCATTCAGCCCTTCCTCCCCCCTCCACCCCCTCCTCCGCCTCCTCTCCCCCTCCATCCTCCTCCCCCCTCCCCCCTCCTCCCCCCTCCACCTCTCTCCCCCCCACCCCTCGCTGTCAGAAACACAGAGAGACACTGACAGAGACAGAGAGACACTGGGGGGTGGGGGTCCCCGTCCTAGCACGCTGTTGGATGGCTCCCGGTGCTGTAGTAGGTGAGTAGAAATGTAATTTTTTATTTATTTATTTATTTATTGATTGATTTATTGGTTGATTTATTGATTTATTTATCGTTTATTATTGATGACGGCTCTTTATTTGTATGCTTGTAAACTTCATCTCCCCCCCCTCCATCTCTCGATCCCTATGCCTGATTTATAAGTGTAGGCAAGGTTTTTCTGAGCATACAAAAATCTATACTTACTCCATTCTGTTAGTTTGGAGTAAGTTTTCGCTGCCTAAACTTGCAAAACAGGCCTAAGTGGCTGGTAGCGCCCCTTTTTGAAAAAACGTTCTAAAACGAAACTATTCTTACTCACTAGAATTGGAGCAAACTAAACGCCGAGAATTGCAATTTCTAAGATACTCCATTTTAAACTAGTTGCTCCAAAAAAATAGGAGCAGCTCGAGCCGAAACTTGAGCCCGTAATGTGGGAAACGCAGTAGCCAACTTGCGCATAACAACCCCCACAAACAGTAATGTGCTAATGACCAGCAAATCTGTTTTTGTTATGTTGATTGAGGGATAAATATTGTCCAGGACACCAGGGGTAACTCCCCTGTTCTTCTTCGAAATAGTGCCATGGGATCTTTTACGACCACCTGAGAGGACAGACGGGACCTCGGTTTAACATCTCATCTGAAAGACAATGCAACACTCCCTCAGCACTACACTGGAGTATCAGCTTAGATTTATGTTCTCAAGTCCCAGGAGTGAGATTTAAACCCACAACCTTCTGACTCAGAGGTGAGTTTGCTACCCACTGAGCCATAGCTGACATTAAGTGTTGGGTATGTAAATATTAAAGTTTGAAAGCATAATGCCTATAGCCTACCATACAACAAATGAAATCTAATATTGGGTCCCTGTAATGATAAACTTCATAATATTCTTAATCACAAATCTGTAATTATAACTAACTATTATGTGTTAAATGTGATATATGGTGCAAGCATTTCATTGAAAACTCATCATGAGTACCTGCAGTACTTCCTACTCTTGTAGTTGATGCTCTGATAGGTGTTTTCAATTTTCAAGGTGTCGCACTGTGGGGCGCACATTAACTGCAATTTTATAATTGGAGTATATCATCCTGAAATTATGCAATCAGGTTACTGGGTTCTCATAAATTGCTCAAAATGCTTTATAATTTATTTTTAGCTGTTATTTTTTTTCAGTAATTGAATTTTCTAATATCCAAGAATAAGTTTAAACAAAATTTAAGGTATCCTATTTCAGACTAATATGAGTAAATTTATCCATTGAATTGTTTTTATTTGAAGGCCTCAGCCCCTCCCACAAGCCTCGGTTTAGAGTTTGATCATTTTGCTCAGAGCTGTGATTCTTGTGAGATGAATTTGGAAAGTGTCGTCTGAGCGCGTGCGATGTAATAATTTCCCACGATACACCAGTACTCTTCAGTCAGCTATACCGATGTATCATTTTCATTTTCTGCCTATTTAGTTTTCTTCAAATATTTAAAAAAAGAGAAGACAAATTTAAAAAGCTCTATTAAAATAAATTAATAACCAGTATTTATTTGAGAAAGAGAGGCTCTAGCCTAAAAATTCATGGCCGCCTAAAAGCTGCTCATGTCACCGTGGCCGGGGGTTAACAACCACTGAAAATGGTGGCGCTAGCAGGACTGAAGAATTGGCGCTGAACTCACGGTGTAACACCGTACCGGTGGCATTGGTCCCGGCATCAGGCCCCAATTTGGCAGGCCCAAGCGACATTGCTGCTTCAACAGCCTCTGAAAGTGAAGCTGTGATTTCACAAAACATTGTGGGCTCTTTAAAGGGCAATTTCTTAAAAGAGCAATGCCTTCTGAAATGATAACAATAAAAAACATGTCAAAATATGTAATTTTTAACCTATAATCCACCCTTGTGCCTTCCTCATTTCACACAACCAAGAAATGCAGCCTTCCCAGGCAGTGGTTGATCACGATGAAGGGAAGAAGAAGAACAACAATCACTGGATTTGACAATTCCAGCCATCAGCTCCTCAAGGTTGATCAGCAAGATCATTTGCAGTGACCTCACTGAAATTAAGCAACCTTCCACCAGCCATTCTGCAGCCACGGTGTGACATCAGTAGGATAGGCAAAGTCACACACAAAACAGTCACTAAGGGAATGCATAAGGGTGACGAGTTGATTTTTTGATGTCATATTGGATGGATAGATGGATAAAATTGGATTGGAAAGTTTGCATTGTGGTGGCTTTTATTTCAGCAATGTGGCCAAGAGGACGCTGTGATGGTCAGTAACAGATAGAAGATAAGGTGTTTAAAGGGGAATTGGGGATGTGGTCACTGGTACTGCAGGCGGATCATTCCATCCCAGATATCTTGGTCCGAAAGGAGCTGTCTTGGTTGCACCCTTCCTTCTGCTTCATCCTCTTCTGCATCCTCCCCTCTGCTAGTGTTTGCTTTAACTCTGAAATAAAAGCATAAATTGCTAGAAATACTCTGCAGGTCAGACAGCATCTCGACCTGAGATATGGGTGCTGAAATTCACCTCCATCCGAAATGACGCATACCAACCATCTTCGAAGACTTCTGGTCACCACAATGGATGCGACAGCCTATCTGGAGAAATGCAGCTCCTCGAACGATTTTTTTAAGTGGGGCGGAAGTGCCTCGTCATGGGGGCAGAAGTGGGGCAGAGCGGAGTGGGCGTCAGTGGAGTGGAAGTGGGGGCGGGATGGAGTCTCCACAGGTGTCAGCCATCAGCACCGAGCTGATGATGTCATCGCGCTGATGCATCAACACGTCTCTCCCCTTCAGTTAAAGGGGAGAGCCACTGCGAGCTCTGCATCTTTTTCAGTTAGGTCCACTGGGCAACCAGGGAGGGTTTCGGCCGAGCCAATGCCTAACCGAACCCGGGGGCATAATTGTCAGCCTGACCTGGCAGTCGGCTGACAAAAAACATAAAATGGCGTCACCGACAGTGCCACATCCCCTTTAAGGGCGGCTGCGCCCCCGACTAACAAGGCCCAATAAAGCCCAACAAGGAGTGCATCTCGACAAAAAGTTGCCGGGGGGACTTTTGTTGGTGAATTTCCCTCCCGGGGCGGTTCCGTTGCGCTGCGTGCTCTGATGACGTCTTTAAGCCGCATCTGCAGGAGTGGGGTGGACCGTCACACTGCAGCAAAAAGCCCCGAGATGAATTTAGCGAGCATCTGCCAGGCCACTGCAAGTCGGCGTCCATCATTCGGTACTGCCCTGTGGCCGCCGCTTTCAGGCGGCCAGAGGCCTTTTTGGGAGGCTGCATTTCTACCCCGTGAATTCTAGTCCTCTGTTGATGGTTGTTGCCTGACCTGTCCAATGTTTGCAGCATTTCCTGATGAGATGTTATGTATCGATGTGTGTATCGTCCTGGTACCTTAAATGTATAATAAGCACAATGGTACACCACAGAGGGCGCTGTGGTGGGAGACCTGAAAGTACCTGCAAGAGGCAGTATAAAAGGCTGACCACCACACCTGAGAGGCACTCTGCAGCTGTTCAATAAAGAACGAAGGTCACAGCAGTTAGACTAACACCAGACCGTGTGGAGTCAGTGATTTGTGTGCTACATACACCACATTGGCGACAATGAAGCGGACGAACTCCACGCAACCATGGCTACTCTGGGCTCGCTAAAGGATTTTACCGTGGGCAATGATTGAGAGGCCTTTACGGAAAGGCTCGAGTACTACTTCACAGCAAATGACCTGACGGAGGACACATACGCAATGAGAGACAAGCGTAAGGTGATATTGCTCTCCAGTTGTGGCGATGAGGTTTACTGTCTCGTCAGGGATTTGCTGGAACCTGGGAGCTCCAGGGACAAGTCATACAAGGAGCTGACTGAACTCATCCGTGACCAGTTGAAACCGAAGGAGAGCATCCTCACGGCCAGATACAAATTTTACCATCACTGCAGACCCGAGGGCCAGGATGTCACCAAATATGCTGTGGACCTCAGGAGACCCGCGGCGCCGTGTGATTTTGGTGCACACCTTGACGAGGCACTGCGGGACGCTTTCATCATGGGGATTGACCATGGGGGCCTCCTTCACAAGCTGCTAGCCATGGAACCCACAGCCACCCTGACAAAGGCCATCACCATCAGCCGGGCACATATGACCTCGACATGCAGCACGAAGCAAATGATTCACACAGTCTCGAACCCGGCAGACACTGTCCATAGAATAGCGCCCACCATGGACAAAACTGCAGAATGTGGCTCTGCCTGGGGCAGAGAGCACGGACCTCGGGGTCCTGGAACTCTGAGTCCGCTAAGGGGGGCCAATCAAGCAGCACCATGCTGGCGTTGTGGAGGAAGTCATGAGGCTCACTGGTGCAGGTTTGCGGAGTACACGTGCAATACCTGCCACATTAAAGGCCACCTTCAACGTTTGTGTAAAAGAAATCGGACTCACCATGTAGCTGAGGAGATGGGGGATGATCTACTGTTCAGCGAGGAGCAGGTAGAAGAAGATGAGGTGTTTGGACTGCCCACGTGCACCGACAATTCGCCCCCAGTGATAAGGGAAGTAAAAATCAACGGAGTCCCTGTGAGTATGGAAGTGGACACGGGCTCGGGTCCATCGTTGGTGAGTCGGGGAACTTTTGATAAACTGTGGACTAACCCAGCTGCACGACCCAAGCTGGTCCCGGTCACGGTGAAGCTGCGTACCTACACCAGGGAACTAATACCTGTTCTCGGCAGAGCGATGGTGCAGGTATCCCACGGGGAAGAGATGCACGGTTTACTTTTGTGGGTCGTCGCAGGTGATGGGCCGGCACTCCTCGGCCGGAAGTGGATGGGGACGGTCCGTGGGAGCTGGGAAGACTTCATTCCTCCACAGGCTGCTGCTCCCCGGGGTGCTGCCATGCCCCGGGTCCCCAGAGAGCAGCGCCGACCGAGCTGGAGCTGCAGCCTCAATCCCCCCACAGGCAAGTCCCAGGCCCGGACCTCACAGAGAGATCCTGCAGCCTCAATCCACCCACAGGCAAGCCCCAGGCCCGGACCTCACACAGAGATCCTGCAGCCTCAATCCACCCACAGGCAAGTTCCAAGCCCGGACCTCACACCGAGATCCTGCAGCCCCAGCCCCCACAGGAAAGCCCCAGGCCCGGACCTCACACAGAGATCCTGCAGCCTCAATCCACCCACAGGCAAGTCCCAGGCCCGGACCTCACACAGAGATCCTGCAGCCCCAGCCCCCACAGGAAAGCCCCAGGCCCGGACCTCACACAGAGATCCTGCAGCCTCAATCCACCCACAGGCAAGTCCCAGGCCCGGACCTCACACAGAGATCCTGCAGCCTCAGCCCCCACAGGAAAGCCCCAGGCCCGGACCTCACACAGAGATCCTGCAGCCTCAGCCCCCACAGGCAAGCAGCCCTGCAGAGATGGGCCGAGTGGGATGGGGGTTGAGCCGGCGGAGCACTGCGGGCAGGGTACGAGGGATCCAGGATGGCCGGCGGATCGGAGGGGTCCACGCAGATGGAGAGTCAGGCGGCAGCAGCAGCCGGCGGTCGGCAGCCACGACGGCTGCAGAGGAGGCCGCTACGGAGGCCGCAGGGGAGGCGGCTATGGTGGCCGCTGAAGAAGTGACGACGACGGCCGCAGGAGAGGCGGCAAGTCAGGTGGCAATGGAGGGGAGCGGAGGCTGCGGCGGCGGAGGGCATCCGGAGCGGCGGAGAGCAAGATGGCGGCGGCCTCGGGTCCGGAGCAGCAGAACATCAAAGATGACGGCGCCCAAGGAGAATCCTCGTGGAATCCTGCTGCATCAAAGATGGCGCCTTAAAAAGGAAATGCACCTGGGAGTCTTAAAAGGGCCTTACCATGTGGTGGTCCCCACAAAGTGACTTCTGTAAGGCAAGAGCAAGTCTAAAATGAGCTATGTTAATGTGAGATGACGGACTTATAATAAGAATTAATATTTTAATGCTGAATGGTCACTGTGTTTGTGTAAAATAATGGATATGAAGTACAATTAATGATAAGAGCTAATTGGGAAATCAGGGATCCGTTACCAGTTAATAACTATTTAATGTAACTGCTCAGTGTACCCGCAACCCGTTGACGCAACATCTGTACCAGATAACATGTACCATACAAACGCACTGTCTATGCATACCTGCCTTCCGTTGGACAAACAAGGTCGAGATCCTCGGCAACGGCTTCGGGACTGGGGGGGGAAGTGAGATGTTATGTATTGATGTGTGTATCGTTCTGGTACCTTAAATGTATAATAAGCACAATGGTACACCACAGAGAGCGCTGTGGTGGGAGACCAGAAGTACCTGCAAGAGGCAGTATAAAAGGCTGCCCACCACACCTGAGAGGTACTCTGCAGCTGTTCAATAAAGGACGAAGGTCACAGCAGTTAGATTAATGCCAGACCGTGTGGAGTCAGTGATTTGTGTGCTACATACACCACACCTGACTTCATAGAGACATTCCTTTACCATCCGAGGCCGCCAGCAGCACTCCCTGCACACTTAAAACACTTTTAACATGTATTGCACATGCACTACTTCAATAACATTTAAAAAAATCCAGTCCAAAAGCTTAAATGCAAACTTTCTTGAAAGATGTCAGTCTGCTAACACTGGGTTTTCTTGGTGAGGTGAACTCAGCGCTAAGGTCGAAGTTCACTGATGTGACGTTATGTCGGTTTTGCATGCCCACTGATGTCACCCTCTCTTACTTTACATGTCCAGGGCCAGTGCTGCCGAAAGGTAGCTGTAAGGCCTTCACCAATATGACGGCTGCTGAGTCCCATGCCAGAGTAGTGCATACAGCGATTGACACTATTTTTAGACCGGTTTATAGCAAAAACACGGGGTGGTAAGTGGTCCAATTTCTAGGCCATGGTGTACGTATAGTGTAAAGTCCTGTCCCCTCAGTACAGATTCACACGAGGCATGTAGTGAAGTCAAGGTCACTCTGGACCTGCACCTTTATTTCACAGCTCTGGAATGCTGCACTTGCCTGAAACCTGTCCTTATATACCTGTCTCTTGCAAGTGCACCCCTGGTGGTAAGGTATGCTGGTGGTTACAGGCCATATCTTATTACAGACATGCATAGCATGTTAGGATACAGTTATATATAATAATGTAAGATACATGACATCACCCTCCCCCAAGGTCTTATTGTCTTTATAGGTTCAGTTTCTCAGGTGGTCTACGCTCTCGCGTGGAGCGTGAGTTGTGGTTCAGTTGTTTGCCTTGGTGTCTGTTTTTCTTTGGGTGTGGTTGCTGGTATTTTGCCTGGGCTGTCTGTTTCTATTGGTGTGATTGTTGTTGACTCGCCTGGGCTGTCTGTTGGGATTGCCCTTTCCTCAGGTTGTTCACTCTGTCTGTCCACCAGGTGTGGTGCGAGTTCCACATTGTAGTCTGCCTCTGGTTCCGCAGTGCTGTTGGTAAATCTGATTTTGACTTGGTCTACATGCCTCCTTCAGGTTTTGCCATTGTCCATTTGTACTACCTGTAGCCTGTTTCCTTCCTTGCCCGTTATTGTCCCTGCAAGCCATTTGGGATCCCTGCCATAGTTTAGTACAAACACTATCTCATTCCATCTCCCCCTCGAATTTCTGTCATGGTACTCAGTCAGCTTTCGGCACTTTGCCTCAACGATTTCGTGCATGTCTGGGAGGATTAATGAGAGCCTTGTTTTTAAAGTCCTTTTCATCAACAATTGCGCGGGGGGGATCCCAGTCAGTGAGTGCGGACGAGATCTGTATGCCAACAGCAGTCGCGACAGGTGACCCTGCAGTGTGGGACCTTGGATTTTAAGCATGCCTTGTTCAATGATTTGCACTGCTCTCTCCGTCTGGCCATTGGAGGCCGGCTTAAATGGTGCTGTCTTGACGTGATTTATGCCATGGTCAATTATAAAGTCTTGGAATTCTGCGTTGGTGAAGCATGGACCATTGTCACTGACCAATATGTCAGGGATTCCGTGCGTTGCAAACATGGTTGCGAGGCTCTCCACAGTGGTGGAGGTTGTGCTCGAGTTTAAAATGGTGCTTTCAATCCACTTCGAAAATGCATCTACAACTACGAGGAACATTTTGCCTGTGAATGGGCCCGCATAGTCTATGTGCACCCGCGACCACGGTTTGGTAGGCCAGGGCCTGGGGCTCAGTGGAGCCTCCCTGGGGGCATTGCTGAGTTGGGCACAAATGGTGCACCTTCGGACGCAGAGCTCCAAGTCTGCGTCAATACCAGGCCACCAGACATAGCATCTGGCTATGGCCTTCATGAGAACGATCCCTGGGTGCTCACAGTGGAGCTCCCGGACAAATGCCTCTCTGCCTCGCAGAGGCATGACTACTCGGCTGCCCCACATCAGGCAGTCTGCTTGTAGTGATAGCTCATGCATGCGCCTGTGAAAGGGTTTTAATTCTTCGGGCAGGCATCGCGAGCCTCTGCCCAGTCACCGGTTAAGAGACATCTTTTTACTAAGGATAACATGGGGTCGCTGGCCGTCCAGGCTCTGATTTGTTGAGCCGTCATGGGCGAACCTGTGGACTCAAAGGCATTGATTGCCATGACTATCTCACAGTTGTCTGTGCCTGGCCTGTGACTTATGGTATAGTCGTAGGACGCCAGCATGAGTGCTCACCGTTGAATTCGCACCGAGGCGTTGGCGTTTATTGCCTTACTCTCGGATAGGAGGGACGTGAGGGGCTTGTGGTCGGTTTCTAACGCGAACTTGGCCCCGAAAATTATTGGTGCATCTTTTTGACACTGTACACGCATGCGAGCTCCTCCTTCTCTACCATTCCATACCCGCGCTCCGCCCGCGAAAATGACCTGGAGGCATAAGTTATGGGCTGTAATTTGCCCGCACTATTGACATGCTGTAAAATGCACCCGACGCATCACATGTGAGAACTAGCTTTTTACCTGGGTCAAAGAAAGTCAGAACACTTTTGGAACACAGAAGGTTGCGTGCCTTATTGAAGGCGCGTTCCTGGGCGTCTCCCCAAAACCAATCGCAACCCTTCCTGAGTAGCACATGGAGAGGCTCCAGCAGCGTGCTTAAGTTCTGCATAAAGTTCCCAAAGTAATTGAGTAGCCCGAGAAAAGCGCGCAGTTCTGAGACATTCCGGGGCCTGGGTGCCAGGCGAATTGCTTCTGTTTTGGACTCTGTTGGGCGGATTCCATTAGCGGCAATCATTCTGCCCAAAAATTCAAACTCGGGTGCGAGAAACAGGCACTTGGATTTCTTGACTCGTAGGCCTACCCGATCCAACCGCTTTAGTACTTCCTCCAAATTACGGAGATGGGAGTCGGTGTCCCTGCCCGTGATAAGTATGTCGTCTTGAAATACAACCGTCCCCGGGATGGACTTGAGCAGACTCTCCATGTTGCGCTGGAATATGGCAGCTGCCGACCTGATACCGAACAGGCATCGATTGTACATGAAAAGGCCTCGATGTTGATGGTGGTGAGTAGCTCGGATTCCTTGGTCAATTCTTGCATCATATACGCAGGTGTGAGGTCTAATTTTGAGAAAAGTTTACCTCCAGCCAATGTGGCAAATAAGTCCTCCGCTCTGGGCAGCGGGTACTGGTCCTGTAGGGAGACTCTGTTTATGGTAGATTTGTAGTCCCCACAGATCCATCAGGCTTCAGGACTGGGACGATAGGACTTGCCCAGTCGCTAAATTCCACAAGTGATATAATGCCTTCCCGCAGAAGCCTGTCTAGTTTGTATTCAATCTTTTCCCTCATCACATAGGGTACAGCTCTGGCCTTGTGATTGACCGGTCTAGCATCGTGTGTGATGTAGATTTTGACTTTGGCCCCTTTGAAAGTGCCCACACCTGGCTGAAAGAGATGTTCAAATTGCTTTATAACTGTTGAGCAGGAGGTCTGTTCCTCTAATGACATGGCATGGACATCATCCCATTTCCAGTTTAGTTTTGCCAGCCAGCTTCTCCCCAGCAGTGCTGGGGGGTCTCCGGGGACAATCCACAGGGGAAGTCGGTTCACTGTCCCTTTGTGTGTGACAGAGAGCATGGTGCTGCCGAGGACTGGTACGATTTCTTTGGTATAGGTCCTTAGTTTGGTGTCGACCCTTGTGAGTTTTGTTCTGTCTCTTTTATGCGGCCACAGTTGTTCAAATTGTTGAGCGCCCATGAGAGATTGACTCGCTCCCGTATCCAGCTCCATGTTGACAGATATCCTGTTGAGTAGGACTCTCATCATTGTAGGAGGCATCCTGTTGTTGGAGCAGCAGCCATTGATTGTGGTTGATCCGCTGTACATCGGTTTCCCGGGTACTGTCCCCACCATCTTCTGGTCCGCTTTCCGACCCATCCGATTTGTATACCAGCAGAGCTGCCGTTTTTTTGCACATGTGGGCCAAATGCCCTGTATATTCACAATTTCTGCAAACAGCCTGCTGAAATCGACATTGCCTTGACGAGTGCCAACCCCCACACCTCCAGCACAGACCTGTTCCATTGTTCAAAGTGTTCCCAAAGAATGAGCAGCGTCTGGCTGATCTCTCTTGAGCTTCTCTCAGTTTGTAGTTGATTGCTCGCATTGTGGGTTGATGAGGTGGGAACGGCCATTCCGTGGCCCTTGATGGCTTCTTCCTGCTGTCAAGAGCCTGTTCTCCCGGTTTTGTCTGTGTGTGGGGGTAGCAGCTTGTTTAGTGCTGTGAACTTCTTCTTCCGATATTTTGTTAGTTGTCGTACCTGCATTGTAAATCAACCTCATTTCTTCTTCCCCTACCAAGAATGTCTGTGCAACCAGTGCTGCTGCCTCTAAGTTCAGGTTCTTGGTCTCTATGAGCTTTCGGAATATGCCTGCGTGGCCTATTCCTTCAATGAAAAAGTCTCTCAGCATTTCTCTGCTCAGTTCATCGGAGAACTCACATGAACTAGCCAACCTCCGAAGTTCGGCCACGAAGTCGGGTATGCTCTGGCCCACACAGCGTCTGTGGTTGTAGAATATGTGTCTGGCCATGTGTAGGCTGCTCGTTGGCTTCAGGTGGTCTCTTACCAGTGTGCTCAATTCTTCAAACGACTTGCTTGCTGGTTTCTCGGGTGCCAACAGATCCTTCATTAAAGCGTATGTTTTCGAGCCACAGCTGGTCAACAGATGGGCTCTTCTCTTGTCTGCCTTATCATCACCTAACCAGTCTTTGGTTACAAAGCTTTGCTGGAGCCTTTCTATAAAGTCCTCCCAATTGTCTCCCGCATTGTACTTTTCATCTGATCCGTTGTTCGCCATTCTGTGGATTCTGTGATCCCGTAACTCGTCGCCACTGTAAAGTCCTGCCCCTCAGTACAGATTTACACAAGGCATGTAGTGTAGTCAAGGTCACTCTTGATCTGCACCTTTATTTCACAGCTCTGGAATGCTGCACTTGCCTGAGACCTGTCCTTATATACCTGTCTCTTGCAAGTGCACCCCTGGTGGTAAGGTATGCTGGTGGTTACAGGTCATATCTTATTACAGTCATGTATAGCATGTTAGGATACAGTTATATATAATAATGTAAGATACATGACATATAGAGAGAGAAATAAAGATTGTATTCTGATTACACATCTGTTGTAGCTTTTGTTTTGTATTCTATTAGCTGAATTTTCCAGAGATACATCAGTTGAATGTTGAGGCCAAGTAATTATCCAGCTTGATTTTGTTAACAGTTAGAAAAATTAATCGGCAGGGACAGTAAAGTCAGTATCAAATAGGCTGCTCATTATATACCCTGGCCAATTCAACAGAAAATTATACAGGGTGTATAACGGTGAGACTACCGACTGATCTGAAATTGCCACTATTTTGCCCAAACCCAAAGCAAAAATTATCCTCAGTGCCATTCCTCATTCTAATTTGATTTATTTAAAAAAATCAGTAAATTGAATTTAGAAAGCAAATAAAGCTTCCTTGAAGGAAACAATAGAAGGTAGAGGGAAGGAGTGAAGATGGGCTGGAGGGAAATGCGTTGAGGGTAAGGAAGCCTCTGGTCTCTTGCCAGCCAGCCTTAGTGGAGCATGTGCAAGTAGGGGGGGAGTGATGCAGAGTTAAAGACAAGGTGGACATTGTCAAACCAAGCAGGAAGGGAAGTTACAGGAGTTGAGTGGGTAGTTCAAAGGGGAAGTGGTAGGGGTAGTGTTAGGAGTGACGGGGCAATAGAATGGGGAGGAGATAGTAGGAAAGTGAAGAGATAAGAAATGCAGTGGTAGTGAGGGGTGATGAGAAGCATGAGGGTTTGGAGAAGGGATAGTAAGGGAATTCCTGAGGACCACATTTCCCCTCAACTTCACCCCAAATGCAGCCTGTGATTGCGACTGTGACTGTGACAAAGGCAAACTATCCCTCCTCGTCCTTTGACACGGTTGACCACTCTATCCTTCTCCAATGCCTCTCCACCTTCGTCGAACTGGGAGGGACTGCACTTGCCTACTTCCACTTTTATCGATCTAATCATAGCCAGAGAATTACCTGCAACGGTTTCTCTTCAAACCGTTACCTCTGATGCCCCCCAAGGATCTATCCTTGCCCCACTCCTATTTGTCATCTACATGTTGCCCCTTGGCAAAATCATCTGAAAACACAGCATTAGTTTCCACATGTACACTGATGACACCCAGCTCTACCTCACTACCACTTTTTTCGACCCCTCCTTGGTCTCTAAATTCTCAGACTGCTTGTCTAACATCCAGTTCTCGATGAGCAGAAATTTTCTCCAGTTGAATATTGGGAAGACTGAAGCCATTGTTTGCAGTCCCCACCACAAACTCCGTTCCCTAGCCACTGACTCCATCCCTTTCCCCAACTTCTGTCTGAGGCTGAACCAGACTGTTCACAACCTTGGTGTCATATTTGACCCTGAAATGAACTTCTGACCATATATCCGCAGCATAACTAAGACCGCCTATTTCCACCTCCATAACATCATCCATCTCTGCCCTTGCCTCAGCTCATCCACTGCTGAAGCCCTCAACCATGCCTTTGTTATCTCTCAACTTGACTTTCCAACACACACCTGGCTGGCCTCCCACATTCTAAGTGATGTAAACTAGACGTGATCCAAAACTCGGCTGCCCTTGTCCTAACTCACATCAAGTCCCTTGGACACGGTTGACCACTCTATCCTTCTCCAATGTCCCTCCACCATCATCCAGCTGGGTGGGACTGCAATTGCTTGGTTCTATTCTTATCTATCTAATTGTAACCAGAGAATCACCTACAATGGCTTTTCTTCCTGCCCCCGCATCATTACCTCTGGTGTCCCCCAAGGATCTATCCTTGGCACCCTCCTATTTCCACCCCTGTGCTCACTGATCTACATTGACTCCCGGTTAAGCAACGCCTCGATTTCAACATTCTTAGCCTTGCTTTTAAATTCCTCCATAAACTCGCCCCTCCCTACCTCTGTGACCTCCTCCAGCCCCACAAACCTCCAAGATGTCTGCATTCCTCTAAATCTGCCTTCTTGAGCTCCCTGATTATAATTGCTCAACCATTGGTGGCCGTGTCTTCTGTTGCCTAGGCCCTAAGCTCTAGAATTCCCTGCCAAAACCTCTTCGCCTCTCTACCTCTCTTTCCTCCTTCAAGACTCTCCTTATAACCTACCTCTATGACCAAGCTTTTGGTCACCTACCCTAATTTCTCCTTATGTGGCTCGGTGTCAAATTCTTTGCCTCATAATATTCCTGTGAAGCGCATTGGAACATTTCACTATGCTAAAGGTGCTACATAAATGTAATTTGTTGTTGTAGTTGTTGCAGCCATTAGTGGCTCCTTTCAGACATCCCATAATTTGGGGCTCAAATCTTGTGAGTTCCTTTACAAATATTATATTCATTTTTGTATATATATCTATATATATATATACATATATATTTGTGCCAGTAGCACTGAAGCCCAAAGATTCCTGCTTTGATGTTTGAAACAGGAGGGGAATTTAGGCCTGTGTCTTTCACACATGCCCTTCTGCTCTTCTCCAATCTTTTTGAAGGCAGACTGTTATGAGAAAGGACTAATTAGCAATCTTGTTGTGCGAGGTCCCTTGGGGAAGAGTGACCATAACATGGTCGAATTCTTTATTAAGATGGAGAGTGACACAGTTAATTCAGAAACTAGGGTCCTGAACTTAAGGAAAGGTAACTTCGATGGTTTGAGGCCTGAATTGGCTACAATAGACTGGCAAATGATACTTAAAGGGTTGATGGTGGACAGGCAATAACAAACATTTAAAGGTCACATGGATGAACTTCAACAATTGTACATCCCTGTCTGGAGTAAAAATAAAACGGGGAAGGTGGCTCAACCATGACTAACAAGGGGAATTAAGGATAGTGTTAAATCCAAGGAAGAGGCATATAAATTGGCCAGAAAAAACAACAAACCTGAGGACTGGGAGAAATTTAGTATTCAGCAGAGCAGGACAAAGGATTTCATTCAGAGGGGGAAAGTAGAGTACAAGAAGAAGCATGCCGGGAACATAAAAACTGACTGCAAAAGCTTCTATAGATATGTGAAGAGAAAAAGATTAGTGAAGACAAATGTTGGTCCCTTGCAGTCAGATTTAGGTGAATTTATAATGGGGAACAAAGAAATGGCAGACCAATTGAACAATTGGTTCTGTCTTTACGAAGGAAGACACAAATAACCTTCCGGAAGTACTAGAGGACCGAGGATCTAGTGAGAAGGAGGAACTGAAGGATATTCTTATTAGGCGGGAAATTGCGTTAGGGAAATTGATGGGATTGAAGGCCAATAAATCCCCGTGGCCTGATAATCTGCATCCCAGAGTACTTAAGGAAGTGGCCCTAGAAATAGTGGATGCATTGGTGATCATTTTCCAATAGTCTATCGACTCTGGATCAGTTCCTATGGACTGGAGGGTAGCTAATGTAACACCACTTTTTAAAAAGGGAGGGACAGAGAAAGCAGGTAATTATAGACCTGTTAGTCTGACATCAGTAGGGGGAAAATGTTGGAATCAATTATTAAGGATGAAATAGCAGCGCATTTGGAAAGCAGTGACAGGATCGGTCC
Source organism: Pristiophorus japonicus (assembly GCF_044704955.1). Taxonomy (NCBI): domain Eukaryota; kingdom Metazoa; phylum Chordata; class Chondrichthyes; family Pristiophoridae; genus Pristiophorus; species Pristiophorus japonicus. Next base: position 302,179,472 of record NC_091978.1, on the reverse strand, counting down.
AAGTCAGCATGGATTTATGAAGGGGAAATCATGCTTGACAAATCTTCTGGAATTTTTTGAGGATGTAACTGGTAGAGTGGACAAGGGAGAACCAGTGCATGTGGTGTATTTGGACTTTCAAAAGGTTTTGAAAAGGTCCCACACAAGAGATTGGTGTGCAAAATCAAAGCACAAGGTATTGGGGGTAATATACTGACATGGATAGAGAACTGGTTGGCAGACAGGAAGCAGAGAGTTGGGATAAACTGGTCCTTTTCACAATGGCAGGCAGTGACTAGTGGAGTGCCGCAGGGCTCAGTGCTGGGACCCCAGCTCTTTATAATATTCATCAATGATTTGGATGAAGGACTTGAGTGTAATATCTCCAAGTTTGCAGCTGACACTAAACTGGGTGGCGGTGTGAGCTGTGAGAGGGACGCTAAGAGGCTGCAGGATGACTTGGACAGGTTAGGTAAGTGGGAAAATACATGGCAGATGCAGTATAATGTGGATAAATGTGAGGTTATCCACTTTGGGCGCAAAAACACGAAGACAGAATATTATCTGAATGGCGGCAGATTAGGAAAAGGGGAGGTGCAACGAGACCTGGGTGTCATGGTTCATCAGTCATTGAAAGTTGGCATACAGGTCCAGCAGGCGGTGAAGAAGGCAAATGGTATGTTGGCCTTCATAGCTAGGGGATTTAAGTATAGGAGCAGGGAGGTCTTACTGCTTTTGTACAGGACCTTGGTGAGACCTCACCTGGAATATTGTGTTCAGTTTTGGTCTCCTAATCTGAGGAAGGACGTTCTTGCTATTGAGGGAGTGCAGCGAAGGTTCACCAGACTGATTCCCAGGATGGCAGGAGTGACATATGAGGAGAGACTGGATCAACTGGGCCTTTATAAATTGGAGTTTAGAAGGATGGAGGGGATCTCATAGAAACAAATAAGATTCTGACGGGACGGGACAGGTTAAATGCGGGTAGAATGTTCCCAATGTTGGGGAAGTCCAGAACCAGGGGACACAGTTTTAGGATAAGAGGTAGGCCATTTAGGACTGAGATGAGGAGAAACTTGTTCACTCAGAGAGTTGTTAACCTGTGGAATTCCCTGCTGCAGAGAGTTGTTAATGCCAGTTCATTGGATATATTCAAGAGGGAGTTAGATATGGCCCTTATGGCTAAGGGGATCAAGGGGTATGGAGAGAAAACAGGAAAGGGGTATTGAGGGAATGATCAGCCATGATCTTATTGAATGGTGGTGCAGGCTTGAAAGGCCGAATTGCCTACTCCTGCACCTATTTTCTATGTTTCAATGTTTCAAACCCTGAGAAACATTTGGGCATGAGAGCAGTTTCCAATTGTTAAGCTGCTAAAGAGCGTCATTACCTATTGGGAAGAATATGAATTCTCTACTGAATAGCACCTCTACATCCTTTTTGATGTAGTGGTATGCAGTTGGCTGACTAATGTTACAAAGATCACCTGCTACTCACTGGAAGGATCCAAATGCACTAGAGTCAAGGCAGTCCTGATATTGCCTAGTACTGACAATCTCATTCTCTTAGTGGAACGGGACTGCGGGTCTTCAGCCAGCAGTTGACATTTTTTACCAATACTTTCTAATGGCGAAGGGCGGAGGGGAGCGGGGTAGCAGGGGAGTGTAGCCTCTGAGGCACATACTGTCATGGAATTCCAAGTGAAACCTTCTTGATGTGCATGCTCTGCTGACTGGGTATGAGCATATATCGGGGAGACATAATCTGTGAAGCCTGCCTTTAAGAACCTCTAATCTAGCTACTTCCATGTCCTTATCCTTCTCCTCTTGATAGCATAAGAGAGGTAATCCCATTAGAGAATTAGACATGTCTCCAATGTAAAGCAATACTGTGAGTGCAGCTGAGTGAAACTAGCAGGAAGAGTTTGTAAACTCCAAAGTACTAAGAAAATTAATATGCAAGTAAAGTAATAATCAGAAATGATAAATTAGTTATTCTTCTCATTGTGTAATTGTATAAATTTTATTGAATGGTATTCTATCTTGCAAGGAAATATGGGTTTAGAAGGTATTTGGGGAAACCGGTCCGAAAGAATTTAAATTGCAACTTGCATGTAACAGTGAACTCACCTTAAACTGCTGCAGTTGATAATAAAGCTTTTCGAGTCTAGCGAGTATGTTGTTTATTCCCATGTCCAATCTATAACCACTTTGATTAGTTTATAATATTGGGCCTTGGTAGACTACATTTAATCTCTTATCTATGATAGGCCACAGTTACATTCATTCCTCTAATTAAATTAGCAATGAGGACAATGTTTTGAGACTTGATTGCTACCAGTAAGGCCATTAGTTTCAAGGTCTGCAGGATGGGCCATTAACCCAGAGACAATAGAAGCTTGTGATGAGACTGAAGACAATGATAAGAGGGGCCCAAGCACCATCTGTGCCTGTATGTATCATCAATATGATTGGGTAGGTTGGGGGGAGTATGGCAGAAAACGTGATTGGACGAATTCTACTACCAGTTCCTGGTTGTGGGGTATAACCAGGAGTCTTGCAACCACTCTCAGTGTAGAAGATTCAACAGTGACTACCTGGAGGGTATACAAGACTAAGAGGAGGCAGGAAAGTCTGCTACAGCAAGCCGCCAGACACTAACACTAACACCCAGCAGTGAAACTCCTCCCTACCCACCCCGCCCCCCGAGACACTGAGTCCATGGAAGAGGAGTGAGCTGAAGCAGAAGAGGAACAAGAATGGCAGCTCATCACCAAGAAGAAGGCGGCCCACAAGTCTAAGGAAAAGAGGCCTCCTGCAGAAATGAGAGGCAAAAGACGGCTACCGTCCATGACAGACAGCAGTGGCTGCAGCTCTTCTGATGACGAAGAGCGAGGCAAAAGCCCCCACTACCACCAACAGAAGAAGAGGTAAACGCCAATGCGATCAGTGCAGCCTAGCTCCAGGACCCCGGGAGCAGGGAAGTGACCGATGAATCCCTGCTCCGGATTTCCAGGAGTGACGAAGCAACCGATGCATCCCCGCTCCAGAACATTGTGAGCGATGACACCACAGGGAATTCACTCAAGGAACAATCAACACCAGGCAAGGGCAGCCCAGTTGACATGGAGGACTCCCCGTCAACACTGCTGGCGTCCCCTGGTCGAAGCACCCCCAAGGCAGAGGACAATCCATATCTCAGCCAAGGTGCAGTAGAAGATTTTAAAGTTAACCTATGTATGCGGGAACAGACCACAGGGCCAAAGGACCGCGTGTTTGTAATGTAATGTTTGGACTGTAATCACCAATTTAAAAATGGGTTCAAAGATTGCATCCATTAATGTGCGTAGCGTTAAGTCGACTACGCGATGTGTTTCCACCTTGAGGTATCTCGCCAAGGTCAAGGCAGACCTGCTGTTCTTGCAGGAGTGCGGCCTGCCACACTCCAGCAGTTACCGGCAGTGGTCGCAAAATTTGTCTGGTCAGGAGGCAATGATTGCCATTCTTCCGGCCTGGGCATTCTGCTGCGGGGAGGCTATTTCACCATCACCGAAGTTAAGGAGGTGATGGGTGGCTGCCTCCTCGTAGCAGATGTATTGTATAAAAATGTTCCTCTGTTGTGGAAAAATATTTCTGAGACTGTATAATATATCGGAGACAAAGCTTTGGGAGAAGTGTTAAAGACCCCTGTCTTTGAACCATCTTCTCAAATTGGCATCTGCAGTGAAGTTCTTTTATCTTACAAATTACGTTACTTTACAACACATGCTTTAGCACTACAAAGCTTTTACTATCGAAGGCTAAGCTTTTGATATTAACCATCCTGCATTGTGACAGGGCAGTATAAACAAGTGCAGGCTTTTGGCACCGGTATAAACAAACATACCCAGCACTTAACTCTCCAGTGTTCATTATTTCACTTTCCTATCTCCATAACTCAAGGCCAGCATACCTTGAAGTCTAACTGTTTTTTTATATAAGCATAATGCATCAGTATTGTCCCTTACAAAATTCATTAAAGGGGAAAATAAAACAAATGTTTGGTCCCGTATACTAGTCCAGTATATGTCCAAAAATCCGCTCCAACAATATTCCCCCTTTTGGTCCTGGATGATGTTCACGAAATCCAGATGACCACAATGATAGTAGCATGATGTCATATATTCGTCCTTTGGGGTATGTTACTTCCCTGATGTTCCATATGTCCACCTTGCCTGTAGCTCTAGGCTACCCTTCAAAGATAGTGGTCGGTGTCATCGCCGTCTGTTTCTTCATCCATGGTGTCTTCAGGTATTTCTATCAGGTGTGCTTCTTCTTCGGTGATTACACTGGCTACTGGCATCAGTCGAGCCATCATAACTTTACAGCAGATATTCAAACACCCGATAATCAGACAGCAAGAATAATTACTCCATGCATAAGATAGGAACCCCAGGATTCCCCTAACAGCCAGTCAAACCAGCCAGATCCTCCTGCTGTCGTTGATAACTTCTGATGTGATCAGCGAGGTTGGTTATGTTTTCTGAATTATCGGGAATGTAAGTGCAACATTCAGCTCCAATGAAGGCACATGTGCCCCCACTTTGTGCTAGTATATAATCTAGGGCCATTCGGTTCTGGAGTACCATTGTGCGTATGGCTACCATTTCAGCCGTTATGCCCTCTATTGCTTCAGCAGTGTCATTAACTATCTGTTCCAGTACCCTCTCTAGGTTACGTAATTCATCCATGGTGCGTCCTATCCCGAATGGGAGCATCATGACCCCAAATAGCCTCTCTACCGGGGTAAGATCTCATCTTAGTCGACCTGGTGTCTGTACTTCTGCTAAAGTACGTACCCGTCCGACCAAAGGGACCACATATCCCAAATAACAGGACCCCCTCCAGTTCTGAGGCAACCAGGGGTAGGCCTTATGCCCGCACACAAAATAAGTGCCATTGTATGCTGTTAGATTCGATCCCAATCTCTCTCTCAGCCCCCGTCGCCACCTAATCTTAGGGTCCCAGTCCTGGCTACTTGTCTGATTCTTCAAACCCTCTATTTCAAAGAACCCCTGGTTTGTTGTTTCGCTGGCTATTATGTTCCACCTGGTGAGGTTAAAGTATTGCGTACAATTGCTATATCCTGCTACAAACCTGTTTCCTCACCAGTCAGGTCTCTAGTGAAACAAATGTCAGCGGTGGGCCTTCCAACTTCTGAGGTGTTGGTCAAAACCAGGAACGGGGGTCGTACCGACCTATTGTATTCTGGCTGGTACCATCCGTCAAATGCATCCAAAAGGTAACCCCCCGATCTACACGTTTCTTTATCCCCACTCTGGCTCCAAGTATCATTTACTTCCCCTGTACCGTTTTGTCACATTACCCACTCTGCTACTTCCGAGATGTTAAGGGAGATTGACCTCAAAGGGATGCCTCCTTTGCTATGTATGGGGATGTGCGAACATACCCAGCAACTAGAAAAGTTCTCATTTTGCGCATAAACATAAGACATGTACAAAAAGGTATTCACATGTAACTCTCGTTTCGGTCTAGCTAGCAGGCCGGACCTAACACGAACTATGATAATCGCACCGATCGCAATATATAGTTTCATCTTATTACTCTATATTTAACAAATAGTCAAAGGCAAAATGGCCGTATGGCTTGTTTGAAGAATCTCTCGCTGTCAATCTGTAAATAGACAAACAACAACAACTAATACGTGTGCTAAACAGCTGGTTCAAAAACCTTAAGCTGGGTCCAATGCTTCCATTGTCCGTTCCCTTTAACATCGATGCAGGCACAAGTGTCCCTGCTGATTATAATCTCATACGGTCCTATCCATTTTTGGGGCAAACCCCGGTTTTCCCGGGAGGACCCTTACCGTAATGCGACTTCCCGCCAACGGGACTTCAGGGAGCTTTGTAAGCTCTGCTTCCGCGTCTCTTTCTTCCTGATTGTCCCTAACTAATTTACGCATCCCTTTTAATTGAGTACTTAGTTCCAAATCATACTGTTTTATTTTGTCTTTTAATGGGCCTACATCGGCACCCCCTGTTATGATGTTCTCTGGTAATTGCATCGCCCTTCCTGTCATTAGTTCATAAGGAGTTAATCCGGTTGTCCGGTTTGTCGTGGCTCTTAACTTCATCAATATAATGGGTAATACTTCTGTCCACGTTTTTCCTGACATTTGCATGGCTTTTGCCAGGGCGTTCTTAAGGGTATGGTTCATGCGCTCTACCATCCCAGAACTCTGCGGGTGGTAGGGGATGTGGAATTTTTGTTTTATGCCCATCAGCTGGCATATTGTTTTTACAATTTTTTTCCGGTGAAGTGGGTGCCTTGGTCGGAATCTATTTGAAGAGGCACTCCCCATCGGGGAACCACCTGCTCGGTCAATATCCTTGCCACTGTTGAGGCAGTGCAATCACGTGTGGGGAAAGCTTCCACCCACCGGGTAAATTGATCGATAATCACTAGGCAATATCTTTTTCCATGGGATGGGGGCAAAGGACCTGAGAAATCAATTTGTACGTGTTCCCATGGCCCCCGTGGACGGGGCTGGTGTCCCATTTTAATTTTAATGGGCCTGCCTGGATTATATTGTGCGCACGTAACGCATCGATGGCAATATTTGGCAATATCTCTCCCCATCCCTTTCTACCACCAATCTCTTCCAAGACTCCCGGCCTCTCATCCTGAATGAGACAGGCCATGATGCAACTCCAATAAGGTATTCTGTATGCATTCAGGCGCCATTACCTTGTCATTTCGTCTCCAAACGTTATCCTTCCCTTGCGTTGCGCCCTGCTTTGTCCACATACCTATTTCTTCCTCAGAAGTGTCCTGGTGTAGTTTCTCAATACTCACCTGTTCGTCCCGGGCCCCAGCGGCACTGACTTAATTTTAATAATTTAAAATCATTATCAATGGAGAGTGTTTTTTTTACCTCTTCAAATTCTTTTTTTTTCCAATTAAACCAATATCTTTTTCACAGCTGATATCAACTGGTATTTAGTAAGTTATATCTTTATCCATCGCAAACACCCCTTCTCCCCCATGCTGTCATATAATCGTGTACTACCCCGAATGCATATCTACTGTCCGTATAGATATTAACAATCTTATTTTCCGATAATTCCAGTGCCCGGGTAAGGGCTACCAGTTCTGCCACTTGAGCTGACGACCCCCCATTAATTCGCCCTGATTCAACTGTCTCTAGATCCTGGTTAACTACGGCCCATCCGGTGCGAGGTAGTCCCTCTACGTATTTTTGTGAGCCGTCCACAAACAAGGTTTGTTCTGCGGTTTGAAGGGGGGCATCTTTTATTCTATCCTCTTCCATATCCTCACATACCTCTTTGCAAAAGTGGGGTTCCCCCTCACCCATCATACCTTCTGCGGGGTTGTTTCCTACATCCCTAATTATGGTTACCGCTTTGTTGGGTGTTAAGAGGACTGCTTCCCACTTTGCCCGTCTCATATTAGATACGGTTCTCAGTTTTCCTGTGTTTAACATTTCTACCAATGTGTGTTTAGTGTGGAGAATGATGTTTCCAGTCATCACCACAGGCTCGCTTAATTTTTACCGCCCAAGCGGTGCAAACTAGAGCGGCTATACATCTGGATAACCCAGTCACCACCGAGCTTTCGGTGGTAGAGTAATAGGCTGTAGGTCTCCTTTTATCCCCGTGATCTTGGGTGACCACGGCCATATAGAACCCACCTTCATTGTTACAGTGGATGTGGAAATCCTTACCCATGTCAGGCAGTCCCAATCCAGGTGCGGAGACTAGTTCTGACTTGAGTTTACGATACACCTGTTCTTGTTCAGGGCCCCACTCTATAAGGTAAGGATTGTGGAGGGGCTGGCCACTATCGGGTGTAATTTGGGGGTGACCTTGTTAAGGGCAGTGTAGTCGATAGTGAGTCTATAACTCCCATCTGGTTTCCCTACCGGCCATGTTGGAGAGTTAGTGGTGCTAACTGTTTCTTTTAAGATATCCTTTTCCACTAGCCCTTTTACTATTTCTCCAACCGCTGTTCTAGCTTCAGGTCTTATAGGGTATTGTCGGTGTGGTTTATGAGGTGGTCCAGGGACTTTAATGGGATCCATCTTCGCCTTTCCAGTATCCAATTTTGTCTGTGCCCAGACCCCGGGCACAGAGGCACATATGCCTCCATACCCTCCAGTCCTGATAAGCCAGTCAGTTTTTGTGGCTGTAGCTATACCTATACTGTCCACATGGTGGGCTATCTGTCCTAAATCTCCCTTACTACCATTCGCCTTTGGCCATGTCAGTTTCCCCTTGCCGCAATCAATCAGGGCCTTAAATTTCCTCATTACATCATTCCCCAATATTGTTCCTTCACGACTCTTGCATACGTAAAATCTCATGGGTATATATAAGTTATCAATTTCCACCAATTGGGTGGTGCTCAGGTAGGCCAGTGTGGGCCGTCCATCTATTCCGTTTATCAGAGCCTTCTTGTCGGTGACGGGAAGGGGCATATTGGTAATGGATATTGAGGCTCCCGTGTCCACTAGCATCTCACACTGTCGGCCCTCTACTAATGCAGACACATATATCCTTCCCTCATTTTTACTTTGTACAGGGTCCGCTGGACATCACCGGGTGGCTTTGTACGCCTGCCACTGTTGGTATTCCTGTTCTGACAGGGTCCTTGCCTTATTATGATAGCCATTTTTACCATAGCATGTCGCTTCCAGGTGCCCTTTCTTACCACAATACATACATTGCTTTTCACTGCCTTTCCCTTTGCATTCCCTGGCAAAATGGCCCGGTTTTCCACAATTATGGCAAGTCCCCCTTTTCTGCCCTCCTCCTGTTCCCGTGGCAGAGGCCTTTTCCTGCTTTATCTTTTTCTTTTCCAAACTGCTAAAGCTTACTGTTTTAGCCTTTTTCAAAAGTCCCTTTTTACACCTTCACAGATAGCTCACCACTCGCCCAGGAGTTTGACCTGATCCCTGAAGGTATTTCTAAATTTAAAACTCTTTTTTTTTTTACTGAGCTAGAAACTTTCGTGTCAAGGTTTTAAACAAAGGAAAATGGGAGCGTTTTATTTCATTCCTGGACTAAATTTATGTCTTTCAGCCCAATTGCATGTTTTCTTTCGACAAGTAAGTGAGCGTGTCAAATTCTTTTTTTTTACTACCGGGACCATGTATTTTTATCTTTTACTCAACAAACCTATCCTTTGTGCATTTCCTAGCTCCGTAACTTATCATCCGAATATATCCACACCTTCGTTTCTAACTTAAAATGTAATACCATAAGGTTCACAGTTTCTTAAACTTTCCACATACAGGACAACACTACTAAGGGTTAAAAAAAATATTTCACTCTGTTTGGAAAGAGTAGGTGGAGCTAAAACAGGCAGGCAACTCCACACCTTCTTAAAACAGGCTTTCATTCATTCCACAGTCAAAATCACTCGAGTACTCTCTTCATTCAAAATAGACACTCACAAAAGTCTCTCTTCATTCAACAAAGCTTATGTCTGGATCCATATGTCACTTAAGATAGTCACTATCAGATTTTTTTATGGCATTACATAATTACGCAAGTTACAATTAATGATAGGAATTAATTAATGACCCGGGCAGCCCGCGTTTTACATTCCCTTCCTTACCTTCCATGTTCGCCAGTCTCGGACGTCTCCCTTTGTTTCTGTAATACTCACGGCCACGACTACTCTGTGGAGACCCTTTGTCTTCGCAACAAAGCTAGCGTGTTTCCTTACCACCGGAGTTTTCGGCTCTTGGTTGGATCGATCAGTTCCCTTCCGCACCGACCTTATTTACTAAAGGGACAACTCAAACTGGTTAGTCAGCCTCTTCCCGCTATCTGTTTACTCGTATCTTATACACTGTCCCGTCGTGCCCTACACCTCTCTTTTCAGTCTCTAACTCCAGATTCCAGATACTGTCTTAAGTGATCACGTCTGATCAGACAGTATCCTGTTCGTGACGCCATTTTGTTGTGGAAAAATATTTCCGAGACTGTATAATATATAAAGAGAGGTTTATTAAATCTGAGACAAAGCTTTGGGAGAAGTGTTAAAGACTCCTGTCTTTGAACCATCTTCTCAAATTGGTATCTGCAGTGAAGTTCTTTTATCTTACAAATTACGTTACTTTACATCACATGCTTTAGCACTACAAAGCTTTTACTATCGAAGGCTAAGCTTTTGATATTAACCATCCTGCATTGTGACAGGGCAGTATAAACAAGTGCAGGCTTTTGGCACCGGTATAAACAAACATACCCAGCACTTAACTTTCCAGTGTTCATTATCTCACTTTCCTATCTCCATAACTCAAGGCCAGCATACCTTGAAGTCTAACTGTTTTTTTATATAAGCATAATGCATCAGTATTGTCCCTTACAAAATTCATTAAAGGGGAAAATAAAACAAATGTTTGGTCCCGTATACTAGTCCAGTATATGTCCGAAATCCGCTCCAACACCTCTAAGGCTAATTAACGTGTATGCCTCGCCTCTCAGAAGCGAGCGGCTGGCCCTCCTCCAGCGGCTCCCACTGCTACTGGTGACATCCAGACCGGTCGTTCTGGGCAATTTCAACTGCATCATCAATGCGGCTGGATGATCCAGCAGAGCCGACACCAAACTGGACACCACATCCAGACTCTTGATGGACATGATAAAAGATGCCAAGCTGTCGACGTCTTCAGCAACCCTGCAGACGGAGCACCATGCAGATACACCTGGTCAAGACCAGACGGGTCCGTTCGTTCCAGAATAGACTTCCTGTTTTTGTCCCACAAGCTCAAAGTCAGATCCACCGACATCACGTTGATGTTCTTCTCTGACCACTGCCTCCTACTGGCTGACTGCCTCCCACAGGAAGACCAGAAAGTTGGCAGGGGGATATGGAAGTTCAACGTGAAACTGTTGATCCCGGAAAATGTTGAGGAACTCAAGAGGGATTACAAAGGTTGGAGAACTGTAAAACGTCTCTGTGATTCCCCGATGCACTTGTGGGAAACAATCAAGACAAACATCAAGTGGTTCTTCATCCTCAAAGGTATTCAGGAAGCGAGAGGAAGACAAAGGGAATTGTCCCAACTCCAGAAGAGTATGCAAAACCTGCTCCTGCTGCAGTTGATGGGGGTCGATGTCGCGGAGGAATTCAAAGAGATGAAGGGCCACCAAGCCTCGCTCTATGCCTCAGAGTCCTCCAAAATCATCTTCCGCTCCAGAGTTTACTCCGTCGAGCAGGATGAGACGTGTTCGCGTTTCTTCTTCCAAAAGGAACACAGATGGAGCTCTGTGATCAACAGCTTAAAGGAAGGAGACGGTTCTGTGACGTCTTCGCAGCCTAACATGCTGAGGATCAGCAAATCCTTCTATGCCGGCTGTACGACGTCAAGCCCACAGACTGCGCGGCCTCCCAGTCTTTCCTGTCATCTATCTCGGAGGTCTTAGATGACAGAGAGCAGGAGAGGGACCACAACTGTTTACAATATACATAGATGACCTGGAAGAGGGGACAGAATGTAGTGTAACAAAATTTGCAGATGACACAAAGATTAGTGGGAAAGCGGGTTGTGTAGAGGACACAGAGAGGCTGCAAAGAGATTCAGATAGGTTAAGCAAATGGGCTAAGGTTTGGCAGATGGAATACAATGTCAGAAAGTGTGAGGTCATCCACCTTGGGAAAAAAAACAGTAATAGGGAATATTATTTGAATGGGGAGAAGTTACAACATGCTGCGGTGCAGAGGGACCTGGGGATCCTTGTGCATGAATCCCAAAAAGTTAGTTTGCAGGTGCAGCAGGTAATCAGGAAGGCGACTGGAATGTTGGTCTTCATTGCGAGAGGGATGGAGTACAAAAGCAGGGAGGTCCTGCTGCAACTGTATAGGGTATTGGTGAGGCCGCACCTGGAATACTGCGTGCAGTTTTGGTCACCTTACTTAAGGAAGGATATACTAGCTTTGGAGGGGGTACAGTGACAATTCACGAGGCTGATTCCGGAGATGAGGGGGTTACCTTATGATGATAGATTGAGTAGACTGGGTCTTTACTCGTTGGAGTTCAGAAGGATGAGGGGTGATCTTATAGAAACATTTAAAATAATGAAAGGGATAGACAAGATAGAGGCAGAGAGGTTGTTTCCACTGGTCGGGGAGACTAGAACTAGGGGACACAGCCTCAAAATACAGGGGAGCCAATTTAAAAACGAGTTGAGAAGTAATTTCTTCTCCCAGAGGGTTGTGAATCTGTGGAATTCTCTGCCCAAGGAAGCAGTTGAGGCTAGCTCAATGAATGTATTCAAGTCACAGATATAGATTTTTAACTAATAAGGGAATTAAGGGGTATGGGGAGCGGGTGGGTAAATGGAGCTGAGTCCACGGCCAGATCAGCCATGATCTTATTGAATGGCGGAGCAGGCTCGAGGTGCTCGATGGCCTACTCCTGTTCCTAATTCTTACGTTCTTATGTTCTTATGTTCTTATGACTGGCTAGCTCCCGTATCCAGCTCCATGTGCACTGGGATGCCATTCAGTAAGACTTTCATCATCATGGGTGACGTTTTGGTGTATGAGCTGTGGATGTCAGCCACATGAACCCGCTGAACTTCAGAATCTATGGCTTTTACCCCAGGCCTCATCCTGCATTGCCGACCCCTCGTCTGGTTCCTCTGTCTCGCAGATTAGCCTCGCTATTGCCTTTTTGCACATCCTGGCCAAGTGTCCACTGACATTACAAATCCTACAGGTATATTGCTGGAATCTGCAGCTTCTCGCAGTGTGTCTACCCCCGCACCTCCAACATGAGCTGAGATTGAGATTGCTGTTGACAAAAGGACTATTACCAGGCATTCCTCTCTGATTGCCCATTTGGCTGTTTCTAAGCACTCTGATGGTGGGTGTTAATTGTCCCATCGCGGGACGCATTGTTCCTCGAGATGGCGTGAATTGCCGATCCCCTTTCCATTGTCCTTGTTGTGGGCCCACCCTACAGCCTGTTGCTGCCTGGGCGGTTTCGAAATGCCATTGCCTGCCTGCGGGGTCCCGAGCTGCATTCACCATGTTAACTCCCTGCTCCGTCGCCACATTTGGGCCAGGGCTGCGTGCGTAAATTAGCTTGGTCTCCTCTTCCCCTGCCATAAAGGTCTGAGCTATCAACGCTGCTCCTTCTAAAGTCAAATCCTTAGTCTGTATGAGCTTCCTGAAAATGCCGGCATGATTAATGCCCTCAATGAAAAAATCCCTTAACATCTCCCCCCTGCAGGCATCGGAGAACTTACAGAGACTGGCCAAGCGCCGCAGTTCCACCACGAAGTCCGAGAGGTTTTGTCCCTCCCAACGCCGGTGAGAGTAGAACTGGTGCCGGGCCATGTGTATGCTACTCGCTGGCTTGAGATGCTCACTGATCAGCTGGCTGAGCTCTTCAAAAGACTTGTCCACTGGCTTTTGGGGTGCGAGCAGGTCTTTCATCAGCGCATACGTCTGTGGTCCGCAGCTGGTCAGTAGATGCGCCCTCCACTTGTCAGCCGCTGCCGCTCCCAGCCAGTCCTTCGTGACAAAGCTCTGCTGGAGTCTTTCCACGAAGTCGACCCAGTCCTCACCCACACAGTAATATTCCTCTGTGCCACTGGTGACCGTCCTCGTGGTTCGGTGATTCCTGTTTCTCGTCGCCAAATGTAATGTCCCTGCACCTTACTACAAACTCACACGAGGCATGGATATATTACACACAGTTACTCTGTGACATTCACCTTTATTTCCAGGACCAAGGAGTGTGGACTCTGGGTGGGACCTCCCCTTTTATACCTGGAAACCCAGGTGAGGAGTGTTTCCCTCAAGTTCACCCTCTGTGGCCAGGGTGTGCATTTCTGGGGTATAAGTACAGTGTACATGAGTTACAGTTTCATGACTATGTCATTGCAAGATGGTTAAATACATGACAAAGACCTCCCTGTACATGGATGACGTCGCCGTCATTTGGTCGGATCCACAGTCGGTCCGCAGATTGCTCACAATCTGCGACCAATTTGAACTGGCCTCGGGGGCGAAGGTTAATCGCAGCAAAAGTGAGGCCATGTACTTTGGAAGCTGGGCTGACCGATCCTTTATTCCCGTCACCGTTAAATCAGATTACCTGAAGGTGTTGGGAATATGGCTCGGAGCGGACGGGGCATGCGCCAAAAACTGGAAGGAGCGTGTCGCTAAAGCCAAACAGAAACTGGGATGGTAGAAGCTGCGCTCTCTCTCCATTGCAGGAAAGAAACTGGTCATCAGAAGTGAGGTGCTCTCAGTGTTGTTATACATGGCGCAGGTTTGGCCCATACCCCGCTCCTGTGCCGTGGCAGTCACCCGAGCCGTCTTCCATTTTGTTTGGAGATCAAAAATGGACCGTGTCCGCAGAAACACGATCTCTGGACAAGGGGGGAAAGGACGTTTCGAACGTGGCCCTCATCCTGATGACCACTTTTGTGTGCAGCTGCATCAAGCTGTGCATAGACCCTTAGTACGCAAACACCAAATGTCACTACGTGCTGAGATTCTATCTGTCCCCGGTGTTGCGAAGGATGGGTCTGGCCAGGCTGCCACAGAACGTTCCAACCAGTTGGACCATGTCTGACCACCTGTCCTTCGTGGAAAGGTTTTTCAAGATAAACACCTTTGAGCACAAGGCCATAAAGCAGTGGTCAGCACGCAAGGTCCTGGACGCCCTATGGAAGAAGGAGATGATAGATCCTGTTGGACGGTTCCCCGAGCAGACTGTTGAACTTGTTTGGCAGAATGTTTCATCACCAGAGCTTTCATACAAGGACCAAGACATAGCTTGGTTGGCGGTGAGAAGGGCCCTACCCGTCAGATCCTTCATGCACAGCGGGGTTTCAGAGACACGGCACTCTGCCCCCGAGTTGGCTGTGGTGCGGATGAGACTGTCATCCATCTCCTTTGGGACTGCCCCTTTGCAAGGCAGGTCTGGAAGGAGATGCAGTGGTTGTGTCGAGGTTTATCCCAAGCAGCTCCGCAACACAGGACTCTGTGCTCTGCGGACTGTTCCCAGGGACACACAACGAGACAGACATCATCTGCTGCTGGAGAGACATCAACTCACTTTGGTCTTCCAGAAACTTGCTGGTTTTCCAGAGCAAGGAGATATCCATGGCCGAGTGTTGCAGACTGGCGCAATCCAAAGTCCAGGAGTACGTGCTGAGGGATACACTAAAGATTGATGCAGTCACCGCAAAGGCATGATGGGGAAGAGCCACAGTTTAAGACCCTTCTGCCACGGTAAACTTCGGGGATGGATTCAGACCCCCCTCGGGCTGTACTTGTTAATCTGCTTGTATACATAGAGCACCATGTACTGAAAAACACCTGTGTTGTGCCTTGTATAATGAAAGTCTCTGCACTGTTTAGTAACTTGTAAAAAAATGTAAATGTATTCTCACCTATTCCGTGTACTGCTTTCATCTGCATAGTGCTACATGTAACGTGATTCGTGATCGGTATTGAAATGTATCCTGGAATGTAATGTAAACCTGTTCTTATCTGCTCCATGTAATACCCTTATTTGCACAATACTACATGTAATGTGATTTACTGATTGTACTAAACTGTACCTTGAAATGAAATGCACGCTAGTGCATTGTATGGAACTGTTGTCAGCACCCAGACGAATTGTATGGAATTGCTGACCGGAAGGTTCTGAACTTTTTTCCAATGTATTGTGAAAATTTAAATGAATAAAGTATATTTATGAAACAAAAAAAAAAAGAGGACGAACTGAAGAGGGAACGTGGAACAGGACATCACAACTTCTACCCAAGGATCAACAGAATAATGTAATTTTCAATTGTTCCTTGTAAACTGCTTCCCGAATACTGTAATGTATTATGTCTTACTTATATCAAATAAAAAACACCACTGTTACCATTTATGGCGTCAGTTTCGGACGATTGGAAAGAGTCTGGAAAGGGCTATAACTAGAAGAATTTTTCCATTAAGCTGAGTTTGTTTTAGGCTGGAAATTAAACTGACGATCCTCTTGTTAATAGTTCAGCACTCCATTTCTAGTCCTAATGAACCACATTATTAGTAATTCGTTTGCCGTTCATGTAAATCTCATTGTGAGGCTGAGTTTTATTAACTAAAGATTTTGTGCCTTCTTGGAAAATTTTAATATAATTAAAATTCATTTAATTCTAATGTGTAGGCAAATAGATATTTTCAAACAGTCTGCTCTTTATCATAGTCAATATTAATGAGTCTGTTGTGTGAACAATTGCTTCAGATAAATTCAGTGCGGTCGATGCTCATACTTTAATTATTTCTAGTTACGTTGTGGCAGGCAGTAAAGATAAAATGAATAATCAATTTCAGGTGATAATGAACAATGGACATTGAGTTTCAAACTTTAATTTGTATAACAATACCATGAATCACTCTATTAAATTATTTTTTTTTAATTAATCATCTATTATCTTTTATAAAATGCAGGTTGCCTTATATAATTCTTCCTTTACAATTAAAAAATAGTTTTGTAAATGTTCCTTGTGGAAATGTTTGATCTAAAAGTCATATCTACCATCATGGGGAAATATTACTTCAATCTTAATTTAATATATTAGCAGCACATAATGTAAGATCTGTTCTCAAAAAGCATATCCTTTTCGAGAGAATTCATCTTTTCATTATAAATCAGCTTATAACAATGATTTGCCAAGGTAAATTAATTATATTCAGTTCTGGAAAATTTAATCAGCAAAGCTTAAAATATGTGAGTGCACTGTTTGGGGACACAATTGGGACTAGAATGTGGTTTAGAAATGTGAATGGATAAAGTCAATTCATGGGATTAAAAAATATGACAAAAGCAATAATAATAATAATGGGTAGCAATGCTCTGGTCACTGTGCATTATAAATGTGATCAATATTTCTGACAAAATTATAAATGTGTCTAAAAAGAACAAGGGGAAGAAATTGGCTTCCTTTACATCTCCCGTTAGCACCTCCGGGAGTCGATAACAGCTTACCAACCAGCCACTGCGATATTACCGATGCCCGCAAACTTGCATGGTGGGTTAAACCTTACTGTCTCAATCTCCTGCGCCCCGGAGATCATGACATAATTCGGTGCGTAAGCTCCCCATTATCACCCTGGATCTTAAATTCACTTCCAGCCTCTGCAGCATCGCTGGGCATCAACAATGGCAGCTGCAGGAGGCATTGTGACCTCAGCCAGTCGCTTGGGGTGCGGTAATTAAAAGCTGGTCAGGTAGGCTAAAATTCTCACACGTTTGCTGTCGTTTCAATTTTTCCGATTCCACAATTGAGCAGCCCTGCACTCTCGTGCCTGCTCTTCGCGGATCGCAAGTGCAAGGGTCAAGGATGTCTCGGAGCGGGTGCCGGACATTCTGAAAAGGGAGGGTGAACAGCCAGTTGTCGTGGTGCACATTGGTACCAACGATATAGGTAAAAAAAGGAATGAGGTCCTACAAGACGAATTTAAGGAGCTAGTAGCTAAATTAAAACGTAGGACCTCAAAAGTAGTAATCTCAGGATTGCTACCAATGCCACGTGCTAGTCAGAATATGAATTGCAGGATAGCTCAGATGATTACGTGGCTTGAGCAGTGGTGCCGCAGGGAGGGATTCAAATTCCTTAGCATTGGAACCGGTTCTGGGGATGGTGGGACCAGTACAAACCGGACGGTCTGCACCTGGGCAGGACCGGAACCAATGTCCTAGGGGGAGTGTTTGCCAGTGCTGTTGGGGAGGAGTTAAACTAATATGGCAGGGGAATGGGAACCTATGCAGGGAGACAGAGCGAAACAAAAAGGAGACAAAAGCAAAAGACAGAAAGGAGATGAGTAAAAGTGGAGGGCAGAGAAACCCAAGGCAAAAAACAAAAAGGGCCACTGAATATAAAGGAGCTGCAGGAGGGGTCAAAACTAAAAATCATGGTTTAAAAACTAGTATTAAAACACTCTACCTAAACGCGCGCAACATTCGAAATAAAGTAAATGAGTTGACGGCACAAATCATTACAAATGGGTATGATTTGGTGGCCATTA
The DNA here is from genome assembly GCF_044704955.1 of Pristiophorus japonicus. NCBI lineage: Eukaryota > Metazoa > Chordata > Chondrichthyes > Pristiophoridae > Pristiophorus > Pristiophorus japonicus. The sequence goes on along the minus strand of NC_091978.1, from coordinate 302,161,425 downwards.
CAGAAACGTGGTTGCAGGGTGGCCAAGACTGGGAATTAAACATACAGGGGTATCTGACAATTTGGAAAGATAGACAAGAAGGGAAAGGAGGTGGGGTAGCTCTGTTAATAAAGGATGATATCAGGGCAGTTGTGAGAGACGATATTGGCTCTAATGAACAAAATGTTGAATCATTGTGGGTGGAGATTAGAGATAGTAAGGGGAAAAAGTCACTGGTGGGCGTAGTTTATAGGCCCCCAAATAATAACTTCATGGTGGGGTGGTCAATAATCAAGGGAATAATGGAGGCATGTGAAAAAGGAATGGCAGTAATCATGGGGAATTTTAATCTATATATCGATTGGTCAAATCAAATCGCACGGGGTAGCCTGGAGGAGGAATTCATAGAATGCATACAGGATTGTTTCTTAGATCAGTATGTTACAGAAGCTACAAAGGAGCAAGCTATCTTAGATCTGGTCCTGTGAAATGAGACAGGAATAATAAATGATCTCCTAGTAAAAGATCCTCTCGGAATGAGTGATCACAGTATGGTTGAATTTGTAATACAGATTGAGGATGAGGAAGTAGTGTCTCAAACGAGCATACTATGCTTAAACAAAGGGGACTACAGTGGGATGAGGGCAGAGTTGGCTGAAGTAGACTGGAAACAAGGACTAAACGGTGGCACAATTGAGGAACAGTGGAGGACTTTTAAGGAGCTCTTTCACAGTGCTCAACAAAAATATATTCCAGTGAAAAAGAAGGGCGGTAAGAGAAGGGATAACCAGCCGTGGATAACCAAGGAAATAAAGGAGAGTATCAAATTAAAAACCAATGCGTGTAAGGTGGCCAAGGTTAGTGGGAAACTAGAAGAGTGGGAAAATTTTAAACGACAGCAAAGAATAACGAAGGAAGCAATAAAGAAAGGAAAATAGATTACGAAGGTAAACTTGCGCAAAACATAAAAACAGATAGTAAAAGCTTTTACAGATATATAAAACGGAAAAGAATGACTAAAGTAAATGTTGGTCCCTTAGAAGATGAGAAGGGGGATTTAATAATGGGAAATGTGGAAATGGCTTAGACCGTAAACAATTATTTTGCTTCGGTCTTCACAGTGGAAAACACAAAAACCATGCCAAAAATTGCTGGTCACAGGAATGTGCGAAGGGAGGACCTTGAGACAATCACTATCACTAGGGGAGTAGTGCTGGACAGGCTAATGGGACTCAAGGTGGACAAGTTCCCTGGTCCTGATGAAATGCATCCCAGGGTATTAAAAGAGATGGCGGAAATTATAGCAGATGCATTTGTTATAATCTACCAAAATTCTCTGGACTCTGGGGAGGTACCAGCGGATTGGAAAGCAGCTAATGTAATGCCTCTGTTTAAAAAAGGGGGCAGACAAAAGGCAGGTAACAAGAGGCCGGTTAGTTTAACATCTGTAGTGGGGAAAATGCTTGAAACTATCATTAAGGAAGAAATAGCGGGACATCTAGATAGGAATAGTGCAATCAAGCAGACGCAGCATGGATTCATGAAGGGGAAATCATGTTTAACTAATTTACTGGAATTTTTGAGGATATAACGAGCATGGTGGATAGAGAATAGATGGATGTGGTGTATTTAGATTTTCAAAAGGCATTCGATAAGGTGCCATAAGGTTACTGCAGAAGATAAAGGTACGCGGAGTCAGAGGAAATGTATCAGCATGGATAGAGAATTGGCTGGTGAACAGAAAGCAGAGAGTAGGGATAAATGGGTCCTTTTCGGGTTGGAAATCGGTGGTTAGTGGTGTGCCACAGGGATCGGTGCTGGGACCACAACTGTTTACAATATACATAGATGGCCTGGAAGAGGGGACAGAGTGCAGTGTAACAAAATTTGCAGATGACACAAAGATTAATGGGAAAGCGGGTTGTGTAGAGAACACAGAGAGGCTGCAAAGAGATTTAGATAGGTTAAGCGAATGGGCTAAGGTTTGGCAGATGGAATACAATGTCGGAAAGTGTGAGGTCATCCACCTTGGGAAAAAAAACAGTAAAAGGGAATATTATTTGAATGGGGAGAAGTTACAGCATGCTGCGGTGCAGAGGGACCTCGGGGTCCTTGTGCATGAATCCCAAAAAGTTAGTTTGCAGGTGCAGCAGGTAATCAGGAAGGCAAATGGAATGTTGGCCTTCATTGCGAGAGGGATGGAATACAAAAGCAGGGAGGTCCTTCTGCAACTGTATAGGGTATTGGTGAGGCCGCACCTGGAGTACTGCATGCAGTTTTGGTCACCTTACTTAAGGAAGGATATACTAGCTTTGGAGGAGGTACAGAGACGTTTCATGAGGCTGATTCCGGAGATGAGGGGGTTTGAATAGACTGGGTCTTTACCCGTTGGAGTTAAGAAGGATGAGGGGTGATCTTATAGAAACATTTAAAATAATGAAAGGGATAGACAAGATAGAGGCAGAGAGGTTGTTTCCACTGGTCAGGGAGACTAGAACTAGGGGGCACAGCCTCAAAATACGGGGGAGCCAATTTAAAACCGAGTTGAGAAGGAATTTCTTCTCCCAGAGGATTGTGAATCTGTGGAATTCTCTGCCCAAGGAAGCAGTTGAGGCTAGCTCATTGAATGTTTTCAAGTCAAAGATAGATGGATTTTTAAGCAATAAGGGAATTAAGGGTTCCGGGGAGAGGGCGGGTAAGTGGAGCTGAGTCCACGACCAGATCAGCCATGATCTTATTGAATGGCGGAGCAGGCTCGAGGGGCTAGATGGCCTACTCCTGTTCCTAATTCTTATGTTCTTATGTTCTTATTATATTCATTCCCTACCCAGTCCCAGCCTTACCTTAAAACCACTGCAGCATTGGCCCTTCCCTATAAGGGAGAGAAGGAGCTCGTGAATCGGGACGTGCTGCATGGACCATTGTTCAGTGCTCTGCAGTTACTGCCCTTTTTGTTCCGTTTAGCGCTCCGAAGGAAGTGGTAACGCTTGATTTAACACCCCACTTCCCTCCTGGAGTGCTAAACCGGATGTTCGCATCTGATTGAATTGTGTAGTGCCCGGCGATACTTTTGTGCTCCGCAAAAGTTATCGCCCCAAAAGGGCGCTACGCAATTTCGAGCCCCAATTTTCTGATTTTGTGTGAAATATTGTGACTGAACGCATGAACAATTTTGCTGCACACGGAGACATGAGCATTTCTTCTTCCAGGTTGAGAGGTTATTTTTCTGAGGCTGGCATTGATATTCAGTCTGATTACCCCAACTCTAATTTCCTCGAATATGTACCCCTAACTCTAATGACTTTGACAAATTCTTTGAGGTTGTAATGAGCAGGGTGGATGAAGGGGAACCAGTGGATGTATATTTGGACTTCCAGAAGGCATTTGACAAGGTGCCACATAAAAGTTTACTGGACAAGATAAAAGTTCACGGGGTTGGGGGCAATATATTAGCATGGATCGAGGATTGGCTAACTAACAGAAAACAGAGAGTCGGGATAAATGGTTCATTCTTCAGGTTGGCAACCAGTAACTAGTGGGGTGCCGCAGGGATCAGTGCTGGCACCCCAACTATTTACAATCTATGTTAATGACTTGGAAGAAGGGACTGAGTGTAACGTAGCCAAGTTTGCTGATGATACAAAGATGGGAGGAAAAGCAATGTGTGAGGAGGACACAAAAAATCTGCAAAAGGACATAGACAGGCTAATTGAGTGGACAAAAATTTGGCAGATGGAGTACAATGTTGGAAAGTGTGAGGTCATGCACTTTGGCAGAAAAAATCAAAGAGCAGGTTATTATTTAAATGGAGAGAGATTGCAAAGTGCTGCAGTACAGCAGGACCTGGGGGTACTTGTGCAAGAAACACAAAAGGTTAGTATACAGGTACAACAAGTGATCAGGAAGGACAATGGAATCTTGGCTTTTATCGCAAAGGGGATGGAGTATAAAAGCAGAGAAATCCTGTTACAGTTATACAGGGTATTGGTGAGGCCACACCTGGAATACTGCGTGCAGTTTTGGTTTCCATATTTACGAGAGGATATACTTGCTTTGGAAGCAGTTCAGAGATAGTTCACTAGGTTGATTCCGGAGATGAAGGGGTTGTCTTATGAGGAAAAGCTGCGTAGGTTGGGCCTCTACTCATTAGAATTCAGAAGAATGAGAGGTGATCTTGTCGAAACATATAAGATTACGAGGGGGCTTGACAAGATGGATGCAGAGAGGATGTTTCCACTGATAGGAGTGACTAGAACTAGAGGGCATAATCTTAGAATAAAGGGACGCCCATTTAAAACTAAGATGAGGAGAGATTTCTTCTCTCAGAAGGTTGTAAATCAGTGGAACTCACTGCCTTAGAGAGCTGTGGAAGCTGGGACATTAAATAAATTTAAGACAGAAATAGATAGTTTCTTAAACGATAAGGGAATAAGGGGTTTTGGGGAGCGGGCAGGGAGGTGGACCTGAGTCCATGATCGGATCAGCCATGATCATATTGAATGGTGGAGCAGGCTCGAGGGGCCGTATAGTCTACTCCTGCTCCTATTTATTATGTTCTTATATACACGAATAATGAACTTCCCCCATAGCGGCACAATTGCGACTGAAATTCAAATAGTTGTGAATAAAATTGACATCCTACCACTCTGGTGCCACATAGTGGCACTCCATTACATTTCATCGTCACACTAGCTCCGTGGGCTACATGCAACAGTATGGGAAGGAAACACAATTTAAAAAAATATAATGAGAAGAGGTCTTCTGGCCGAGCAACTCCACTCCTTTCTCAGACCATGTACCTTTAGTTAGCCATGGCTCAGAAGGTTGACAGTTCAAGATCCACTCGAGAGGCTTGAGCACAAAAAACTGGGATGAAATTCCGACACAGTACTGTTAGAGGTGTCATCTTTTGGATGAGATGTTTAAGCAAGCTACTGTCTGCTCTCTCAGGTGGGTGTAAAAGATCCCATGGCACTATTTCGAAGAAGAGCAGGGAAGTTATCATCATCACAAAACCAGATTATCTGGTCATCATCACATTGCTGTTTGTTGGAGCTTGCTGTGCGCAAAATGCATAAGAACATAAGAACATAAGAATTAGGAATAGGAGTAGGCCATCTAGCCCCTCGAGCCTGCTCCGCCATTCAATAAGATCATGGCTGATCTGGCCGTGGACTCAGCTCCACTTACCCGCCCACTCCCCGTAACCCTTAATTCCCTTATTGGTTAAAAATCTATCTATCTGTGACTTGAATATATTCAATGAGCTAGCCTCAATTGCTTCCTTGGGCAGAGAATTCCACCGATTCACAACTCTCTGGGAGAAGAAATTCCTTCTCAACTCGGTTTTAAATTGGCTCCCCCGTATTTTGAGGCTGTGCCCCCTAGTTCTAGTCTCCCCGACCAGTGGAAACAACCTCTCCGCCTCAATCTTGTCTATCCCTTTCATTATTTCAAATGTTTTTATAAGATCACCCCTCATCCTTCTGAACTCCAACGAGTAAAGACCCAGTCTACTCAATCTATCATCATAAGGTAACCCCCTCATCTCCAGAATCAGCCTAGTGAATCGTCTCTGTACCCCCTCCAAAGCTAGTATATCCTTCCTTAAGTAAGGTGACCAAAACTGCATGCAGTACTCCAGGTGCGGCCTTACCAATACCCTATACAGTTGCAGCAGGACCTCCCTGCTTTTGTACTCCATCCCTCTCGCAATGAGGGCCAACATTCCATTCGCCTTCCTGATTACCTGCTTCCTAATATTCCCTTGTACTGTTTTTTTTCCCAAGGTGGATGACCTCACACTTTCCGACATTGTATTCCATCTGCCAAACCTTAGCCCATTCGCTTAACCTATCTAAATCTCTTTGCAGCCTCTCTGTGTCCTCTACACAACCCGCTTTCCCACTAATATTTGTGTCATCTGCAAATTTAGTTACACTACACTCTGTCCCCTCTTCCAGGTCATCTATGTATATTGTAAACAGTTGTGGTCCCAGCACCGATCCCTGTGGCACACCACTAACCACTGATTTCCAACCCGAAATAACCACTCATTTATCCCGACTCTCTGCTTTCTGTTCGCCAGCCAATTCTCTATCCATGCTAATACATTTCCTCTGACTCCGCGTACCTCTATCTTCTGCAGTAACCTTTTGTGTGGCACCTTATCGAATGCCTTTTGGAAATCTAAATATACCACATCCATCGGTACACCTCTATCCACCATGCTCGTTATATCCTCAAAGAATTCCAGTAAATTGATTGCTATGTTTCCTGCATTACAACAGTGACTACACTTCAAAAAGTACTTCATTGCCTGTAAAGTGCTTTGGGACTTCCAGAGGTCATGAAAGTTGCTATATAAATGCAAGTCTTTCTTTTTTTCAGCCAGAATTGCAATTTGTAGTTTTACCCTTCCAGGCACTGCTAATCGGTTTACTTTTCAATGTGTTCTTGATCAGCAGGCGTCTCCAACACAGTTATTCATCAGCAGCAAATGCTTGAACATTTGGAGGTTATTTTCAAACTGAAAAACCTTCATTAAAAGCCTTGGGTCCAAATTTGCCCCTTTTATCGACGGCCGTTAGCGCCTCCAGGAGGCCCAAATGGACTGCAAAATGGAATCCGCCCGAGCACGGTGCAAAAATCATCCCCCACGTGGAATTGGGCAAGGGTTTTATGGAGGAGCTACAAAATTTCACCACGCTCCTGCTGGGTGCACCCGCTTGGCTGCACGCAGCGATGATGCCATGCGCATCGTCCCCTTACCGCCTACTGTAGCGCCTGCCGATGGCAATGACAGCTTAAGCTGTCAAGTTGCAGTTCAGAAACAGATGCGCCAGTGCTATTTAAAGGCATCATCTTGGAAAGTATTTTTTGTGGGCCATTACTTATTTCTGCTTTTCAACAGTTCGGCAGAGTAGCTGGTGGACCGATAGCAATGATTTTTAGCTCAAACACTCTTCTGCCTCCGACCTTTTCCCCTGTATCACTCACAGCATTTTTGACATTCAACCATTTCTGCCGCTTCATGGGAGCTGTGCAGGCACTCGACCGCCTGCTCTGACTTCATCATCACAGGATACTTCACCAAAGACAAGGTCGCTGCCAATTACAGAGGGAAAGGCATCGTGAGAGATAAAGAGAAAGGCTACGACAAAGAGAGGAAGTAGCACAGGGAGAAGACCATGGAGACGCCCTGGGAGCACGTCACAGGGAGAGGATGATGGAGACGCCCTGGGAGCACATCACAGGGAGAGGGCCATGGAGATGTCCCGGGAGCATGCCACAGGGAGAGGCAAAGGGACAGGCACAGACAATCACATGCAGCAACACAGGGACAAGCACATCAACATGTTGTCAGAGGAAGAAGGCACCATAGGGCTGGCAACAGGAGTCCAGACTCTCCCAGGGTATTCCATAAGCAGTTCTCATACATCAGTGTCAATGTGGAGCAGTGTGTGGGAAGGCTGCACTTCAGGAAGGATTTGGTCACACAGCTCTACCATCTGCTGCAACCAGACCTCGAGTCTCACACTAGGGTGAGGACGGCTCTCTCGGTGGCAGTGAAGGTCACCATTGCTCTCAATTTCTATGCCAATGGATCTTTCCAGGGAGCAACAGAAGACATCTCTAACATCTCCCAGTTTGCCGTCCCAGTGTGACATCCGCGAGGTCACAGATGCTCTGTACAGAAGAAGGAGGGACTACATCTCCTTCCCCATGACCAGAGAGAAGCAGCATGAGCGTGCATGTGGCTTTGCCAGGATAGCTGCCTTCCCCATGGTGCCGGATGCCATTGACTTCACTCACTTTGCCTTGACAGTTGTGGTTGCCTGTTGGGTTAAGTGCTGGTTTGCAGATTGTGCACAGACCGAGGCTCATAGGCTGGTATGTAAGAGTTGTGGGAACATGTACTCACCTTGACCACCTATCTGAGGTTGTTGAATTTCTTGCAGCATTGTGCTGCCCTTCTCTCCACTATCCCCACCAATGTCTGCAATGTCTTGAATGAAGTCTTGGAACAGCCATTGCAGACCTTCCTTGCAGCTCTCAGAACTCCAAAAATGATGAAAATGACCAGGTACTGCCTGAAATGACATCCCCTTTAAGAACTGGAATGAACACCAGGCTGATTATCACTGAATGAAAGTCAGCTGAAATTGGGTGCAGCCCCGGTTAGAACGCCCCTGCAGTGCCCCACTGAGGCCATTAGCACCTCAGATACTGCCTCGCTACATTTCTGAGGGAAAAATGCCCAATTTCCCACAATTTTGCAGTCCATCTCGCCGGGCGCAAAATGATCAAACAGATAAAACCCCAAACCTGGTGAATTTCACCCCCTTTATCTGCTAAGAAAACCCTTTTTCAAAACAAGTTGCTTCTACCTCCAAGATGGAGAAAGAAAGCAGAATGCTGGAGAAGAAAGGCAACTTAGCCATTTTAATCAAAAAGCAAAGGGTTAGAATTAGCAGAATAGAAGCAGAGTAAATGCAGAAGAGAAAATTAAAAGTCAAAATAAAGAGTAGACTGAGATAGAATTGGAAATGTGATTAAGTGTATTGTTTCTGTCTTTGACCTTAATACTGAAGGGGATTTTAAATCAGATTGGTTTGTTGATTTAATTTGCAGATGGTCTCATTGATTTAAACAGCAGAGTTTTCTGTGACAAAGATCTGGTGTGTCCTGCAATGAAAACATTGATACAATTAACTTTGACGGCAATTTTTGAATTGAATGAATATTGGCAGCTTGTAGGCAAACATGTCAGCATCTTCTCCCAATGTGAGAGGCCCAGGTCATTTGAGTGGTCAAGCCTCATTTAAATGCAATCGGCGAACTGCCAGTGCTAATTGCACTCCCCATTGGCAGCTCATCGGCCGGGAAGTGGATAATCTGATGGGGTAGCCACTAATTAAAGGTAACCTATAGCCTCTTAAACAGAGTTGCACTAAAGGTGCTCAGCGGAAAGCAAGTTACTGAAACAGTAGACAGCATAATGTCATCCAGGCCCTCCCTCGAAACTCTGATGCTGCCATGGTCGCCCTCGTAAAGCAAGTAACGGGAAGGAGGTTCTCTTTCCCTCCAATGAGCAATGAGTGCTCCATAAAACTAGCCAGTAACAATGGAGATAGGTTTCTGTGCAGGTCAATGTTAGTAGCATATTTCCAATGACTTAGCTGCAGTGTGGGAAGAACTTTAATGAACTCATCAGAATAGCCAAGGCAAGACTGCTCTTCACATCTCTTTTACTCTCCACATTAAAAGTACTCACGCACAGACATCTTCCACTCCGTTAATATGAAGTTCTGCACCTGGAAAGTCAGGATCTTCATGGACAACCCCAAAAGCGACAGGCCGGAATACTGCACCGCCATAGTTGCACGGGAACTTAGACACTTTACTATCGACATCACCGCCCTAAGCGAAACCCGGCGGGCAGGGGAAGGCCAGCACAAGGTTACACCTTCTTCTGAAAAGGGAAACCAGAGGAAGAATGGCGTCTCCACGGAGTCGGCTTCGCCATCAATAACGAGTTGGTCGACCGCCTCAAAGACTCCCCCTGCGGGGCTAACGAACGCCTCATGACTCTTCGACTTACCCTATCCCGGGACCAGTGCACCACAGTCATCAGTGCGTATGCCGCAACATTCGATGCAACTGATGAGGCCAAAGAGGGTTTTTACTCCAACCTCAAAAAGGCCCTGTCCTGCGTCCCCGCGGGCGACAAAGTGATCCTCCTCGGTGACTTCAACGCCAGGGTTGGCAAGGACACAGACCTCTACGGAGGTGTGATTGGCAGAGAGGGCGTAGGGAAAGCCAACTCCATGGTACCCTACTCCTGACAAAATGTCCAGAGCACGAACTTGTCATCACCAACACCTTGTTCTGCCAGAGGGACAAATACAAGGCATCGTGGCAACACCCTCGCTCCAAGCACTGGCACCTGCTCGACTATGTCATCATCCGAGCCAAGGAATGCAAGGATGTGCGCATTACCCATGCAATGACAGATGCCGACGACTGCTGGATGGACCACTGCCTATTCCGATCCATCATCGACATCAACATAGCCCCAAAGCGGAGGGGGCAGCAGAAGCAGTACCACAAAAAAGTCAATGCCGAGGCACTTAAGGACCCAGCTAAGAGAACCCTATACAGCCAGCGCCTCACAGCTAACCTGGCGTGCCTTGATGATCCCGAGACCCAGAATGCCCACAGTGCTTGGTCTGCCCTCCAGGGCACCATAACCAGTGCCTGCAAAGAGACGCTCAGTTACTCAATCAGGAAACACCAGGACTCGTTTGATGAGAAAGAGAAGGAGATCCAAGAGCTAATAGATCGCAAGCGCAGGGCATTTCTGAGCCTTAAACAACAATCCAACGCGGGAGCAGCAAAGCAGCATTATAGATGGCTCAAGGCTGAGTTCCAACAAAAAACCCGGTACCTAAAGAACAGGTGGTGGATGGAGAAAGCACAGGAGATACAGCAGCTGGCCGACAATCATGATGTGCGAGGATTCTTCATCGCAGTCAATGCCACCTACGGGCCAAACACCCAAGGCCCCACCCCACTGCTGGCCAAGAACGGGGAAACACTCTTCAAGAACACCGAGGCAGTCAAGACCCGCTGGGAGGAGCACTTCGAAGATCTCCTCAATCGAGACTCTGCCTTTGACTCGAATGTTCTCGACTCCACCCCACAGCATGCTACCTGCCACCACCTCAGTGCGAGCCCAACACTGTACGAGGTAGAAAAAGCCATAAGACAGCTTAAAAACAACAAGGCTACGGGAGCGGATGGAATCCCTGCTGAGGCATTGAAGTACAGCGGAGAGGCACTGCTGGCGCGAATACATGACCTCATCTCTCTCATCTGGAGGGAGGAGAGCATGCTGGGGGATCTCAGAGATGCAATAATTGTGACCATCTTTAAAAAAGGGGATAAGTCCGACTGCGGCAACTACAGAGGAATCCCCCTGCTCTCAGCCACTGGGAAAGTCGTCGCTAGAGTCCTCCTCAACCGTCTTCTTCCCGTGGCCGAGGAGCTCCTTCCGGAGTCACAGTGCGGAGTTCGTCCCCTATGGGGCACAACGGACATGATTATTGCAGCGCGACAGCTACAGGAAAAATGCAGGGAACAGCACAAGCCCTTACACATGGCCTTCTTCAACCTTACAAAGGCCTTTGACACTGTCAACCGCGAGGGTCTATAATATAAGAACATACATAAGAACGTAAGAATTAGGAACAGGAGTAGGCCATCTAGCCCCTCGAGCCTGCTCCGCCATTCAACAAGATCATGGCTGATCTGGCCGTGGACTCAGCTCCACTTACCCGCCCGCTCCCCGTAACCCTTAATTCCCTTATTGGTTAAAAATCTATCTATCTGTGATTTGAATACATTCAATGAGCTAGCCTCAACTGCGTCCTTGGGCAGAGAATTCCACAGATTCACAATCCTCTGGGAGAAGAAATTCCTTCTCAACTCGGTTTTAAATTGGCTCCCCCGTATTTTGAGGCTGTGCCCCCGAGTTCTAGTCTCCCCGACCAGTGGAAACAACCTCTCTGCCTCTATCTTGTCTATCCCTTTCATTATTTTAAATGTTTCGATAAGATCACCCCTCATCCTTCTGAACTCCAACGAGTAAAGACTCAGTCTACTCAATCTATCATCATAAGGTAACCCCCTCATCTCCGGAATCAGCCTCATGAATCGTCTCTGTACCCACTCCAAAGCTAGTATATCCTTCCTTAAGTAAGGTGACCAAAACTGCACGCAGTACTCCAGGTGCGGCCTCACCAATACCCTGTACAGTTGCAGAAGGACCTCCCTGCTTTTGTACTCCATCCCTCTTGCAATGAAGGCCAACATTCCATTCGTCTTCCTGATTACCTGCTGCACCTGCAAACTAACTTTTTGGGATTCATGCACAAGGACCCCGAGGTTCCTCTGCACCGCAGCATGTTGTAACTTCTCCCCATTCAAATAATATTCCCTTTTACTGTTTTTTTTCCCAAGGTAGATGACCTCACACTTTCAGACATTGTATTCCATCTGCCAAACCTTAGCCCATTCGCTTAACCTATCGAAATCTCTTTGCAGCTTCTCTGTGTCCTCTACACAACCCGCTTTCCCACTAATCTTTGTGTCATCCGCAAATTTTGTTACACTACACTCTGTCCCCTCTTCCAGGTCATCTATGTATATTGCAAACAGTTGTGGTCCCAGCACCGATCCCTGTGGCACACCACTAACCACTGATTTCCAACCCGAAAAGGACCCATTTATCCCGACTCTCTGCTTTCTGTTAGCCAGCCAATTCTCGATCCATGCTAATACATTTCCTCGGACTCCGCGTACCTTTATCTTCTGCAGTAACCTTTTGTGTGGCACCTTATCGAATGCCTTTTGGAAATCTAAATATACCACATCCATCGGTACACCTCTATCCACCATACTCGTTATATCCTCAAAGAATTCCAGTAAATTAGTTAAACATGATTTCCCCTTCATGAATCCATGTTGCGTCTGCTTGATTGCACTATTCCTATCCAGATGTCCCGCTATTTCTTCCTTGATGATAGCTTCAAGCACTTTCCCCACTACTGATGTTAAACTAACCAGCCTATAGATACCTGCCTTTTGTCTGCCCCCTTTTTTAAACAGAGGCATTACATTAGCTGCTTTCCAATCCGCTGGTACCTCCCAGAGTCCAGAGAATTTTGGTATATTATAACGAATGCATCTGCTATAACTTCCGCCATGTCTTTTAATACCCTGGGATGCATTTCATCTGGACAGGGGACTTGTCTACCTTCAGTCCCATTAGCCTCTCCAGCACTACTCCCCTAGTGATAGTGATTGTCTCAAGGTTCTCCCCTCCCACATTCCCATGACCAGCAATTTTTGGCATGGTTTTTCTGTCTTCCACTGTGAAGACCGAAGCAAAATAATTGTTTAAGGTCTCAGCCATTTCCACATTTCCCATTATTAAATTCCCCTTCTCATCTTCTAAGGGACCAACATTTACTTTAGTCACTCTTTTCCGTTTTATATATCGGCAAAAACTTTTACTATCTGTTTTTATGTTTTGCGCGAGTTTACTTTCGTCATCTATCTTTCCTTTCTTTATTGCTTTCTTAGTCATCAGGGGGTGTGGAGGGGGCGTGGTCCTGGGGTGAGTGATCAGCCATGATCTTATTGAATGGCGGTGCAGGCTCGAAGGGCCGAATGGCCTACTCCTGCACCTATTTTCTATGTTTCTATTTCTATGTTGAGCATTATGAAAGTAACATAAAAAACATTAAAAAAAAAGAGCTTCTTAAAAGTCCTCCACTGTTCCTCAATTGTGCCACCGTTTAGTCTATGTTTCCAGTCTACTTCAGCCAACTCTGTCCTCATCCCACTGTCATCCCCTTTGTTTAAGCATAGTACGCTCGTTTGAGACACTACTTCCTCATCCTCAATCTGTATTACAAATTCAACCATACTGTGATCACTCATTCCGAGAGGATCTTTTACTAGGAGATCGTTGATTATTCCTGTCTCATGACACAGGACCAGATCGAAGATAGCTTGCTCCCTTGAACATACTGTTCTAAGAAACAATCCCGTATGCATTCTATGAATTCATCCTCAAGGCTACCCCGTGCGATTTGATTTAACCAATCGATATGTAGGTTAAAATCCCCCATGATTACTGCCGTTCCTTTTTCACATGCCTCCATTATTCCCTTGATTATTGCCCGCACCACCGTGAAGTTATTATTTGGGGGCCTATAAACTACGCCCACCAGTGACTTTTTCCCGTTACTATCTCTAATCTCCACCCATAATGATTCAACATTTTGTTCATTAGAGCCAATATCGTCTCTCACAACTGCCCTGATATCATCCTTTATTAAAAGAGCTACCCCACCTCCTTTCCCTTCTTGTCTATCTTTCTGAATTGTCAGATACCCCTGTATGTTTAATTCCCAGTCTTGGCCCCACTGCAACCATGTTTCTGTAATGGCCACCAAATCATACCCATTTGTAATGATTTGTGCCGTCAACTCATTTACTTTATTTCGAATGCTGCGTGCGTTTAGGTAGAGTGTTTTAATACTAGTTTTTAAACCATGATTTTTAGTTTTGACCCCTCCTGCAGCCCCTTTATATTCATACATATTGTCCCTTCCTGTCACCTTGTGGTTTACACTTACCCCAGTGCTACTCTGCTCTGTTGCCTCCTGCCTTTTGCATTCTTTCTTCGGGCCCTGTTCATCTGAGCTCTCACCCACTCTAACTAGCTCAGAACCCTCTCCTGGTTTCCGAATACTCCTTGCATTGAGGCACCGAGCTTTCATGCTTGCCGTTTTATTACACTTTGACGATTTAGAATTTTGCTGTTCAGTGGCCCTTTTTGTTTTTTGCCTTGGGTTTCTCTGCCCTCCACTTTTATTCATCTCCTTTCTGTCTTTTGCTTTTGTCTCCATTTTGTTTCCCTCTGTCTCCCTGCATTAGTTCCCATCCCCCTGCCATATTAGTTTAACTCCTCCCCAACAGCACTAGCAAACACTCCCCCTAGGACATTGGTTCCGGTCCTGCGCAGGTGCAGACCGTCCGGTTTGTACTGGTCCCACCTCCCCAGAACCGGTTCCAATGCCCCCGGAATTTGAATCCCTCCCTGCTGCACCACTGCTCCAGCCACGTATTCATCTGAGCTATCCTGCGATTCCTACTCTGACTAGCTCGTGGCACTGTTAGCAATCCCGAGATTACTACTTTTGAGGTCCTACGTTTTAATTTATCTCCTAGCTCCTTAAATTCGTCTCGTAGGACCTCATCCCTTTTTTTACCTATATCGTTGGTACCAATGTGCACCACGACAACTGGCTGTTCACCCTCCCTTTTCAGAATGTCCTGCACCTGCTCCAAGACATTCTTGACCCTTGCACCAGGGAGGCAACATACCATCCTGGAGTCTCGGTTGCGGCCGCAGAAACACCTATCTATTCCCCTTACCATTGAATCTCCTATTACTATCGCTCTCCCACTCTTTTTCCTGCCGTCCTGTGCAGCAGAGCCAGCCACGGTCCCATGAACTTGGCTGCTGCTGCCCTCCCCTGATGAGTCATCCCCCTCAACCGTACTGAAAGCGGTGTATCTGTTTTGCAGGGGGATGACCGCAGGGGACCACTGCACTACCTTCCTTGCACTGCTCTTCCTGCTGGTCTTCCATTCCCTACCTGGCTGTGAACCCTTCACCTGCAGTAAGACCGACTCGCTACACGTGCTACTCACATCATTCTCAGCATCGTGGATGCTCCAGAGTAAATCCACCCTCAGCTCCAATTCCGCAACGCGGACCATCAGGAGCTGGAGGCGGATACACTTTCCGCACACGTAATCGTCAGGGACACCGAAAGTGTCCCTGAGTTCCCACATGGTACAGGAGGAGCATATCACGTGACCGAGCTCCCCTGCCATGACTTACCCTTAGATACACTTAAATTGGCAACAATAATGCTAAAGTTTACTCACTGTTATAGAAGATAAAAAAGAAAAACTACTCACCAATCACCAGCCAATCACTTACCTCCTTGGCTGTGACGTCACCTTTCTATTTCTTTGTACTTCTTTTTTGCCTTCTCCCTGTAGCTGCACAAGCTGGGCCTCCTCCTCGATACTGCCTGAACTCCTGAACTCGCGGCCTTTTTATAGGCCTCCGACCCCGGACTGTCGCCTCCTCCTCGACACTGCCCAAACTCCTGAACTCGCGGCCTTTTTATAGGCCTTTTTATAGCGTCCTCCTCCATTTCGGATGCTCCCAAAAGTTCATCACCACCCTCCGCCTGCTCCACGATGACATGCAGGCCGTGATCCTTACCAATGGATCCATCACAGACCCAATCCACATCCGGACTGGGGTCAAACAGGGCTGCGTCATCGCCCCAACCCTCTTCTCAATCTTTCTCGCCACCATGCTCCACCTCACAATCAACAAGCTCCCCGCTGGAGTGGAACTAAACGACAGAACCAGTGGGAACCTGTTCAACCTGCGCCATCTCCAGGCCAGATCTAAGACCACCCCAATCTCTGTTGTCGAGCTATAGTACGTGATCGACGCCTATGTCTGCGCAAATACAGAGGCTGCTCTCCAGGACTTAGTTGACGTATTTACTGTGGCATACGAAAGCATGGGCCTTACGCTAAACATCCATAAGACAAAGGTCCTCCACCAGCCTGTCCTCACCGCTCAGCACTGCCTCCCAGTCATCAAGATCCATGCGCAGCCCTGGACACCATGGACCACTTCCCATATCTCGGGAGCCTCCGACCAACAAGAGCAGGCATCGACGACGAGATCCAACACCTCCTCCAGTGAGCCAGTGCAGGCTTCGGCCGCCTGAGGAAAAGAGTGTTTGAAGACCAGGCCCTCAAAACTGCCACCAAGCTCTTGGTCTACAGGATTGTAGTAATACCTGCCCTCCTGTATGGCTCAGAGACATGGACCATGTGCAGTAGACACCTCAAGTTGCTGGAGAGCTATCACCAACGATGTCTCTGCAAGATCTTACAAATCCCCTGAGAGGACAGGCACACCAACATCAGCGTCCTCATTCAGGCTAACATCCTCAGCATTGAAGCACTGACCATACTCAATCAACTCCGCTTTGCAAGCTACATAATCCACATGCCAGACACACGACTCCCAAAGCAAGTGCTCTCGGAGCTCCCTCACGTCAAACGAGCCAAAGGTGGGCAGCGGAAACACTACAAGGACACCTTCAAAGCCTCCCTGATAAAGTGCAACATCCTCACTGACACGTGGGATTCCCTGGCCGAAGACCGCCCTAAGTGGAGGAAGTGCATCCTCGAGTCTCAACACCGAGAGCATGCAGAAATCAAGCGCAGACAGCGGAAAGAGCGTGCGGCAAACCAGTCCCACCCACCCCTTCCCTCAACGACTATCTTTCCCACCTGTGACAGAGTCTGTGGCTCTCGTATTGGACTGTTCAGCCACCAAAGAACTCACTTCAGGAGTGGAAGCAATATTCCTCGATTCCAAGGGACTGCCTATGATGTATGATGACTCTCAATATAGCCCAACTTCAGTACATCGATCCTTCCTTCCCTTGCTTCCCATGCCTCTCCCCCAATCATTACGAGACATTCACGACACCTCCTTCTGTTTACACTCACATACTCAACACCTGCTACTGCCCTCACAACTACTTTTCTCACTTAACGACACTTGCTGCTTCTTCCTCTCAATATGCACACTATGCAAAGTTGCCTCACACATCTTCAAACCCCTTCAACAGGGATCACGCCAGCTGACTGCCATTCTTTTGGCACACAACAGGGAGTCTTCAAGAACAGGAGGAGGTCCCACTACACTACAAGCTCTGACAGAGGAGACATCCATCAGCATCACTGGCAGAGAGAGAACACACAGTGTAGGAAATGGCAAGACTAGAGGCCATGCACAACAAGATGTTTGGGTGTCTTCCTTTCATTTTCTATTTTGATTTAAATCTCTCACTCACACACACAATCATGACAACCTAGTGCTGCATTTCACTGCCACTCATCTGCTACTTGTGACAAGGGAAGGGTGACGCTAAGGCCATTCATAAGCTTATTGCTGGGATTTAAAGGCATGCTGGTCAAAATATTTTTTTGTTGGCCAAATTTTTCCACACTTTGAAATTATTTTGTGTTTTGGTTCTGCCACAGCCACCATTGATTGCTGGGCCGCAGTCTCCTTTGGCTTCCATCGCTCCCCCTGCTTTAGTCAGTTTTATTTGCAGAGCACAACATTCTCTGCCAATCATGAGCTCAGTGTACTGCCTTCTGCATCTTCACCATCGGAGGATGGTTAGCTGAAGACAACGGCACCGTGATTTATCCAGGCAGAGTCATCGGGAGAGGGAAAGTGAAAGGCTGCCACTGGGAGAGGCACCTGCACTGGGAGAGGCCCATGGAGAGGTCCATGCTCCGAGGATCAGGGAGAGGAACAGGGAGAGGGACAGACAGAGGCAGATAGAAAGACGCAGGGAGAAGCAAATGGAGCAAGAGCAGGAGGCAGAGGCATAGCGGCAGGAGGATGCAGAGAGACAGCAACAGCAGGACCAACATGATGAGGTCCATGAGGGTGTGGACAGAGGAAGACGATTACACAGATGTGCGAAAAGAAGGCTGTATGCACCCAGGGTATGCACCAACAGTTTTTCTTCTTCCACTTCTCTGAGGAGCAGTGTGTCCAAAGGCTACAATTTACAAAAGATGTGGTGATGGAGCTGTGCCATCTACTACAGCCAGACCTTGAGCCTCAAACAAGGGTGGGAATGGCTCTCATAATGGCAGTGAAGGTCATCATCGCCTTCAATTTTTATGCCAAAGCATCTATCCAGGAAGCCACAGCAGACATCTCCAACATCTCCCAGTATGTCGCCTGCTACTTCATTCATGACACCACAGAAGCTCTGTACAGAAGGAGGAGGGAATAGATCTCATTTCCCATGACCAGACAGAAGCAGCTGAGGCGGTCAACTGGCATTATCAGGAAGCGTGTTCCCCCATGGTGTAGGGTGCCATAAACTGCACACATGTCATCTTGAGGGCTCCACAATGCAACTCCCAGCTTGTTCCTCAGAGACAAGGGCTATCCGCTATGCACCTGGCTCATGACTCCACTCCGAAACCCACCACTAACTGTGAGCATACACACATCCTGACTTAAATGCTGGTTTGATGAGTCTGCACAGAGCCTGCCTTGTAAGAGTTTGGGAACAGACAAGACTCACAGGTACATTTGTCAGAGTTGGGAGAACATGTACTCACTTTCACTACATGAGTGAGGTGGCAGAACATCTTGTGACACTTTGTGGGTGTGCGGTCAACAACGGAAGTGCCTCAGCTGCCCCAGCTGCTCAGCAGCCACCTCTGGCCAGATAGCTCTGAGAAGCTGTGGATCAGACCTCCCAGCTGGAGGGAAAAGGATCCAGCTCCTGTTCTCCACTGCCCTCACCAGTGCATTCAATTTGGCATCCGAGAACCTCCTGGACCTTGTGTTGCCTCTCCCAGCTGCCATGACAGCCCTCAGCAAGCGGCTACTGAATTGTGAGGAAGAAGATAATCAGCAGAACAAACCTGCAAGGCATCCCCCTTAGGAAGACCAATGACCAGGTGACTCATTATGAATGAATCAAACTTACCTGAAGATGGCTGCACATTTCCACCACCTCCGCCCGCAGCACCCCTCCAGCACCACGTGATGGCCATTTAGTGCTCCAACCGCACAGCTCTCCGATTTCAGGGACAAAGTGCCAAAATTACAAACTTCCTCCCACCCATCTCGACCGGCGCTAACTTTACACTTCATTCAAATTATGCACCCCAAACCGGGCAGTTTCAGCCCCTGTAGGTCTATTCTACTCATTCTCTCCCCATAGGACAATTCCCGCCATCCCATGAACCAGTCGGGTGAACCTTCATTGCACTCTCTATGGCAAGTATATCCTTCCTTAAGTAAGGAGACCAAAACTGTACACAATACTCCAGGTGTGATCTCACCAGGGCCCTATATAATTGCAGTAAGACATCGTGGGGGAGAAATTCGGGTTGTTTGCAGCTCCTGTTAACGCCCATGGGGTACGGCACCGCAACCGGTTCCCACAAAATTGCATGGGAGTTTAGTGGCGGCGCTAACCGGTAGTGCCCTATGTGGCGACCTGTTTCCACCCCAGAGCAAAAACCCAGTGAGGCTGCCCTGGGCGATGCCTGCCCAGCTTCGCAGGATGCATACCAGGCTTTAGTCTGCTCGCGGGGCGAAAAGTAAAGGGGAGGTGTGCCATTGACAATTTTTTTAAATGGCCGACTTTTTAAAAGCGCAGTAAGTCCCGCCTCGCGGCTGTTACCACCCTCAAGCAGGTCGGTACACAATTTCGCCCCCCTTTACTCATATATTCAAATCCTCTTGTAATAAAGGCCAACATACCATTTGATTTCTTAATGGCTTGCTGTACCTGCATGTTAACTTTCAGTGATTTGTGTACAAGGATACCCAGGTTCCTCCTAACACCAACATTTCCCAATCTCTCACCATTTAAAAAATACTCTGCTTTTCTCTGCCTGGACTTTATTCATCTAATTTATTTATGATGCAGATGCAGCTCAATTTCTCTCTGCTTTGATTGGTCAGTTCCGCCATCAATCATCAGTCACCCCAGTTTGACAACATGGTGGGTGGCAGCTCC
Organism: Pristiophorus japonicus; assembly: GCF_044704955.1. Classification (NCBI taxonomy): domain Eukaryota; kingdom Metazoa; phylum Chordata; class Chondrichthyes; family Pristiophoridae; genus Pristiophorus; species Pristiophorus japonicus. Next base: position 302,141,194 of record NC_091978.1, on the reverse strand, counting down.
ATCATATGATGTCCAAAGTTGTTGACTGTAAACATCAGCCACACTTAATTATAATGTACTTAGAAACATAGAAACATAGAAAATAGGAACAGTGATAGGCCATTCGGCCCTTGAGTCTGCACCACCATTCAATATGATCATAACTGATCCTCTATCTCAACACATATTCCCGCCTTTCCCCTTACCCCTTGATGCCTTTTGTTTCTAGAAATCTATCTATCTCCTTCTTAAATATATTCAGTGACTTGGCCTCCATAGCCTTCTTTGGTAGAGAATTCCACAGGTTCACAACCCTCTGAGTGAAAAAATTTCTCCTCATCTCGGTCCTAAATTTCCTACCCCATATCCTGAGACTGTGACCCCTTGTTCTAGACTTCACAGCCAAGGGAAACATCCTCCCCGCATCCAGTCTATCCAACCCAATCAGAATTTTATACATTTCAATGAGATCCCTTCTCATTCTTCTAAACTCGAGTGAATACAGGCCTAGTCGACCCAATCTCTCCTCATACGACAGTCCTGCCATTCCAGGAATCAGTCTGGTGAACCTTCGCTGCACTCCTTCTATGGCAAGTATATCCTTTCTTAGGTAATGAGACCAAAACTGCACACAATACCACCAAGGCCCCGTATAACTGTAGTAAGACATCCTTGCTCCTGTACTCAAATCCTCTTGCAATGAAGGCCAACATACCATTTGCCTTCCTAACTGCTTGCTGCACTTACATGTTTGCTTTCAATGACTGGTGTACAAGGACATCCAGGTTCCTTTGTACATCAATACTTCCCAAGCCATCACCATTTAAATAACACTTTGTCCCTATGTTTTTCCTACCAATGTGGATAACTTCACATTTAACCACATTATACTGCATCTGCCATGTGTTTGCCCACTCACTCAATCTATCTAAATCGCCTTGCAGCGTCTTTGCATCCTCCTCACAACTCACAATCCCACCTAGTTTTGTGTCATCAGCAAAATTCGAAATATTACATTTGGTTCCCTCATCCAAATCATTTATATATATTGTGAATAGCTGGGGCCCAAGCACTGATTCCTGTGGTACCCCACTAATCACTGCCCACCATCCCGAAAAAGACCCGTTTATTCCTACTCTCTTTCCTGTCAGTTAACCAATTTTCAATCCATGCCAGTACATAACCCCCAATCCTATGTGCTTTAATTTTGCACACTAACCTCTTATATGGGCCTTCTGTTTTTGGATGTAACTAATGGGGGTGAAATTTTACATTTATTTTTCTAAATCTATGGCCAGAATTCTTGTTTATTGCCTGAAACTATTTTATATTCAATCACTGAACATTTATTTGGGGATGAGTTTCCTGAACCGGGGATTCTTCCAGGGACATGGTTTGCCCAAGGGCACAGTAACTAATCTGGGGACTGTCCCTGGAAAATGGGGACACATGCCCCTCGAGTAGACTGTTGTGGTGAAGTTGATTTTACATTTGATTTGGGTACACATGACAGAGGCTCATGTTTACATGCTGCAGTCGTGCTGGTATCCATGTAAATTGGCTGCAGAATCAAAAACCTATTTAATCGCACATTCACAAGTGGACTGTGATATTTTGAAGGCATGTTGTATTGAGGCTGTGAGATTCAGATCTTCTGGTGGCAGCTGTCAGATCCATTGAATCTGACTCAGTATGCTGCTTGGTCAAACACAGTCGTTCTAAGTTGTGGTTGCAGATCGAAGGACACAGCAAAGACTGAGGGCTAGAAATGTTGTTGTGTCCCAGTAAGATGCTAACTTTTGAAAAGTGAGAAAAGTATCGCCAGGCGATAATCCTTTTTTCATCCTGGGAACTTCAGCTTTAGCGCTCCAAGAGGGAAGTCGATTTCTAAATCAAGCATCGACCACTGTCTTAGAGTGCTAAAGTGTGTGAGAGGGGCAGTAGCAGCAGAGTGCTGAAGAATGTTCAATGCAGTGTTGCCGGCATCAAAGGCTCCTTTCCTCGTTTAAAGGACCAATGATGGGTTGCAATGTACTTCTTCTTATTTCTGTGGGGCCACGCGACCTGCATGGCTTCCATTACAGCCCAAATCACTCTAAGAAGTGGAGGGCTGAGGAAGCGCACAGCCATCAGCCATCAACAACATTCAGCAGGCTCCAGAATGGTGCGAAGAATAAAGTTTGCCCTACCTGACCACCACTGCCTTTAACTATCGCTCCCCAAGCAGATAGCTGAAGTGACAATGCCTCCTGTTGCTGCTGTTGTTGACGCACTGTGATGCAGCAGGGGGCGGGACCGATTATCACATCCAGGATGATAATGGGCGCTGCACACCTGATGATGTCACGATCTACGGGCACAACAGAGCAAGGCGGTAAGTGTTAGCACCAGCGCAAAACTGCCAGCAAAGTTCACAGGAGTCGGTGAATTCAACACGCCCGATCAGTAACCCATTAACGCCTCATTACTGCACCCCTTCAGGCAGTAACAGGAGGCGCAAAGCAGCCAAATTTCCCTCCCCCGAGTCTCCACTGCTGCTGGATTTACAAAATTACGTAATTTATCTTCGTTATTGCCCTCTCTGAATGGATGCCATGCATCAGAAGTCAGAAGCACTACCACACAGTAACAGTGCCTGTACTACTGTCCACAAGGACTGTATTACATAGAAAAAAGCTGTATGTTATTTTATTAGTTCTACACTCAATCAGTGATAACAAAGAAAAGTTAATTTAATTATTGTGAATAATCTTCATTAAATTTTATTGCAAACTCTAGCAAGCCCAACGCTGGAGGGCACTACCATTTGTGGTCCTGACAGTTGCACTTCGAGGAATTTCAGGATATTTCCTGGGTCTACATCTCGATGCACTGGATTACCTGGATGCAGCAAATATTAGAAAATTGGCAGGTGGGAAAACCCACCCAATTTTTCTTCCACTTAAATTACTTGCAGGAAAATAATGCAGGTTTGTTGTGGAAAAATATTTCCGAGACTGTATAACATATAAAGATAGGTTTATTAAATCGGAGACAAAGCTTTGGGAGAAGTGTTAAAGACCCCTGTCTTTGAACCATCTTCTCAAATTGGTATCTGCAGTGAAGTCCTTTTATCTTACAAATTACGTCACTTTACAACACATGCTTTAGCACTACAAAGCTTTGACTTATCGAAGGCTAAGCTTTTGATACATAACCCATCCTGCATTGTGACAGGGCAGTATAAATGCATCAGTATTGTCCCTTACAAAATTAATTAAAGGGGAAAATAAAACAAATGTTTGGTCCCGCATACAATCAAATATATGTCCAAAAATCCGCTCCAACAATATTCCCCCTTTTGGTCCTGGAGGATGTTTACGAAATCCAGATGACCACAATGATAGTAGCATATATTCGTCCTTTGGGGTATGTTACTTCCCTGATGTTCCGTATGTCCACCTTGCCTGTAGCTCTCGGCTACCCTTCAAAGATAGTGGTCGGTGTCATTGTCGTCTGTTTCTTCATCCATGGTGTCTTCAGGTATTTCCATCAGGTGTGCTTCTTCTTCGGCGATTACACTGGCTACTGGCATCAGTCGAGCCATCATAACTTTACAGCAGATATTAAAACACCCGATAATCAGACAGCAAGTAATTATTATTACAACCAGAATAATTACTCCATGCATAAGATAGGACCCCCAGGATCCCCCTAACAGCCAGTCAAACCAGCCAGATCCTCCTGCTGTTGTGGATAACTTCTTTACTTCCCTTCTGATGTGGTCAACGAGGTTAGTTATGTTTTCTGAATTATCGGGAATGTAAGTGCAACATTCAGCTCCAATGAAGGCACATGTGCCCCCACTTTGTGCTAGTATATAATCTAGGGCCATTCGGTTCTGGAGTACCATTGTGTGTATGGCTACCATTTCAGCCGTTATGCCCTCTATTGCTTCAGCAGTGTCGTTAACTATCTGTTCCAGTACCCTCTCTAGGTTACGTAATTCATCCATGGTGCATCCTATCCTGAATGGGAGCATCATGACCCCAAATAGCCTCTCTACTGGGGTAAGATCTCGTCTTAGTCGACCTGGTGTCTGTACTTCTGCTAAAGTACGTACCCGTCCGACCAAAGGGACCACATATCCCAAATAACAGGACCCCCTCCAGTTCTGAGGCAACCAGGGGTAGGCCTTATGCCCGCACACAAAATAAGTGCCATTGTATGCTGTTAGATTCGATCCCAATCTCTCTCTCAGCCCCCATCGCCACCTAATCTTAGGGTACCAGTCCTGGCTACTTGTCTGATTCTTCAAACCCTCTATTTCAAAGAACCCCTGGTTTGTTGTTTCGCTGGCTATTATGTTCCACCTGGTGAGGTTAAAGTATTGCGTACAATTGCTATATCCTGCTACAAAACCTGTTTCCTCACCAGTCAGGTCTCTAGTGAAACAAATGTCAGCGGTGAGCCTTCCAACTTCTGAGGTGTTGGTCAAAACCAGGAACGGGGGTCGTACCGACCTATTGTATTCTGGCTGGTACCATCCGTCAAATGCATCCAAAAGGTAACCCCCCGATCTACACGTTTCTTTATCCCCACTCTGGTTCCAAGTATCATTTACTTCCCCTGTACCGTTTTGTCGCATTACCCACTCTGCTACTTATGAAATGTTAAGGGAGATTGACCTCAAAGGTATTTACATGTAACTCTCGTTTCGGTCTAGCTAGCAGGCCGGACCTAACACGAACTATGATAATCGCACCGATCGCAATATATAGTTTCATCTTATTACTCTATAATTAACAAATAGTCAAAGGCAAAATGGCCGTATGGCTTGCTTGAAGAATCTCTCGCTGTCAATCTGTAAATAGACAAACAACAACAACTAATACGTGTGCTAAACGGCTGGTTCAAAAACCTTAAGCTGGGTCCAATGCTTCCATTGTCCGTTCCCTTTAACATCGATGCAGGCACAAGTGTCCCTGCTGATTATAACCTCATACGGTCCTTTTTGGGGCAAACCCCGGTTTTCCCGAGAGGACCCTTACCATAACGCGACTTCCCGCCAACGGGACTTCAGGGAGCTTTGTAAGCTCCGCTTCCGCGTCTCTTTCTTCCTGATTGTCCTTAACTAATTTACGCATCCCTTTTAATTGAGTACTTAGTTCCAAAACATTTTGTCTTTTAATGGGCCTACAGAGGCCCCCCCTGTTATGATGTTCTCTGGTAATTGCATCGCCCTTCCTGTAATTAGTTCATAAGGAGTTAATCCGGTTGTCCGGTTTGTCGTGGCTCTTAACTTCATCAATATAATGGGTAATACTTCTGTCCACGTTTTTCCTGACGTTTGCATGGCCTTTGCCAGGGCGTTCTTAAGGGTACGGTTCATATGCTCTACCATCCCAGAACTCTGCGGGTGGTAGGGGATGTGGAATTTTTGTTTTATGTCCATCAGCTGGCATATTGTTTTTACAATTACCTTGTCGTTTCGTCTCCAAACGTTATCCTTCCCTTGCGTTGCGCCCTGCTTTGTCCACATACCTATTTCCTCCTCAGAAGTGTCCTGGTGTAGTTTCTCAATACTCACCTGTTCGTCCCGGGCCCCAGCGGCACTGACTTAATTTTAATAATTTAAAATCATTATCAATGGAGAGTGTTTTTTACCTCTTCAAATTCTTTTTTTTTTTCCAATTAAACCAATATCTTTTTCACAGCTGATATCAACTGGTATTTAGTAAGTTATGTCTTTATCCATCGCAAACACCCCTTCTCCCCCATGCTGTCATATAATCATGTACTACCCCGAATGCATATCTACTGTCCATATAGATATTAACAATCTTATTTTCCGATAATTCCAGTGCCCGGGTAAGGGCTACCAGTTCTGCCACTTGAGCTGACGACTCCCCATTAATTCGCCCTGATTCAACTGTCTCTAGATCCTGGTTAACTACGGCCCATCCGGTGCGAGGTAGTCCCTCTACGTATTTTCGTGAGCCGTCCACAAACAAGGTTTGTTCTGCGGTTTGAAGGGGGGCGTCTTTTATTCTATCCTCTTCCATATCCTCACATACTTCTTCGCAAAAGTGGGGTTCCCCTTCACCCATTATACCTTCTGCGGTGTTGTTTCCTACATCCCTAATTATGGTTACCACTTTGTTGGGTGTTAAGAGGACTGCTTCCCACTTTGCCCGTCTCATATTAGATACGGTTCTCAGTTTTCCTGTGTTTAACATTTCTACCAATGTGTGTTTAGTGTGGAGAATGATGTTTCCAGTCATCACCACAGGCTCGTTTATTTTTACCGCCCAAGCTGCGCAATCTAGCGCGGCTATACATCTGGATAACCCAGTCACCACTGGGCTTTCGGTGGTAGAGTAATAGGCTATAGGTCTCGTTTTATCCCCATGATCTTGGGTGACCACGGCCATATAGAACCCACCTTCATTGTTACAGTGGATGTGGAAATCCTTACTCATGTCAGGCAGTCCCAATCCAGGTGCGGAAACTAGTTCTGACTTGAGTTTACTATACGCCTGTTCTTGTTCAGGGCCCCACTCTATGAGGTCTAGGGCCAGTTTCCCCCCTTTCACTAATCTTTGTATTGGCTCAGCAATTTTTGCAAAATCAGGAATAAAGTTCCGGCTGTAATTAAAGAGGCCCAGTACCTTCCTCACCCCCCTTACCGTTACTGGTCTAGGCATGTCCTTGACAGCCTTTTTCCTATCCGAGGGCATTTCTTTCAGCCCCTTGAGAGGCAGTACCTGGGCCTTTTTGGGGAGTTAGTGGTGCTAACTGTTTCTTTTAAGATACCCTTTTCCACTAGCCCTTTTACTATTTCTACAACCGCTGTTCTAGCTTCAGGTCTTATAGGGTATTGTGGCAAGTCCCCCTTTTCTGCCCTCCTCCTGTTCCCGTGGCAGAGACCTTTTCCTGCTTTATCTTTTTCTTTTCTAAACTGCTAAAGCTTACTGTTTTAGCCTTTTTCAAAAGTCCCTTTTACACCTTCACAGATAGCTCACCACTCGCCCATGAGTTTGACCTAATCCCTGAAGGTATTTCTAAATTTAAAACTCTTTTTTTTTACTGAGCTAGAAGCTTTCGTGTCAAGGTTTTACACAAAGGAAAATGGGAGCGTTTTAAAAGGCATTCTTTATCTCATTACTGGACTAAATTTATGTCTTTCAACCCAATTGCATGTTTTCTTTCGACAAGTAAGTGAGCGTGTCAAATTCTTTTTTTTTTACTACCGGGACCATGTATTTTTATCTTTTACTCAACAAACCTATCCTTTGTGCATTTCCTAGCTCCGTAACTTATCATCCGAATATATCCACACCTTCGTTTCTAACTTAAAATGTAATACCAAAAGGGTCACAGTTTCTTAAACTTCCCACATACAGGACAACACTACGAAGGGTTAAAAAAAAACATTTCACTCTGTTTGGAAAGAGTGGTTGGAGCTAAAACAGGCAGGCAACTCCACACCTTCTTAAAACAGGCTTTCATTCATTCCACAGTCAAAATTACTCGAGTACTCTCTTCATTCAAAATAGACACTCACAAAAGTCTCTCTTCATTCAACAAAGCTTATGTCTGGATCCATATGTCACTTAAGATAGTCACTATCAGCTTTTATATGGCATTACGTAATTACGCAAATTACAATTAATGATAGGAATTAATTAATGACCCAGGCAGCCCGCGTTTTACATTCCCTTCCTTACCTTCCATGTTCGCCAGTCTCGGACGTTTCCCTTTGTTTCTGTAATACTCACGGCCACGACTACTCTGTGGAGACCCTTTGTCTTCGCAACAAAGCTAGCGTGTTTCCTTACCACCAGAGTTTTCGGCTCTAGGTTGGATCGATCAGTTCCCTTCTGCACCGACCTTATTTACTAAAGGGACAACTCAAACTGGTTAGTCAGCCTCTTCCCGCTATCTCTTTACTCGTATCTTATACACTGTCCCGTCGTGCCCGTACACCTCTCTTTTCAGTCTCTAACACCAGATTCCAGATACTGTCTTAAGTGATCACGTCTGATCAGACAGTATCCTGTCGTGACGCCATTTTGTTGTGGAAAAATATTTCCGAGACTGTATAATATATAAAGAGAGGTTTATTAAATCGGAGACAAAGCTTTGGGAGAAGTGTTAAAGACCCCTGTCTTTGAACCATCTTCTCAAATTGGTATCTGCAGTGAAGTTCTTTTATCTTACAAATTACGTCACTTTACAACACAAGCTTTAGCACTACAAAGCTTTTACTATCGAAGGCTAAACTTTTGATATATAACCTATCCTGCATTGTGACAGGGCAGTATAAACAAGTGCAGGCTTTTGACACCGGTATAAACAAACATACCCAGCACTTAACTCTCCAGTGTTCATAATGCATCAGTATTGTCCCTTACAAAATTCATTTAAAGGGAAAAATAAAACAAATGTTTGGTCCCGCATACAATCAAACATATGTCCAAAAATCCGCTCCAACAAGGTTTCTTTACAGTCATGTGCTCCCACCTTCCCAAAGTTAAGAAATTCACAGTGCTGAGTTGATCTAGTACTCTTGGATGCAGAGCCAGGAACATCTCCCCTTATCTGTTGCGTATCAGACAGGCATACTATTGACTGCAATAAAATCAAGTAAATTAAGTCATAAAGTGAACCTTTCAACCTTGTGAAAATAATTAACATCTGCAGACGCTTGACTCAGGCTTCACTAATCCAAAAGTCTCTCTGCCTGGAGAAAGGCCTTAAACCTAATCATATTGATAGATCTGCTTTGACAGCTAAGAATAAGAAAGATAACCCACATTTTATGTATGCTAAAACAATAGAAATTGATGTTAATTATTTTAGTCATATTAAATTATCCAACATTGAGGTCTGGATTTTTGGTTGCCTAACGTCTTATTTTAGCAGCCAGTGGGAGCGTTAATGGGTGCATTAGAAGTTTCCGACCGAGAGTGCAGCATTTAGCACCCCAACCAAAAATTCATTAGAGGCTCATCGGGAGCGCAAACCAGTGGCACCTGGCTGCTGACAATCACTCCGATGATGCCGTATTCCTGGTGCAACGCCTATGCTTGAGCCCCGGTCGGAAAATTAGGTGCGGCCGCCTCATTTAATGGCCACCAAGAACGTCCGAAAAAACAGTCGGTATATGCTTGCAGAGTCGTTAACTGGTGGCTACTTAAAGGGATGAGGAAGTATTTCCCTCAGATGTCACAGTCAGTGCAACATTTACACACAGCATGGTGGTGAGCCTGAGTTTGCGACAGCAAACCAATTGAGCTTGAGAAAAACTTATTTCTAAAACTTTAATGGGGTCATTACTTGTTCGCCAGTGTCACATTCTACATGCTCTAGCAAGGCATTGTGAAGAGAGAAGGGCTATTGGTTATGTTAGTGATCAAAGGAGCAGGGCCCCTATCGTCGGGGCAGGAGACCTTACCCCCCATGGTTTTACAGGCGGCAACGCTCATACTTGGACATCTCCGAGGAGCAGTATGTCAGAAGGTTACGCTTCCGAAAGGAGGTCGTTACAGAGATATGCCATCTCTTGCAGGAAGACCTGCAGCCTCACATCGGCACCAGGACTGTGCTGCTCATTGCAGCGAAGGTCACGGTGGCACTCACCTTCTATGCCTCTGGTTCCTTCCAGGATGCATCAGGGGACATATGCTGCATCTCACAATTTGCAGCACATTGTTGCATCTGCGACGTCACATAGGCTGTGTACACCCATCAAATGGATTTCATTACTGTAATGACTCAGGAGTCTTGTTACTGTAAACGGCCTCAGGTGTAAACCTGATCCAACTTTATTCGCGCCCAAAGTACCCGCGTGACTTGGTACCCGCGTTTATATACCAGTGACCGCGCACACGCGCGTACAGCCCAATGACCTCTGACAGTGGCACCCTCTGGTGTATGGTGACCCCAAGCATCAATACCTAACAACATCCCCTTTCAAGATACTAATATCAGTCTCTTTACAAATGAAGACGGTCTGGGACTTTCCTCTCACGAGTTGATCATCTCAGTTCAACTTCAGTTCTAGGCGAGCGTTCTGAGTCAGTTGTGACTGAAGGCTGAGTAACCGATCTGATGGGAGTGGTAATGACCACATCAGAGACTGGTGGTCCAGTTTCAAGAATGACAGCAAAGTCCTCTGAGGAATGAACATTGGTTGGTTGGTCACTGGCTGCATCTTCCTTAAATGGTTCCAGTTCATTCGTGTGCCGCAGTCTTACCTGATCAACAAGTTTCCTGCATGTTTGCCCATTCTTGAGCATGACAATAAACACTCTGTTACCCTCCTTGGCTGTAACAGTGCCGGCGATCCACTTTGAACCTTGACCATAGTTCAGTACATAAACCGGATCATTGACAGAGATGTCACGTGACATAGCAGCATGATCATGATACCCTTGCTGACTTTGACGTCTGTTTTCAACATGATCATTCAAATCGGGATGAACAAGAGAAAGCTTGGTCTTGAGATTTCTCTTCATCAGTAGTTCAGCAGGGGAGACCCCAGTAAGCATATGAGGCCTTGTCCTGTAACTGAGCAGTATACAGGACAACCGAGTCTGCAGTGAACCCTGAGTTACACATTTCATACTCTGCTTTATTGTTTGAACAGCACGCTCTGCTTGACCATTAGAAGCAGGTTTGAATGGAGCTGACGCCACATGTCTAATATGTGAATTTCATGAACTCCTGAAACTCAAGACTTGTGAAGCAGAATCCGTTGTCACTCACAACAATGTCAGGCAAATCATGAGTAGCAAACATGACATGAAGGCTCTCAACAGTAGCTGTAGATGTACAGGATGACATAATAATGCACTCTATCCACTTTGAATATGCATCCACCACAACAAAAAACATCTTTCCCAGGAAAGGACCCGCAAAATCGATGTGTATTCTCGACCATGGTTTAGATGGCCATGACCAAAGACTCAGCGGAGATTCCGCTGCTACTTTACTTAGCTGCATACAAGTATTGCACTGATGCACACATGATTCCAGATCAGAGTCAATTCCAGGACACCAAACATGAGCCCTAGCAATGGCTTTCATCATGACAATACCGGAATAAGTGCTGTGTAGTTCACTTACAAATTTTTCTCTACCTTTCTTCGGCATAATGATACGATTACGCCACAGTAAACAATCTGACTGAATGGACAGCTCATCTTTGCGACATTTGTAAGGTTTGGTCTCATCACACATTTCCAAAGGTATTGCAGACCAATCCCCACTAAGGACACAACTTTTCACAACCGGTAAAATAGGGTCATGGCTGGTCCAGATCCTAACTTGTTGAGCAGTGACAGGAGTTCCTTCACTCTCAAAAGCACCCATTACTAACAGTAGATCTGCAGGTTGAGGCATCTCCACCACAGGTGTGGGCAAAGGCAGATGACTCAGTGCATCGGCACAATTCTCAGTGCCCGGTCTATGATGAATAGCATAATCATAGGCAGACAATGTCAATGCCCACCTCTGGATACAAGATGATGCATTGGTATTAATACCTTTGTTTTCCAAAAACAATGAAATGAGTGGCTTGTGATCCGTTTCGAGATCAAAACAAAGACCAAACATGTACTGATGCATCTTTTTTATCCTATACACACAGGCCAAAGCTTCTTTTTCTACCATGCTGTAAGCTCTTTCCGCCTTTGACAAACTTCTCGAAGCATACGAAACAGATTGTAGTTTACCCGATTCATTTGCTTGTTGGAGTACAGAGCCAACCCCATTTGATGAAGCATCACAGGCCAATACAAAATGCTTACACGGATCATAATGATCCAGCAACTTGTTTGAACAGAGCAGATTCATAGCTTTCTCCAAGGCTCTATCTTGAGACACACCCCAGACTCAACTGTCGCCTTTTCAGAGTAGCATATGCAGTAGCTCTAATAAAGTGCTCAATCTGGGTAAGAAATGACCAAAGTAGTTGAGTAGCCCAAGGAATGAATGCAGCTCCGTCACATTCTGAGGCCTGGGTGCATTTTAGATGGCCTTGGTTTTTGAATCAGTAGGCCTGATGCCATCAGCAGCAATCTTCCTCCCCAGGAATTCAACTTCAGGTGCCATGAAGACTGTAAGAATGAAAAACCTTAATTAAGGGTAAAGAAATTTGATGTAATTAAAATACAAAGTAAGAAAGGCAGAGAAAGATTTAAAATGCGTTCATGGTAGAATAGCTGAATTAGGCAAAAACACTAAGGTCAGAGAAATTCTCTTAGGAGATAAAAACACCCACAAGATTTATGTAGACAGCTCACAGAAATAATGAGAGGTGGCCACAATGTTCCAGCCACATGAGATAACAGGGACAATGCCTCTTTTCAGCAGAGGGTAGCCATATGTCTGCCAAGGACATTAGTCTGAGAATTAGCCTTGGAAGACGTTCCCAGAAATGTAACACATAACCTGTAGGGGGCTTTTCCCGAGCGACAGTCGCCAGAACTGAATGTACCAATGGAATCATTAGAAATTACTATAACCAATAAAATTAATGTAACTGTACCACCTAATGAAATTGCTGTAACCTGTATTCACCAATGGAACACTTCCCCACGTAGTTCCACCATTTTGACCGTATCTGAACTGTATAAGAATGTAACTGTGTAGCTTGTCCCATAAGATCGGCGTGGAGAGTTCTCAGTAACAGTATTGATGTAGCCAGATCTCCCTTGATTAATCAGGTTTTAATAAACAACTCTTTTCTCTATAAAAGACTTTTTGTGTGAATGTTATATTTTTAATACTCCACAACATTATGGCGTCACGAACAGGAGTACAACGGGCAGTCTACAGACAGATGTATACAAATCTATCACGAGTGAGTATCTTCAACTATCACTCATAATCCGATGTGAGCCGTTACGAGACGTGTCTGTAGCCTGGGTACTTGAATCTGTGAAAGGTCTGTTATGGTGTAAAAGACTTGGGGGAATTGGGAAGTCACGATAGACACTATCAGAAGGCATCAATGTGGAAGTGGCCTCTAAGTTCAAGGGGAACCAGGTAGAGCAACCATTAGTATCTAGAATACAGATAAATCGATACGGGATTTCAGTCTCTAGGCATAGGGGAAACCGATTAGAGGGACAATCAGTATCTAGAGATAGAGTTTTAATCGGTAAGAAGTCAGTCCCACTGTTAAGTGATACAAGTGGGAAGATGGTCAGTATCTATGAATACAGTGAAACCGATATAAGGGTAGACGTACCAAATTGATTATGGCGTGTACAGATATATTACATTGGGGGCTGGATGGCTCGCTTAGCAGATATTTTTCGGACAACCATAAAAAAACCTGATTGTGACTATCTTAAGTGACGTATGGATCCAAAAATAGAGCCGGCCAAACAATAAGCTTTGTTGAATGAAGAGAGACTTTTGTGAAAGTCTGTCTTTGAATGAAAGTGCTTGTGTGATTTTTGACTGTGGAATATTTGAGGTGGCAATTAATGAATTTTTCATGTGTCTGAAAGCCTGTTTGAAAAAATAGTGGAGCTGTCTGTTTGTTTTAGCTCCACCCACTTTTTCAGACAGAGTGAAAGTTTTTTGTTAACCCTTTGTAGTGTTGTCCTGTATGTGGGAAGTTTTAAGAAAGTGTGAACCTAGAATTGAATTACATTTTAAGTTAGAAACATAGGTGCGGATTTATTCGGATGATACGTTACGGAGCTAGGAAATGCACAAAGGATAGGTTTGTTGAGCAAAAGATAAAAAATGCGTGCTCCCATTGGTTTTAATAAAATAATTTCGACATGCTCACTTATTTGTCAAAAGAAAACACGTAATCATTGATTACATTGGGTTGAAAGGCAATAAATTTAGTCTAGGAATGAGATAAAGAACGGAGAAGGGAAGTTGCAATGCCTTTAAAAGAAATCTGCGTGGGTCTCTCAAGGCTGCGGGCTGGGGAAGTACTCCCCCATTTTTCTTTGTGTAAAACCTTGATGCGAAAGCTTCTAGCTCAGTAAAAAGAGATTTCAATAAAAGATTGGCCGTATAATATTTGAATTGGGATTTTGAGATATTTCAGGTGCTTCTCCTTGATAAACATTTTGGTTGTATTGGAAAATCTTGGGTTTGGAAGCCTTTTAATAAAAGTACGCAAACTGCGTCAGAAGCTGAAGCTTAAAAATATGAAATTTATGAGATACTGTATCACAAAATTGAAGTTACAGAGCAAAAAATTAGAGTTTTTGATGTTCAGCTTCTAAAACAGAAGTTAGGCACGTAATTATAAAACAAGTACTTTGCATTCTGTGATCTGTGAATCACTATAAGCATAAATGAGAAGACCAATATTAAAAAAAACACAGTATTACCATATTTGACATTTTGTAATCTAACAATAAATACAAAAATTACAAAGGGGGAGCAGAAATTAGGATGGGAACAGTGAAGAGTTAATTTTGTTGTGAAGGTTTCAAGTACCAATGGTTAAGAAAAGACATCCTAGACTGGATAATGTGAAATGAGAAAGGACTAATTAGCAATCTTGTTGTGCGAGGCCCCTTGGGGAAGAGTGACCATAATATGGTAGAATTCTTTATTAAGATGGAGAGTGACACAGTTAATTCGGAAACTAGGGTCCTGAATTTAAGGAAAGGTAACTTTGATGGTATGAGGAATGAATTGGCAAAGGATACTTAAAGGGTTGATGGTGGATAAGCAATGGCAAACATTTAAAGATCATATGGATGAACTTCAACAATTGTACATCCCTGTCTGGAGTAAAAGTAAAACGGGGAAGGTGGCTCAACCGTGGCTAACAAGGGGAATTAAGGATAGTGTTAAAGCCAAGGAAGAGGCATATAAATTGTCCAGAAAAAGCAGCTAACCTGAGGACTGGGAGAAATTTAAAATTCAACAGAGGATGACTAACGGTTTAATTAAGAGGGGGGAAATAGAGTACGAGAGGAAGCTTGCAGGGAACATAAAAACTCACTGCAAAAGCTTCTATAAATATGTGAAGAGAAAAAGATTAGTGAAGACAAATGTAGGTCCCTTGCAGTTGGATTCAGGTGAATTTATAATGGGGAACAAAGAAATGGCAGACAATTGAACAAATACTTCGGTTCTGTCTTCATGAAGGAAGACACAAATAACCTTCCGAATGTACTAGGGGACAGTGGGTCTATTGAGAAGGAGGAACTGAAGAAAATCCTTATTAGTCAGGAAATTGTATTAGGGAAATTGATGGGATTGAAGGCCGATAAATCCCCAGGGCCTGATAGTCTGCATCTCAGAGTACTTAAGGAAGTGGTCCTAGAAATAATGGATGCATTGGTGATCATTTTCCAACAGTCTATCGACTCTGGATCAGTTCCTATGGACTGGAGGGTAGCTAATGTAACACCACTTTTTAAAAAAGGAGGGAGAGAGAAAACGGGTAATTATAGACTGGTTAGCCTGACGTCAGTAGTGGGGAAAATGTTGGAATCAATCATTAAGGATGAAATAGCAGCACATTTGGAAAGCTGTGACAGGATCGGACCAAGTCAGCATGGATTTATGAAAGGTAAAAAATCATGCTTGATGAATCTTCAGGAATTTGTTGGGGATGTAACTAGCAGAGTGGACAAGAGAGAACCAGTGGATGTGGTGTATTTGACTTTCAAAAGGCTTTTGACAAGGTCCCGCACAAGAGATTTGTGTGCAAAATCAAAGCGCATGGTATCGGGAGTAATGTACTGACGTGGATAGAGAACTGGTTGGCAGACAGGAAGCAGAGATAAACGGGTCCTTTTCAGAATGGCAGGCAGTAACTAGTGGAGTGCCGCAGGGTTCAGTGCTGGGACCCCAGCTCTTTACAATATACATTATCGATTTAGATGAAGGAATTGAGTGTAATATCTCCAAGCTTGCAGAAGGCACTAACCTGGGTGGCGGTGTGAGCTGTGAGGAGGACGCTAAGAGGCTGCAGGGTGACTTATACAGGTTAGGTGAGTAGGAAAATGCATGGCAGATGCAGTATAATGTGGATAAATGTGAGGTTATCCATTTTGGGGGCAAAAACACAAAGGCAGAATATTATCTGAATGGCGGCAGATTAGGAAAAGGGGAAGTGCAACGAGACCTGGGTGTCATGGTTCATCAGTCATTGAAAGTGGGCATGCAGGTACAGCAGGCGGTGAAGAAGGCAAATGGTATGTTGGCCTTCGTAGCTAGGGGATTTGAGTATAGGAGCAGGGAGGTCTTACTACAGTTGTACAGGGCCTTAGTGCGGCCTCACCTGGAATATTGCGTTCAGTTTTGGTCTCCTAATCTGAGGAAGGACATTCTTGCTATTGAGGGAGTGCAGCGAATGTTCACCAGACTGATTCCAGGGATGGCTGGACTGTCATATGAGGAGAGACTGGCTTTTATTCACTGGAGTTTAGAAGGATGAGAGGGGATCTCATAGAAACGGATAAGATTCTGACGGGACTGGACAGGTTTGATGCGGGAAGAATGTTCCTGATGTTGGGGAAGTCCAGAACCAGGGGACATAGTCTTAGGATAAGGGGTAGGCCATTTAGGACTGAGATGAGGAGAAACGTCTTCACTTGGAGAGTTGTTAACCTGTGGAATTCCCTGCCGCAGAGAGTTGTTGATGCCAGTTCATTGGATATTTTCAAGAGGGAGTTAGATATGGCCCTTACGGCTAAAGGGATCAAGGGGTATGGAGAGAAAGGAGGAAATGGGTACTGAGGACATGATCAGCCATGATCTTATAGAATGGTGGTGCAGGCTCGAAGGGCTGAATGGCCTACTCCTGCACCTATTTTCTATGTTTCTATGTTACAACAAAATGAGATACATTTAAAATAAAAAATTAAATCTGATCTCTTAAAAAAAAAAGAAATAAAACTAAAAGGTTTGGAAACAATCTAGAAATTCCTTCAGGGATCAGGTCAAACTCCTGGGCAAGTGGGGAACTATCTGCGAAAGTGTAAAAGGGACTTTGGAAAAATTAAAATGTTAAAACGCAGGCTTTAGCAGTTTAAAACAAAGGACAATATAAGTTGAACTTGTGACTTCAGATATGGTGATTGAAGAACCACAGAAAGTGAGATGTAATGGCCTTGAAACTGGAACATTTGAGATACCGGAAAGCAGCTTTGAAAGCCTATGTGCTAGACTCTGTTCTAGTTATGGAAAAGACACTTGAGATAACGGAAAGCAGGATTTAAAGTAAATCCCAAAAAGGCACAAATCAGACAAACTGTGGTACAGTACCTGGGACACGAAATATCCCAAGGAACTCATCATCATCATCATAGGCAGTCCCTCGGGATCGAGGAAGACTTGCTTCCACTCCTGAAGTGAGTTCTTTGGTGGCTATATAGTCCAATACGAGATCCACAGGCTCTGTCACAGGTGGGACAGATAGTCATTGAGGGAAGGGGTGGGTGGGACTAGTTGCCGCACGCTCTTTCCGCTGCCTGCGCTTGATTTCTGCATGCTCTCGCGATGAGACTCGAGGTGCTCAGTGCCATCTCGGATGCACTTCCTCCACTTAGAGCGGTCTTGGTTTTGGGACTCCCAGGTGTCAGTGGGGATGTCGCACTTTATTAGTGAGGCTTTGAGGGTGTCCTTGTAGCGATTCCGCTGCCCCCCCTTGGCTCGGTTGCCTTGAAGGAGCTCCGAGTAGAGCGCTTGCTTTGGGAGTGTCGTGTCAGGCATGCGGACTGTTAGCGTTAGTGTTTTCTTAGAAGAATCACTCAACACTCAGAGTCGGTTCCAATGCTGATGCGGCTTTTATTACGCTCAGCGGGGAGGAAAAACTCAGGACCGTATCCAGGTTTCTCTCCACAGAACAAAGGGTTACATGCACCTTTATATGTTTCACAACAGTTACAAAACAGTTTACTACAGCTACACAGCCCATCACGGCTGGACACAAGCCAATCACAACGATTATAGATTACATATAGGTTCTTTTAACCCAATAGAATTCCCCTAGTATCCAGGGAACCATATGTTCGGTTATTGTCAGCTTGGGCTGATCGATGACTTTATAGGTTCTCTCCCTAGTTCTTTCATCTGGGAGAAATAATTGATTTATAACCTTGTTTACAGGAGATGGTTTCCCTCTTATCTTTCTTCCTGGGGAATTAATTGGTTTATGACCTTGTTCACAGGAGATGGTTTCCTTCTTATCTCTGTCTTCCCGCATCCCAGGCATTCCTACAGTGGGCCTCACAGGGTTATTGCTTGGTCATTGAACGTTCAACAGTTCACAGCTTGACTACCTGATTTCCCATCATGCCTGGGCAGCCATTTTATGTGTGTGTCCATTTTAAGCTTATGTGAGTTTTGATATATCTAGCAGGTGCCTAATGCCTAGTATTCTGGTATATTCTAAAGGTGCCTACCTCCTACAACACGGACTATGTGGCCTGCCCAGCGGAGCTGATCAAATGTGGTCAGTGCTTCAATGCTGGGGGTGTTAGCCTGAATGAAAACGCTGATGTTCCCAAGGAACTAGGACCATGTCCAATGAAAAGAAGGAGGCCATTAGGATTATGCCCTGACCAAAAATGTTTCTAAACTGGGCCTTTATTCACTGGAGTTTAGAAGGATGAGAGGGGATCTCATAGAAACGTATAAGATTCTGATGGGACTGGACAGGTTAGATGCGGAAAGAATGTTCCCGATTTTGGGGAAGTCCAGAACCAGGGGACACAGTCTTAGGATAAGGTGTAGGCCATTTAGTACTGAGATGAGGAGAAACGTCTTCACTCAGAGAGTTATTAACCGATGGAATGCCCTGCCGCGGAGAGTTGTTGATGCCAGTTCATTGGATATATTCAAGAGGGGGTTAGATATGGCCCTTATGGCTAAAGGGATCAAGGGATATGGAGAGAAAGCAGGAAAGGGGTACTGAAGGAATGATTAGCCATGATCTTATTGAATGGCTTGAAGGGCTGAATGGCCTACTCCTGCACCTATTTTCTATGTTTCTATGTTTCTATATGAGTGACATATGCACCATGGTGTAAATTGGACTCATGGGGACACCTTCAATTAGTTTAGTTTGTTTTGCGCAGGCATTTGCCACCCCTCTGCCTCAGCCTCCTCCCTCACCTACTGCTCCTCCTCAATGGTTCCTCAGTGGCTGCAGCAAGGCTGCTTGAGGGCTGCTCTGTGTCTGATGAATGCAAGTCAGCTGGACTAGGAGGACGCCTTGGTGCAGCAGTGGGCTTGGAGGGCATGACTGCTGACTACACCGCCTCAGGCTGGGTGGCAGCAGTGTGGGATGGCAGGGGTGCAGGCCGTGTCGGGTGCAATGGCGAACTGGCACTGGCAGGAGCCGGAATGCAGTCATAGAAACATAGAAACATAGAAACATAGAAAATAGGTGCAGGAGTAGGCCATTCGGCCCTTCTAGCCTGCACCGCCATTCAATGAGTTCATGGCTGAACATGTAACTTCAGTACCCCATTCCTGCTTTCTCACCATAACCCTTGATTCCCCTAGTAGTAAGGACTTCATCTAACTCCTTTTTGAATATATTTAGTGAATTGGCCTCAACAACTTTCTGTGGTAGAGAATTCCACAGGTTCACTACTCTCTGGGTGAAGAAATTCCTCCTCATCTCGGTCCTAAATGGCTTCCCCCTTATCCTTAGACTGTGTCCCCTGGTTCTGGACTTCCCCAACATTGGGAGCATTCTTCCTGCATCTAACCTGTCTAACCCCGTCAGAATTTTAAACGTTTCTATGAGGTCCCCTCTCATTCATCTGAACTCCAGTGAATACAAGCCCAGTTGATCCAGTCTTTCTTGATAGGTCAGTCCCGCCATCCCGGGAATCAGTCTGGTGAACCTTCGCTGCACTCCCTCAATAGCAAGAATGTCCTTCCTCAGGTTAGGAGACCAAAACTGTACACAATACTCCAGGTGTGGCCTCACCAAGGCCCTGTACAATTGTAGCAACACGTCCCTGCCCTTGTACTCAAATCCCCTCGCTATGAAGGCCAACATGCCATTTGCTTTCTTAACCGCCTGCTGTACCTGCATGCCAACCTTCAATGACTGATGTACCATGACACCCAGGTCTCTTTGCACCTGCCCTTTTCCTAATCTGTCACCATTCAGATAATAGTCTGTCTCTCTGTTTTTACCACCAAAGTGGATAACCTCACATTTATCCACATTATACTTCATCTGCCATGCATTTGCCCACTCACCTAACCTATCCAAGTCGCTCTGCAGCCTCATAGAATCCTCCTTGCAGCTCACACTGCCACCCAACTTAGTGTCATCCGCAAATTTGGAGATACTACATTTAATCCCCTCGTCTAAATCATTAATGTACAGTGTAAACAGCTGGGGCCCCAGCACAGAACCTTGCGGTACCCCACTAGTCACTGCCTGCCATTCTGAAAAGTCCCCATTTACTCCTACTCTTTGCTTCCTGTCTGACAACCAGTTCTCAATCCATGTCAGCACACTACCCCCAATCCCATGTGCTTTAACTTTGCACATTCATCTCTTGTGTGGGACCTTGTCGAAAGCCTTCTGAAAGTCCAAATATACCACATCAACTGGTTCTCCCTTGTCCACTCTACTGGAAACATCCTCGAAAAATTCCAGAAGATTTGTCAAACATGATTTCCCTTTCACAAATCCATGCTGACTTGGACCTATCATATTACCTCTTTCCAAATGCACTGCGATGACATCCTTAATAATTGATTCCATCATTTTACCCACTACCGATGTCAGGCTGACCGGTCTGTAATTCCCTGTTTTCTCTCTCCCTCCTTTTTTAAAAAGTGGGGTTACATTGGCTACCCTCCACTCCATAGGAACTGATCCAGAGTCAATGGAATGTTGGAAAATGACTGTCAATGCATCCACTATTTCCAAGGCCACCTCCTTAAGTACTCTGGGATGCAGTCCATCAGGCCCTGGGGATTTATCGGCCTTCAATCCCATCAATTTCACCAACACAATTTCCCGACTAATAAGGATTTCCCTCAGTTCCTCCTCCTTACTAGACCCTCCGACCCCTTTTATATCCGGAAGGTTGTTTGTGTCCTCCTCAGTGAATACCGAACCAAAGTACTTGTTCAATTGGTCCGCCATTTCTTTGTTCCCCGTTATGACTTCCCCTGATTCTGACTGCAGGGGACCTACGTTTGTCTTTACTAACCTTTTTCTCTTTACATGAGGAAGAACAGCACCTTCCATTTTGGGGTGGCGCAAGAGCATCAGGAGCAACATGTGTCCCCACGGATTGCTGACCTGATGCGGCACCATCTATTCCCTGTCTGACTGTGGGGAAGACAGTGAGGATAGCGGCAGATACAACTTGCATGACATCACACTGAGACTGAAAAAATGCAGGGAGCGTCTGAAATGCTGCAGTCTGCACTTGAACAGCTGCAGTCTGAGAGTGCATGCCAGCAACAGTGTCTGTATGACCACAGAGACCTTGCGTGGCTTTGGCCTGTGATGTCATGGCTGCTGCCATGTCAACGATGGCAGGCGCTATCACCTCTGGGACCCCACTGTCGCTCACTGAGGCCATTTGCCAGTCTAGTCAGGCAAGGATGGTCTCGGTGGATATCTGAGAGGCGCAGTCCATGCTGGAGGCAGCCTCCACCACACTCACTCCAAGCGGAGCCACGCTCTGCAGCACAGTCCTCAGTGCACCCATCATCTCACAGTATATCTGCGATGACTCCCTGTTCAGCACTTCCCAATCGAGGTCCTCACCTGCCTGACTCTTAGCAGTGCTCCCAGGCCGACTTACCCTCTGGAGTACTGGCCCCTGAGTTTCCCCTCGCGCTGCATGTTGCTGCAGGCCACTGAGTCCAGGAGCGTCAGGATCTGGAAAGCCACGGAAGTTGCTGATCTCTTACCCCAAGCTGCTATCCCCACTCAAGGGCACTGGTGTCGGGTCCCAGTCGGTGGCCACACACATCCCGACATCTTTCTCAATCCATCCCCTCGTGTGGGGACAGTGGTTGACGGGCATGCTGCGGCACATTTGGTTCATCATCTGTAAACAATAAGCAACACAAGTGTGGGTAGCAGTTGGGAAGGGGGCAGGAAAGTAAGAAGTTGGGGGCATTGTTATTTTGCAGATACATGCATGTGAGATGAAGGGCGAGGAGTGTTGCAGAAAATAGACAGTTTATTCACAAACCATCAGTGACCTGCGGGGGCTCTGCCTCTCCGGCCACCACTGCTGGACCTTTGAGGGTAGACACTCGCTCCTCAATGTTAGTGATGTCCTGAAGACCTGGTTCCCCTCTTCCTATCTGCACTGCCCTTGCCTGTTGTGGGCAAACTTGGCCTGCAATGAGCAAAACAAGATGTTGTGTTTGGGGCTACTGGTGTGCAGCATCTATCTGTAGTAAGTGATTTGCTACTGATGTCGCGAGGTGTGAATGTCTATATCTCAGACTGCGTGGCAGCTCACAGTAGATGTGTAAAAGATGGGGTCTGGGCATAAGGAGGTACGAGTAAGTATGATGCTGATCACATATGGAGAGTTAAAAAGTGTTGTTTGTGTCCTCAGGCTGAGTCGGGAGCTAGAAGGTGAGAGACGCTTGGATGAACGGGGTATTTCTGGGGAGGCTGTAGAGAACTTTGAGGGTGTGTACAGAAACATGGAGCATGGCCTGGCACAGGTAGAGAAGATGTGGGCAGTGTCAAGCAGAGAGGCTCACATGAAGGCATTGCAAGGATAATGTAACGGGTACTCACCCTGATGATTCTAGTCAGGTCATTGAATTTCTTCTGACATTGAGTGACCATCCTGGGCACCGTGCCATGGACAGAGACATGCCGCGACACCTGTCGCCATAGCCTCCTGAAGACTCTGGGGTGTGGCCTTCGTCCCCCTCTAGGCAGCAGGGTATATTGGCATCCAGGAGCGCCTCAAGGGCTGCAGCTGTGAAGCGGTGTGCACGTTGTCCAATTGCGTCCCCATCCATCCTCCCGGACTCAGGTGAGTGAGAGTCTTGAAGTGCGCATGCTTATAGTTGAGTTGCCGTGCCTTTAAGACTCGGCTGTTCCCGAGGTCTGACTCGGAGTTCCGCGCATGCGCAAAATTCCACCAAATTTACCGACCAAACTTTTGTGATGACCCCCCCCCCAAGCTCTGGTGTGCTATAACTGATTTAGTGCTCCTGTCAGTTCTTCGGCCGAATCTGACGAATTTCTGGGCGGAGGGTGCAAACTTTTTCAAGGCACTAAAATTACCGCTCCGCCTGGGTTACCGCCCCAAATGAGGCATGACCAAATTTCGACCCCTGAGTGTTCCTGTTCAGTGTCATCCTTGGTGTGTTGTTACTACTGTGGATTTTGACATTGCAGAAATCCCCAGATACTAAGGAGCTGACCTTGGTCTTAGTTAATAAAATCTATGTCATTTCACCAGATTTTTCCCATAGAATATTTATTGAAGATCACAGAGGAAGTTGTGATAACATGAGAATGGCAGTCAAATGAGATTTGGAACACATGGAACATGGTAACACTTAGAATTTATAGAATCATAGACTCATAAAATAGTACAGCACAGAAGGAGGTCATTTGGCCCATCGAGTCTGCGCCGGCTCTTTCGAAGAGCAATCCAGTTAGTCCCAGTCCCCCACTTGTCCCCATATCCATGCAGTTTTTTCTCCTTCAAGTATTTATTCAATTCCCTGTTGAAGGCTACTATTGAATCTGTATCCTCTACCCTACCAGGCATTGCATTCTGAATCCTAACCACTTGTTGCATAAAAAAGTTTTTCCTCATGTCGCTCTGGTTCTTTTGCCAATCACTTTAAACCTGTTCCCTCTCGATATTGACTATGTTGAGCTAGATGCTAAAAATTCAGTTGTTACCTATTTTGTTACATGAGGTAAGATGTGAGGTGCTCTAGGTTTTCTTGAAGAATGCGATCAGTGGTGTGGTTACCTACAACAAGCATGCCAAGCGCAAGATGCTCACTGCTATGGATGTAATGTAAACATTGAACTACAATGACTGTAACCTGGATGGCCATATGCTAGGCAGGTGCA
Organism: Pristiophorus japonicus; assembly: GCF_044704955.1. Lineage (NCBI taxonomy): Eukaryota > Metazoa > Chordata > Chondrichthyes > Pristiophoridae > Pristiophorus > Pristiophorus japonicus. The sequence continues at coordinate 302,117,178 of NC_091978.1, read as the reverse complement.
GGTTTTTTAGGGGCCAAAATTGATCAGCCCATTGCCACCGACATTCCTCTGCAAGATATGCCCAGTGCCACTTTCGACGTGCCACTTTCGACGTGGGAGGGGAGAGCCGCCGGAAACCGCCTGTTGACGTCAGCGGACGGCCAAGTGGCACAACTGACCTCCCGCCCGCTGAACTCCCATATTCATGCGAGCAGGAGTCGACGGGAGTCGGCGCCAGAATGGGGGTGGACTGCTGGCTGGAGGCTGGTCTGTCTCCAATGGTAAGTATGAAGATCCTGCAAAAAAAGTTAGTGAACATTTTATATATTATTTTTCCACAGCGACTTACCTGGATGGGGTCCCCTGAAGGTCTTCTGATAGTTTAAACATTTTTTCTTGATCATTTTTTTTTCAGCTGTTCGACCCTCTGTGGATCCGACTCTATCCTCGGCGACCTCTGCCGCCGAGAATGGGACCTGCCTGCTGCCTCCCAGATTCACGGCATATGTCATTCATTTGCCGCCCGTCGACCTTCGAGGGACCTCGGCGATGAATACCCCACCCAAAGTACCGTCCGCTACCTCAGTGACCATCGGCGACACTGGGCGGCACTTGGGCGGGTGGAGGCCGTGACCAAATTCAGCCCCTTAGAGTCTGAGGAAAGGTTTTAGGTTTCAATTTTCCATCCAGGCATAAAACTAGATTCAGCAGTTAAAAAAACTTGACCCTTTGTACAAAGGTCAAAACCAACAGACAGCAAATACTTTACAGAGGAATATAGCTTGGACATGGCATATTGCCAACATCACCTCCAGGTCATTTAGCCAGGTTGGGTCAATGGTGAGTCACCTGTGGACAGAAACACAGAGTGAGTACCAGAACTTTCCTCAGACTGTATAAAGCCTACATCTGCCCAATCTTGAAATACGTCCATCCAGTTTGCTGTACAGTAAGTCAGTCACAGATTAAGAGGCTACCAACAATCCAGAACAAAGCACTAATATTACCTTCCATTCTTTAGTTGCTCATCTGACCTGCACAACAGCTGTGGACTCCAAACAATGAAAACAAGATTTTTGGAGCTATGGCAGAAGTACCAGCACAAGGCAAAGATTAACATGTCTTTGTCACTAAAAATGTTAAATTCTCATTGTTGTGTTTAAATTCCGTAATGGCCTTGCCTCTCCCGATCTCTGTAACCTCCTCCTGCCCTACAATCCCACACCTAAACTCTCTATTCCTGTGGCTCTGGCCTGTTCTGCATCCCCAATCCCTTTCCATCACCATTAGCAGCTGTGCCTTCAGTCGCCTAGGCCCGGAATTCTGCAATTCCCTCATGAGCCCCTCGGTTTCTTCATCTCCCTCTCCTACCTGAAGATCCTCCTTAAAAGCTACCTCTTTGACCAAATTGTTGTTCACCCTTCCTAATTTCTCCTTTTGCTTGGCATCCATTGAGGTATAAATTCATTCATTTGCTTCAACGTAAAATGAAATCAGCCATTGTGTAAAGCAGGCTGCTGGTTCGCTATTGCCCATTTTGCACGACCTCCCAGGACCAACTTACACCCCATTGTTTTCTCATGCGTCTGTGATGTGCTTTAGGTCAATTTTCCACATTAGAAGTGATGATGACAGAGGAAGAAGGACAGAACCCACTCTGGTACATTTGTAGCGCAGCAGTTGGTGAAGACCTTAGCAACATTCAATTACAGAGAGGATTACAGCACGGTAGTCAACTGAGAAGGACTAAATTTACACACCTATCAGAAATGACAGTCACAGATTCTATAATATCTGATATAAAAAAGATAATAAACCCTGGGCCATCCTTAGCAAATTCCCATTGTTTACAAGCATGAAACAGACAGACAGGGCCTCACGTTAACATCTCAGCCAAATGACAGCACCTCCAACAATACAATCTTTTCCACTACTGCACAGAGGTGTCAGTCTAGATAGTGTGCAAGTCTAGGAATGGAACTGGAACCCACAATCCTCTGTCTCTGAACTCATAAATAAACTTGTGTGCTAAAAGTCACACCTCAGTTACAATCAGATTTCAAGTCAATTTGAGTTTCTTTCCAGCTGTGTGTCTAAATCATTTATTTCAGGTCCTAAAGCTTTCTTCTTTTTTATTCTATTTCACTGGAAAATCAACAGTCCTTTTTTATTATTTGCCTACGGGATTTCTACAATTAGATGTCCTTAACCCTTAAAGGAAAGTGAGTGATTGGCAATAGTCCTTATACCAGCTTTCTATTAAAGTAGGCTTTTAACTACAAGAGACATTTATCAACCATGAGGCACCTTAAGAGGACTGACCTGTTTTTACAATCCAGTCCACAGATTTCTGATATTCATAAAGCCAGTCTAAAGGAAACACCATAGAGTCATAGAATAGTACAGCACGGAAAGAGGCCATTCGGCTGTTTCGAAGAGCAACCCAGTTAGTTCCATTCCTCCGCTCTTGCCGCACATCCCTGTAATTTTTTCTGCATCAAGTATTTATCCAATTCTTTTGAAGGCTACTATTGAATCTGTATCTACCACCCTATCAGGCAATGCATTCTAAATCCTAATCACTCATGTAAAAAAGATTTTCCTCATGTCGCCTCTGGTTCTTTTGCCAATCAGCTTCGATCTGTGCCCTCTTATTATCAACTCTTTAGCCATTGAAAACAGTTTCTCTCTGTATTCTATCTAAACCCTTCATGATTGTGAACACAGATTATCAAATCTTCTCTTAGCCTTCTCTGCTCCAAGGAGAACAAAATGAGCTTCTCCAGTCAATCCACGTAACTGTATTCCCTCATCCCTGGAACCATTCTAGGAAATATCTTCTGTACCTTCTCCAAAGTCTTCATGTCCTTCCTAAAGAGTGATGCTCAGAATTGGACACAACACTCCAGTTGGGGTTGAACTGGTGCTTCATGTCAGTTTGGCATAAATTGCTTGCTTTTGTACTCCATTCCTCTGTTTATAAAGCAGGATCATATATGCTTTATTAACAGTTTTTTTAACCAGTCTTGCCACCTTCAAAGATTTGTGCACAAGCATCCTGTGTTCTTGCACCCCCTTTTAAAAGTATACCAGTTAGTATGTATGGCCTCGTCTCATTCTTCCTACCAAAATGTATCACCTCATTTCTTACTTCTCTGCATTGAATTTCATTTGCCACCCATTCCACCAGCCTGTCTCTATCTTCTTGAAGTCTATTCTTAAAAATATATTAGGGCAGCCTTTACAAAGTCCATTTTCTTTCAAAATGGCTGAACTTTACTACATTGGAAGGGGAAAGAAATATAGAAACATAAAAAATAGGTGCAGGAGTAGGCCATTCAGCTCTTCAAGCCTGCGCCACCATTCGATAAGATCATGGCTGATCATTCCCTCAGTACCCCTTTCCTGCTTTCTCTCCATACCCCTTGATCCCTTTAGCCATAAGGGCCATATCTAACTCCCTCTCGAATATATCCAATGAACTGGCATCAACAACTCTCTGCGGTAGGGAATTCCACAGGTTAACAACTCTCTGAGTGAAGAAGTTTCTCCTCATCTCAGTCCTAAATGGCCTACCCCTTATCCTAAAAATGTGTCCCCTGGTTCTGGACTTCCCCATCATCGAGAACATTATTCCCTCATCTAACCTGTCCAGTCCTGTCAGAATCTTGTAAGTTTCTTTGAGATCCCCTCTCATCCTTCTAAACTCCAGTGTATAAAGGCACCAGTTGATCCAGTCTCTCCTAATATGTCAGACCCGCCATCCTGGGAATCAGTCGAACCTTCGCTGCACTCCCTCAATAGCAAGAATGTCCTTCCTCAGATTAGGAGACCAAAACTGAACACAATATTCCAGGTGAGGCCTCACCAAGGCCCTGTACAGCTGCAGTAAGACTTCCCTGCTCCGATACTCAAATCCCCGAGCTATGAAGGCCAACATACCATTTGCCTTCTTCACTGCCTGCTGTACCTGCATGCCAACTTTCAATGACTGATGAACCATGACACCGAGGTCTCGTTGCACCTCCCCCTTTCCTAAACTGCCGCCATTCAGGTAATATTTTGCCTTCGTGTTTTTCCGCCCAAAGTGGATAACCTCACATTTATCCACATTATATTGCATCTGCCATGCATTTTCCCACACACCTAACCTGTCCAAGTCACCCTGCAGCCTTTTAGCCTCCTCCTCACAGCTCACACTGCCACTCAGTTTAGTGTCATCTGCAAACTTGGAGATATTACACTCAATTCCTTCATTTAAATCATTAATGTATATTGTAAATAGCTGGGGGCCCAGCACTGAGCCTTGTGGCACCCCACTAGTCACTGCCTGCCATTCTGAAAAGGACCCGTTTATCCCGACTCTCTGCTTCCTGTCTGTCAACCAGTTCTCTATCCACGTCAGTACATTATCCCCAATACCATGTGCTTTGATTTTGCACATCAATCTCTTGTGAGGGACCTTGTCAAAAGCCTTTTGAAAGTTCAAATACACCACATCCGCTGGTTCTCCCTTGTCCACTCTACTAGTTACATCCTCCAAAAATTCCAGAAGATTTGTCAAGCATGATTTCCCTTTCATAAATCCATGCTGACCTGGACCGATCCTGTCACTGCTTTCCAAATGCGCTGCTATTTCATCTTTAATAATTGATTCCAACATTTTCCCCACTACTGATGTCAGGCTAACCAGCCTATAATTACCAGTTTTTTCTCTCCCTCCTTTTTTAAAAAGTGGTGTTACATAGGAACTGATCCACAGTTGATAGACTGTTAGAAAATGATCACCAATGCATCCACTATTTCTATGGACACTTCCTTAAATACTCTGGGAAGCAGACTATCAGGTCCTGGGGATTTATCGGCCTTCAATCCCATCAATTTCCCTAACACAATTTCCCGTTTTATAAAGATATCCTTCAGTTCCTCCTTCTCACTAGACCCTCGGTCCCCTAGTATTTCCGGAAGGTTATTTGTGTCTTCCTTCGTGAAAACAGAACCAAAGTATTTCTTTGTTCCCCATTATAAATTCACCTGAATCTGACTGCAGGGACCTACATTTATTTTCACTAATCTTTTTCTCTTCACATTTCTATGGAAGCTTTTGCAGTCTTTTATGTTCCCAGCAAGCTTCCTCTCATACTTTATTTTCCCCCTCCTAATTAAACCCTTTGTCCCCCTCTGCTGTATTACAAAGTTCTCCCAGTCCTCAGGTTTGCTGCTTTTCCTGGCCAATTTATATGCCTCTTCCTTGGATTAACACTATCCTTAATTTTCCTTGTTAGCCATGGTTGAGCCACCTTCCCCATTTTATTTTACTCCAGACAGGGATGTACAATTGTTGAAGTTCATCCATGTGATCTTTAAATGGTTGCCATTGCCTATCAACTTTCAACCCTTTAGGATCACTCGCCAGTCTATTCTAGCCAAGTCACGCCTGATACTATCGAAGTTACCTTTCCCCAAGTTCAGGACCCTAGTCTCTGAATTAACTGTATCACTCTCCATCTTAATAAAGAATTCTACCATATTATGGTCACTCTTCCCCAAGGATCCTCGCACAACAAGATTGTTAATTAGTCGTTTCTCATTCCACATCACCCAGTCTAGGATGGCCAGCCCTCTAGTTGGTTCCTCGACATATTGGTCTGGAAAACCATCCCTAATACACTCCAGGAAATCCTTCTCCACCGCATTGCTACCAGTTTGGTTAGCCCAGTCAATATGTAGATTAAAGTCGCCCATGATAACTGCTGTACCTTTATTGCACACATCCCTATTTCTTGCTTGATGCTGTCCCCATCCTCATTACTACTATTTGGTGGTGTGTACACAACTCCCACTAGTGTTTTCTGCCCTTTGGTATTCCGTAGCTCTACCCATACAGATTCCACATCATCCAAGCTAATGTCCATCCTTACTATTGCATTAATTTCCTCTTTAACCAGCAACGCCACCCCACCTCCTTTTCCTTTCTGTCTATCCTTCCTAAATGTTGAATACCCCTGGATGTTGAGTTCCCAGCCTTGGTCACCCTGGAGCCATGTCTCCATGATGCCAATTACATCATATCCTTTAACTGCTATCTGCGCAGTTAATTCGCCCACCTTATTCCGAATACTCCTCGCATTGAGGCACAGAGCATTCAGGCTTGTCTTTTTAACACCTTTGCCCCTTTAGGCTTTTGCTGTAATGTGGCCCTTTGTGCTTTTTGCCTTGGGTTTCTCTGCCCTCCACTTTTACTTTTCTTCTTCTATCTTTAGCTTCTGTCCCCATTCTACTTCCCTCTGTCTCCCTGCATAGGTTCCCATCCCCCTGCCATATTAGTTTAACCCCTCCCCAATAGCACTAGCAAACACTCCCCCGAGGACATTGGTTCCGGTCCTGCCCAGGTGCAGACCATCCGGTTTGTACTGGTCCCACCTCCCCCAGAACCGGTTCCATTGTCCCAAGAATTTGAATCCCTTCCTTTTGCACCATTCCTCAAGCCACGTATTCATCTGAGCTATCCTGCACTTCCTACTCTGACTAGCATGTGGCACTGGTAGCAATCCTGAGATTACTACTTTTGTGGTCCTACTTTTTAATTTAGCTCCTAGCTTCCTAAATTCGTCTTGTAGGACCTCATTCCATTTTTTACCTATATCGTTGGTACCTATATGCACCACGACAACTGGCTGTTTACCCTCTCCCTTCAAAATGTCCTGCACCCGCTCCGAGACATCCTTGATCCTTGCACCAGGGAGGCAACATACCATCCTGGAGTCTCAGTTGCGGCCTCAGAAACGTCTATCTATTCCCCTTACAATAGAATCCCGTATCACTATAGCAGAGCCACCCACGGTGCCATGAACTTGGCTGCTGCTGCCCTCCCCTGATGAGTCATCCCCCTCAACAGTATCCAAAGCGGTGTATCTGTTTTGCAGGGGTTGACCGCAGGGGTCCCCTGCACTATCTTCCTTCCACTACTCTTCCTGTTGATCACCCATCCCCTATCTGGCTGTCTAACCTTTACCTGCGGTAAGACTAACTCACTAAAAGTAATATTCACATCATTCTCAGCATCGTGCATGCTCCAGAGTGAATCCACCCGCAGCTCCAGTGCCGCAATGCGGTCCGTCAGGAGCTGCAGCCGGATAACTTCCCGCGTATGTCGTCGTCAGGAACACTGGAAGCGTCCCTGACTTCCCACATAGTACAGGAGGAACATAACATGTGTTGGAGGTCTCCTGCCATGAATTACCCCCTAGATTAACTTAATTTGGCAACAATAATGCTTAAGGTTACTTAGTGATAAAGAAAAGAAAAAACTACTCACCAATCACCAGCCGATCACTGACCCCGTTAGCTGTGGCGTCACCATTGATTTCTTTCTATGTTTTTACCTTCTCTCCCTGCTGCAGCTGCACCAGCTGGCCTTTATAGGCCGCTCCGACGTCCCCGAACCTCTTGCTGTGATGTCACACTTCGTTTTCTTTTCCTCCCAGGTCGGGGAGTCAGCACTGGTGGGGAAAACAAGACAAAGCAACACCTCCCACTCCCACTTGCCTGAACTCTCCCAGAGATGGGTGAGCAATGATGTGGAGGGAAAGTGGGGGATGACAAGGGGAGAGCAGGAGTATAAGGAAATGGTAACAAGGACAGTGGGGCAGATATAAGAACATAAGAACATAAGAAATAGGAGCAGGAGTAGACCCCTCGAGCCTGCTCCGCCATTTAATACGATCATGGCTGATCTGATCATGCCCTCAGGTCTACTTCCCTGCCCATTCTCCATAACCCTTTATCCCTTTATCGTTTAAGAAACTGTCTATTTCTGTCAAATTTATTCAATGTCGGAGCTTCCACAGCTCTCTGAGGCAGCGAATTCCACAATTTACAACCCTCAGAGAGAAGAAATTTCTCCTCATCTCTGTTTTAAATGGGTGGCCCCTTATTCTAAGATCATGCCCTCTAGTTCTAGTCTCCCCCATCAGTGGAAACATCCTCTCTGCATCCACCTTGTCAAGCCCCCGCATAATCTTATACGTTTCGATAAGATCACCTCTCATTCTTCTGAATTCCAATGAGTAGAGGCCCAACCTACTCAACCTTTCCTCATAAGTCAACCCCCTCATCTCCAGAATCAACTAAGTGAACCTTCTCTAAACTGCCTCCAAAGCAAGTATATCCTTTCGTAAATATGGAGACCAAAACTGCAAGCTGTATTCCAGGTGTGGCCTCACCAATACCCTGTACAACTGTAGCAAGACTTCGCTGCTTTTATACTCTATCCCCTTTGCAATAAAGGCCAGGATTCCATTGGCCTTCCTGATCACTTGCTGTACCTGCAAACTAACCTTTTGTGTTTCATGCAGAAGTACCCCCAGGTCCCGCTGTACTGCAGCACTTTGCAATCTTTCTCCATTTAAATAATAACTTGCTCATTTATTTTTTTCTGCCAAAGTGCATGACCTCACACTTTCCAACATTATACTCCATCTGCCAAATTTTTGCTCATTCACTTAGCCTGTCTATGTCCTTTTGCAGATTTTTTGTGTTCTCCTCACACATTGCTTTTCTTCCTATCTTTGTATCGTCGGCAAACTTGGCTACGTTACACTCGATCCCTTATTCCAAGTCGTTAATATAGATTGTAAATAGTTGGGGTCCCAGCACTGATCCCTGCGGCACCACACTGGTTACTGATTGCCAACCAGAAAATGAACAATTTATCCCGACTCTCTGTTTTCTGTTCATTAACCAATCCTCTATCCATGCTAATATATTACCCCCAACCCCGTGAACTTTTATCATGTGCAGTAATCTTTTATGTGGCACCTTGTCAAATTCCTTCTGGAAGTCCAAATATACCACATCCACTGGTTCCCCTTTATCCACCCTGTTCGTTATATCCTCAAAGAATATGAGGTTGAATGAACTGGAGCTGACATACTATGTCAGCTAGAGGAGTGTTGCCAAGGCACCCCCCATCTTATATGCTCTAAGTAAGGGAAGGGAGCACCAAAGGTCTCAGTGCCAAAGGAGCGGGGTGTCAAAGCCCTCAAAGGCTCTCAGCTATCAGCCTGGGGGCTGGAGGTTTGAAGCCAGATAATAGAAAGTAAAGTGAGGGCTCGATTGTGGGACAATAATAAAGAGACAGAGCACACCAATGTAAGATTTTCTCTCTCAGGCATTAAATTGACAGCAAGACCAATTCTTTGAAAACAATTTGGAATAAGTTTATTAAACACACACACATGCATGTAGCCTATTGGACAAAACAACAGTCTACTTGTATCCTATGGCTCTACTTAATTACAACAGATAAGATAATGAGTTACAGATTTAAACAGAATTATATTTCCCTCTGAGTCACGCAAAGTTCGTGGTTTTCTTCCGTGCTTCTTGGTTTGGTCTTGTAGAGGGAGACTTCCTGCTTTGCCGTGTGGTCATCAAGAGAGAGCGAACAGGCTTTGGGTTGCTTTTTTATATCTTTTAATTTCATTGTCTCTTAGCATAAATGGGTAAAACCCCAGGATTGGGTCTTAGTTTCATGGCAGTTCTTTAATTGGCTTTTCTTACCCATGTGGCTGTCTGCAGAAGGTGGTGCCATTTCTTGATCAAATGAATTGTTTTCCTGTTAACTAACACCTTTTAACGTTCTGCTAGTTTGGTGAGTTTCGATGGGTTTGGTTACCCTGAAAGTCATGTTTTTTTTTGTTTTGTTTTGTTAATTTTCACACCGTTTCCTTAAGCTCCGCCCAGACGAGACTTGAACTTATTGGGGCTGAAATTACCGTCGGAGGCGTCTCACAGGCAGTTGCCTCCGACCTGAAACATTTCTACAGAATTACCTGGTGGTCCCGGAGGAGCCTGCAATTCCGTTGGGGAGGCCTTCTCTTCCCGCGCTGCGAAGTGCGCTCCCGTCCTTCAGGTTCCCATGCAGAAGATGCAGTCACGTGTGACTGCTCAGCCAATCAGGTACTGTATTCCACAGCTTTCCATTAATAGCAATGAGAACTCCGTATCTATGAGTTCTCATTTCTATTAATGGGAAAACAAACACTAATAAAAAATAAAAAACAGACCTCACATAATTAAAATTAATTGAAATTAAAGTTCATTTCTTAGAAATGCCTCAGAAAAAAACAATATTTTTCCGATTTTTTTAAAGTTTTGTAATTTGGGTTAAAATTAAACTTACCTTAGTGGGCAGATAAACAATAAAATGTGTTTGTTTAATTCAAGTTAATTTAATTATATTTGTGTGTGTTTTTAAACACTTACGCCTGTAAAAGTAGGCTATGCGCCTGCTTTTTCAGGCGCAAAGATTTTGAGGACATTTGCTGGGCAAGATATGGGTAAATACCGCAATCTTGCCCAAGCAAATGTCCTCGCTCCTGAGATGCGGATCATCTGTCAAGCTCCAGTTTGATCAGAAAAGCCGGTTTTCAGCGCATGCACATTGTCCGTAGAAACTTCGTACGGACCCGGGGAGACCAGGATTTCCAGGCTTTTCTCTGTTCAGAGCCATTTTGTATCCATTTTGTGTTTGTGAGTTTATACATATCCACCAAATTCATCTCTATTACATACATCACATATCAATAGTCTCAAGCCCATCACACATCATAATTCTATCATTAACATACACTTTTATTCTTACACCAAAAAACTGGTTCCAAACTATTCATTTTTTCAAATGTGAACAAGCATGTTGCAAAATTAAAGTTCACACTTCTACTGCTTGCCTTAAGAGCTCTTTTGTCTTTTGTCTAAATTGGTGCTCCAGCCAGGTGTCAGCTGTGGCTCAGTGGGTAGCATTCTCACTTCTGAGTCAGAAAGTTGTTGGCTCAAGCACCACTCCAGAGATTTGAGTACATAATCCAGGCTGACACTTCTGTGCAGTGCTGAGAGAATGCTGAACTCTTGGAGATACTGTTTTTGGATCAAGTGTTAAACCGAGGCCCCATCTGCCCTCTCAGTTGGATGTAAGAGATTGAAGACACTATTCAAAGTTGGTTGACTACATTCTGCACAGTTTCGCACCAACCAGAAAAAGTTGGCGGCAGAACGGATCCAGGCTCATGTAACTTTAATTCAACTAACATCACTGAAACAAATTATCTGGTCATTGTCTCATTGCTGTTTGTGGGACCTTGCTGTGTTCAAATTGCCTGCTATTTTTCTACATTACAACAGTGCAAAATATTTAATTGGTTGTAAAGTACTTTGGAACATCCTGAGGTTATGAAAGGCGTTATATAAATGCAAGTCTTTCTTTTGTTTGCTATTCCAGTGACTACAACATAAACGTACATGGAAGTTACAACACGAAAGCAGGCCATTTGGTCCAATCAGTCCATGTCAACACTAATCTTCCACACATGAAAATAGTTCTAATCATATTTAGTCACCCTCTTCCCATATCCCTTTTCCATTTTCCTTCATCCACCTATCCAATCTAATCTTGACTGTTGACACCGTTTCAGCCTCAAGCACTGACCCTGGAAGTGAATTTCACAGCCTCACAACTCCCTGCTCTAAATCTCTTATATTTAATCTTGTATATATGACCCCACGTTCTTAGCCCCTCAACTCTTGGAAAAATTCTACTTCTATACAGCCCATCCCATCCTCTCATAACTTAAATAAAAATCTATTATATCGTCTTGTAATCTGCATTGTTATAATGCCTTATTTGCATGTCTTGACATTGACTCCCACCCAAAGCTGGCGAGAATGATGTTATTGTCCATGGATGGGAGTCCAGTTGGTCGGGTGGGGGTGGGAGGGTGATTCAGGCTGGATCTGGAGATCTGGCAAAACAGTCCATGGTAAGGTAAGTAGGGATTGAGGGGTAGGTGTGGGGTGAGGAGCCCAGGGCAGGACGGGCTCAAGGTATGCTTGTGGGGCCAGGAATTGAACTTACCTGAGCCTGGATCCTTGCTGCATCCAACTTTTTCTGCTTGGTGCGAAAATTTGCAGAATGCAGTCATGCCAGTGGTTAAAATGGCATGCGTATCTAAATTACGTCATCAATATGCAACATTGCCATTTAAATTAGGCCCCACTTCTCTGTGATGGGCGACTTATAATGTATCTGAAGATGGGTAAGTATAAATGGTGCAGAGAAGGAAGGGTGGGGATGCAAACTTATCTGCCATTTTTACCTCCCTGCCCGCACCGTTCCTGCAAGGTGAATGAGGGATTAAAATTGGCCCTTTACTCACTGTTTTCTCCCTTCTAACCAGTTTTTAATTTAGTTTTCTATCCTCCTACCAACTCCATACCCCTTAAACTTCTCTAGAAATCTCCCATGTGGTAGCTTGTCAAAGTCATTCCTGAAAGAGAACAACATGTTCCTCTCCCATGGTGCCACTGCCACTCACATGGGCCTGTGCCTCTGCCTTTCCATAGTTCCGCACAAAAGCAGAGTGCAGGAGTGAAGTATCAGTTTAGAAGCTCCTCTCCATGGTTTCCTTCGTGCCTGGCAAACTGGTGGAGATGTTGGAACACAGAGCCACAAGGGCAGCAGGAAGATCTTCCATTGACACTGTCAGAGCTGTCACCTAAGGCTCCATAAGTGAGGACCTCACTGCAATGTTCATAGAATGTGACCACATGCTCATGGCTGACTGTATTGTGTCCATGTCCTTTGCAATGACCCCACACAAGTTGTGGATGATCTCTGCCTTACTGTCCGACTGTGCGCAAGCATGCAGAGAAGTTGTTAATGCATAGCCATCAGTCTTCTTCTATAGGCTTGGCCCTTGAAGTCAACAACTATGCCCTCTGCAGCAGGGCTCGGATGGAGGCATGCCCTCAGGAAAGCTGGTATCTGGGCTGTCCTATTCCCCTGTCCGTGCTTAGTGAACACCTCTAACTGACCACCTAAACTGCATGGAGTGCCAATTTCTAAGCTGGTGCTTGGAAGGGTACGATCAAGTGATGGTATGTCTACAGGAGGGCTGCATTCCTTTTCCACTGCTGTTGTCAGGCTTGTTACTTGTGATTGGACCTGGAAAGAGAAACAAGTTACCCAGATCAGCAGTTAGTGGCAAAGGTTAGCAGAGCCAGATGAGTGGCAGCTCAAATCAATACCAGGTTGTAATGCAGAGTGTGTGACAAATGAAAAGGAGGGTAAGATGGCCAAGCACCTTTGCAGCATATCGTCCGGTCCTCAGCAGTTGTAACGCTCCTGATGTACCCTCTGCCCATGAGTTCTAGTGCAGTTCCTTCCAATAGGCACAGGATTTGTAGGGATGGTGGCCCTCCTCCAGTTCTCATCTGCTCCCTGTTTGTGTGCCAGATTTTCTTGCAAGAAGAAAGGAAGTGTATTAATGGTTGTGCAGATGTGTGGATCAGGGTGGAACAGTGTTGATGGTGTGTGAAAGATACCACAAGTGTGGGGACATGGGGGGCGTACTTGTGAAGAAAACAGCAGGTGCCGAGTGTGCACTTATCAGCAGAATGAGGTGAAATGAAATGTGTTGCTCTGATTGGAGGAGGGTAATAAGAAGTGGAAGAGGGAAAGCTTGTGAGGGCTGGGGCCACAGGTGGTACAGGGCTAGCAGAGAGTAAGAGAGATGTAAGTAGGAGGCTTACCTTTAGCAGCTTTGATCAAATCGCTGTCTTTCTTGCAGTGAGGTCCTGGCCACATTGCTCCTCACATTCACTGGCTCTACCACCTCTGAGCACTGCAGCCAAGCTATTTGCCTTGGCAATCTTCGCACGACCGCAAAAAATAGCAGGTTCCTCTTCCTGCTCACCTCCACCACAAGGACCTTCAGAAAAGCATCTGAAAAGCTTGGGGTCATTCCAGATCTTCCCCTAGCTACCATCTTCACTTTACAGGGACCATGAGTGATACAGCCAAAATGTACCTCCCTTTAGGAGGTCCAGGCTGCTTTTAAATGGTGTCGCTGGCACACAATTTCATGCCCCCCTCCCCTCTCGATCGGCAAGCTGCAAATAAACATTATGAGTAGCATTGGAAGCTCGCCAACCTTAATCAAATCAGCACAAGCATCAATTTGGCTTATGCCTCTCGTCGACATCATTGGGCCGCATATCGGCTCCACTGCCCATTTTGCACCCTTTTTTGTTGCAAGTTGAATTTCTCTCCATGTATTCTAAATCAAGCGCTGCACCAGATTGCTTATGCTGAATGTAGGGTGGACATTCAGCCAAGATGTTATGGGCTGAACAGAACACTTCAGGTTGACATCTTGCTCGATGGCAGTGTGAATTGGAGAATCAGCCATGCGGCTCAGGGCAGCTAGGCTGACCATCTGATTCTTTGTGTTCCAGTCGAGTAAGACTCTGTGTTGAGTTTACCTGAATGTCCTGCAAATTATTTGCTGTGTTCTTACCTGCAACAGTTTTAGTACGAATGCGGCGGCTCTTCCCCCAGGGGAGGTATCTGAGCGGATGGCTGGGAGGCACAGTCAATTTTGAGGACTGGGTCTCATTTGCAAGGGGCCGATGGTTGCAGCCAGAAACCATTAGCCCCTTGGCTTCGAGTCACCACACTATCAGGAGGCCCAGCCAGCCTCCGACCTGGAGAAAGGTTGGTTCTTGGAAGCACGGGAGGGGGTGCTAATTCTTTAATTCACATTCCCATCAAACAGCAGTGGCAACAATGGCCCAGGCTGGGATGTGACCAGACCTCCACCTGACACTGGGAAGACTGTTTAAGGAGCAGGCTCCAAACCACAAAAATAGCAAGCAGAGTTCCAATGTGACATCATAGGATGTCATAAATGGGTCAACTGCCTAACTCTGGCTGCCTAGCGGCAGGTCCCAGTAAACATTGCCTTGGCCACAGTGACAGCAGTACCGTGCCCATCATTTTCAGGATGCTACCGCCCTGCTTCCTCCAGGTGGAAGGGCTGAAAATCCAGCCACGTTTATTGAATATCAACATAAGTCATCAAATGCCATATGGAAATCTCGAACCTATAATTTCAGAGGGTTTCGTATTTTCAACTTGAACAATACCTTTGACAATTTTATGTGCCACACATTCAGAAATGGCACAGCTTGCTATCACTTGAAGTCTATTATAAATTACCATTCTAGATTCTTTGGCACTTAGACAGCAGAATATCTTTAGAGTTTCAACACTTTTCTGAAAGATATACATTTGAAAAGGAAAAAATTGGAGGATTATGGGGAAGGAGCAGGGGAGTGGATAACTCTTTCAAAAAGTTAGCACAGGCAATCTGGGCTGAATAGCTTCCTTCTGTACAACATGATTCTATAATATAGCTTAAAAATGACTGGCTGTTATATTACTCTATGATTACTTAATTCATATGAGCCTCCATGATTTTTAATAGAGGCCTCAAACCGTTAATTTTAAGCCTTTGTGTGCTAGTACCACATGTAATAATTTTGAAGCTAGTAGCTTTAGAGAGTATTTTTTTATTTTTGTTTTGCTTAAATTGCTAATGAATAATTAACTAGGCTATGTAGGACAAGCCTTTACCCCTCGTGCCCCCTCAGTGCCATCAGCTTAATTCTGTGTAGGGCAGAGGCAGAGATTGGGGCACGCGACTAAAAGAAGCAGGCTTTTCTCGGGAATGCCAGCTGGCCGGTTCAGTTCTTGGAATAGTCAGTAACAATCTGCACTGAATATTCTTTCTTGCGCTGGGAACATTAATTATGTGCAAACAATCGCCGTATGGTGTTTACACAGACCTTGAACATTTTTAATAAATGAATATCAGTCATGCAATTATGTCACTGTATCATTACATGTTTCTGTTTACAAGGTTGGTAAGCTGGCATATAAATCACTTCTACCAGGAGGACAATGCCCAGTTAAACAGTGACCTAAAGCAACTGAATAGTTTTTCACAAAAAGCACAACATACAAGTGAGCACATTTATCAACTGTAAATATTTGCCAGATAAAAGCAACTGTTCATTTGTACTGTGACATGAGTATTACAATGGTTGGTGAACTGACAATGATAAATTACATTTCCATTGGAAATGTCCCAGCATATCTTCAAAAACAAGTGTACTGTAATATAAAAATAAAGAGGGCAGCACCTGTACAAACATGATTGCTGTCAATAATTTGGATAGTATCTCGTAGAATCAAAAACGTAAAAAAACGGGTTGCTTGAACAAAAGAAAACAGTAAATCCTGGAACGCCAATCTGCTCAGGAAAATACAGAACAGTAGCTTCGAAATCAAGCAAATTAAATGATTGAAAGAGATAGAGGAGTTTAAACTGGGCTGGGTCGCGCCCGTTTTTCAGGCGCTACACAGCTACCTAAGGTTCCGAAATGACATCCATGATGTGTGTGCACACATCCAATGGGAAGTGCGCAGTGTGCCGATCTGGTAAACTAGTTAGTGTACATGCACCTAGCGACGGTCGACAGCATGTAGTGCAGGCAGATCATGACATTGATCAGTGTGCAATGCTGAATTCAAGCCTCTGCTGCCATTTTGAAACTCAATATTGAAACCAACACCCTGCCCTTACCTTTCTCAGCAGAACATGACGCTGAATAGCATGAAGGATCCCCTACCTGCACTATTTAAAGGCATCGTGCAGGACCTACAGGTTAGTTACTCATTTATTATTTCTGACTGCTGCTCGAGTCATATGCTTTTTTAGATGAGTTCCAGAGTTTCACTAATCTACTGGGAATGATCTGGCTGCTATTGCGCTGGTGTGGCTCTTACATTCTGCACAAAGAAGTTGCGCCCAGACATTGGTGACCTGGTAGGGCTACCTCGCAGGATAGAGACTGGAAGCAAGAATGATTGATACCACAGAGCAGGACAATCTACTCGAAGAGGAAGGAAGAGGAGGGGGAGCAGGGCACTCAGCTGGTGACCATGTCCACACAGCGGTTTCAGGGACCACTTCTCCTACCTCAACCTCAGTGCATGAGATGCCTTTGCTTCACCAAGGAAGTTGTCACTGAGATATGTCAGCATCTGCAGCCACAACTGCAGCCTCAAATCAGGGCAGTGACAGCACTTTCTATGGCTGTCAAGGTAACTGTTGCTTCAAACTTCTATTCGACGGCTTCAATTCATGCTACAATAGGAGATATAAGAACATAAGAACATAAGGAATAGTAGCAGGAGTAGGCCATTTGGCCTCTCGAGCCTGCTCCGCCATTTAATAAGATTATGGTTGATCTGATCGTAAGCTCAGTTTCACTTCCCCACCCACTCCCCATAACCTTTCACTCCTCTATCGTTCAAAAATCTGTCTATCTCCACCTTAAATATATTCAATGACCGCGCCTCCACAGCTCTCTGGGCAGAGAATTTCACAGATTTACAAGTCTTTGAGAGAAGAAATTTCTCCTCAGCTCAGTTCTAAATGGGTGAGCCCTTATTCTTAAACTATGTCCCCTAGTTCTAGATACCCCCACGAGTGGAAACATCCTCTCTGCATCTACCTTATCAAACCCCTTCAGTACCTTATATTTTTCAATATCACCTCTCGTTCTTCTAAACTCCAATGCGTATAATCCCAACCTGCTCAACCATTCTTCATAAGTCAACCCCTTCTTCTCAGGAATCAACCTAATGAACCTTCTCTGAACTGCCTCCAATGCAAGTATATCCCTCCTTAAATAAAGAGACCAAAACTGTACGCAGTACTCTAAGTATGGTCTCAACAATACCCTGTACAATTGTAGCATGACTTCCTGCTTTTATACTCCATCCCCCTTCCATTTGTCTTCCTGATTTCTTGCTGTACCTTCATACTAATTTTTTGTGTTTCATACACAAGGACCTCCAGGTCCCTCTGTTAGATATTAATAACATTTCTTAGTTTGCAGTGCACTTCAGAGCAGTGGGAGGCATTCAAGGAGGAGATCCTGAGGGTACAGAGCAAGTATGTTCCCTTAAAGAAAAAGGGATGGGGCTAACAAATCTAGAGCCCCCTGGATGTCAAGGCACATACAGGGTAAGATAAAGAAAAAAAGGGAAGCTTATGACAGTTACCGAGAACTCAATACTGCAGAAACTCTAGAGGAGTATAAAAAGTGCAGAGGTGCAGTTAAAAAAGATATCAAGAAAGCAAAGAGAGCATGAAAGTATGTTGGCAAGTAAAATTAGGGAAAACTCAAAGATGTTTTATAAATACATAAAGAGCACGAGGATAAATAGAGAAAGAGTGCAGCCTATTAAAGACCACAAAGGAAATCTGTGTGTGGAGGCAGAAGACATGGGTATGATTCTTAATGAATACTTTGCATCAAAAGAGAGGGGTGTTGCAGACTTTGCAATGAGGGAGGAGGAGTGTGAAATATTAGACGAGATAAACATAGTGAGAGAGAAAGTATTAAGGAGCTTAGCAGCTTTGAAAGTGGATATATCCCCAGGCCTGGATGAAATGTATCCCAGGCTGTTAAGAGAAGCAAAAGAGGAAATAGCAGAAGCACTGACCATCATTTTCCAGTCCTTTCTGGCTACAGGTGTGCTGTCAGAGGTGTGGAGGACTGCTAATGTGGTACCTTTGTTTAAAAAGGGAGAAAGGATAGACTGAGTAATTACAGGCCAGTCAACCTAAGCTCAGTGGTGGGAAAATTATTGGAAAAATCCTGAGGGACAGGATAAATCTTCATTTGGAAAAACATGGATTAATCCAGGGATAGTCAGAATGGATTTCTGGGAAGGTCGTGTCTGACTAAATTGATTGCATTTTTCAAGGAGGTAACAAGGAGGGTCGATGAGGGCAGTGTATATGATGTAGTGTATATGGATTTTAGCAAAGCTTTTGATAAGGTCCCATATGGCAGACTGGTCACAAAGGTAAAAGCCCGTGGGATCCAGGATAAAGTGGCAAGTTGGATCCAAAATTGGCTCAGAGGCAGGAAGCAAAGGGTAATGGTTGATGGGTGTTTTTGTGACTCGAAGGCTGTATCCAGTGGGATTCCGCAGGGTTCACTGCTGGGTTCCTTGCTTTTTGTGGTATATATGATTGACTTGGACTTGAATATGATTAAGAAGTTTGCAGATGACACTAAAATAGTCTGTGTGGTTGATAATGAAGAAGAGAGCTGCAGACTGCAGGAAGATATCAAGGTATTGGTCAGGCGGGCAGAACAGCAGCAAATGGAATTCAATCCGGATAAGTGTGAGATAATGCATTTGGGGAGTCCCAAATGTATTATCTCACACTTATCCGCATTAAATGGTATGACACTAAAAAGTGTAGAGGAACAAAGGGACCTTGAAGTGCAGGTCCACAGATCCCCTAATTTAGCAGGCCAGGTAGCTAAGATGGTAAAGAAGATGGAATACTTGCCTTTATTAGTTGAGGTATGGAATACAAGTTCAAGGAAATTATGTTTGAACTGTACAAAACACAGGTTAGGCTGCAGCTGGAGTACTGTGTGCAGTTCTGGCACCACATTACAGGAAAGATGTGATTGCATTGGAAATAGTGCAGAGGAGATTTACAAAAATGTTGCCTGGACTGGAGAATTTTGGCTATGAGGAAAGATTGGAGATGCTGGGTGTGTTTTCTTTGGAACAGAGGAGGCTGACGGGAGACCTGATTGAGGTGTATAAAATTATGAGGGGTCTGGATAGAGTGGATAGGAAGGACCTGTTTCTCTTGACAGAAGGGTCAATAACCAGGGGACATAGATTGAAAGTAATTGGGGCGGGGGGGGGAGGTTATAGAGGAGATATAAGGGGAAATGTATTTACTCAGAGGGTGGTGGGTGTCTGGAACTCACTGCCTGAAAGAGTGGTAGAGGCAGAAAGCCTCACCACATTTAAAAAATACATGGATATGCACTTAAAGTGTTATAACTTACAGGGCTATGGACCAAGAGCTGGAAAGTCGGATTAGGCTGGACAGCTCTTGGTCGGCCGGCACAGACACATAGGCCGGAATGGCCTCCTTTTGTGCTGTAAATTTCTATGATTCTCTATCAAAGAGGTCACCGAGGCTCTCTATGTGAAGAGAAATGCCTACACATCCTTCCCAATTGCCAGAAAGAAGAAGGAGGAGAGATTACTAGGCTACGCCCACATGGTAAGCTTCCTCATGTGGCAGGGTGAAATTGATTGCATGCACATTGCCTTGCATGCTCCCCATGTGAACTCTGAAATCTTCATGAATATAAAGGGATTCTACCCCTTCAATTTGCAGCTGGTTTGAGACCACAGGCATTGAAGCATGCAGATCTGTGCCTGCTTTCTTGGCAGCAGTCACACCTCCTTCATTCTGTAGCAGACGTCTATGCCTCCTATATTTCAATCAGCCCTCCATGATAGAGGCTGGCGACTGGGTAACAAGGATTATCCCCTCCTGACATGGCTCATGACTCCGGTTAGAAACTCATGCACACATGCATAGCAGAAGTACAATGAGAGTCACATAGAACATCATCATAGGCAGTCCCTCAAAATCGAGAAAGACTTGCTTTCACTCTTAGAATGAATTAGGTGGTTAAACAGTCCAATATGAGAGCCACAGTCCCTGCCACAGGTGGGACAGACAGTTGTCGAGGGTAAGGAAGAGTGGGACAGATTTGCCGCACGTTCTTTCTGCTGCCTGCGCTTATCTTCTGCATGCACTCGGTGATGAGACTTGAGGCGCTCAGCGCCCTCCCGGATGCACTTTCTCCACTTAGGGCGGTCTTTGGCCAGGGACTCCCAGGTGTAGGTGGGGCTGTTGCACTTTAATCAGGGAGGCTTTGAGGGTGTCCTTGTAACGTTTCCTCTGTGAACCTTTGGCTCGTTTGCCATGAAGGAGTTCCGAGTAGAGCGCTTGCTTTGGGTGTCTCGTGTCTGGCATGCGGACAGTGTGGCCTGCCCAGCAGAGCTGATCAAGTGTCGTCAGTGCTTCAATGCTGGGGATGTTGGCCTGGACGAGTACACTGATGTTGGTGCTTCTATCCTGCCAGGGGATTTGTAGGATCTTTCGAAGGCATCGTTGGTGGTATTTCTCCAGTGACTTGAGGTGGCTACTGTACATGGTCCATGTCTCTGAGCCATACAAGAGGGCAGGTATTACTACAGCCCTGTAGGCCATGAGCTTGGTGGTAGATTTGAGGGCCTGGTCTTCAAACACTCTTTTCCTCAGGCAGCTGAAGGCTGCACTGGCGCACTGGTGGCGATGTTGAATCTCCTCATCAATGTCTGCTTTTGTTGATAAAAGGCTCCCAAGGTATGGGAAATGCTCCACGTTGTCCAGGGCCACACCGTGGATCTTGATGATTGGGGGGCAGTGCTGTGCGGCGAGGACAGGCTGGTGGAGGACCTTTGTCTTACGGATGTTTAGCGTAAGACCCATGCTTTCGTACGCCTCAGTAAATACGTTGACTATGTCCTGGAGTTCATCCTCTGAATGTGCGCAGAAGCAGGCATCATCTGCATACTGTAGCTCGATGGCAGTCCAATGCCTGCCCCCAAGCAAGCCTCGAACCATCTACCATCAAGGGCGCTACTCGGCGCCGAGCCTGCAGCCAACACCACTGCTGTGTATCTGTAAAGCATGCACTCCCATATTCCGCCACCAGGGAGCGCAGCGCCTGAAGTCCCAAGGGCTCCCAGCATCCCTTGGGAGCACTGTATATAAGCCAGCCCCGAAGGCCTGTTCCTCACTCTGGAGTGTCTCAGTAAAGACTGAGGTCACTGTTACTTTAACCTCGCTGCATGCAGTTTCACCTGTGTTAGGAACACAATAACTGGCGACGAGTACACGAATCCAACGCAAAGATGCAGCAAACTGTGGGCATCCTGGAGAAGTTCTCGGAGGATGAGGACTGGGAAGCCTATATCGAACAGCTAGACCAGTACTTTGTAGTCAACGAGCTGGATGGAGAAGGAAGCGCTGCAAAAAGGAGAGTGGTCCTCCTCACGGTCTGCGGGGCACCGACCTACAGCCTCAGGAAGAATCTTCTGGCTCTGGTGAAACCCACAGATAAGTGATATGAGGAGATGTGTACACTGTTCGGGAGCATCTTAACCCGAGGGAGAGCATGTTGATGGCGAGGTATCGGTTCTACATGTGCCAGCGATCTGAAGATCAGGAGCTAAGGCGACTTGCAGGACAATGTGAGCTTGATGGCTACGTGGAGCAGATGCTCAGAGACTTTTTTGTACTGGGGATTGGCCACGATACCATCCTACAAAAACTTTTGACTGCAGAGACACCGACCCTCAGTAAGGCCATTGCGATAGCACAGGCGTTTATGTTCACCAGTGATAACACCAAACAAATCTCTCAGCACACAAGTGCTAGCAATGTTCCTAAAATAACTGGCACTGTGTTTGCGAGCAGAAATGCACAGGGCAGAAACCACAAATCTGCAACTGCCAGCGGGCCTCAGGTGACCCAGATGACTCAGAGTCCACAACAAAGGATGAATGCAAGGCAATTCGCACCTTGTTGGCGTTGTGGAGGCTTCCATTCAGCCTATTCATGCCGCTTCAAGGGTATGTTTGCAAGAGCTATGGAACAACGGGGCACCTCCAACGAGCTTGCAGACGAGCTGCAAGCTCTGCATAACCTGCTAACCACCATGTGGCAGAGGAAGATCAGCCCATGGTGGATCAAAGCAATTTCGAGCCTCAGAGAGAGGAGGCAGATGCTGAAGTACATGGGGTGCACACATTTTCAACGAAATGGCCACCTATAATGCTAAATGTAAAATTGAATGGCTTACCCATAGCCATGGAACTGGACACTGGCGCTAGCCAATCCATCATGAGTAAAAAGATATTTGAGAGACTGTGGTGCAACAAGGCACTCAGACCAGCCCTGAGCCCCATCCACACGAAACTGAGAATGTACACCAAAGAGCTCATCACTGTCCTGGGCAGCGCCATGGTCAAGGTAACCTACGAGGGTACGGTGCATGAACTGCCACTCTGGATTGTCCCAGACGATGGCCCCACACTGCTTGGAAGGAGCTGGCTGGGCAAAATCCGCTGGAACTGGGATGACATCCGAGCGCTATCACATGTCGATGAGGCCTCATGTACCCAGGTTCTTAATAAATTTGCTTCCCTTTTTGAGCCAGGCATTGGAAACTTTTCTGGGGTGAAGGTACGGATCCACTTGGTCCCAGAGGCATGACCCATTCACCACAAAGCGCGAGCGGTACCTCACATGATGAGGGAGAGAGTGGAAATCGAACTGGACAGGCTGCAATGCGAGGACATCATCACCCCAGTGGAATTCAGCGAGTGGGCCAGCCCGATTGTTCCAGTACTCAAAAGTGATGGCACAGTCAGGATTTGCGGCAATTATAAAGTAACTATTAATCGTTTCTTGCTACAGGACCAATACCCGCTACCTAAGGCAGACGACCTATTTGCGACATTGGCAGGAGGCAAGAAGTTCACCAAACTCGACCTGACTTCGGCCTACATGACGCAGGCGCTGGAGGAGTCTTCGAAGTGGCTCACCTGCATCAACACGCACAAGGGACTGTTCATCTACAACAGATGCCTGTTTGGAATTCGGTCGGCTGCAGTGATTTTCCAGAGAAACATGGAGAGCCTACTCAAGTCGGTACCACGCATGGTGGTTTTTCAGGATGACATATTGGTCACGGGTCGGAACACTGTCGAGCACCTACAAAACCTGGAGGAGGTCCTCCAGCGACTGGATCGCTAGGGCTGCGGCTGAAGAGGTCAAAATGCGTCTTCATGGCAACAGAAGTGGAGTGTTTGGGGAAAAAGATCGTAGCGGACAACATTCAGCCCACAGACGCCAAGACAGAGGCTATCAGGAACGTGCCCGGGCACACATAACATCACGGAGCTGCGGTCATTCCTGGGACTCCTCAACTATTTTGGTAACTTCCTACTGGGGTTCAGCACCCTCTTAGAGCCCCTACATGTGTTATTGCGTAAAGGTGAGAACTGGGTATGGGGAAAAAAACTAAGTAATTGCTTTTGAGAAAGCCAGAAACATTTTATGCACCAACAAGCTGCTTGTATTGTATAACCCGTGTAAAAGACTTGTGTTAGCATGTGATGCATCGTCGTACGGAGTCAGGTGTGTATTACAACAAGCTAACTTTGCGGGGAAGTTGCAACCTGTCGCCTATGCCTCCAGGAGCTTGTCTAAGGCCGAGAGGGCCTACAGCATGATTGAGAAAGAGGCATTAGCGTGTGTGTTCGGGGTAAAGAAAATGCATCAGTACCTGTTTAGCCTCAAATTTGAGCTGGAAACCGATCACAAGCCCCTCCTATCCCTGTTCGCTGAAAACAAGTGGATAAATACTAATGCCACAGCCCGCATACAAAGGTGAGCACTCGCGCTATCAGCGTATACCATACGCCACAGGCCAGGCACCGAGAACTGTGCGGATGCTCTCAGTCGGCTACCATTGCCCACCACGGGCGTCGAAATGGCACAGCCTGCAAACTTGTTGATGGTGGCACAGCCCACAGACTTGTTGATGGTCATGGAAGTGTTTGAAAATGATAAATCACTTGTCACGGCCCGCCAGATTAGGACATGGACCAGCCAAGATCCTCTGCTGTCCCGAGTAAAAAACTTAGTACTGCATGGGAGCTGGGCCAGCATCCCTGTTGAAATGCAAGCGCTAATCAAGCCATTCCAGCGGCGAAAGGATGAGCTGTCCATTCAGGCAGACTGACTGTTGTGGGGTAACCGCATACTGCTACCCAAAAAGAGTAGAGAGACGTTCATCTTGGATCTCCACAGCACACACCCGGGTATAGTAATGATGAAAGTGATAGCCAGATCCCACGTGTGGTGGCCCGGTATCTACTCTGACTTAAAGTCCTGTGTACAGCAATGCTGCGTACGTGCTCAATTGAGCAACACGCCCAGAGAGACACCACTAAGTTTGTGGTCCTGGCCCTCCAGACCATGGTCGGGGATCCATGTCGACTATGCAGGCCCGTTTCTTGGTAAAATGTTCCTGGTGGTGGTGCATGCTTTTTCAAAATGGATTGAATGTGAAATAATATCGGGAAGCACCGCCACCGCCACCATTGAAAGCCTGAGGGCCATGTTTGCCGCCCACGGCCTGTCTGACATACTGGTCAGTGACAACGGGCCATGTTTTACCAGTGCCGAATTTAAAGAATTCATGACCCGCAATGGGATCAAACATGTCACCTCGGCCCCGTTTAAACCAGCCTCCAATGGGCAGGCAGAGCGGGCAGTACAAACCATCAAACAGAGCCTTAAACGAGTCACAGAAGGCTCACTCCAAACCCGCCTGTCCCGAGTACTGCTCAGCTACCGCACGAGACCCCACTCACTCACAGGGGTGCCCCCGGCTAAGCTACTCATGAAAAGGACACTTAAAACCAGACTCTCGCTGGTTCACCCCAACCTGCATGATCAGGTAGAGAGCAAGCGGCAGCAACAAAATGTAAACGATGGTCGCACCACTGTGTCATGGGAAATTTATCTGAATGACCCTGTGTATGTGCTAAACTATGGACATGGTCCCAAGTGGATCGTGGGCACGGTGATAGCTAAAGAAGGGAGTAGGGTGTTCGTAGTCAAACGAGACAATGGACAAATTTGCAGAAAGCACCTGGACCAAACAAGGCTGCGGTTCACAGACTGCCCTGAACAACCCACAGCAGACACCACCTTTTTCGAGCCCACAGCACACACCCAAAGGATCAACGACACCACCCCGGACCAGGACATTGAACCCATCACGCCCAACAGCCCAGCAAGGCCAGGCTCACCCAGCAGCTCTGCAGGGCCAACAACACACCAGCCCAGCGAGGGCACAGCCAACACACCAGAACAGACATTTGTACCGAGGCGGTCCACCAGGGACAGAAAGGCTCCCGACCGCCTCACCTTGTAAATAGTTCTCACTTTGACTTTGGGGGGGAGTGATGTTGTGTATCTGTAAAGCATGCACTCCCATATTACTCCACCAGGGAGCGCATCCCCTGAAGTCCCAAGGGATCCCAGCATCCTTTGGGAGCACTGTATATAAGCCAGCCTCTAAGGCCTGTTTCTCACTTTGGAATATCTTAATAAAGACTGAGGTCATTGTTACTTTAACCTCCCTGTGTGCAGTCTCATCTGTGTTAGGAACACAATAATCACGCCGTAAGCATGTAGGCCCATACAGCAGTGCCTGGTCTTCAGTCATCTTGGACCCCCTTGCCACTGGACCAAGACCTCGCTCTGCTAAGCCCGTGTGGTAGCCGGTGTGCAATGACCACCCCACGTTCAAAGAACTCACGCACAGGCATCTTCCACTCCTCTAACATGAAGTTCTGGACCTGGAACATCAGGACCCTCATGGACAACCCCAACAGCGACAGGCCAGAAAGCCATACCACCATAGTTGCCCGGGAACTTAGATGCTTTGACATCGACATCACCGCCCTAAGCGAGACTTGGCAGGCAGGGGAAGGCCAGCTCAAGGAACAAGGTGGAGGTTACACCTTTTTCTGGAAAGGGAAACCAGAGGAAGAATGCCACCTTCACGTAGTCAGCTTCGCCATCGAAAACGAGCTGGTCGACCGCCTCAAAGACTCCCCTGCGGGGTTAACAAACGCCTCATGATTCTTCGACTCACCCTATCCCAGAAGCAATGTGCCACAGTCATCAGTGCGTACGCCCCAACACTCGATGCAACGGATGAGACCTAAGAGGGTTTTTACTCCAACCTCAAAAAATCCCTGTCCCGCGTCCCCGTGGACGACGAACTGATTCTCCTCGGTGACTTCAACGCCAGGGTCGGCAATGACACAGCCCTCTGGGGAGGTGTGATTGGCAGAGAGAGGATAGGGAAAGCCAACTCCAGCGGTACCCTACTCCCGACAAAATGTCTAGAACATGAACTTCTCATCACCAGCACTTTGTTCCGCCAGAGTCACAAGGCATCGTGACAACACTCTCGCTCCAAACACTGGCACCTGCTCAACTATGTCATCATCTGCACCAGTGATCGCAAGGATGTGCGCATCACCCGCGCCATGACAGGAGCTGACGACTGCTGGACGGACCACCACCTAATCCGATCCATCATTGACATCAACATAGCTCCAAAGCAGAGGGCACAGTAGAAGCAGTGCCACAAAAAAGTCAATGCTGGGGCAATTAAAGACCCTGCTAAGAGAGCCCTAATCAGAACATTATCAAGCACACAATCACCATCCTCAAACAATGCTTCCACTGCCTGGACTGTTCAGTGGAGGAGCCCTGCAATACACTGCTGAATGAATATCCAGATTTGTGGTCATTTGCTGCATGCTCTACAACCTAGCTATCTTTAGGAAGCAGCTTTTTCCACCAATTGCCAGATGGCGAAATGAGGAGGAAAAGAAGGAAGAGAAGAAAGAAGGAGAATAATGACGTGAGTAGCACGTGTAGCGAGTTGGTCGTACCGCAGGGAAAGGGTCCACAGCCAGATATGGAATGGAAAACCAGCAGGAAGAGCAGTGCAAGGAAGGTAGTGCAGGGGTCCCCTGTGGTCATCCCCCTGCAAAACAGATACACTGCTTTGGGTACTATTGGGGGGGATGACTCATCAGGGGAGGGCAGCAGCAGCCAAGTTCATGGCACTGTTGCTGGCTCTGTTGCACAGGATGCCAGGAAAAAGAGTGGGAGAGCGATAGTGATAGGGGATTCAATTGTAAGGGGAATAGATAGGCGTTTCTGCGGCCGCAACCGAGACTCCAGGATGGTATGTTGCCTCCCTGGTGCAAGGGTCAAGGATGTCTCGGAGCGGGTGCAGGACATTCTAAAAAGGGAGGGAGAACAGCCAATTGTCGTGGTGCACATTGGTACCAACGACATAGGTAAAAAAAGGGATGAGGTCCTACGAAACGAATTTAAAGAGCTAGGAGCTAAATTAAAAAGTAGGACCTCAAAAGTAGTAATCTCGGGATTGCTACCAGTGCCACGTGCTAGTCAGAGTAGGAATCGCAGGATAGCGCAGATGAATACGTGGCTTGAGCAGAGGTGCATCAGGGAGGGATTCAAATTCCTGGGGCATTAGAACCGGTTCTGGGGTAGGTGGGACCAGTATAAACCGGATGGTCTGCACCTGGGCAGGATCGGAACCAATGTCCGAGGGGGAGTGTTTGCTAGTGCTGTTGGGGAGGAGTTAAACTAATATGGCAGGGGGATGGGAACCAATGCAGGGAGACAGAGGGAAACAAAAAGGAGACAAAAGCAAAAGACAGAAAGGAGATGAGGAAAAGTGGAGGGCAGAGAAACCCAAGGCAAAGAACAAAAAGGGCCACTGTACAGCAAAATTCTAAAAGGAAAAAGGGTGTTAAAAAAACAAGCCTGAAGGCTTTGTGTCTTAAAGCAAGGAGTATCCGTAATAAAGTGGATGAATTAACTGTGCAAATAGATGTTAACAAATATGATGTGATTGGGATTACAGAGACGTGGCTCCAGGATGATCAGGGCTGGGAACTCAACATCCAGGGGTATTCAACATTCAGGAAGGATAGAATAAAAGGAAAAGGAGGTGGGGTAGCATTGCTGGTTAAAGAGGAGATTAATGCAATAGTTAGGAAGGACATTTGATGTGGAATCTATATGGGTAGAGCTGCAGAACACCAAAGGGCAAAAAACGTTAGTGGGAGTGGTGTACAGACCTCCAAACAGTAGTAGTGATGTTGGGGAGGGCATCAATCAGGAAATTAAGGGTGCATGCAATAAAGGTGCAGCAGTTATAATGGGTGACTTTAATATGCACATCGATTGAGCTCACCAAACTGGAAGCAATACGGTGGAGGAGGATTTCCTGGAGTGCATAAGGGATGGTTTTCTAGACCAATATGTCGAGGAACCAACTAGGGGGGAGGCCATCTTAGACTGGGTGTTGTGTAATGAGAGAGGATTAATAAGCAATCTCATTGTGCGAGGCCCCTTGGGGAAGAGTGACCATAATATGGTGGAATTCTGCATTAGGATGGAGCATAAAACGGTTAATTCAGAGACCATGGTCCAGAACTTAAAGAAGGGTAACTTTGAAGGTATGAGGCGTGAATTGGCTAGGATAGATTGGCGAATGATACTTAAGGGGTTGACTGTGGATGGGCAATGGCAGACATTTAGAGACCGCATGGATGAACTACAACAATTGTACATTCCTGTCTGGCGTAAAAATAAAAAAGGGAAGGTGGCTCAACCGTGGCTATCAAGGGAAATCAGGGATAGTATTAAAGCCAAGGAAGTAGCATACAAATTGACCAGAAATAGCAGCAAACCCGAGGACTGGGAGAAATGTAGAACTCAGCAGAGGAGGACAAAGGGTTTGATTAGGGCAGGGAAAATTGAGTACGAGAACAAGCTTGCAGGGAGCATTAAGACGGATTGCAAAAGTTTCTATAGATATGTAAAGAGAAAAAGGTTAGTAAAGACAAACGTAAGTCCCCTGCAGTCAGAATCAGGGGAAGTCATAACGGGGAACAAAGAAATGGTGGACCAATTGAACAAGTACTTTGGTTCGGTATTCACTAAGGAGGACACAAACAACCTTCCGGATATAAAAGGGGTCAGAGGGTCTCGTAAGGAGGAGGAACTGAGGGAAATCCTTATTAGTCGGGAAATTGTGTTGGGGAAATTGATGGGATTGAAGGCCGATAAATCCCTAGGGCCTGATGGACTGCATCCCAGAGTACTTAAGGAGGTGGCCTTGGAAATAGCAGATGCATTGACAGTCATTTTCCAACATTCCATTGACTCTGGATCAGTTCCTATGGAATGGAAGGTAGCCAATGTAACCCCACTTTTTAAAAAAGGAGGGAGAGAGATAACAGGGAATTATCGACCGGTCAGCCTGACATCGGTAGTGGGTAAAATGATGGAATCAATTATTAAGGATGTCATAGCAGTGCATTTGGAAAGAGGTGACATGATAGGTCCAAGTCAGCATGGATTTGTGAAAGAGAAATCCAGCTTGACAAATCTTCTGGAATTTTTTGAGGATGTTTCCAGTAGAGTTGACAAGGGAGAACCAGTTGATGTGATATATTTGGACTTTCAGAAGGCTTTCGACAAGGCCCCACACAAGAGATTAATGTGCAAAGTTAAAGCACATGGGATTGGGGGTAGTGTGCTGACATGGATTGAGAACTGATTGTCAGACAGGAAGCAAAGAGTAGGAGTAAATGGGGACTTTTCAGAATGGCAGGCAATGACTAGTGGGGTACCGCAAGGTTCTGTGCTGGGGCCCCAGCTGTTTACACTCTACATTAATGATTTAGACGAGGGGATTAAATGTAGTATCTCCAAACTTGCGGATGACACTAAGTTGGGTGGCAGTGTGAGCTGCGAGGAGGATGCTATGAGGCTGCAGAGCGACTTGGATAGGTTAGGTGAGTGGGCAAATGCATGGCAGATGAAGTATAATGTGGATAAATGTGAGGTTGTCCACTTTGGAGGTAAAAACAGAGAGACAGACTATTATCTGAATGGTGACAGATTAGGAAAAGGGGAGGTGCAACGAGATCTGGGTGTCATGGTACATCAGTCATTGAAGGTTGGCATGCAGGTACAGCAGGCGGTTAAGAAAGCAAATGGCATGTTGGCCTTCATAGCAAGGGGATTTGAGTACAGGGGCAGGGAGGTATTGCTACAGTTGGTGAGGCCACACCTGGAGTATTGTGTACAGTTTTGGTTTCCTAACCTGAGGAAGGACATTCTTGCTATTGAGGGAGTGCAGCGAAGGTTCACCAGGCTGATTCCCGGGATGGCGGGACTGACCTATCAAGAAAGACTGGATCAACTGGGCTTGTATTCACTGGAGTTCAGAAGAATGAGAGGTGACCTCATAGAAACGTTTAAAATTCTGACGGGTTTAGACAGGTTAGATGCAGGAAGAATGTTCCCAATGTTGGGGAAGTCCAGAACCAGGGGACACAGTCTAAGAATAAGGGTAAGCCATTTAGGACCAAGATGAGGAGAAACTTCTTCACCCAGAGAGTGGTGAACCTGTGGAATTCTCTACCACAGAAAGTTGTTGAGGCCAATTCACTAAATATATTCAAAAAGGAGTTAGATGAAGTCCTTACTACTAGGGGGATCAAGGGGTATGGCGAGAAAGCAGGAATGGGGTACTGAAGTTGCATGTTCAGCCATGAACTCATTGAATGGTGGTGCAGGCTAGAAGGGCCGAATGGCCTACTCCTGCACCTATTTTCTATGTTTCTATGTTTCTATGTAGGAGGATGAGGAAGGAGATGAGGAGGAAGAGTTTGAGAGACAGCAACTTCAGCAGCCCCTTTCTGCCTGGGTGCTACGAGACCAGCTCATTGAGGAGCACTTCCATTGACCTCAAATACACCTCCCCATTCACCAAACACTGCCACTCTCCTAACCTTTTTTATTTCAGTTACCATCACATCATTCTCTTTCTGTCAACACTTACTGATATCTTCCTCACTTGACTATAAACATAAAAAATGCACAATCAAATCATGACTTATCAAAATAATCATTTCATCACCGAACAAAATAAAATGAATCACCCTCTGTCTTCCATGTTCTTTTCCCTATCCTGCTGCTCTTACCAGGTGTTTCCCCAATGGCTGCAGAGGTCCTTGGAGGGCAATCTCAAGCAGCTCCAGGCCTAAAGGGCCCAGGTACAGACTGCACCATCTCGGTCGAGGCTGCAGCAGTCTGGGTTGACTGGCTGACAGGCAACAGCACAGACACTGGTCGAGTGACAGGGGTGTTAGCAGGAATGCTGTAATTCTGAGAGAGGACAGCATTTTCATGTTCCATGAAGCCACTGCCATTCTCCCAGGGCCTCAGCAATCCTCAGCAATCCTACTGATCTGTTGGAGAACAGATTTGTGGACTGCTGCGATGCCCTGAACGCCCCTTTCAACAGTGCACCCAGAGCTATGGTGGCAGCAGTCTGTCATTCCAATGTAGCAGTTTGTGCTGTGGTGGCAGCTGTCAGATTTGTCATCAGACAACAATAACAACTTGCATTTATATAGTGCCTTTAACGTAGCAAAATGTCACAAGACTCTCCATTATGATGAGTTCCACAGCTGTGCTGATCGAGGTGACCATCTATTCCATGTTGGAAAAGATGGACACCAAGTTCTGTGCCAAATTGGAGGTGGCCTCCTGCGAGCTCATTGTCATTGAGCGCAAGCTTTCCGAAAGGCTTTCCAGTGCACCAAGCCTTTGGGTATGTACAAACATCAGCTTGGCCCATCAAAGTCCTCATCTGACTCCTCTGCAGCAGAACTAGAGTGTGACCTTGCCCTCCAGTGAGCTGGCACTTGTGAATACCCCCGCCTTGGCTCCTGCATAATCGTAGTGAGTAACTCATCACATGTGGATCCTGCCTCTATCCTATCCTCTAAAGTATGCACAGTGTCAGTCTCTGATCTGGTGGCTGCAAGAGTAAGATCGAGTGACAGTACAATTTCATCATCGCTATCTTCTTTTAGAAAATAGGTGCAGGAGTAGGCCATTCGACCCTTCGAGCCTTTTTCCTCCACTGGATGAGAAACTTGCCCTTCTTGGGTATTTGAAATGAAAAAAAGACAAGATTTATGGGGAATGGAGAGAGCAGGGCTGGATTAAGGGCCTGATGGGCCTGGAGAAAACTGATCCAAATGGGTCTATAGTTATATATGTTCAAGTTCATTATATTATGTATATATTCTGATTCTAAGTATGAAAACATAGGCCAGTATATAAAATTGTGATGAGGAGGAATTTCTTCTCTCAGAGGGTTGTAAATCTGTGGAATTCTCTGCCCCTGAGAGCTGTGGAGGCTGTGTCATTGAATATATTTAAGGAGGAGATAGACAGATTTTTGAGTGATAAGGGAGTAAAGGGTTATGGGCAACGGGCAGGGAAATGGAGCTGAGTCCATGATCAGATTAGCCAGGATCTTATTAAATGGCGGAGCAGGTTCGAGGGGCCATGTGGCCTAATCCTGCTCCTATTTCTTATGTTCTTATGTCCTTATATATATTCTGTATCAAGTAGGCATATATTCTGGTAACATTGAAATACTAGATTCCTATACATATATGCAAATTTCTCTCAATAACATGTGAAATATAACAGATTAGTACATATTCTGTTCTGTATAATATATATGTTAATATATAATATACTAACATATACAGTGCAATTTTATATGTTAAATATATTATATAATAAAACAGTTAAATAATAACACAGATAAATAGTAAAGATCTTGGCCCCGAAGTTCACGGTCCCGGGAAGGATCATTACTGCCCATTTGCAACGGCCATTTGTCAAAATCGAATGGCCGCCGCTTTGGGCTTCTTGTGTTTGCAATAACTCAATAGACTGAATACTGTAAACTCCGAACAGGTACAAACCTGGCTGTACTTTATTCGGGCCCAAAGTGATGACATTACAAGATGGCTGGCCTTTTATACCTGTGCCGCGCACACAGCCCAATGACCTCCGACAATGGCGCCACCTGGTGGCTAGTAAACCCAAGTATACATACATGACAATATCCCCCTTTAAGATATTAGTAACGGTCTTTTTACAAATTGAGATGGTCTGGGGCTTTCCACTCTCGAGTTGAAAGTCTCAGTTCAACTCCAGCCTTGGGTGAGCCTTCTGAGTCTGTTATGACTGGGGGCTGGGTAGCCGATCTGATGGGAGTAGCAATGACCACGTCAGGGATTGAAAGTCCAGATTCATTGACCATGTCAGTGATTGAAAATCCAGATTCATTTATGACAGCGGAGTCCTCTGATGACTGAGGGTAGGTTGGTTGGTCACTGATTGTGTCTTCCTCAGACTGTTCCGGTTCATCCGTGTGCTGCAACTTTATCTGATCAACATGTTTCCTGCATGTTTGCTCATTCTTGAGCTTGACGATAAACACTCTGCTACTCTCTTTGGCCGTAACAGTACCGTCGATCCATTTGGGACCTTGACCATAATTCAGTATATACACAGGATCATTGATAGAAATGTCGTGTGACACAGTAGTGCGATCATGATACCCTTGCTGACTTTGACGTCTGTATTCGACACGATTATTCAAGTCAGGGTGGACAAGGGAGAGCCTGGCCTTGAGACCTCTTGTCATCAATGGTTCAGCAGGGGAGGCCCCGGTAAGCATATGGGGTCTTGTCCTGTAACTAAGCAATATGCGTGACAAGCGAGTTTGCAGTGAACCTTAAGTTACACGTTTCATACTCTGCTTGATGGTTTGGACCGCACGCTCTGCTTGACCATTGGATGCGGGTTTGAATGGTGCTGACCTCACATGTTTGATACCATTGAGTTTCATGAACTCTTAAAACTCCATACTGGTGAAGCAAGATCCGTTGTCGCTTATAACGATGTCAGGCAGACCATGCGTAGCAAACATGACATGAAGGCTCTAAATGGTAGCTGTGGATGTGCTGGATGACATGATTGTACACTCTATCCACTTGAAATAAGCATCCACCAGAACTAAGAACATCTTTCCCAGGAAGGGACCTGCAAAGTCGATGTGGATCCTGGACCATGGTTTAGATGGCCACGACCACAGACTCAGCGGCGATTCCGCTGGTGCTTTACTAAGCTGCATGCAAGTGTTGCACTGATGCACACATGATTCCAGATCAGAGTCAATTCCAGGCCACGATACATGAGACCTGGCAATGGCTTTCATCATGACAATACCGGGATGCGTGCTATGTAGATCATGCACAAATTTCTCTCTGCCTTTTTTGGGCATAACAACACGATTACCCCACAGTATACAATCTGATTGAATGGATAGTTCATCTTTGCGACAGATGTAAGGTTTGGTCTCCTCACACATTTGCTTGGGTATGGTAGACTAATCACCACTAAGGATACAATGTTTCACAACCGATAATATCGGGTCCTGGCTGATCCAGGTCTTAACTTGTTGGGCCGTGACAGGGGTTCCTTCACTTTCAAAATCATCCATAACTAACAGTAGCTCTGCCGGTTGTGGCATTTCCACCCCCGGTGTGGACAACGGCAGACGGCTCAATGCATCGGCACAATTCTTTGTGCCAGGTCTATGGCGAATGATATAATCATAGGCAGATAATGTCAGCGCCCACCCCTGGATGCAGATGATGCATTGGTAGTGATACCTTTGTTTTCCGAAAACAATGAAATGAGTGGCTTGTGATCTGTTTCCAGTTCAAACCAAAGACCAAGCACGTACTGATGCATCTTTTTAACCCCATACACACAGACTATTGCTTCTTTCTCTACCATGCTGTAGGCTCTTTCCGCCTTTGACAAACTTTTTGAAGCATATGCAAAAGGTTGTAATTTGCCCAACTCGTTAGCTTGTTGGAGCACGTAACCAACTCCATATGATGAAGCATCACAGGCCAATACTAAACGTTTACATGGATCATAATGTACCAGCAGCTTGTTAGAGCAAAGCAGATTATTAGCTTTCTCAAAAGCTCTATCTTGAGATGCACCCCAAACCCAGTTGTCGCCTTTTCTTAGCAACATGTGCAGTGGCTCTAATTGGAGTGCTCAATATAGGTAGGAAATTACCGATGTAGTTGAGTAGACCAAGGAAGGAATGCAGCTCCGTCACATTCTGAGGCTTGGGTGCATTTTTGAAGGCCTTGTTTTTCGAGTCCGTAGGCCTGATACTGTCAGCAGCAATTTTCCTCCCCTGGAATTCGACTTCCAGTGCCATGAAGACGCATTTCGAGCATTTCAGTCTGAGTTCCACTTTGTCCAGACAATGTAGAACCTCTTCCAGGTTGTTCAGATGTTCGGCGGAATCACGACCTGTGACCAGAATGTCATCTTGGAACACGACGGTTCTGGGGACGGATTTCAGTAGACTCTCCATGTTCCACTGAAATATGGCTGCAGCCGAGCGAATTCCAAAAGGGCACCTGTTGTCGATACACAGTCCTTTATGAATGTTGATGCACATAAGTTTCTTCGATGTGTCGACCAGCTCCTGTGTCGTGTAGTTTTGTGAATGACTTCTCCCCGGCTAGCGTCGCAAACAGGTCATCAACCTTCGGTAACAGGTATTGATTCTGTTTCGAAACTCGATTCATTGTAACCTCATAGTCTCCATAATTCCTGATAGTGTCATCACTTTTCAACACGGGACCAATGGGGCTGGCCCATTCGTTAAATTCGACCAGTGATATGATCCCTTCACGCTGGAGTCTGTCCAGTTTGATTTCGACTTTCTCCCTCATCATGTACGGAACAGCCCGAGCTTTATGATGGATGGGTCTTGCATCCGAGTCCATGTGGATCTGCACCTTGGCTCCCGTGAAATTGCCGATGACTGGTTCGAACAGCGAGGGGAACTTGCTCAGCACTTGAGCACATGGAGTATCATCCTCCGACGACAATGCTTTGATCTCGTTCCAGTTCCATTTGATTTTTTTCTAATCAGTTCCTGCCAAACAGCGTTGGACCATTGCCTGGAGCAATCCATAACGGTAAATCGTGAACCGCACCATCATACGACACCTTAACTACTGTACTGCCAATCACCGTTATGAGTTCTTTAGTGTACGTACGCAACTTGGCATTGACTGGACTCAGCTTAGGCCTCACAGCCTTAGTATCCCACAGCCTGTCGAATGTCCTCTGGCTCATTATTGATTGACTCGCACCCGTGTCCAATTCCATCATTATCGGTTGGCTCTTTGTTAGGAACGAATACAGTCCATACGCTTCCTCCTCTGATATCTTGGATTAAATGTCCGGATCCGCGCTAGACTGGTCATCATCTTCCACGTGGTGTGTCGCAGCACGCTTGCTCAGTTGCAGACATATGTGGTGAAGATGCCCCACTCTCAAACAGCCTTTACAAATATATTGTTTAAACCCACACTGATGATGCCGATGATTTCCCCCACAACGCCAACACGGTGATATCGGATTCATTCCCGTTGTCAGACTTTGAACAGCGACAGGTTTCGCGTACGCAGTCATGTGGGCCCTGCCATATGCAGCTCTGCCAAACGACGATACTATCTTGTTTACAGTACTTGCCGAGTTCCGATCTTTCATTGATATCTGCTTTAAGCTTTTGTCCGTCGTCATGCATGATTGGGCAATCGTGATGGCCTGGCTCAAATCAAACATCTCCACTGCCAGTAGTTACATAGGATCACCTCGTGGTTGATGCCGATTACAAAGAAGTCCCGCAGCATGTCTGCCAACACAGTTTCGCACTTACACGGTCCAGCTAGATGTCTTAGGTCAGCAACGAATTCCGATACATCCTGGCCTCAGAATGAATGTACGTATAGAATCGATATCTTGAAATGATGATGCCTTCATCTGGTTTGTGATGGTCACGTACCAGACCACACAATGTTTCATTGTCCTTGTCCGTTGGACTGAAGGGTGAGAGGAGATTCTTTATGAGTCCATAGATTTTTGGACCGCAAACCGTGAGGAGGACCGCCTGGTGCCGAATTGTGTTTTGTTGGCCACGAAGTACTGATTTAAGGGGGCTACAAAGTCTGCCCAATCTTCTCCCTCCACGAATCGCTCCAGAATTCCAATTGTGCTCATTTTTGCATGCGAAGGCTCTTGTTACCTTGTCGTCAAATGTTGTGTATGTAATAACTCAATAGACTGAATACTGTAAATTCCGAACAGCTACAAACCTGGCTTTATTTTATTATGGCCCAAAGTGATTACATTACAAGATCGCTGTCCTTTTATACCTGGGCCGCACACACGTGCACACAGCCCAATGACCTCCGACAGTGGCGTCACCTGGTGGCTAGTAAACACAAGTATACATACATGACAGGGCTCAACTGGCCGCCCCGACCTTTGCGGTGTGGGGCTTGCGATGCTAAAAGTGCACACCGCTGCCGCTCCGCCCCCGCCAGTTTTTAGGGCCGGTGCAGAGTGGCAGAGATCACAGAGCCATGGACTGGAGAGAGACAAGAAGGTAAGGTCTAATCCTGAGGATGTACAGCACAGAATCCCCACTCAAGGGGAGGAAGAGAGAGAGAGGGAGAGAGGCAGAGGGAAAGCAAGAGGGTGAGAGAGGGAGAGAGAGAGAGGGAGGGAGATAGGGAGAGAGAGAGGGAGAGGGAAAGAGAGAGAGAGGGAGAGAGAGGAGACAGGGAGAGAGGGAGGGAGAGAGAGAGAGAGGGAGCTAAAGAGAAAGGAGAAAGAGATAGAAGTGAGGAAAGGGGATGAGAAATAGAATGAGAAAATTTGATTGAGAGAGCGAGAAATAGAGAAATAGGAATAGAGAAATAGAAAAGGGGAAAAAAAGCTAGAGAGAGAGAGAGAGAGAAATAGAGATCCCGAGATTCACAGAGAGAAAACTGAAATCTCAATCCAGGGGCTCAGACTGGAAACATCGTTCCAGCTCAGCATGCCAGCGGTAACAAAGGGGAATCTGTTCCACCTCCGCCACCTCCAGGATAGATCCAAGGTCGTCCCATCCTGTCATCAAATTATAGTACGTAGACGAAGCCTGGGCCTCGGAGGTTAAACTCCAAGCAAACGTCAACACCTTCACCGAGGTGTACAAAAGCATGGGCCTTACACTAAACATCCGTAAGACAAAGATCCTCCACCAACCTGACCCTGCCACACAGCACTGCCCCCCAGTTAACAAAATCCACAGTGAGGTCTTGGACAACGTGGTCTATTTTCCATACCTCGGGAGCCTACTGTCAACAAGAGCAGACATCGATGACGATGTCTAACACTGCCTTCAGTGTGCCAGCGCAGCCTTTGGTCACCTGAGGAAGAGAGCTTTGAAGACCAGGACCTCAAATTTGGCACCAAGCTTATAGTCTACAGGGCAGTAGTGATACCTATATGGCTGGACTATTTCCAGCAGACACCTCAAAACATTGGAGAAGTACCATCAACGCTGCCTCTGCAAAATCCTGCAAATCCATTGGGAGGATAGATGCACCAACGTCAGTGTTCTCGCTCAGGCCAGCATCCCAACATCGAAGCACTGACCACGCTCGATCAGCTCCGCTGGGTGAGCCAAATCATCCGCATGCCTCATACGAGAGTCCCAAAGCAAGCGCTCTTCTTGGAGCCTCGACACAGCATGCAAGCCCCAGGTGGGCAGAGGAAACACTTCAAGGACACCCTCAAAGCCTTCTTGATAACGTGCAACATACCCACTGGCACCTGGGAATCCCTGGCCCAAGACCTCCCAAAGTGGAGGTAGAGCATCTGGGAGGGTGCTGAGCACCTCGAGTCTTGTCGGCGAGAGCATGCAGAAACCAAGCACAGATAGTGGAAGGAGCGTGCGGCAACCCAGGCTCCCCACCCACCCTTTCCTTCAACCACTGTCTGCCCCACCTGTGACAGAGACTGTCAGTCATCCTCGACTTCAAGGGACTGCTTATGATGATCTTACGCGTTCCTAACCTGCGACTTCGCCTCAGTGTCTCCCCTGTGGGTCTGGAAAGGCTGCTGTGTTCCCTGTGTGGAAGCTGCAGTTGTCCTTCTAGAATGCCCTCGAACAGCTTGGGGCCTGGAAGGGCTGGCTGGAGACTGGTCATAGAAACATAGAAACATAGAAAATAGGTGCAGGATTAGGCCATTCGGCCCTTCGAGCCCGCACCGCCATTCAATGAGTTCATGGCTGAACATGCAACTTCAGTACCCCATTCCTGTTTTCTCGTCATACTCCCCCTAGTAGTAAGGACTACATCTAACTCCTCTTTGAATATACATAGTGAATTGGCCTCAACAACTTTCTGTGGTAGAGAATTCCACAGGTTCATCACTCTCTGGGTGAAGAAGTTTCTCATCATCTCGGTCCTAAATGGCTTACCCCTTATCCTTAGACTGTGACCCCTGGTTCTGGACTTCCCCAACATTGGGAACATTCTTCCTGCATCTAACCTGTCTAACCCCGTCAGAATTTTAAACGTTTCTATGAGATCCCCTCTCATTCTTCTGAACTCCAGTGACTACAAGCCCAGTTGATCCAGTCTTTCTTGATATGTCTGCCCCACCATCCCGGGGAATCAGTCTGGTGAACCTTCGCTGCACTCCCTCAATAGCAAGAATGTCCTTCCTCAAGTTAGGAGACCAAAACTGTACAGAATACACCAGGTGTGGCCTCACCAAGGCCCTGTACAACTGTAGCAACACCTCCCTGTCCCTGTACTCAAATCCCCTCGCTATGAAGGCCAACATGCCATTTGCTTTCTTAACCGCCTTCTGTACCTGCATGCCAACCTTCAATGACTGATGTACCATTACACCTAGGTCTCGTTGCACCTTCCCTTTTCCTAATCTGTCACCATTCAGATAATAGTCTGTCTCTCTGTTTTTACCACCTGGAGTGTATAAGGGATGGTTTTCCAGACAAATATGTCGAGGTACCAACTAGAGAGCAGGCCATCCTAGCTTGGGTCTTGTGTAATGAGAGAGGATTAATTAGCAACCTGGTCGTGTGAGGCTCTTTGGGGAAGAGTGACCATAATATGGTAGAATTCTTCATTAAGATGGAGAGTGATACAGTTAATTCAGGAACTAGGATCCTGAACTTAAAGCAAGGAAACTTCGATGGTATGAGATGTGAATTGGCTAGGATTGACTGGCGAATGATACTTAAAGGGTTGACAGTGGATAGGCAATGGCAGACATTTAAAGATCACATGAATGAACTACAACAATTGTACATCCCTGTGTGGCGTAAAAATAAAACGGGGAAGGTGGCTCAACCGTGGCTAACAAGGGAAATTAGGGAAAGTGCTAAATCCAAGGAAGCGGCATATAAATTGACCAGAAAAAGCAGCAAACCTGAGGACTGGGAGAAATTTAGAATTCAGCAGAGGAGGACTAAGGTTTTAATTAGGAAGGGGAAAATAGAGTATGAGAGTAAGCTTGCAGGGAACATAAGCACTGACTACAAAAGCTTCCGTAGATATGTGAAGAGAAAATGATTAGTGAAGACTAATGTAGGTCCCTTGCAGTCAGAATCAGGTGAATTCATAATGGGGAACAAGGAAATGGCAGACCAATTGAACAAATACTTTGGTTTTGTCTTCACTAAGGAAGACACGAATAACCTCCCGAAAGTACTAGGGGACCGAGGGTCTAACGACAAGGGGAAACTGAGGGAAATCCTTATTAGTCTGGGAAATTGAAGGGACTGAAGACTGATAAATCCCCAGGGCCTGATAGTCTGCATCCCAGATTACTTAAGGAAGTGGCCCTAGAAATAGTAGATGCATTTTCCAACATTGCATGGACTCTGGATCAGTTTCTATGGATTGGAGGGTAGCTAATGTAACCCCAATTTTTAAAAAAGGAGGGAGAGAGAAAGTGGGGAATTATAGACTGGTTGGCCTGACATCAGTGGTGGGGAAAATACTGGAGTCAATTATTAAAGATGTAATAGCAGTGCATTTCGAAAGCAGTGAAAGGATCGATCCAAGTCAGCATGGATTTATGAACGGGAAATCACACTTGACAAATCTTCTAGAGTTTTTTGAGGATGTAACTAGTGGAGTGGATGAGGGAGAACCATTAGCTGTGGTGTATTTCGACTTTCAAAAGGCTTTTGACAAGGTCCCACACAAGAGATTAGTGTGCAAAGTTAAGGCACATGGTATTGGGGTAATGTATTGACATGGATAGAGAAATGGTTGGTAGACAGGAAGCAAAGAGTGGGAATAAACGGGTCCTTTTCAGAATGGCAGGCAGTGACTAGTGGGGTGCCGTAGGGTTCAGTGCTGGGACCCCAGCTATTTACAATATATATTAATGATTTAGAAAAAGAAATTGAATGTAATATCTGCAAGTTTGCAGATGACACTAAGCTGGGTGGCAGTGCGAGACTATCCTGAGCAACCCAGCTTGGACCCTACCTTTTTTGATTCCCCAATATACACACAGTTGACCACGAAGCAGAACCCATCATCCACAGCAGCCCAGCAGGACCCAAAACACCAGGCAGCCCAGCAAGGCCAGCTGCACCGCAGCCCAGCGAGGGTCCAACAAATGATTCAACAATATCAGCTTTCACACTGAGACGCTCAACCAGGGCAAGAAGGGCCCCAGATCGACTCTCATTGTAAATAGTTACATTATTGACTTTGGGGCAGGGTGGGGGGGTGGTGTATTGTTGTTATATATGTAAACTTGTATTTACTCTGTACAGCCACCAGAGGCCTCATCCCCTGGAGTGCGAAGCGATCCCATAATCCCTTGGGAGCACAGGTATTTAAGGAAACCTCACAGGTTGGAGAGGCACTCTGGAGACCTGCAAATAAAAGACTAAGGTCACACGTTACTTTGAGCTCACAGTGTTCAGTCTGACTCTTTCTCCATACATAACAGATAGTATGCAAGTACAGCAAGTGATCAGGAAGGCCAATGGTATCTTGGCCTTTATTGCAAAGCGGATGGAGTATAAAAGCAGGGAAGTCTTGTTACAGCTATATAAGGTATTGGTGAGGCCACACCTGGAATACTGCATGCAGTTTTGGTTTCCATATTTATGAAAGGATATACTTGCTGTGGAGGCAGTTCAGAGAAGTGATTCCGGGGATGAGGGGGTTGACTTATGAGGAAAGGTTGAGTAGGTTGGGCCTCTACTCATTGGAATTCAGAAGAATGAGAGGTGATCTTATCGAAACGTATAAGATTATGAGGGGGCTTGACACTGTGGATGCAGAGAGGATGTTTCCACTGATGGGGGAGACTAGAATTAGAGGGCATGATCTTAGAATAAGGAGCTGCCCATTTAAAACAGAGATGAGGAGACATTTCTTCTCTCAGAGGGTTGTAAATCTGTGGAATTTGCTGCCTCAGAGAGCTGTGGAAGCTGGGACATTGAATAAATTTAAGACAGAAATAGACAGTTTCTTAAATGACAAGGGGATAAGAGGTTATGGGGAGCGAGCGGTGAAGTGGAGCTGAATCCATAATCAGATCAGCCATGATCTTATTGAATGGTGGAGCAGGCTCGAGCGGCCGTATGGCCTACTCCTGTTCCTATTTCTTATGTTCTTATGCTCTTCCTCCACTTAGGGCGGTCTTTGGCCAGGGATTCCCAGGTGTTGGTGGGGATGTTGCACTTTATCAAGGAGGCTTTAAGGGTGTCCTTGAAACGTTTCCTCTGCCCATCTGGGCATCGTTTGGCATGTAGGAGTTCCGAGTCGAGTGCTTGCTTTGGGAGTCGTGTGTTAGGCATGCAAACGATGTGACCCGCCCAACGGAGCTGGTCAAGTGTGGTCAGTGCTTCGATGCTGGGGATATTGGCCTGAACAAGAACACTGACATTGGTGTGTCTATTCCTCCCGGGGGATTTGCAGGATCTTGCGGAGACAGCGTCGGTGGTATTTTTCCAGCAATTGAGGTGTCTACTATATATAGTCCATATCTCTGAGCCATATAGGAGGGCGGGTATTACTACAGCCCTATAAATCATAAGCTTTGTGACAGATTTGAGGTCCTGGTGTTTGAACACGCTCTTCCTCAGGCGACTGAAGGCTGCGCTATTACACTGGAGGCAGTGTTGTACCTCGTCATCGATGTCTGCCCTTGCTGATAGTAGGTTCCTGAAGTATGGAAAGTGGTTCATGTTGCCGAAGACCGTGCCATGGAATTTGATGACCGGGGGGGGTAGTGCTGAGTGGTGGGATCAGGTTGGCGGAGGAACTTTGTCTTACGGATGTTAGTGTAAGGTCCATGCTTTCATACGCTTTCAAACCTTTGTAATCACCTTTCTTTAAGATCAGAACACTGGTTTGAGAGCCAACTTTCTCACCCTCCAACTGAATTTGAAATTGAACCATGCTCTGTTCACTCTTTCCTCGAGGATGCTTTATTATGAGATAATTTATTAATCCTGTCTCATTATACAGTACCAGATCCAAGATAGCCTGCTCCCTGGTTGGTTCTGCAACATACTGTTAAAGGAAACCATCCCAGATACACACTATGAACTCTTCTTCAAGGCTACCCTGGCCAATTTGATTTGTCCAATCATTATGAATATTAAAATTGCCCATGATTATTGCCATACCTTTCTTTTCCCTAGCAATGGGAGGGAGACACCTGCTGCTGCCACAAATAAGGTGTGGCTGATGGTGTTGCCGGTTTTAGTGTCCCCCTCCCCTTTTATAGGGAGCACTTGGAAGAAAAAAAAACTATGATTTTAGTGCCCAAAAAACCCCCACAAAAAACCCCACAAAAATCACAAAAAGAAACAAAAAAAAAGAGGGCTGTTATAAGTGTCTGGAGTGTCCCCCAGATT
This sequence comes from Pristiophorus japonicus, assembly GCF_044704955.1. Classification (NCBI taxonomy): domain Eukaryota; kingdom Metazoa; phylum Chordata; class Chondrichthyes; family Pristiophoridae; genus Pristiophorus; species Pristiophorus japonicus. Next base: position 302,073,030 of record NC_091978.1, on the reverse strand, counting down.
GGGGGGCACCCGATCTAATGTTATTTTGAACTACCCAAAAAGAGTTGTGGCTGATGGTGGCCCAGGAGGTCAGCAGCAAGAGCCGTGCTCCTGGCTTCAGTGCGGGAAGTGCTTTGATGACCTAAGTAGTTCAGGAAAGGTCAGTAAAGTTGCACATTCTGCTGTGCGCCCCACTCTACCTTGTCAAGATTATTCCATCACATCATTCCTTATACCCACTTACCTTGCAAATGCACCCATCCTTCTCTTTTTATGCGCTTCCTCATATCCCCGTCTCGCCATCCACCACTGCCACACACCCTGATTGGATGCCTCTCAATGATAGTCACCCTCACCAAATGCATCCATCGGGTGAATATATGCCATTACACACACTCACAGGTCTGTTCTTTCCTTCATTGCAGAAGAGAGTGCAAACCACAAGAGAGAGCCAAGAACCTGGAGGTGGTCCTTCACAGATCTCACAACTGACAACTGGAGAGCAGGAATTGCTGATGGTCAGTGGCATCTCGGAGGCCCTGGCAATCGGAGATGGGGAGATGGGCATTCCCAGCTACCCGGTGACAGGATCAAATGCAATCCACATACATGTCATGCAATACTCTGTTATGGTGACTTGATTTCAGCAACGGGTGAAATATTAACAAATTGTGAAGTTTCCATTTTTTATTAGAATCACATAAAATGTATTACTTTGCATCAGTTTCCCATGTTGCCCAATCTTAGTTGCTGGGTGGCGAGTCGCCTTTTCACTTGCTTGATGATGAATGAGGAAGAGATGAATTGACAGGGAGCAATGGGGTGGTTGGTTGTTTGCAGGACTGCTTTGTGTCAACTGTATATGGAGGGCGGGGGGCGGGGGGCGGAGAGAAGAGTGGGCGTTGTATGTGGTTTTGACATTGGTCCAGTGGTGGTAACTAACTGAACCTTGTATTAACAAATGCATCCCAGGCAGCAATGTGAGCAGAGAGTGCTACATTGGCATCGTCACCTTCCTCCTCCTCCCCTTCCTCCTCGGATTCATCTGCAGATGATGTGTTCTCTACACCTTGTTCCTCCTGTGGCTCCAAACTTCACTTCTGCGCAGTGCACACCCTGGCTGGTGCATACTGAAGGGAGCCTACAGATCTGTTCAGGCACCTGAAACACATCTTGAGCATACTGATCGCTGGCATATGGCATTGATTGTGGTGCTCTTGAGCAAAGTTTCTCATGGGTGTCATCAGCAAAGTTTGAAATGGAAATACCTTGTCTCCTAGCAGCCATCCATTAAGTCTGCTTACAGGACCAAAGAGGTCAGAGAACTTAAACAAACGCAGGATGAAAGCATCGTGCGGATCCCCGTGAATTGTACAGACAACTGCATAAATATCTATTTGTGGTTGTTCACCAGCTGCACATTGCTGGTGCAGAAGGCCTTACAGTTCACGAATACTTCTGGTTGATCTGGGGGTGCGTGGATTGCCATATGTGTGCAGTTAATGATGCCCTGCACCTGTGGGAAGCCAGCCAGAGGAGGTGGGTGGGGTGGCTTGACCCATCCACCTCCACGGAGGTGTGTGGGGGGCCTGACCCATCCACCTCCATGGCACGAACCTGGTATTGCAGTACTTCCAGGAACGGTGCAGTGGCTCTAGGCCTTTTGGCTAAGAGCATTGGCGCAGGGTGATCCTTGATGTGTGCAAGGTGACCTCTGGCGTTTGTGATCTGACAAAGAATTGGAAAGATTGAAAACCCGAGCGCCTGTTCATTCTGACTGGCGTCATCGCAGGCGAAGTTCACATAATTACCAGCCCTGGCAAACAGGTCCAGCAGGGAGCAGGTCTTCTTCTAGGAGGCTGCAGATGTCTGCCACAACCTGACGTGATAATCTCAGCCTCTGGAAGCACTGCTGTTCCGACAAGTCTAGGAAGCTGAGCCTCTGCCTGTACACTCTGTTTCATGGGTAGTGCCTCCTGCGAGCTGCATGTACCTGCTGCTCCCCTCGCTGCTGTCCAGTTGTTTCTGCTGCTGCATAACTACAGGCCTCTGAACAGCCGGCTGGTGCTGCTGGTGCTGGCCATAACTGTCCTCGTTCGAGGTCCACTCTAAGGTAGACAAAGCGCCGCCCATGCTGATCTGACTGTGGAAACCTCCAAAGTGTAGAAAGTAAACTCTTAACAAAAGTACTGTGAACAAACCCTTTCCCACTAGTAGGTAAGAAAGCAGCTGTGAGTACTGAGTCTTTATTGCAGTATTTGCAGGACTTTTAATCAACCATGTGAATTGCCATTGTATTCACGCGTTAGTTTCTTCCGCAAGTTTCAGGAAGCCCAGGAACCCATGGGCGCGCTTTTAAGTATGACAATGTTGCAATATCACTTTACTTGAGCGATTAGCATATAATAATAGCTAACCTGCCTCTCCCAAGGTGGTTGTGTCCAACCAGCCCAACACTCCCAATTTAAACCCTCATATCAGCGGTTTAGAGCCGGCTTCCAGACACACTTGCATTTTCGACGAATTTAACCTCCCACCTGCACCTAAACCCACGCACCGATCCATGTTAGAAGTCCCGCAATAAATTTGCAATGTCACGGTATTGTGCACTAAAAGTAGCAACACAGTTTAATAAGGCCATAAAATAGCAAACAAAGCACTGAGTGCATTTCTAAAGGGATAGAATCGAAAAGCAGATGTAAATGAGCAATAATAGGCATTCAAGCCGGAGATATTACAGTTACAAACCAAGCACATTCCCATAAGGAAGAAAGATGTGCCATCCAAAGCTAGAGATACCTGGATGACAAATGAAATAGAGGTTAAAATAAACATAGAAACATAGAAAATAGGTGCAGGAGTAGGCCATTCGGCCCTTCGAGCCTGCACCGCCATTCAATAAGATCATGGCTGATCATTCACCTCAGTATCTCATTCCTGCTTTCTCTCCATACCCCTTGATCCCTTTAGCCGTAAGGGCAAAACTCCTTCTTGAATAAATCTAACGAACTGGCATCAACAACTCTCTGCGGTAGAGAATTCCACAGGTTACCAATTCTCTGAGTGAAGTTGTTTCTCCTCATCTCGGTCCTAAATGGCTTACCCCTTATCCTTAGACTGTGACCCCTGGTTCTGGACTTCCCCAACATCGGGAACATTCTTCCTGCATCTAACCTGTCCAGTCCCGTCAGAATCTTATATGTTTCTATGAGATCCCTCTCATTCTTCTAACTCCAGTGAATACAGGCCCAGTCGATCCAGTCTCTCCTCATATGTCAGTCCTGCCATCCCGGGAATCAGTCTGCTGAACCTTCACTGCACTCCCTCAATAGCAAGAACGTCCTTCCTCAGATTAGGAGACCAAAACTGAACACAATATTCCAGGTGAAGCCTCACCAAGGCCGTGTACAGCTGCAGTAAGACCTCCCTGCTCCTATACTCAAATCACCTAGCTATGAAGGCCAACATGCCATTTGCCTTCTTCACCACCTGCTGCACCTGCATACCAACCTTCAATGACTGATGTACCATTACACCTAGGTTTCGTTGCATCTCCCCTTTTCCTAATCAGCCGCCATTCAGATAATATTCTGCCTTCATGTTTTTGCCACCAAAGTAGATAACCTCACATTTATCCACATTATACTGCATCTGCTATGCATTTGCCCACTCACCTAATCTGTCCAAGTCATCCTGCAGCCTCTTAGCATCCTCCTGTCTACTAGTTACATCCTCAAAAAATTCTAGATTTGTCAGGCATGATTTCCCTTTCATAAATCCATGCTGACTTGGACTGATCCTGTCACTGCTTTCCAAATGTGCTGCTATTTCATCTTTAATAATTGATTCCAACATTTTCCCCACTACCGATGTCAGGCTAACCAGTCTATAATTCACCGTTTTCTCTCTCCCTCCTTTTTTAAAAAGTGGTGTTATATTAGCTACCTTCCAGTCCATAGGAACTGATCCAGAGTCGATAGACTGTTGGAAAATGATTACCAATGCATCTACTATTTCTAGAGCCACTTCCTTAAGTACTCTGGGATGCAGTCAATCAGGCCCTGGGGATTTATCGGCCTTCAATCCCATCAATTTCCCTAACACAATTTCCTGACTAATAAGGATTTCCTTCAGTTCCTCCTTCTCACTAGACCCTCGGTCCCCTAGTATTTCCGGAACGTTATTTGTGTCTTCCTTCGTGATCTGTCATTTCTTTGTTCCCCATTATAAATTCACCTGATTCTGACTGCAAAGGACTTATGTTTGTCTTCACTAATCTTTTTCTCTTCACATTTCTATATAAGCTTTTGCAGTCAGTTTTTATGCTCCCAGCAAGCTTCTTCTCATACTCTATTTTCCCCCTCCTAATTAAATCCTTTGTCCTCCTCTGTTGAATTCTAAATTTCTCCCAATCCTCAGGTTTGCTGCTTTTTCTGGCCAAATTATATGCCTCTTCCTTGGATTTCACACTATCCCTAATTTCCCTTGTTAGCCACGGTTGAGCCATCTTCCCCGTTTTATTTTTACTCCAGACAGAGATGTACAATTGTTGAAGTTCATCCATGTGATCTTTAAATGTTTGCCATTGCCTATCTACCGTCAACCCTTCAAATATCATTTGCCAGTCTATTCTAGCCAATTCACGCCTCATACCATCAAAGTTACCTTTCCTTAAGTTCAGGACCCTAGTCACTGAATTAACTGTGTCACTCTCCATCTTAATAAAGAATTCTACCATATTATGGTCACTCTTCCCCAAGGGGCCTCACACAACAAGATTGCTAATTAGTCCTTTCTCGCTACACATCACCCAGTGTAGGATGGCCAGCCCTCTAGTTGGTTCCTCGACAGCTTGGTCTATAAAACCATCCCTAATACACTCCAGGAAATCCTCCTCCACCGTACTGCTACCAGTTTGGTTAGTCCAATCTATGTGTAGATTAAAGTCGCCCAGGATAACTGCTGTACCTTTATTGCACGCATCCCTAATTTCTTGTTTGATACTGTCCCCAACTTCACTACTACTGTTTGGTGGTCTGTACACAACTCCCACTTGCGTTTTCTGCCCTTTGGTATTCCACAGCTCCACCCATACAGATTCCACATCATCCAGGGTAATGTCCCTCCTTACTATTGTGTTAATTTCCTCTTTAACCAGCAGGAAAAGGAGGTTTATGACAAATGAATACAATAGAAAACCAGGCAGAATACAGAGAGTACAGGGGCAAAGTTAAAAAGCATATAAGATGGGCAAAGAGAGAATACGAAAAAATATTTGCAACTAACATAAAGGGAAACCTGTTGTGTATGGAGAAAGAGTCAGACTGAACACTGTGAGCTCAAAGTAAAGTGTCTTTTATTGCAGGTCTCCAGAGTGCCTCTCCAACCTGTGAAGCCTTCTTAAATACCTGTGCTTCCAAGGAATTATGGGATCCCTTGGGATTCCGGGGAATGAGCCCTCTGGTGGCTGTATAGAGTAACTACAAGTCCATATATATAACAGAACCCACAAATCTTGTATAAACTTATAACAAGTAAAAAGATAGTTGAAGGAATGGTGGAGCCGATTAGGGACTAAAAGGGAAATCTTCTTGCATCTGTCTTCATAAAAGAAAAGGATGAGGTTAATGTTGCAGCAGAGCAGGAGGGAGTATATATTTTGGATAGGATAAAATAGATAGAAAGGAAGTGCTAAATAGGCTGTCATCACTCAAAGTTAACAAGTCTGATGGGATGCATCTTAGGTTGCTGAGGGAAGCAAGGGTGGAAATAGAAGAAGCTGTGACAACAATCTTTCAATCCTCCTTGGATATGGGAATGGTGCCAGAGGATTGGAGAATAGCAAATGTTGCACTCCTATTCAAAAAAGGGGAGAGGGATAAACCTGGTAACTACAGGCCAGTCAGTCTAGCTTCAGGGGTGGGAAAACTACGAGGGAACATTGACAAAGACAAAATTAATTCTCATTTAGAGAAGCATTAATTACTAAGGGATGGCCAACACAGATTTGTTAAAGGAAAATCATGACTGACTAACCTGATTGAGTTCTTTGATGAAGTAATAGAGAGGGTTGATGAGCGTAGTGCAGTAGATTTATATATGGACATTCAAAAGACATTTGATAAAATATTACATAACAGACTTATTCAGAAAATAGAAGCTCATGGGATTAAAGGGTCAATCGTAACTTAGGTAAATAATTGGTTAAGCGATAGGAGGCAGAGAGTAGTAGTGAACAGATGTTTTTCTGACTTGACAGAATTATGCAGAGGGGTCCCCCAAGTGTCAGTATTAAGACCATTACTTTTCTTGTTATGCATAAAAGGCCTGTACACCTATAGAGAGTGCAATTTTGTGGATGATACAACATGTAGCAGCATAGTAAATAGTGAGGAGGATAGTAGAAAAGTTCAGGAGGAAGTAGGCAGACTGGTGAAATGGGCAGACACATGGCACATGCAATTTAATATGGATAAGTGTGAAGTGATGCACTTTGGGAGAATCAGCATATAGTGGCAGTATAATCTAAATTGTGCTAATTTAAGGAGGTGCAAGAGCAGAGGAACTTGGGGGATATGTTCACAAATCTTTGAAGTTGGCAATGCAAGTTGATAAGGTGGTTAAGAGAGCAAATGGGATAGCTTTGTAAATATGGACATTTAGTATAAAAGCAAGGAAATTATGCTAAACCCTTATACATCAATGGTTAGGCCTCATCTGGAGTACTGAATACAATTCTGGGCACCACACTTTAAGAAGGATGTGAAGACCTTGAGAGGTTACAGGGGAGGTTTAACAGGATGATTCCAGGAATGAGGGACTTGTTACGTGGAGAGATTGGAGAGATTAGATTGTTCCCCTTAGAACAGAGAAGATTATGGGGAGACCTAATAGAGGTATTCAAAATTATGAGGAGCTTGCATAGAGAAAGTAGGAAGAAACTGTTCCCTCTAGCAAATGGGTCGGTAACCAGAGGGAACAACTTTAAAATCATTGGAAAAAGAGTTTAAGGGGAAACGGGGAGAAATGTTTTCACACTGAAGGTTGTTAAGTTCTGCAATGCATTACCTGAAAGAATGGTGGTAGCAGATTCCATTGGAACCTTCAGAAGGCAATTGGACATGTACTCGAAGAGGGTTCATTGTCAGGGTTATGGGAAAAAGTTTGTGAGTGAGACTAATTGGACAGCTCTTTCAAAGAGCCGGCATAGGCAGAGTGGACCAAATGGGCCCCTTTTGTAGTGTAGGATTCTATGATTCTATAACTTACATCAAACTTATATAAAATCTTGATTAGACCACACTTAGAGAACTGTGCATAGTTCTGGTCTGATAATAAAACGGATATTGAGGCACTGGATAAGAATTACCACAGTGATAATAGAACTGAGAGGTTATACCAATCAGGAAAGATTGAACATGCTGTTCTAGAAAAGAGAAAGCTGAGGGGTGACATAATAGAGACCTTACAGATTATGAAAGGGTTTGAAATGATAGACATAGCGAAGATATTTTCACTTGTGGGGAGAGCAAAACTAGTTACTAATAAATCCAATAGCAATTCAGGAGAAACTTCTTTACCCAGGGAATGGTTAGAATGTGGAACTCGCTTCCACAAGGAGTAGTTGAGGCGACTAGCATTGATGCATTTAAGGGGAAGCGAGATAAACAGATGAGGGAGAAAGAAATAGAAGGTTATGCTAATAGGGTTAGATGTAAAGGGGTAGCAGGAGGCTCGTGTGGAGTTTAAACACTACATGGACCAAGTTGAGCTGAATGCCCTGTTTCTGTGCTGTACATTCTATGTCATTCTATGTAATCCTAAAGTCCATACACAATATAAACCACAGCCTATAAATTTGATGGCACTCTGCCCATTTTTCAGGTGCAAAATGCATGCCTAAATGTCCAATATGGTATACAGGTAAAGGCAGAAAAAAAGGTGCTCAAGGCATGCACCTGAATCAGGCATTAGTCCTGTGCACATGCAAATAGGAGGCCTAACACTTGTTTGAGGCTTCCTGTGCAACATCGGACTGCCAAAACGTGGTCCACATGTGGCCTAATCTTAAAGGGACTGCTAGAGGCTGCTACCCAAAAGTTAAGTTTTGGAAAAAATAGTTACCTGAATTACCTGAGTCAGTTTAATCTTGGTAGTAGGGAAGCTTTTAGAAATAAGAATTAGGAACAGGAGTAGGCCACCTAGCCCCTCGAGCCTGCTCCGCCATTCAACAAGATCATGGCTGATCTGGCCGTGGACTCAGCTCCACTTACCCGCCCGCTCCCCATAACCCTTAATTCCCTTATTGGTTAAAAATCTATCTATCTGTGACTTGAATACATTCAATGAGCTAGCCTCAACTGCTTTCTTGGGCAGAGAATTCCACAGATTCACAACCCTCTGGGAGAAGAAATTCCTTCTCAACTCGGTTTTAAATTGGCTCCCCCGTATTTTGAGGCTGTGCCCCCGAGTTCTAGTCTCCCCGACCAGTGGAAACAACCTCTCTGCCTCTATCTTGTCTATCCCTTTCATTATCTTAAATGTTTCTATAAGATCACCCCTCATCCTTCTGAACTCCAACGAGTAAAGACCCAGTCTACTCAATCTATCATCATAAGGTAACCCCCTCATCTCCAGAATCAGCCTCGTGAATCGTCTCTGTACCCACTCCAAAGCTAGTATATCCTTCCTTAAGTAAGGTGACCAAAACTGCACGCAGTACTCCAGGTGCGGCCTCACCAATACCCTATACAGTTGCAGAAGGACCTCCCTGCTTTTGTACTCCATCCCTCTCGCAATGAAGGCCAACATTCCATTCGCCTTCCTGATTAGCTGCTGCACCTGCAAACTAACTTTTTGTGATTCATGCACAAGGACCAATTGTGGAGCAGTGGAGGCGTGGCCTATTCAATTGGAGCCCTGCTGCTGAGAGAGGAGCAGCTACCAACTTTTGCTCCTGCTTGGAGAGCCCTGAGAACAGCCCAGGAAGAGAAGGAAGGAAGGGGCTTCACCACCAACTTTCACCCAGAGGGAGAGGAGGAAGCAGAAAACTTTTTAACAACTTTTTACCATTCTGCAAAGAGTTGGAGAGAGGGGGAAAGACCAACAACAAACATCCAGTGTGGAAGGAGGGAGACTCTACCATTTCTACAGGTGGGTGTGGGTGCATTTCCCAAAAAGACTTTGTTATATCGGTGGGGGGAGGAAAGAAGACCACTGAAGGCCGGAACATCGCGGGGGGTGTGTGTGTGTGGAAAGTGTGTGTGGGGGCCTTGCTTACAACTAGGCCCCACACACAACTGAACCCCCCCCGCCCCACAATTGCCTAGCCTGGGATAGCTGGAGCTACCAGGCTGAAGATTTCTTTAATCACCCATTGAACATCGTTGGGAGTGTGTGCCTGGTTGGCTCTAGCTGCCCCAGGTGAAGACATCTTCTCCCCTCACCTGAAGACCACCCCAAAGACTATTTGTGTTTTGCCATCTGGGGATTGCACCCACCCACAGCTGCGAGGGGAGACCTGCCCTCGCAGTTCCCCCCCCTTCCCACCCCCCTCTCTCTTTCTCTGTTATTCTCTGTTTCTCCCCTCTCTCTCTGAGAGCCCTTTTCCTCCCAAATTAATTTAAAAAAAAACAATTGAGACAACTGAGCAGAGGGAGCAAGGCCCCTCCCCAATTGCCAACTAGGGGAGAGGTGTGCCTCGTTAAGGGCTCCTCTGCTCAGTCTATTAAACAAGGCCATTTAAAGACCATTAAGGCCTGTGACTTTGGGGTGGGTGTAGCCCTTAAAGGGACCCCCTGATGGCGACCCCATCCACACCGGTGGCAGGGCCAGCTAGGACTTATGCGCAGGCGACATCCACATCCACGGTGCCTCCTGCGCCACCTGCTGCCCTGCCACCATTCAAACTAATAACCAAAAAACACGGGGTCAAGAGCTACACTCACCCCACAATGAGCATTGAGGAGTGCGTGCGGGCGATGGCTGGGGTAGTCGGCCCCTCGGCCATTGTCGCAGCCTCCAAGATGTCTGGGAAGGCCGTGTTCTTCCTGGGGTCGGAGCGGGCGGTGTCCCTGGCCCTCGAAAAGGGGCTCACGGTGGGCGGGACGTTCCTGCCGGTGGATCCTCTCGAGGCCACTGCGCAGAGGGTCATCATTTCAAACGTCCCGCCCTTTGTTCCCGCTGAGCTCCTCCTCCCTCACCTACACCAACTGGGGGAGGTAAGGTCGGGGATCAACCACATACCGCTTGGCCTCCGGGAGAACAGCCTGCGCCACGTGTTCTCCTTCCGCCGCCAGCTCTTTGTCCGGCTGGCGCGGGAGGAGACGACGGAGGGTTATTTTAATGTGGTGCACGAGGGGACTGCCTACCGCGTCTTTTGGACGTCGGACGGCGTGCGGTGCCATGCCTGCAGGGAGGTGGGGCACGTTCGTAAGAACTGCCCCGCCTCCAAGGCCGCCAAACCACCGAAGGCGGCCAAGGCTGGCGCCGCCGCCACCCCTCCCCCTAGTTGCGTCCGCGTGCCGGGAGCCATAGGTGCGCTGGCATCACCGGGGGCCGATGCTTTCACGGCCTCTGGCGGGGGGGAGGGAGAGCGTCCGACCGGAAATAAGGCGCGGAAGAAGGCAAAACATCCAGAGGCGGATCCCCTCAGTGCGCCAGATAATTTGACCACCGCGCTCAGCCCAACCCCGTCACCGGCGAGCGCGTGGTGCCCCGAGCCCGTGCCCGAGCCCTTGAATAACACCACAGAGGGGCCCGGGCGCGGGAAAGGAAAGGAAAAGGGGGGGGCGGAGCGGGATGCCTCGGCAGACATGGGGGTCTCCCTGCCTCCGCGCACCCCCAGGAACAAAAGGAGGCGCGGCTCCGATGAGGCGGAGGGGGAACAACATCCCTCCGCGGAGGAGTCGGTGCCCGCCGCGTGTCCCGCGTCCCCCACCAGCGCTCCCAAATTGCGCTGCAGGCGCGAAGAGTCTGTCCCCGGGGAGGGTGAGGCAGTCGAGGCTGCCCAGCCGCTGCCTCCTGGGGAGGGCGTGGAAGATCTGCCTGTCGTGGGGGGCGTGGGGACCGCGGAGGAATGCGTAGCCGCCGGGCCGGGCGTCCCGGGGACTGAGGCGGGCGAGGCCGAAAAGGCCGAACCTGAGCCCGCCCAGCTATTATCCAACTTCCCCCGGGAGTCGCTCGACCCGGCAGAAAAACAATTTATTGGTTTTAATGACACTGTAGATGCTGGGCCGGGGGGTGGCAGCGGGGAGGGGGAGGAACACCCACCCTCGCCCCTTACTTTGGAGCTGGAGCACTTGGAGGGCCTGGGGATTTCCTATGGCCGGGTCTCTCCTTGTTCTCCGGTTCCTGGGGCGGAGGGGGAACCCCTTCCGCTGTCATTTCCCGACCCAGCACCATTTTTAAAAGAGCCCAGTGGGGACTCCTCTGCCGACGATCCTGGGGGTGGGATCGGGGCAGTGCCAGGGCCAGTTGGAGCGGCCGGTTCATTTGCCGTACCTTGTGCGGTCGATGGGCTGGCTGCTGGCGGCCACCTCCCGGAGGAGGACGGGGACTCGGTGGGGGACGCGGGTGAAGACCTTGAGACCACCGCCAGTGAGGCGGTGGATCTGCTCGCGGCCGCCGCTGAGGCCCTCCTCATTCCTGCAAAGGAACTCCGGGACTTTTTGGCCCAGAGCCGGGGTCGCCGCGACCAAGCCCGACTGGCCCTGGAAAAATGTTCCGAGCCAGAGCTGATCAAGGGGTCTGTCCGCGCCGCCGTTAAAACCTTGGCCGCGGGCGGGCCCTTGACAAAGGAGCAGCACCTTGAGCTGCGCGAGCTCGAGGGACTCCTCGCTGGGCTGCGGAGGGAGCGGAGTTCAACAAAAGACTCCGCTCCCTCCCCCACAATAGGTTAAGGTAGAGGTTTCACTATGCTTTTGCCATGAAGATAACCATAGCCAGCCTCAACATCAACGGCGGCAGAGGGGCACGCCGTAGATTTGACAATTTTTCGCTCCTGCGGGAGGGGAAATATGCGGTGTGCTTCCTGCAAGAAACCCACACCGTTCCGGGAGACGAAGCCACGTGGCTCCTGGAATGGCAAGGAGAGGTCCGCATGAGCCACCTCACCGCCATTTCTAGTGGGGTGGCCATCTTGCTGGGCCCGCATTTTCAGCCGGAGATCTTGGGGGTCGAGGAGCCCGTGCCAGGCCGCTTGCTGCACGTAACGGTTCGCCTGGGGGACGTGCCGCTCCATCTCGTGAACGTGTACGCCCCTCATCCCGGCCCGCAGCAGACGCGCTTCTTTGAAGAGGTGTCCGCTCTTCTTGGCTCCGTCGATGTCGGCGACTGCATTGTCCTCGGGGGGGATTTTAACTGCACCCTCGAGGCGAGGGACCGCTCCGGTGCCCCGCAGTGCATGACGGCGATGGAGAAGTTGAGGGACCTGGTCGGGTCCTTCGACTTGGTGGACGTCTGGCGAAATCTCCACCCCGACTCCAGCGCCTTTACTTGGGTGAGGCCTAGAGTTGGATGGTCTAGAGTCGACCGCCTTTACGTGTCTCGGGCGTACGTTTCCTGCGTCCCGGCGGCCTCCATGCGGCCGGTGCCGTGTTCGGACCACCACCTGGTGTGGGCGGAGCTCGCTTCGCTCCGCGCGAGGACGGGGTCCGCGTACTGGCACTTTAACAACCGGCTGCTGGAGGACGTGCGGTTCCAGGACTCGTTCCGTCGATTCTGGTCCGACTGGAGAAGGAAGCAGGGGGGCTTCCCCTCCTTGAGGCTATGGTGGGACGTGGGCAAGGCTCACGTCCGCGTCTTCTGTCAAGAGTACGCGAGGGGGTCGACCAAGAGGCGGGCGGCCAGAGTCGGGCGCCTAGAAAAAGAGGTGCTCGACCTGGAAGCCCGTCTCGGTCAAGTCGTCCAGGACCCGGCCCTGCGGACGGTGTACGAAGCGAAGAAGACCGCGCTGAAGGACCTGCAGCTCGTCGGGTCCCGAGGCGCGTTCGTGAGGTCGCGGATCCGGTTCCTGCGGGATCTGGACCGCGGCTCCCCCTTCTTCTACTCGCTGGAAAAAAGGCAGAGTGTCCGTAAGCAGCTCTTGACGCTGCTGGCCGACGACGGCTCTCTCGTCTCGGATCCGGAGGGCGTCAACAACAGGGTCCGTGAATATTACGGGGCTCTGTTCTCTCCGGATCCGTCCAGCGAGGAAGCGCGTAGAGTTTTGTGGGAGGACCTGCCGAAGGTCGGCCCGGAGGGCGCCGAAAATCTGGAAGCTCCGCTAAGCCTGGCGGAGCTGACCGGTGCCCTCGCCCGGCTCTCGAGGGGAAAATCCCCGGGGCTGGACGGGCTGACCGTGGAGTTCCACAGGGCGTTCTGGGACGTCCTGGGGAGCGACTACGCGCGGGTCCTGGGGGAAAGTCTGGCGACCGGGGAGATGCCCCTCTCTTGGCGCAGGGCAGTCATCGTCCTGCTGCCTAAGAAGGGCGATCTCCGCCTCCTTAAGAACTGGCGCCCGGTCTCCCTCCTCAGCACGGACTACAAAATCTTCGCCAGTGCGATGTCTGCTCGCCTTGGTGCCGTGCTGGACCACATGATCCACCCCGACCAGTCCTACACGGTCCCGGGCCGGACAATCCACGATAACATCCATCTGGTCCGGGACCTCATCCATTGTTCCCAGGAGGCTGGTCTGTCGGTCGCCTTCCTATCCCTCGACCAAGAGAAGGCGTTCGACAGGGTGGATCACGACTATCTGCTCGGAACTCTGCGCGCTTTCGGGTTCGGGACGCATTTCGTCGCCCGGATCCGACTTTTGTACGCCGCCGCGGAGTGTCTGATTAAGGTTAACGGGTCCTTGACGGCGCCCCTTCGCTTTAGGAGAGGGGTGCGCCAGGGATGCCCCATGTCCGGCCAGTTATACGCCGTTTGCGTGGAGCCTTTCCTGCGCCTCTTGCGGACGAGGTTGACGGGACTGGCTCTGCAAGGGCCGGGCGTGGAGGTCGTCCTCTCGGCTTACGCCGATGACGTGCTCCTCGCGATAGAGGATCCCGCTGACCTGCGGAGGATGCGAGAGTGCCAGGAGATTTACTCGGCCGCGTCCTCCGCCAGGATCAACTGGGAGAAATGTTCCGGACTCCTGGTGGGTCAGTGGCGGGTGGACTCCCTGCCGGAGGAGCTCAGGCCTTTTGCCTGGAGCACGACCCATCTCCTCTATCTGGGAGTCTACCTTAGCCCCGACGAGGGAGCCTGGCCGGCGAACTGGCAGGAGCTGGAGGCCAAGGTCGCCACTCGCCTAGGGCGCTGGACAGGACTGCTCCGAGTGCTGTCCTACAGGGGTCGAGCGCTAGTCATAAACCAGCTGGTGGCCGCAATGCTGTGGTACCGGCTGGTCACTTTGACCCCTCCCCCTGCGTTTGTCGCCAAGATACAGAAGAAGCTGGTGGACTTCTTCTGGAACAACAGGAAGCACTGGGTCTCTGCCGCGGTCTTGAGTCTCCCGCTTGAGGAGGGCGGTCAGTCGTTGGTGTGCATCAGCGCCCAGCTCGCGACTTTCCGTCTTCAGACCCTGCAGAGATACCTTTACGTCGAGCCCCCTCCTAGGTGGTGTGCTCTGGCGAGGTATTTCTTCCGCCAGCAGCTCGACCTCAATTATGACACGCAGCTCCTGTTTGTGAACTTGGGGGGTGCCAGGACCGCCCTCCGGGAGCTGCCTGTCTTTTACAGGGAACTCATCAGGGTCTGGAACAAAGTCTCCACCAAGCGCAGCTCTCCGCCGGCTGGAGTGGCGGCCGTCCTGCAGGAACCGCTGCTCGGGAATCCGTACCTCCACGGCCGAGGCTTTATGTGGCGGTCGGAAGAGAGGGCTGTGGCTGGTGAGGTGACCAGGGTCAGGGACCTGCTCGATGGCGGAGGAGCGGGCTGGATGGCGCCAGACACGCTGGCGCGGCGCCTAAATTCTGCCAACGTCCGCCACGCGGCCGATGCCATCGAGTCGCTAAAAACAGCTCTGGGCCCTGACTCCGTTAGGTGCATCGAGGAGGCTCAAGCACGTGGGGAGATCCCGTCCGAACTGACCCCCGTCCGGACGGAATTCCTCATCGGCGCCAAACCCCGGAACCTCCCTCGGGGGCCGGCGCCTCACAACTTGAGCCGCCTCCGGGAAATCCCCTCCGTGCCTTTCAGTTCTGCGCGGAGGGGTTTCCTGTACGGGCTGCTCCTGCACACCCTCAACTTTGCCATCCTCGCCGGCCGTCCGGACACGCCATGGCGTACCATCTTGCCATCCGGAGGAGGCGGGGGTCCCCGATGGAGGGCACTCTACGCAGGGGTCCTCCCACTATTCATCGGGGACTTGGCCTGGAGGGTGGTGCACGGAGCAGTGCCGTGCAACAAATTTTTAAGTCGGTTCACGGACTCCCAGGCCGCCTGCAATTTCTGCGGTCTGGAGGAGTCCGTGTTCCATGTTTTTATTGAGTGCACGAAGTTGCAGCCCCTGTTCCATTATTTGAAGGGGCTGCTCCTGAAATTCTGGTTGCACTTCAGTCCCACTCTCCTGATCTTTGGGCACCCTGTGCGGAGGGGAGCGGGTAGGTCCGAAGGCCTCCTCGTAGGACTGCTCCTGGGCACGGCCAAGGGTGCCATCAGCCGGTCCAGGCAGCGGGCGGTCGAGGGGGTCGTTCAACCTGACTGCCTGCCTCTCTTCCGCTCTTACATCCGGTCCAGGGTGTCCTTGGAGATGGAGCACGCGGTGTCCACCGGTACGCTCGCGGCCTTCCGCGAGAGGTGGGCACCGGAGGGACTGGAGTGCATCATCACGCCCGGCAACCAAATTTTAACTTGATTTTACGTTTTAAAGTTAATTTGTTTTAATTGCCGGTGCTTTTAGTGTCCCCTTCCCTTTTATAGGGGGCACTGGGGAAAAATTGTGATTTTAGTGCCCAAAAAAAAACCAAAAAAAGAAAAAACACAAAAAAAAACAAAAAAAAGGGGGGGAAAAAAAGGGCCTTGTAAATGTCTGGAGTGTCACCCAGGTCGGGTGGCACTCTTTAATGTTTTATGTTTTCGCAGGTAAACTCAAAAGAGTTTCATGCACAAGGACCAATTGTGGAGCAGTGGAGGCGTGGCCTATTCAATTGGAGCCCTGCTGCTGAGAGAGGAGCAGCTACCAACTTTTGCTCCTGCTTGGAGAGCCCTGAGAACAGCCCAGGAAGAGAAGGAAGGAAGGGGCTTCACCACCAACTTTCACCCAGAGGGAGAGGAGGAAGCAGAAAACTTTTTAACAACTTTTTACCATTCTGCAAAGAGTTGGAGAGAGGGGGAAAGACCAACAACAAACATCCAGTGTGGAAGGAGGGAGACTCTACCATTTCTACAGGTGGGTGTGGGTGCATTTCCCAAAAAGACTTTGTTATATCGGTGGGGGGAGGAAAGAAGACCACTGAAGGCCGGAACATCGCGGGGGGTGTGTGTGTGTGGAAAGTGTGTGTGGGGGCCTTGCTTACAACTAGGCCCCACACACAACTGAACCCCCCCCCCCACAATTGCCTAGCCTGGGATAGCTGGAGCTACCAGGCTGAAGATTTCTTTAATCACCCATTGAACATCGTTGGGAGTGTGTGCCTGGTTGGCTCTAGCTGCCCCAGGTGAAGACATCTTCTCCCCTCACCTGAAGACCACCCCAAAGACTATTTGTGTTTTGCCATCTGGGGATTGCACCCACCCACAGCTGCGAGGGGAGACCTGCCCTCGCAGTTCCCCCCCCTTCCCACCCCCCTCTCTCTTTCTCTGTTATTCTCTGTTTCTCCCCTCTCTCTCTGAGAGCCCTTTTCCTCCCAAATTAATTAAAAAAAAAACAATTGAGACAACTGAGCAGAGGGAGCAAGGCCCCTCCCCAATTGCCAACTAGGGGAGAGGTGTGCCTCGTTAAGGGCTCCTCTGCTCAGTCTATTAAACAAGGCCATTTAAAGACCATTAAGGCCTGTGACTTTGGGGTGGGTGTAGCCCTTAAAGGGACCCCCTGATGGCGACCCCATTCACACCGGTGGCAGGGCCAGCTAGGACTTATGCGCAGGCGACATCCACATCCACGGTGCCTCCTGCGCCACCTGCTGCCCTGCCACCATTCAAACTAATAACCAAAAAACACGGGGTCAAGAGCTACACTCACCCCACAATGAGCATTGAGGAGTGCGTGCGGGCGATGGCTGGGGTAGTCGGCCCCTCGGCCATTGTCGCAGCCTCCAAGATGTCTGGGAAGGCCGTGTTCTTCCTGGGGTCGGAGCGGGCGGTGTCCCTGGCCCTCGAAAAGGGGCTCACGGTGGGCGGGACATTCCTGCCGGTGGATCCTCTCGAGGCCACTGCGCAGAGGGTCATCATATCGAACGTTCCGCCCTTTGTTCCCGCTGAGCTCCTCCTCCCTCACCTACACCAACTGGGGGAGGTAAGGTCGGGGATCAACCACATACCGCTTGGCCTCCGGGAGAACAGCCTGCGCCACGTGTTCTCCTTCCGCCGCCAGCTCTTTGTCCGGCTGGCGCGGGAGGAGACGACGGAGGGTTATTTTAATGTGGTGCACGAGGGGACTGCCTACCGCGTCTTTTGGACGTCGGACGGCGTGCGGTGCCATGCCTGCAGGGAGGTGGGGCACGTTCGCAAGAACTGCCCCGCCTCCAAGGCCGCCAAACCACCGAAGGCGGCCAAGGCTGGCGCCGCCGCCACCCCTCCCCCTAGTTGCGTCCGCGTGCCGGGAGCCATAGGTGCGCTGGCATCACCGGGGGCCGATGCTTTCACGGCCTCTGGCGGGGGGGAGGGAGAGCGTCCGACCGGAAAGAAGGCGCGGAAGAAGGCAAAACATCCAGAGGCGGATCCCCTCAGTGCGCCAGAAAATTTGACCACCGCGCTCAGCCCAACCCCGTCACCGGTGAGCGCGGGGTGCCCTGAGCCCGTGCTTGAGCCCTTGACCAATACCGCAGAGGGGCCCGGGCGCGGGCAAGAAAAGGAAAAGGGGGGGGCGGAGCGGGAGGCCTCGGCAGACATGGAGGTCTCCCTGCCTTCGCGCACCCCCAGGAACAAAAAGAGGCACCGCCCCAATGAGGCGGAGTGGGAACAACATCCCTCCGCGGAGGAGACGGTGCCCGCCGCGTGTCCCGCGTCCCGCACCAGCGCCCCCAAATTGCGCTGCAGGCGCGAGGCGTCTGTCCCCGGGGAGGGTGAGGCAGTCGAGGCTGCCCAGCCGCTGCCTCCTGGGGATGGCGTGGAAGATCTGCCTGTCGTGGGGGGCGTGGGGCCAGCGGAAGAATGCGTAGCCGCCGGGTCGAGCGTCCCGGGGACTGAGGCGGGCGGGGCCGAAAAGGCCGAACCTGAGCCCGCCCAGCCAATACCCAACTTCCCCCGGGATTTGCTAGACTCTGAAAATGCCAATTTTATTGAATCCGTACACGCTGGGCTGGGGGGTGGCGGCGGGGAGGGAGAAGAACAACAACCCTCGCCCCCTACTGTGGAGCTGGGGGAATTGGAGGACCTGGAACATTACTTTGACCAGGTCTCTCCCTGTTCCCCGGTTCCTGGGGCAGAGGGGGAACCCCTTCCGCTGTCGCTTCCCGACCCAGCACCAATTTTAAAAGAGCCCAGTGGGGACTCCTCTGCCGATGATCCTGGGGGTGGGATCGGGGCAGAGCCAGGGCCAGATGGAGCGGCCGGGCCGTTTGCCGTACCTCGTGCGGTCGACAGGCCGGCTGCTAGCGGCGACCTCCCGGAGGGGGACGGGGACTCGGTGGAGGACGCGGGTGAAGATCTCGAGTCCATCGCCAGTGAGGCGGTGGATCTGCTCGCGGCCGCCACTGAGACCCTCCGGGACTTTTTGGTCCAGTGCCGGGGTCGCCGCGACCAAGCCCGTCTGGCCCTGGAAAGATGGTCCGAGCCGGGGCTGCTCGTCGCGTCCGTCCGCGCCGCCGCTAAAACCATGGCTGCTGGCGGGCCCTTATTAAAGGCTCAGGGCCTTGAGCTGCGCCGGCTCAAAAAGTTCCTCGCTGGGCTGCTGAAGGTCAACAAACGACTCCACTCCTCCCCCACAATAGGTTAGGTAGAGGTTGCAGTCTGCTTTTGCCATGAAGATAACCATAGCCAGCCTCAACATCAACGGCAGCAGAGGGGCACGCCGTAGATTTGACAATTTTTCGCTCCTGCGGGAGGGGAAATATGCGGTGTGCTTCCTGCAAGAAACCCACACCGTTCCGGGAGACGAAGCCACGTGGCTCCTGGAATGGCAAGGAGAGGTCCGCATGAGCC
Organism: Pristiophorus japonicus; assembly: GCF_044704955.1. NCBI lineage: Eukaryota > Metazoa > Chordata > Chondrichthyes > Pristiophoridae > Pristiophorus > Pristiophorus japonicus. Next base: position 302,053,779 of record NC_091978.1, on the reverse strand, counting down.
ACCTCACCGCCATTTCTAGTGGGGTGGCCATCTTGCTGGGCCCGCATTTTCAGCCGGAGATCTTGGGGGTCGAGGAGCCCGTGCCAGGCCGCTTGCTGCACGTAACGGTTCGCCTGGGGGACGTGCCGCTCCATCTCGTGAACGTGTACGCCCCTCAGCCCGGCCCGCAGCAAACGCGCTTCTTTGAAGAGGTGTCCGCTCTTCTTGGCTCCGTCGACGTCGGCGACTGCATTGTCCTCGGGGGGGGATTTTAACTGCACCCTCGAGGTGAGGGACCGCTCCGGTCAAGAGTACGCGAGGGGGTTGACCAAGAGGCGGACGGCCAGGGTCGGGCGCCTGGAAAAGGAGGTGCTCGACCTGGAAGCCCGTCTCGGTCAAGTCGTCTAGGACCCGGCCCTGCGGACGGTGTATGAAGCGAAGAAGGCCGCGCTGAAGGACCTGCAGCTCGTCGCGTCCCGAGGCGCGTTCGTGAGGTCGCGGATCCGGTTCCTGCGGGATCTGGACCGCGGCTCCCCCTTCTTCTACTCGCTGGAAAAAAGGCAGAGTGTCCGTAAGCAGCTCTTGACGCTGCTGGCCGACGACGGCTCTCTCGTCTCGGATCCGGAGGGCGTCAACAACAGGGCCCGTGAATATTACGGGGCTCTGTTCTCTCCGGATCCGTCCAGCGAGGAAGCGCGTAGAGTTTTGTGGGAGGACCTGCCGAAGGTCAGCCCGGAGGGCGCCGAAAATCTGGAAGCTCCGCTAAGCCTGGCGGAGCTGACCGGTGCCCTCGACCGGCTCTCGAGGGGAAAATCTCCGGAGCTGGACGGGCTGACCGTGGAGTTCCACAGGGCGTTCTGGACATCCTGGGGAGCGACTATGCGCGGGTCCTGGGGGAAAGTCTGGCGACCGGGGAGATGCCCCTCTCTTGGCGCAGGGCAGTCATCGTCCTGCTGCCTAAGAAGGGCGATCTCCGCCTCCTTAAGAACTGGCGCCCGGTCTCCCTCCTCAGCACGGACTACAAAATCTTCGCCAGGGCGATGTCTGCTCGCCTTGGTGCCGTGCTGGACCACATGATCCACCCCGACCAGTCCCACACGGTCCCGGGCCGGACAATCCACGATAACATCCATCTGGTCCGGGACCTCATCCATTGTTCCCAGGAGGCTGGTCTGTCGGTCGCCTTCCTATCCCTCGACCAAGAGAAGGCGTTCGACAGGGTGGATCACGACTATCTGCTCGGAACTCTGCGCGCTTTCGGGTTCGGGACGCATTTCGTCGCCCGGATCCGACTTTTGTACGCCGCCGCGGAGTGTCTGATTAAGGTTAACGGGTCCTTGACAGCGCCCCTTCGCTTTAGGAGAGATGTGCGCCAGGGATGCCCCATGTCCGGCCAGTTATACGCCGTTTGCGTGGAGCCTTTCCTGCGCCTCTTGCGGACGAGGTTGACGGGACTGGCTCTGCAAGGGCCGGGCGTGGAGGTCGTCCTCTCGGCTTACGCCGATGACGTGCTCCTCGCGGTAGAGGATCCCGCTGACCTGCGGAGGATGCGTGAGTGCCAGGAGATTTACTCGGCCGCGTCCTCCGCCAGGATCAACTGGGAGAAATGTTCCGGACTCCTGGTGGGTCAGTGGCGGGTGGACTCCCTGCCGGAGGAGCTCAGGCCTTTTGCCTGGAGCACGACCCATCTCCTCTATCTGGGAGTCTACCTTCGCCCCGACGAGGGAGCCTGGCCGGCGACCTGGCAGGAGCTGGAGGCCAAGGTCGCCGCTTGCCTAGGGCGCTGGACAGGACTGCTCCGAGTGCTGTCCTTCAGGGGTCGAGCGCTAGTCATAAACCAGCTGGTGGCCGCAATGTTGTGGTACCGGCTGGTCACTTTGACCCCTCCCCCTGCGTTTGTCGCCAAGATACAGAAGAAGCTGGTGGACTTCTTCTGGAACAACAGGAAGCACTGGGTCTCTGCTGCGGTCTTGAGTCTCCCGCTTGAGGAGGGCGGTCAGTCGTTGGTGTGCGTCAGCGCCCAGCTCGCGACTTTCCGTCTTCAGACCCTGCAGAGATACCTTTACGTCGAGCCCCCTCCTAGGTGGTGTGCTCTGGCGACGTATTTCTTCCGCCAGCAGCGCGACCTCAACTATGACACGCAGCTCCTGTTTGTGAACTTGGGGGGTGTCAGGACCGCCCTCCGGGAGCTGCCTGTCTTTTACAGGGACCTCATCAGGGTCTGGAACAAAGTCTCCACCAAGCGCAGCTCTCCGCCGGCTGGAGTGGCGGCTGTCCTGCAGGAGCCGCTGCTCGGGAATCCGTACCTCCACGACCGAGGTTTTATGTGGCAGTCGGAAGAGAGGGCTGTGGCTGGTGAGGTGACCAGGGTCAGGGACCTGCTCGATTGCGGAGGAGCGGGCTGGATGGCGCCAGACACGCTGGCGCGGCGCCTAAATTCTGCCAACGTCCGCCACGCGGCCGATGCCATCGAGTCGCTAAAAACAGCTCTGGGCCCTGACTCCGTTAGGTGCATCGAGGATGCTCAAGCACGTGGGGAGATCCCGTCCGAACTGACCCCCGTCCGGACGAAATTCCTCATCGGCGCCAAACCCCGTAACCTCCCTCGGGGGCCGGCGCGTCACAACTTGAGCCGCCTCGGGGAAATCCCCTCCGTGCCTTTCAGTTCCGCGCGGAGGGGTTTCCTGTACGGGCTGCTCCTGCACACTCTCAACTTTGCCATCCTTGCCGGCCGTCCGGACACGCCATGGCGTACCATCTTGCCGTCCAGAGGAGGCGGGGGTCCCCGATGGAGGACAATCTACGCAGGTGTCCTCCCACTATTCATCAGGGACTTGGCCTGGAGGGTGGTGCACGGAGCAGTGCCGTGCAACAAATTTTTAAGTCGGTTCACGGACTCCCAGGCCGCCTGCAATTTCTGCGGTCTGGAGGAGTCCGTGTTCCATGTTTTTATTGAGTGCACGAAGTTGCAGCCCCTGTTCCATTATTTGAAGGGGCTGCTCCTGAAATTCTGGTTGCACTTCAGTCCCACTCTCCTGATCTTTGGGCACCCTGTGCGGAGGGGAGCGGGTAGGTCCGAAGGCCTCCTCGTAGGACTGCTCCTGGGCACGGCCAAGGGTGCCATCAGCCGGTCCAGGCAGCGGGCGGTCGAGGGGGTCGTTCAACCTGACTGCCTGCCTCTCTTCCGCTCTTACATCCGGTCCAGGGTGTCCTTGGAGATGGAGCACGCGGTGTCCACCGGTACGCTCGCGGCCTTCCGCGAGAGGTGGGCACCGGAGGGACTGGAGTGCATCATCACGCCCGGCAACCAAATTTTAATTTGATTTTACGTTTTAAAGTTTAATTTGTTTTAATTGCCAGTGCTTTTAGTGTCCCCCTTCCCTTTTATAGGGAGCACTGGGGAAAAATTGTGATTTTAGTGCCCAAAAAAAAAACCAAAAAAAGAAAAACACAAAAAAAAACAACAAAAAAAAGGGGGAAAAAAAAAAAGGGCCTTGTAAATGTCTGGTGTGTCACCCAGATCGGGTGGCACGGTTTAATGTTTTTTGTTTTTGCAGGTAGACTCTAAAAGAGTTTCATGCACAAGGACCAATTGTGGAGCAGTGGAGGCGTGTCCTGCACAGTAGGAGCTGAGCTGAGCTGCAGAGAGAGGAGCAGCTACCAACCTTTGCTCCTGCCTGGAAGGCCTTGAGAGCCCTGAGAACAGCCCAGGAAGAGAAGGAAGGAAGGGGCTTCACCACCAACTTTCACCCAGAGGGAGAGGAGGAGAAAAGAAAACTTTTTAACAACTTTTTACCATTTCTGCAAAGAGTTGGAGAGAGGGGGAAAGACCAACAACAAACATCCAGTGTGGAAGGAGGGAGACTCTACATTTCTACAGGTGGGTGTGGGTGCATTTCACAAAAAGACTTTGCTGTATCGGTGGGGGGAGGAAAGAAGACCACTGAGGGCCGGAACATCGCGGGGGGTGTGTGTGTGTGGAAGTGTGTGTGGGGGCCTTGCTTACAACTAGGCCCCCCCCCCACAATTGAACACCCCCCCCCAATTGCCTAGCCTTGGATAGCTGGAGCTACCAGTCTGAAGATTTCTTTAATCACCCATTGAACATCGTTGGGAGTGTATGCCTGGTGGCTCGAGCTGCCCCAGGTGAAGACATCTTCTCCCCTCACCTGAAGACCACCCCATCTGGGGATTGCACCCACCCACAGCTGCGAGGGGAGACCTGCCCTCGCAGTTCCCCCCCCTTCCCACCCCCCTCTCTCTTTCTCTGTTATTCTCTGTTTCTCCCCTCTCTCTCTGAGACCGCTTTCTCCCAAATTAATTTAAAAAAAAAACAATTGATACAACTGAGCAGAGGGAGCAAGGCCCCTCCCCAATTGCCAACTAGGGGAGAGGTGTGCCTCGTTAAGGGCTCCTCTGCTCAGTCTTTAGACAAGAGGCCAATTAAGACCATTAAGGCCTGTGACTTTGGGGTGGGTGTAGCCCTTAAAGGGACCCCGTGATGGCGACCCCATCCACGCCGGTGGCAGGGCCAGCAAGGACATATGCGCAGGTGGCAACCGCTTCCACGGCACCTCCTGCGCCACCCGCTGCCCTGCCACCTTTTCGACTTATTACAAAAAAACACGGGGTCAAGAGCTACACTCACCCCACAATGAGCATCGAGGAGTGCGTGCGGGCGATGGCTGGGGTAGTCGGCCCCTCGGCCATTGTCGCAGCCTCCAAGATGTCTGGGAAGGCTGTGTTCTTCCTGGGGTCGGAGCGGGCGGTGTCCCTGGCCCTCGAAAAGGGGCTCACGGTGGGCGGGACGTTCCTGCCGGTAGACCCTCTCGAGGCCACCGCGCAGAGGGTCATCGTGTCAAACGTCCCGCCCTTTGCTCCCGCTGAGCTCCTCCTCCCTCACCTACACCAACTGGGGGAGGTAAGGTCAGGGACCAACCCCATACCGCTCGGCCTCAGGGAGAACAGCCTGCGCCACGTGTTCTCCTTCCGCCGCCAGCTCTTCGTCCGGCTGGCGCGGGAGGAGACGACGGATGGAAATTTCAATGTGGTGCACGAGGGGACTGCCTACCGCGTCTTCTGGACGTCGGACGGCGTGCGGTGCCATGCCTGTAGGGAGGTGGGGCATGTTCGTAAGAACTGCCCCGCCTCCAAGGCCGCCAAACCACCGAGGGCGGCCAAGGCTGGCGCCGCCGCCACCCCTCCCCTAGTTGCGTCCGCGTGCCGGGAGCCATGGGTGCGCGGGCATCGTCGGGGGCCTTTGTTTTCACGGCCTCCGGCGGAGGGGAGGGAGAGCGTCCGATCAAAAAGAAGGCGCGGAAGAAGACGAGACATCTAGAGGCGGGTCCCCTCAGTGCGCCGGAAAGTTTGACCACTGCGCTCGGCCCAACCCAGTCACCGGCGAGCGCGGGGTGCCCTGAGCCCGTGCCCGAGCCCTTGAACAACACCGCAGAGGGGCCCGGGCGCGGGCAAGAAAAGGAAAAGGGGGGGGCGGAGCGGGAGGCCTCGGCAGACATGGAGGTCTCCCTGCCTCCGCGCACCTCCAGCAACAAAAGGAGGCGCCGCTCCGTTGAGGCGGAGGGGGAGCAACATCCCTCCGCGGAGGAGTCGGTGCCCGCCGCGTGTCCCGCGTCCCCCACCAGCGCCCCCAAGCAGCGCCGTAGGCGGGAGGAGTCTGTCCCCGGGGAGGGTGAGACAGTCGAGGCTGCCCAGCCTCTGCCTCCCGGGGATGGCGTGGAAGATCTGCCTGTCGTGGGGGGCGTGGGGACCGCGGAGGAATGCATTGCCGCCGGGCCGGGCGTCCCGGGGACTGAGGCGGGCGGGGCCGAAAAGGCCGAACCTGAGCCCGCCCAGCCAATACCCACTTTTCCCCCGGGATTTGCTCGACCCGGCAGAAAATGAAATTATCAATAATTTTAACGAAACTGTAAATGCTGGGCCGGGGGGTGGCAGCGGGGAGGGGGAGGAACACCCACCCTCGCCCCTCACTTTGGAGCTGGAGCACTTGGGGAGCCTGGGGATTTCCTATGGCCGGGTCTCTCCTTGTTCCCCGGTTCCTGGGGCGGAGGGGGAACCCCTTCCGCTGTCATTTCCCGACCCAGCACCATGTTTAAAAGAGCCCAGAGGGGACTCCTCTGCCGACGATCCTGGGGGTGGGATCGGGGCAGAGCCAGGGCTGGTTGGAGCGGCCGGTTCATTTGCCGTACCTTGTGCGGTCGATGGGCCGGCTGCTGGCGGCCACCTCCCGGAGGAGGACGGGGACTCGGTGGGGGACGCGGGAGAAAATCTAGAGACCACCGCCAGCGAGGCGGTGGATCTGCTTGCGGCCGCCGCCGAGACCATCCTCATTCCTGCAAAGGAACTCCGGGACTTTTTGGCCCAGAGCCGGGGTCGCTGCAACCAAGCCCGACTGGCCCTGGAAAAATGGTCCGAGCCAGAGCTGATCAAGGGGTCCGTCCGCGCCGCCGTTAAAACCTTGGCCGCGGGCGGGCCCTTGATAAAGGCGCAACAACTTGAGCTGCGCGAGCTCGAGGGACTCCTCGCTGGGCTGCGGAGGGAGTGGAGTTCAACAAAAGACTCCGCTCCCTCCCCCACAATAGGTTAAGGTAGAGGTTGCACTATGCTTTTGCCATGAAGATAACCATAGCCAGCCTCAACATCAACGGCGGCAGAGGGGCACGCCGTAGATTTGACAATTTTTCGCTCCTGCGGGAGGGGAAATATGCGGTGTGCTTCCTGCAAGAAACCCACACCGTTCCGGGAGACGAAGCCACGTGGCTCCTGGAATGGCAAGGAGAGGTCCGCATGAGCCACCTCACCGCCATTTCTAGTGGGGTGGCCATCTTGCTGGGCCCGCATTTTCAGCCGGAGATCTTGGGGGTCGAGGAGCCCGTGCACGTCACGGTTCGCCTGGGGGACGTGCCGCTCCATCTCGTGAACGTGTACGCCCCTCAGCCCGGCCCGCAGCAGACGCGCTTCTTTGAAGAGGTGTCCGCTCTTCTTGGCTCCGTCGACGTCGGCGACTGCATTGTCCTCGGGGGGGATTTTAACTGCACCCTCGAGGCGAGGGACCGCTCCGGTGCCCCGCAGTGCATGACGGCGATGGAGAAGTTGAGGGACCTGGTCGGGTCCTTCGACTTGGTGGACGTCTGGCGAAATCTCCACCCCGACTCCAGCGCCTTTACTTGGGTGAGGCCTGGAGTAGGATGGTCTAGAGTCGACCGCCTTTACGTGTCTCGGGCGTACGTTTCCTGCGTCCCGGCGGCCTCCATGCGGCCGGTGCCGTGTTCGGACCACCACCTGGTGTGGGCGGAGCTCGCTTCGCTCCGCGCGAGGACGGGGTCCGCGTACTGGCACTTTAACAACCGGCTGCTGGAGGACGTGCGGTTCCAGGACTCGTTCCGTCGATTCTGGTCCGACTGGAGAAGGAAGCAGGGGGGCTTCCCCTCCTTGAGGCTATGGTGGGACGTGGGCAAGGCTCACGTCCGCGTCTTCTGTCAAGAGTACGCGAGGGTGTCGACCAAGAGGCGGGCGGCCAGAGTCGGGCGCCTAGAAAAAGAGGTGCTCGACCTGGAAGCCCGTCTCGGTCAAGTCGTCCAGGACCCGGCCCTGCGGACGGTGTACGAAGCGAAGAAGGCCGCGCTGAAGGACCTGCAGCTCGTCGGGTCCCGAGGCGCGTTCGTGAGGTCACGGATCCGGTTCCTGCGGGATCTGGACCGCGGCTCCCCGTTCTTCTACTCGCTGGAAAAAAGGCAGAGTGTCCGTAAGCAGCTCTTGACGCTGCTGGCCGACGACGGCTCTCTCGTCTCGGATCCGGAGGGCGTCAACAACAGGGCCCGTGAATATTACGGGGCTGTGTTCTCTCCGGATCCGTCCAGCGAGGAAGCACGTAGAGTTTTGTGGGAGGACCTGCCGAAGGTCAGCCCGGAGGGCGCCGAAAATCTGGAAGCTCCGCTAAGCCTGGCGGAGCTGACCGGTGCCCTCGACCGGCTCTCGAGGGGAAAATCCCCGGGGCTGGACGGGCTGACCGTGGAGTTCCACAGGGCGTTCTGGGACGTCCTGGGGAGCGACTACGCGCAGGTCCTGGGGGAATGTCTGGCGACCGGGGAGATGCCCCTCTCTTGGCGCAGGGCAGTCATCGTCCTGCTGCCTAAGAAGGGCGATCTCCGCCTCCTTAAGAACTGGCACCCGGTCTCCCTCCTCAGCACGGACTACAAAATCTTCGCCAGGGCGATGTCTGCTCGCCTTGGTGCCGTGCTGGACCACATGATCCACCCCGACCAGTCCTACACAGTCCCGGGCCGGACAATCCACGATAACATCCATCTGGTCCGGGACCTCATCCATTGTTCCCAGGAGGCTGGTCTGTCGGTCGCCTTCCTATCCCTCGACCAAGAGAAGGCGTTCGACAGGGTGGATCACGACTATCTGCTCGGAACTCTGCGCGCTTTCGGGTTCGGGACGCATTTCGTCGCCCGGATCCGACTTTTGTACGCCGCCGCGGAGTGTCTGATTAAGGTTAACGGGTCCTTGACGGCGCCCCTTCGCTTTATGAGAGGGGTGCGCCAGGGATGCCCCATGTCCGGCCAGTTATACGCCGTTTGCGTGGAGCCTTTCCTGCGCCTCTTGCGGACGAGGTTGACGGGACTGGCTCTGGAAGGGCCGGGCGTGGAGGTCGTCCTCTCGGCTTACGCCGATGACGTGCTCCTCGCGGTAGAGGATCCCGCTGACCTGCGGAGGATGCGTGAGTGCCAGGAGATTTACTCGGCCGCGTCCTCCGCCAGGATCAACTGGGAGAAATGTTCCAGTCTCCTGGTGGGTCAGTGGCGGGTGGACTCCCTGCTGGAGGAGCTCAGGCCTTTTGCCTGGAGCACGACCCATCTCCTCTACCTGGGAGTCTACCTTAGACCCGACGATGGAGCCTGGCCGGCGAACTGGCAGGAGCTGGAGGCCAAGGTCGCCGCTCGCCTAGGGCGCTGGACAGGACTGCTCCGAGTGCTGTCCTACAGGGGTCGAGCGCTAGTCATAAACCAGCTGGTGGCCGCAATGTTGTGGTACCGGCTGGTCACTTTGACCCCTCCCCCTGCGTTTGTCGCCAAGATACAGAAGAAGCTGGTGGACTTCTTCTGGAACAACAGGAAGCACTGGGTCTCTGCTGCGGTCTTGAGTCTCCCGCTTGAGGAGGGCGGTCAGTCGTTGGTGTGCGTCAGCGCCCAGCTCGCGACTTTCCGTCTTCAGACCCTGCAGAGATACCTTTACGTCGAGCCCCCTCCTAGGTGGTGTGCTCTGGCGAGGTATTTCTTCCGCCAGCAGCGCGACCTCAACTATGACACGCAGCTCCTGTTTGTGAACTTGGGGGGTGTCAGGACCGCCCTCCGGGAGCTGCCTGTCTTTTACAAGGAACTCATCAGGGTCTGGAACAAAGTCTCCACCAAGCGCAGCTCTCCGCCGGCTGGAGTGGCGGCCGTCCTGCAGGAACCGCTGCTCGGGAATCCATACCTCCACGGCCGAGGTTTTATGTGGCGGTCGGAAGAGAGGGCTGTGGCTGGTGAGGTGACCAGGGTCAGGGATCTGCTCAATGGCGGAGGAGCGGGCTGGATGGCGCCAGACACGCTGGCGCGGCGCCTAAATTCTGCCAACGTCCGCCACGCGGCCGATGCCATCGAGTCGCTAAAAACAGCTCTGGGCCCTGACTCCGTTAGGTGCATCGAGGAGGCTCAAGCACGTGGGGAGATCCCGTCCGAACTGACCCCCGTCCGGACGGAATTCCTCATCGGCGCCAAACCCCGGAACCTCCCTCGGACGCCGGCGCCTCACAACTTGAGCCGCCTCGGGGAAATCCCCTCCGTGCCTTTCAGTTCCGCGCGGAGGGGTTTCCTGTACGGGCTACTCCTGCACACTCTCAACTTTGCCATCCTCGTCGGCCGTCTCGACACGCCATGGCGTACCATCTTGCCGTCCAGAGGAGGCGGGGGTCCCCGATGGAGGGCACTCTACGCAGGGGTCCTCCCACTATTCATCGGGGACTTGGCCTGGAGGGTGGTGCACGGAGCAGTGCCGTGCAACAAATTTTTAAGCCGGTTCACGGACTCCCAGGCCGCCTGCAATTTCTGCGGTCTGGAAGAGTCCGTGTTCCATGTTTTTATGGAATGCACAAGGTTGCAGCCCCTGTTTTATTATTTGAAGGGGCTGCTCCTGAAATTCTGGCTGCACTTCAGTCCCACTCTCCTGATCTTTGGGCACCCTGTGCGGAGGGGAGCGGGTAGGTCCGAAGGCCTCCTCGTAGGACTGCTCCTGGGCACGGCCAAGGGTGCCATCAGCCGGTCCAGGCAGCGGGCGGTCGAGGGGTCGTTCAACCTGACTGCCTGCCTCTCTTCCGCTCTTACATCCGGTCCAGGGTGTCCTTGGAGATGGAGCACGCGGTGTCCACCGGTACGCTCGCGGCCTTCCGCGAGAGGTGGGCACCGGAGGGACTGGAGTGCATCGTCACGCCCGGCAACCAAATTTTAATTTGATTTTACGTTCTAAAGTTTAATTTGTTTTAATTGCTGGTGTTTTTAGTGTCCCCTTCCCTTTTATAGGGGGCACTGTGGAAAAATTGTGATTTTAGTGCCCAAAAAAAAAAACTCAAAAAAATACAAACAAAGGAAAAAAAGGGCCTTGTAAATGTCTGGTGTGTCACCCAGGTCGGGTGGCACGATTTAATGTTTTATGTTTTTGCAGGTAGACTCTAAAAGAATTTTATGCACAAGGACCAATTGTGGAGCAGTGGAGGCGTGTCCTGCACAGTAGGAGCTGAGCTGCAGAGAGAGGAGCAGCTACCAACCTTTGCTCCTGCCTGGAAGGCCTTGAGAGCCCTGAGAACAGCCCAGGAAGAGAAGGAAGGAAGGGGCTTCACCACCAACTTTCACCCAGAGGGAGAGGAGGAGAAAAGAAAACTTTTTAACAACTTTTTACCATTCTGCAAAGAGTTGGAGAGAGGGGGAAAGACCAACAACAACATCCAGTGTGGAAGGAGGGAGACTCTACCATTCTACAGGTGGGTGTGGGTGCATTTCCCAAAAAGACTTTGTTATATCGGTGGGGGGAGGAAAGAAGACCACTGAGGGCCGGAACATCGCGGGGGGTGTGTGTGTGTGGAAAGTGTGTGTGGGGTCCTTGCTTACAACTAGGCCCCACACACAACTAAACCCCCCCCCCCCCACCAATTGCCTAGCCTGGGATAGCTGGAGCTACCAGGCTGAAGATTTCTTTTCTTTAAATACCCATTTTAACATCGTTAGGAGTGTATGCCTGGTGGCTCTAGCTGCCCCAGGTGAAGACATCTTCTCCCCGCACCTGAAGACCACCCCAAAGACTATTGTGTGTTTTGCCATCTGGGGATGGCACCCACCCACAGCTGCGAGGGGAGACCTGCCCTCGCAGTTCCCCCCCCTTCCCACCCCCCTCTCTCTTTCTCTGTTACTCTGTTTCTCCCCTCTCTCTCTGAGACCCCTTTCTCCCAAATTAATTAAAAAAAAACAATTGAGACAACTGAGCAGAGGGAGCAAGGCCCCTCCCCAATTGCCAACTAGGGGAGAGGTGTGCCTCGTTAAGGGCTCCTCTGCTCAGTCTTTAGACAAGAGGCCAATTAAGACCATTAAGGCCTGTGACTTTGGGGTGGGTGTAGCCCTTAAAGGGACCCCGTGATGGCGACCCCATCCACGCCGGTGGCAGGGCCAGCAAGGACATATGCGCAGGTGGCAACCGCTTCCACGGCACCTCCTGCGCCACCCGCTGCCCTGCCACCTTTTTGACTTATTACAAAAAAACACGGGGTCAAGAGCTACACTCACCCCACAATGACCATCGAGGAGTGCGTGCGGGCGATGGCTGGGGTAGTCGGCCCCTCGGCCGTTGTCGCAGCCTCCAAGATGTCTGGAAAGGCCGTGTTCTTCCTGGGGTCGGAGCGGGCGGTGTCCCTGGCCCTCGAAAAGGGGCTCACGGTGGGCGGGACGTTCCTGCCGGTGGACCCTCTCGAGGCCACCGTGCAGAGGGTCATCGTTTCAAACGTCCTGCCCTTTGTTCCCGCTGAGCTCCTCCTCCCTCACCTACAACAACTGGGGGAGGTAAGGTCGGGGATCAACCCCATACCGCTCGGCCTCAGGGAGAACAGCCTGCGCCACGTGTTCTCCTTCCGCCGCCAGCTCTTTGTCCGGCTGGCGCGGGAGGAGACGACGGAGGGAAATTTCAATGTGGTGCACGAGGGGACTGCCTACCGCGTCTTCTGGACGTTGGACGGCGTGCGGTGCCATGCCTGTAGGGAGGTGGGGCACGTTCGCAAGAACTGCCCCGCCTCCAAGGCCGCCAAACCACCGAGGGCGGCCAAGGCTGGCGCCGCCGCCACCCCTCCCCCTAGTTGCGTCCGCGTGCCGGGAGCCGTAGGTGCGCGGGCATCATCGGGGGCCTTTGTTTTCAGGGCCTCCAGCGGGGGGGAGGGAGAGCGTCCGATTGAAAAGAAGGCGCGGAAGAAGACGAGACATCTAGAGGCGGATCCCCTCAGTGCGCCGGAAAGTTTGACCACCGCGCTCGGCCCAACCCAGTCACCGGCGAGCGCGGGGTGCCCTGAGCCCGTGCCCGAGCCCTTGAACAACACCGCAAAGGGGCCCGGGCGCGGGCAAGAAAAGGAAAAGGGGGGGGGCGGAGCGGGAGGCCTCGGCAGACATGGAGGTCTCCCTGCCTCAGTGCACCTCCAGCAACAAAAGGAGGCGCCGCTCCGTTGAGGCGGAGGGGGAGCAACATCCCTCCGCGGAGGAGTCGGTGCCCGCCGCGTGTCCCGCGTCCCCCACCAGCGCCCCCAAGCAGCGTCGTAGGCGGGAGGAGTCTGTCCCCGGGGAGGGTGAGACAGTCGAGGCTGCCCAGCCTCTGCCTCCCGGGGATGGCGTGGAAGATCTGCCTGTCGTGGGGGGCGTGGGGACCGCGGAGGAATGCATTGCCGCCGGGCCGGGCGTCCCGGGGACTGAGGCGGGCGGGGCCGAAAAGGCGAACCTGAGCCCGCCCAGCCAATATCCAACTTCCCCCGGGATTTGCTCGACCCGGCAGAAAATGAAATTATCAAGAATTTTAACGAAACTGTAAATGCTGGGCCGGGGGGTGGCAGCGGGGAGGGGGAGGAACACCCACCCTTGCCCCTTACTTTGGAGCTGGAGCACTTGGGGAGCCTGGGGATTTCCTATGGCCGGGTCTCTCCTTGTTCCCCGGTTCCTGGGGCGGAGGGGGAACCCCTTCCGCTGTCATTTCCCGACCCAGCACCATTTTTAAAAGAGCCCAGTGGGGACTCCTCTGCCGACGATCCTGGGGGTGGGATCGGGGCAGAGCCAGGGCCGGTTGGAGCGGCCGGGTCATTTGCCGTACCTTGTGCGGTCGATGGGCCGGCTGCTGGCGGCCACCTCCCGGAGGAGGACGGGGACTCGGTGGGGGACGCGGGAGAAAATCTAGAGACCACCGCCAGCGAGGCGGTGGATCTGCTCGCGGCCGCCGCCGAGACCATCCTCATTCCTGCAAAGGAACTCCGGGACTTTTTGGCCCAGAGCCGGGGTCGCTGCAACCAAGCCCGACTGGCCCTGGAAAAATGGTCCGAGCCAGAGCTGATCAAGGGGTCCGTCCGCGCCGCCGCTAAAACCTTGGCCGCGGGCGGGCCCTTGACAAAGGCGCAACAACTTGAGCTGCGCGAGCTCGAGGGACTCCTCGCTGGGCTGCGGAGGGAGCGGAGTTCAACAAAAGACTCCGCTCCCTCCCCCACAATAGGTTAAGGTAGAGGTTGCACTATGCTTTTGCCATGAAGATAACCATAGCCAGCCTCAACATCAACGGCGGCAGAGGGGCACGCCGTAGATTTGACAATTTTTCGCTCCTGCGGGAGGGGAAATATGCGGTGTGCTTCCTGCAAGAAACCCACACCGTTCCGGGAGACGAAGCCACGTGGCTCCTGGAATGGCAAGGAGAGGTCCGCATGAGCCACCTCACCGCCATTTCTAGTGGGGTGGCCATCTTGCTGGGCCCGCATATTCAGCCGGAGATCTTGGGGGTCGAGGAGCCCGTGCCAGGCCGCTTGCTGCACGTAACGGTTCGCCTGGGGGACGTGCCGCTCCATCTCGTGAACGTGTACGCCCCTCAGCCCGGCCCGCAGCAAACGCGCTTCTTTGAAGAGGTGTCCGCTCTTCTTGGCTCCGTCGACGTCGGCGACTGCATTATCCTCGGGGGGGATTTTAACTGCACCCTCGAGGCGAGGGACCGCTCCGGTGCCCCGCAGTGCATGACGGCGATGGAGAAGTTGAGGGACCTGGTCGGGTCCTTCGACTTGGTGGACGTCTGGCGAAATCTCCACCCCGACTCCAGCGCCTTTACTTGGGTGAGGCCTGGAGTAGGATGGTCTAGAGTCGACCGCCTTTACGTGTCTCGGGCGTACGTTTCCTGTGTCCCGGCGGCCTCCATGCGGCCGGTGCCGTGTTCGGACCACCACCTGGTGTGGGCGGAGCTCGCTTCGCTCCGCGCGAGGACGGGGTCCGCGTACTGGCACTTTAACAACCGGTTGCTGGAGGATGTGCGGTTCCAGGACTCGTTCCGTCGATTCTGGTCCGACTGGAGAAGGAAGCAGGGGGGGCTTCCCCTCCTTGAGGCTATGGTGGGACGTGGGCAAGGCTCACGTCCGCGTCTTCTGTCAAGAGTACGCGAGGGGGTCGACCAAGAGGCGGGCGGCCAGAGTCGGGCGCCTAGAAAAAGAGGTGCTCGACCTGGAATCCCCTCTCGGTCAAGTCGTCCAGGACCCGGCCCTGCGGACGGTGTACGAAGCGAAGAAGGCCGCGCTGAAGGACCTGCAGCTCGTTGCGTCCCGAGGCGCGTTCGTGAGGTCGCGGATCCGGTTCCTGCGGGATCTGGACCGCGGCTCCCCCTTCTTCTACTCGCTGGAAAAAAGGCAGAGTCCGTAAGCAGCTCTTGACGCTGCTGGCCGACGACGGCTCTCTCGTCTCGGATCCGGAGGGCGTCAACAACAGGGCCCGTGAATATTACGGGGCTCTGTTCTCTCCGGATCCGTCCAGCGAGGAAGCGCGTAGAGTTTTGTGGGAGGACCTGCCGAAGGTCAGCCCGGAGGGCGCCGAAAATCTGGAAGCTCCGCTAAGCCTGGCGGAGCTGACCGGTGCCCTCGACCGGCTCTCGAGGGGAAAATCCCCGGGGCTGGACGGGCTGACCGTGGAGTTCCACAGGGCGTTCTGGGTCGTCCTGGGGGGCGACTACGCGCGGGTCCTGGGGGAAAGTCTGGCGACCGGGGAGATGCCCCTCTCTTGGCGCAGGGCAGTCATCATCCTGCTGCCTAAGAAGGGCGCTCTCCGCCTCCTTAAGAACTGGCGCCCGGTCTCCCTCCTCAGCACGGACTACAAAATCTTCGCCAGGGCGATGTCTGCTCGCCTTGGTGCCGTGCTGGACCACATGATCCACCCCGACCAGTCCTACACGGTCCCAGGCCGGACAATCCACGATAACATCCATCTGGTCCGGGACCTCATCCATTGCTCCCAGGAGGCTGGTCTGTCGGTCGCCTTCCTATCCCTCGACCAAGAGAAGGCGTTCGACAGGGTGGATCACGACTATCTGCTCGGAACTCTGCGCGCTTTCGGGTTCGGGACGCATTTCGTCGCCCGGATCCGACTTTTGTACGCCGCCGCGGAGTGTCTGATTAAGGTTAACGGGTCCTTGACGGCGCCCCTTCGCTTTAGGAGAGGGGTGCGCCAGGGATGCCCCATGTCCGGCCAGTTATACGCCGTTTGCGTGGAGCCTTTCCTGCGCCTCTTGCGGACGAGGTTGACGGGACTGGCTCTGCAAGGGCCGGGCGTGGAGGTCGTCCTCTCGGCTTACGCCGATGACGTGCTCCTCGCGGTAGAGGATCCCGCTGACCTGCGGAGGATGCGTGAGTGCCAGGAGATTTACTCGGCCGCGTCCTCCGCCAGGATCAACTGGGAGAAATGTTCCGGACTCCTGGTGGGTCAGTGGCGGGTGGACTCCCTGCCGGAGGAGCTCAGGCCTTTTGCCTGGAGCACGACCCATCTCCTCTATCTGGGAGTCTACCTTAGCCCCGACGAGGGAGCCTGGCCGGCGAACTGGCAGGAGCTGGAGGCCAAGGTCGCCGCTCGCCTAGGGCGCTGGACAGGACTGCTCCGAGTGCTGTCCTACAGGGGTCGAGCACTAGTCATAAACCAGCTGGTGGCCGCAATGTTGTGGTACCGGCTGGTCACTTTGACCCCTCCCCCTGCGTTTGTCGCCAAGATACAGAAGAAGCTGGTGGACTTCTTCTGGAACAACAGGAAGCACTGGGTCTCTGCTGCGGTCTTGAGTCTCCCGCTTGAGGAGGGCGGTCAGTCGTTGGTGTGCGTCAGCGCCCAGCTCGCGACTTTCCGTCTTCGGACCCTGCAGAGATACCTTTACGTCGAGCCCCCTCCTAGGTGGTGTGCTCTGGCGAGGTATTTCTTCCGCCAGCAGCGCGACCTCAATTATGACACGCAGCTCCTGTTTGTGAACTTGGGGGGTGCCAGGACCGCCCTCCGGGAGCTGCCTGTCTTTTACAGGGAACTCATCAGGGTCTGGAACAAAGTCTCCACCAAGCGCAGCTCTCCGCCGGCTGGAGTGGCGGCCGTCCTGCAGGAGCCGCTGCTCGGGAATCCGTACCTCCACGACAGACTGAGGATGTTTCCAGTAGAGTGGATAAGGGAGAACCAGTTGATGTGGTATATTTGGACTTTCAGAAGGCGTTCGACAAGGTCCCACACAAGAGATTGATGTGCAAAGTTAGAGCACATGGGATTGGGGGTAGTGTACTGACATGGATTGAGAACTGGTTGTCAGACAGGAAGCAAAGAGTAGGAGTAAATGGGTACTTTTCAGAATGGCAGGCAGTGACTAGTGGGGTACCGCAAGGTTCTGTGCTGGGGCCCCAGCTGTTTACACTGTACATTAATGATTTAGATGAGGGGATTAAATGTAGTATCTCCAAATTTGCGGATGACACTAAGTTGGGTGGCAGTGTGAGCTGCGAGGAGGATGCTGTGAGGCTGCAGAGCGACTTGGATAGGTTAGGTGAGTGGGCAAATGCATGGCAGATGAAGTATAATGTGGATAAATGTGAGGTTATCCACTTTGGTGGTAAAAACAGAGAGACAGACTATTATCTGAATGGTGACAGATTAGGAAAAGGGGAGGTGCAAAGAGACCTGGGTGTCATGGTACATCAGTCATTGAAGGTTGGCATGCAGGTGCAGCAGGCGGTTAAAAAAGCAAATGGCATGTTGGCCTTCATAGCAAGGGGATTTGAGTACAGGGGCAGGGAGGTGTTGCTACAGTTGTACAGGGCATTGGTGAGGCCACACCTGGAGTATTGTGTACAGTTTTGGTCTCCTAACCTGAGGAAGGACATTCTTGCTGTTGAGGGAGTGCAGCGAAGGTTCACCAGACTGATTCCCGGGATGGCGGGACTGACCTATCAAGAAAGACTGGATCAACTGGGCTTGTATTCACTGGAGTTCAGAAGAATGAGAGGGGACCTCATAAAAACATTTAAAATTCTGACGGGGTTAGACAGGTTAGATGCAGGAAGAATGTTCCCAATGTTGGGGAAGTCCAGAACCAGAGGTCACAGTCTAAGGATAAGGGGTAAGCCATTTAGGACCGAGATGCGGAGGAACTTCTTCACCCAGAGAGTGGTGAACCTGTGGAAATCTCTACCACAGAAAGTTGTTGAGGCCAATTCACTAAATATATTCAAAAAGGAGTTAGATGAGGTCCTTACTACTAGGGGGATCAAGGGGTATGGCGAGAAAGCAGGAATGGGGTACTGAAGTTGAATGTTCAGCCATGAACTCATTGAATGGCGGTGCAGGCTAGAAGGGCCGAATGGCCTACTCCTGCACCTATTTTCTATGTTTCTATGTTTCTATGTGGCGGTCGGAAGAGAGGGCTGTGGCTGGTGAGGTGACCAGGGTCAGGGACCTGCTCGATGGCGGAGGAGCGGGCTGGATGGCGCCAGACACGCTGGCGCGGCGCCTAAATTCTGCCAACGTCCGCCACGCGGCCGATGCCATCGAGTCGCTAAAAACAGCTCTGGGCCCTGACTCTGTTAGGTGCATCGAGGAGGCTCAAGCACGTGGGGAGATCCCGTCCGAACTGACCCCCGTCCGGACGGAATTCCTCATCGGCGCCAAACACCGGAACCTCCCTCGGGGGCCGGCGCCTCACAACTTGAGCTCTTACATCCGGTCCAGGGTGTCCTTGGAGATGGAGCACGCGGTGTCCACCGGTACGCTCGCGGCCTTCCGCGAGAGGTGGGCACCGGAGGGACTGGAGTGCATCATCACGCCCGGCAACCAAATTTTAATTTGATTTTACGTTCTAAAGTTTAATTTGTTTTAATTGCCAGTGTTTTTAGTGTCCCCTTCCATTTTATAGGGGGCACTGTGGAAAAATTGTGATTTTAGTGCCCAAAAAAAAAAAGAAAGAAAGAAAAAAAACAAAAAAAAAAAAAAAAGGAAAAAAAGGGCCTTGTAAATGTCTGGTGTGTCACCCAGGTCGGGTGGCACGGTTTAATGTTTTATGTTTTGAAGATAAACTCCAAAAAGAGTTTCATGCACAAGGACCCCAAGGTCCCTCTGCACCGCAGCATGTTGTAATTTCTCCCCATTCAAATAATATTCCCTTTTACTGTTTTTTTTTCAGGATCAAAGTTAACAGCCAAGCGTGGATTAATTAAGGAAAGCCAACATTGAGTTTTTTGATGAGGTAACAGAGAGAATTGATAAGGGCAATACGGTTGATGTGTGTCCATGGACTTCCAAAAGGTGTTTGATAAAGTGCCACATAATAGGCTTGCCAGAAAAGTTGAAGCCCATGGAATAAAAGGGACAGTGGCAGCATGGATACAGAATTGGCTCAGTGACAGGAAACAGAGAGTAGTGGTGAACAGTTGTTTGTCAGACTGGAGGAAGGTATATATATAGTGGTGTTCTCTAGGGGTTGGTACTGGACCACTGCTTTTCTTGATATATACCAATGACTTGGATGTGGGAGTACAGGGCACAATTTCAAAATTTGCAGGTGACACAAAACTTGGAAATATAGTGAACAGGGAGGAGGATTGTGATAGACTTCAAGATAGACTGGTGAAATGGGTGGATACATGGCAGATGAAATTTAATGTAGAAAAATGTGAAGTGATATATTTTGGCAGGAAGGAAGAGGAGAGGCAATATAAACTAAAGGGTACAAACCTAAAGCGGGTGTGTGAACAGAGAGACCTGGGGTATATGTGCACAAATCATTGAAGGTGACAGAGCAGGTTGAGAAAGCTGTTAAAAAAGCATACGGGATACTGGACTTCATAAATAGAGGCATAGGCCCCAAAATAGGCCTCATTAGTGCCTCCCATTAGCGCCTCTAGATGGCAATAATGGGGTGCTAACCGGGATGTGACTGGGCACGGCGATAACATCGTTCCCCCACCATATTCAGCAGGAGTTTTGCAGCAGTGGTACGGCATTGTGCCCCGATCTCCTTCACCCAGAGATCGTGATGTCATCGCTGTGCGCATCATCCCGGTAGCGCCCTGGACCCGAACTTGCACTCTGACCCTTGCAGCGTCACCGAACAAAAGCATCGGCAGCTGCAGGAGGCTTCCATCGGGAGGACCTGCACTTCGGGGGCGATACTTAAAGACGAGGCAGCCGAGGTAAGTAAATAAAAATGTATCTTCTCTCTTACAGATTTTTCGATCGTCTCTTTTACCCGCGATCGATCAGCCCGGCATTCTACTTGAGCGCCGAGCTTCTCAGGTGGGATTGTGGCTGCCGTCGTAGAGAAGATAAGTTTTTTTTCTTTGCAGAGCCTTCAGCGATGGGCCTTCCCTTTAAGGGAGGGTAGGAGCCTTTCAACACGACAGCGCTGCCTGGCCGAGTATGCTGCGTTGCTCCACACAACGCACCGCCAGTTGCCGATTGCACTCCAGGAAGGAAATGAAGTGCCTGATTTAGCACTCCACTTCTTTCCTGCAACTCAAACGGCAAATATTTCAAATTGGGCACTCCTGAATTTATCCCCCATAGAGTACAAAAGCAAGGAAGTTACGAAGAACCTTTATACGGTAATACACTGACTTGGCCACAACTGGAGTATTGTGTCCAATTCCAGGCAGTACACTTTCATCATCATAGGCAGTCCCTCAGAATCGATGAAGACTTGCTTCCACTCTAAACATGAGTCCTTAGGTGGCTGAATAGTCCAATACAAGAACCACAGTCCCTGTCAAAGGTGGGACAGATAGTCGTTGAGGGAAAGGGTGGGTGGGACTGGTTTGCCGCCCGTTCTTTCTGCTGCCTGCGCTTGATTTCTGCATGTTCTTGGCGATGAGACTTGAGGTGCTCGGCGCCCTCCCGGAAGCACTTCATCCACTTAGGGCGGTCTTTGGCTAGGGTCTCCCAGGTGTCAGTGGGGATGCTGCATTTTATCAGGGAAGCTTTGAGGGTGTCCTTGCAATGTTTCCTCTGCCCACCTTTGGCTCGTGAAGGAGTTCCAAGTAGAGCGCTTGCTTTGGGAGTCTCATGTCTGGCATGCAAACAGTATGGGCTGCCCAGCAGAGTTGATCAAGTGTGGTCAGTACTTCAATGCTGGGAATGTTGGCCTGGTCGAGGACGCTAACATTGGTGTGTCTGTCCTCCCAGGGGATTTGCAGGATCTTGCAGAGACACCGTTGGTGGTATTTCTCCAGCGACTTGAGGTGTCTCCTGTACATTGTTCATGTCTCTGAGCCATACAGGAGGGCAGGTATTACGACAGCCCTGTAGACCATGAGCTTGGTGGTAGATTTGAGGGCTTGGTCTTCGAACACTCTTTTCCTCAGGCGGCTGAAGGCTGCTCTGGCGCACTGGAGGCGGTGTTGAATCTTGTCATCAATGCCTGCTCTTGTTGATAAGAGGCCCCAAGCTTTGGGAAATGGTCCACGTTGTCCAGGGCCATGCCGTGGATCTTGATGACTGGGGGGCAGTGCTGTGCGGCGGGGACAGGCTGGTGGAGGACCTTTGTCTTATGGATGTTTAGCGTAAGGCCCATGCTTTTGTTACATGGTTAGACTAGAGAAACTGGGATTGTTCTCTTAAGAGCAGAGAAGGTTGAGAAGAGATTTGATAGAGGTGTTCAAAATCATGAGGGGTCTAGACAGAGTAGATAGAGAGTAACTGTTCCCACTGGCGGTAGGGTCGAGAACCAGAGGACACAGGTGACCTGAGGAAAAACTGTTTTACACAGCGAGTGGTTAGGATTTGGAATGCACTGTCTGAAAAGATGGTGGAGGCAGACTCAATCACGGTTTTCAAAAGGGAATTGGATAATTATCTGAAGGAAAAAATTTTTCAAGGCTATGGGAAAAGGATGGGGCAGTGGGACTAGCTGATGTGCTCTTGCAGAGAGCTGGCATGGGCTCATCGGGCTGAATGGCCTCCTTCTGCGCTGTAACCATTCTATGATTCTACAAATGTGGAGCCTAGAAGAGGTGTGCTCCTCCCAGCTCCACTATAGTGTCATAGGCCATTGTCAGCTTCCTCCCTCCCTTCTATTCATTTCCCCCCTCTCCTGATCACCCCTATCAATCTCAATGGCTTCCACCTCCTCTCCAAAATTGAAATTCACTTTTCCGGCAAATTGCCTGTGACATCCTGCAGGTGTCTGCAGTTCGCCAGTCTCATATAAATAAGACCTGAGGCCCAATGTCAGGGTCATAAGAACATAAGAATTAGGAGTAAGAGTAGGCCATAAGACCCCTCGAGCCTGCTCTGCTATACAATAAGATCATGGCTGATCATTGACCTCAAATCCACTTTCTGGCCCTATCCCCATATCCCTTGATTCCTCTAGAGTCCAAAAATCTAACTATCTCAGCCTTGAATATACTCAACGACTGTGTATCCACAGTACTTTGGGGCAAAGAATTCTATAGATTCACAACCCTCTGAGTGAAGAATTTCCTCCTCATCACAGCCAACCCCTTATCCCTTAGTCTTCTCAGCCAGGGGAAACAATCTCTCAGCCTCTCTTGCATCTTATATGTTTCAGTGAGATCACCTCCCATTCTTCTAAACTCCAGAGAGTATAGGCCCAATATACTCAATCTCTTGTCATCGGACAACCCTCTCATCCCAGGAATTAATCTAATGAACCTTCATTGCACTGCCTCTAAGGCAAGTATATCCTTCCTTCGATAAGTAGACCAAAACTATGCACAGTACTCCAGGTTTGGTCTCACCAAAGCCCTGTACAATTGTAGCAAGACTTTCTTACTCCTGTACTCCAACCCTCTAGCCTTCCTTGCTGTACCTGCATGTTAATTCTCTGGCCGGAATTTTCTGTTCCTGTGTAGGCCATGTGCGGGCGGTTGCCGTGGCAGGTCGTGACACCATTCTTGATTCCATGCCACTCCTCAGAGTGACTTTGCGTTAATGGAGCCAATTAAGGTCGCCCTGCATGTTACTTGGCCCAATTAAATGGTACAGGTCTGATGACATCAGCGATGTCATGTTTTCAGTCATATTTAAAGGAGCCATGGCTATATTGCATTTGATGGTTCATCTTGGAGTGTGCAGTACACTGCATAATTGGACTGCTGGAAAGAATGCCAAATGACTGCACAGAGGCAGAGGGCTGCACCCAGGTTCTCCGATGACTTCCTCCACATGCTTGTCGAGGGAGTCAGAGCTCGCATGGAGGTCCTCTTCCCTTCGAATGGGCGGAAGAAACCTCCCAGGGGACCAAAAGAGCCTGGCTCCAAACGCCAGAGGAGGCAAACAGCACGGATGTGTTCAGGAGGATCTTGGTGCAGTGCCAGAAACATTTCAATGATCTCATTAAATCAGGAAACGGGAGTACAAAACCACACTCAACTTCATCCTGCTGTGCCTCTCATCACATCCCCCTCACTCTGCCTTCCCAAACATACTCCTGCACATCTTACTCACACCAACATACCTTGCACCTCCACCCTTTCCTCTTTCTCTACTTACATTATAATATATGTTGACATCCCTCCTAGACAGGAGGCCTATGAGCGTCTTCCATCTATTCTCCATAGAGACCATGTGCTCCTGTGAGTGGTGGATTAGCTGCTCCATCCTATCCATCACGTGCAGGTGACCATCCTATCCATCACCTGCAACACGGTGGTGCTCATGTTCAAGATGGACTCCTCCAATTTCTGCATATTTTCAGGCATCGCGGTCACGAAACCTGTCAGAGCCTTCTGTACTGTTTGCTGCATCACCAGGAGCGCCCTCTTTCTAGATGGCCCCCAAGTCTCAGTGTCTGCATGCAGCTGAGCAGAGGGGAGCATCTTTCCCCCTCCGGTAGGGAGTCTCCACTGCTGTCCTTGTCTGCATCATCTGCTCTTGCTCTATCTCGTGTGGCATCCACCGAGGCATGCATATTTGCGCTGGTGCTGAGTCTGCTTATATCTGGTGATATTGCGACCTCAGAGGCTGGAGGCTCCTCTGAATAGTTGTCTTCCTCTTCCTCTTGGCATTGCGGGGAAGGGGGCATCCGCTCTTGATGGACCTGTGGGACAGTAAAGAGATGAGTTAGATATGTTATAGCAAGAATGGGTACAGATACCATTGTGCACATGATGACCATTCAGTGGCTGCTGACATCAGTCCACATATGAGTGAGTAATGTATGCCATGTGGCTGCATGAGATGTAATTCTGTCACCAGGTTGCTGAGATGTCCCCATCTTTCTCCTACCTCCAGCTGCCCTGCGACTCCCTGATACTCCAGGGCATCTCCCTCTGCTGCAGTTAAGATGGACAATGATGGATTGTCACCTCCGGTTCTCTACCTCTCCCTCTTATTGTGGGCTCTCAACACCTGCAAGGAGAGAAAGAAGAGAAGTTTGAGTGAGAGTGTGGAATGTGTTTAAAGAATGAATGGGTTACATCTTTAGAGGGTGACTAAAGGGTGGAGTGGGGGGCCAATGCCAAATGGCCTTCTTGTGTGTTGTTCGTTGATATGATTGCTTTAGGATGAGGGTGAGTGTGATGGGTGTTTATTCAGATGGGGATATGATAATGTAGATAGAGAGAGAGATGGTTGCACATACAAGATATTTTGGTGTGACTAATGATGTTCAAGACTACGGTTGGGAAGGCAGAGTGAGGGGGTTGTGATGAGAAGCACAGCAGGCTGAAGTTGAGCGTGTCTTTGTACTCACCTTTCCTGATCTAATGAGATCATTGAAACTTTTCCAGCACTGCACCCAGGTCCTCCTGATCACATCCCTGCTATTGCCCTCCTCTGCTATTTGGATCCAGGCTCCTTTGGTCCACTGCGGAGGTCTCTGCTGCCCATGGGAAGGGAAGAGGACCTCCCTGCGTGCTCTCATTCCTTCCACAAGCATATGGAAGGAGTCATCTGAGAACCTGGGTGCAGCTCTCTGTCTCTGTGCAGTCATGTTTGCTAATCTTTCCAACACTCCAATGGTCCAGTGCAGTGTCTGCATGATCCTAGGTGAACCTTCAAATACAATGTGGCCATGGCTGCTTTAAATATCTCGGCTGAAAACGTGTCATCGATGATGTCATCAGACCCGCACAATTTAATAGGGCCGAATAATGCGCAGGGCAGGCTTAATAGGCCCCATTAAAGGAAAGTCGATCTCAGGAGTGGGATGCAATGAACAAGGGGGTCATGACCCGCCTCAGAATCCCCGTACCCAACCCGCCCAGGTATAGTAAATTCCCGTAATGGATATTAGATCATACTCATTTATCTCTATTTGTGCCACTAATTTGTCTATCTTGTCATGTATGTTTTGTGCATTCAGATAAAGAGCCTTTAGTTTAAACTTTTTAACCTTATTCCCTGTATTCACCTTATTTGCTGATGCATTTTATCTTAAAACTCTCTGGGGGAGAAATTCGGTCGTATCCCGTTTGGGCATTAACTTTTTAAATTTTAAAAATTTAGCGCCAGGCGCAAATAAATCTGATGTTCTTCTAAATTTGGCTATAGCTCCCCAGTAAGGAAGGGGGAGGTAAACCAAGTGCTGATGAAATCAGTGGGGCGCTACAGGGGCTATACCACCAGAGCGCTACCAAATTTACGGTGACTTGCATTCAGCAATCATCCTTCAATCCTTCACACTGGCTCATTTCAGCTCTTAAAGGGGAGGTTCTATTATGCAGCAGCTGTTCATTTTCACTATTCTTCCAACTGAACTCGACCTGAGACCAACCTCATAGCTATGACTGTTCCTAATCCAGATTGAAGGGAAAGAGCTAGTCGGTTTAATGATGCCGCATTGAAGGCATTGATGGATGCAGTGGAACAAAGGAGGGAAGCATTTTTCCTGGCAAGTGGAAGTAGGCTATTGTCACAAGTCTTCAAGGCAATGAAAGGGAAGTGGCAGAGGAAGTCTCAGCCAGTAGTATTGTGAAATGCCCTAAGAAGTTCAATGACCTCAGTTGGGTGGTCAAGGTGAGTACATGCTTCAACAAGTCCTACATACCAGCATCTGAACCTCTGCCTGTGCACACTGTGCAAACCACCACTCCCCCACCACTCACCCATCAAACATCTGCAACTACACAAACTCACATCCTCATCTCATGCCTTGTCTACATTCCCAGCTATGCAACGATGGTAGGCATATCTCCCAGACACATAGTTGGACTCTGACTCACACAGATTCCTTTCTTTTGCAGGCCAAGATAGCCCACAATAGGAGGGAGCAGCAGAGGACAGGCCAGGATGAACCTTGACTCCAGCAGCTCTCAGATCTCGAGGAGTGAGTGCTGTAGCTCATTCGGCAGCAGGTGGTGAGTGCTGTGGCCATCGGCAATGTCAACCCCATTGGGAGAAACAATGGTATTTTTATCCCATCTTTTCTTATCACACTTTCCCCTCACACTAGAAGGCTTTATCACTTTCCAGCTCCTGATACTGTCAAGCTACCTTGCTCTATTCCAGCCCCCGTGCCCTCACCTTAACGTGAGTCTTGTGCCTTTACACTTTCAGATAATCAGCCAGTAGATGACCAGCCTGTCCCTTAGCCCCACCATGAGAGTGATGAAGGAGAAGATGAGGAGGACCCAAGCATCGCGTCATTGCATCTCTCACTTGCAGGCACCACCTCAGAGACTGACACTACGCGGTCCTTAGAGGTTAGCTTAGTAGAGGGGTCTACACTGGGTGATGCACCGGGGACAAGTGGACTGCAGCAAGGCCAAGGGGGCCAGCTCCACAGAAGCAGAGTTCGTGCGCGAGTTACATAGGATCACATAGGATATATGACACAAAAGCAGGCCATTTGGCCCAATCAGTCCATGCTGGCGTTTATGCAACACTCGAGCCTTTTCCAGTCTTTCCTCATCTAAATCTATCAGCATTACCCTCTATTCCCTTTTCCCACATATGCTTGTCTAGCCTCACCTTAAATGCATCTATACTATTTGCTTCAACCACTCCCTGTGGTAGCAAGTTCCACATTCTCACCACTCTTTGGTAAAGAATTTTCTTCTGAAGTCCCTATTGGATTTCTTGGTGACGATCTTATATTGATGTCCTCTAGTTATGTTATTCCCCACAAGTGGAAACATTCTCTCTGTATCCTCTTTATCAAAACCTTTCATAATTTAAATATTTTTATTAGGTCACCCCTCAGCCTTTGGTTTTCAAGAGAAAAGATTCCCAGCCTGTTCATCATTTCCTGATATGTATACCCTTGCATTTCTGGTATCATCCTTGTAAATCTTCTCTGTACCCTCTCCAGTGCCTCTATCTCTTTTTTATAATATGGTGACCAGAACTGTATGCAGTACTCTATGTTTGGTCTAACCAAGGTTCGATACAGGTTTAACATAACTTCCCTACTTTTCAATTCTATACCTCTAGAAATAAATACAGAAAATGCTGGCAATCCCAGCAGGTCAGTCAGCATCCGTGGAAAGAAACAGAGTTAACGTTTCAGGTCTATGAACCTTTGTCAGAACTGGAAAAGTTCAAGATTTAACAGATTCTTAATGAAGTGCAGGGGCAGTGAAAGTGGGAGGGGAGGAACTAACAAAAGGGAAGGTGAATAACTAACAATAGGGTGAAAGGCAGAAGAGATTTAAGAGACAAAAGGGATGATGGGCAAAAATGAGATGGTAATGGCACAAGTTAAGAAACAAAAGATGAGTCTTGATGGGGTGTGAATGACGGAATCATCACCAGCTGCCATGGGAAAGAGAAAAAAAAGGAGAATTGGGAAAAAAATTATGGGCAGAGGTTATGGTCTAAAATTGTTGAACTCGGTGTTGAGAAAATTGCCTAAACAAAAGATGAGGTGCTGTTCCTCAAGCTTGCATTCAGCTTCATTGAAGCAGTGTAGGAGACCGAGGACGGAGAGGTCAGAGTGGGAGTAGAGTGGAGAATTAAAGTGACAGGCAACCAGAAGCTCGGACTGAACGAAGGTGTTCTACAAAGCAGTCACCCAATCTGCAATTGGTCTCCCCAATGTAGAGGAGGCCACATCATGAGCAGCGAATGAAGTATACTAAACTGAAAGAAGTACAAGTAAATCGCTGTTTCACCTGGAAGAAGTGTTTGGGGCCCTGAACAGTGGGAATGGAGGAGGTAAAAGGGCATCTCCTGCGCTTGCATGGGAAGGTGCTGTGGGAAGTGGAGGGGGTGATTGCAGATTGGACTAAGGTGTCACGGAGGGAGCAGTACCTTCGGAATGCCGGAATGTTGAGAGGGAAAGGGAGTGGAAGTTATGATTGGTGGTGGGATCATGCTCAAGGTGGTATAAATGGTGGAGGATGATCCGTTGAATGTCAAGGCTGGTGGGGTGAAAGGTGAGGACAAGGGGAACCCTATCGTGATTCTGGGAGGGAGGGAAAGGGATGAGAGTAGAACTGCGGGAAATAGAATGAACATGGTCGAGGGCCATGTTAACCACGGTGGAGGGGAATCCTCGTTTGAGGAAAAAGGAAGACATATCAGAGGCACTAGTGTGGAAAATGGCATCGTCAGAACAGATGCGACGGAGATGGAGAAACTGGGAGAAAGCAATGGAGTCCTTAGAGGATGCGGGAAGGGAGGAAGTGTTGTCTAGGTAGCTGTGGGAGCCAGTGGGCTTATAGTGAGTGTTTGTCAATAGACTAGCTCCAGAAATGGAAACAAAGAAGTTGAGGTAGGGAAGGGAAGAGTCGGATATGGACCATGTGATTGTGGAAAGGGTGGAAATTGAATGCAAAGTGAATTACATTTCTAGTTCTGGGCGAGAGCAGGAAACAGCACTGATACTGTCCTCAATGTACTGGAAAAAGAGGTGAGGGAGGGGACCCGAATAGGATTGGAACAACGAATGTTCCACATATCCCATGAAAAGGCAGTCATAGCTAGGACCCATATGGGTTCCCACAGCAACATACCATTAATTTGGAGGAAATGAATAGAATCAAAGGAGAAGTTGTTCAATTTGAGAACAAGTTCAGGCAGGTGGAGGAGGGTGGTGATGGATGGGAACTGGTTGGGCCTCTGCTCAAGGAATAATCAAAGCGCCTTCAGGCCATCCTGGTGGGGGATGGAAGTGTAGAGGGATTGAACATCCATCATGAAAAGGACATGGTTGGGGCCAGAAAACTGGAAAATGTTAAAGTGCCGGAGGGCATCGGAAGAGCCGTGGCTGTAGCTGGGAGGAGACTGGAGAAGAGGAGAAAAAATTGAGTCGAGACAGGAAGAAATCAGTTCCATGGGGCAACAACAAGCTGAAACAATGGGTCTACCAGGGAAGCCCTGTTTGTGGATCTTGGGAAGAAGGTAGAAGTGGGCTGTGCAGGATTGGGGAACTATGAGGTTAGTGGGTGTGGAGGGAAGATCTCCAGAGGAGATGAAGTCAGTGGCGGTCTGGGAAATAATGACTTGATTCTCGGTAGTGGGGTCATGGTCCAGGGGGAGGTAGGAGGAGGTATCAGAGAGTTGGCGATCGGCCTCTGCAAGGTAGAAGTCAGTTCACCAAACAACAACAGCGCCACCCTTGTCAGCAGGTTTAATGATAATGTTTGTGTTGGATCTGAGAGAGCGAAGTGCTGCAAGTTCAGAGGGAGGTAGGTTGGAGTGAGTGAGGGGAGCAGAGAAATTGAGACGGACGATGTCCCGATGGCAGTTCGCAATCAAAAGATCTGGAGAGGGTAAGAGGCCATTGGGTGGGGTCGAGGTTGAGCAAGAATTCTGAAAATGGGAGAAAGGGTCAGTTGTGCAGGGCGAAGACTCCTGGCCACAGTATGCAGCTTACAATTTAGTATACTGTATTCACTGCTCATGATGTGGTCTCCTCTACATTGGGGAGACCAAACGTAGATTGGGTGACCGCTTTGCAGAATACCTTTGTTCAGTCAGTAAGCATGACCCTGGGCTTCTGGTTGCCTATCACTTTAATTCTCCATTCCACTCCCACTCTGACGCCTCAGTCTTCGGCCTCCTACACTGTTCCAATGAAGCTCAACCCAAGCTCGAGGAACAGCACCTCATCTTTTGTTTAGGCACTTTACAGCCTTCCGGACTCAACATCAAGTTCAACAATTTCAGACTATAACCTCTGCCCATATTTTTTTTCCCTTTCCTCCTTTTCTTTACAGCCCCCCTTTTTTTCTCTTTCCCATGGCAACTGGTGATGATTCCGCCATTCACACCCCATCGAGGCTCATCCTTTGTTTCTTAACTTGCACCATTACTGTCATGTATTCAACCAGCATTGTAACCCATGTATAAACTGACAAGTTGTACACTGTGAGAACAATGACCACTCGGTGGTGAACTTTTGGAACACACTCCTAACCTGGACCTTCAGGTATAAAAGGGGAAGCTCCACCCACCTTCATCACTTGAGTGCTATGGAATAAAGGACAGGTCACAGACTGACCTTCTCTCAAGCATGAGCCTCATGTGCATTTATACTGTATAGTAAGAACATATCAATGGCGACGAGAAACTGGGATTTAAACCACGCGAGCATGGCCACTAGCAGAACAAATGAGAGGTACTGTGTTAAGGAATGGTTGGGACAGAGAATCAACATTGTTCAAGCAACACGCAGTTCTCCAGGCAGACAAGGGCAATTGGGCATGCCCCAACATGTAGTCGAGCCCAGAGGGGGAGTTCGACAGAGACAATGGCTAACAGGACGCGATTCACGCCATTGCAAGGGACAATGCAGCCAGTAATGGGGCCATCAACACCTGTTAATAGCACACTTAAGGACAGTCACAAGGGCAGTCAGAGACATTCGACTGGCAAGGGACCTTTTGTTTCCAACAACAGCTCATGTTGGAGGTGTGGAGGCACACACTCAGCCGGAGTTTGCAGAGATGAGCAAAATACCTGCAGAAATTGCAGAAATGAACGCTGGGGGAAATCGCTGGAAGCTGAAGTTCAGCGAGTTCATGTGGAGCCAAAATTATCGCCGATTGACGCACAGCTACGGACTTACACAAAGGAGATCATTCCGGTGCTAGGCAGCACCATGGTGGTTCGTAACCCACAAAGATTCAGAGAACAAGTTGCCACTCTGGATTGTCCCGGTGGATGGTCCCGCACTACTGGGGGGGAGTTGGCTTGCTGTCATGAACTGGAAATGGGGCGATGTCTGTGGAGTGAATATCATGCTCACAGATCCTGGACAAATTTGACTCACTGTTTCAACCCGGCATTGGCACTTTCATGGGGGCCAAGGTAGTGATTCACATAAACCCGGACGCCAAGCCAGTACACCACAAGGCCAGAGCTTTGCCTTACGTGATGCGGGAAAAGATAGAAGGCGAATTGCCAGGTCACACGTTTGGTGGCCAGGGATAGACGCAGATCTGGAACTTTGTGTTTGCAGGTGCAACACATGTGTCCAGCTGGGCAATGCACCCAGGGAAGCCCCCCTAAGCCCCTGGTCCTGGCCCGCCAAGCCTTGGTCACACATCCATGTGGACTACGCAGGTCCTTTCATGGGAAAAATGTTTTTGGTTGTAGTAGACGCCTACTCCAAATGGATCGGTGCCATTTTAAATTCAAGCACATCCTCTGCCATGGTAGAAAGTCTACGGGCAATGTTCGCTGCCCACGGTCTACCGGATATCTTGGTCAGTGACAATGGCCCATGCTTCACAAGCACTGAATTCCAGGACTTCATGACAGGCAATAGAATCAACCATGTTAGAACGGCACCGTTCAGGCCGGCCTCAAACAGCCAGGCAGAACAAGCAGTGCAGATAATCAAACAGGGGATGCTCAGAATCCAAGGGAGTTCCCTACAAAGCCGCTTATCACGCTTCCTGTTGGTCTACAGATCCTGACCACACTCGCTCACAGGTGTTCCACCTGCAGAGCTGCTAATGAAAAGGACGCTCAAAACCAGTTATCCCTTATACACCCCACCATGAAAGAAATTGTCGAGAGCAGGCGCCAGTCACAATGTGACTACCATGACAGGAAAGCGAGGGCGCGATGTATTGATGTAAATGACCCTGTCTTTGTCCTCAACTACGCTGCAGGGCCCAAATGGCTCACAGGCATCGTGATTTCCAAAGAGGGGAATAGGATTCTGATAGTTAAACTTACCAATGGACAAATTTGCTGCAAACATGTGGATCAAACAAAAAGCAGAGGAAGAACACGATATAGAGTTCACTCCACCACAGGTGACCGAACACCAGAACCAAAGGGAGGAGAGCCCAGTCACTGTGGGCAGTCCGGACAGGCCTGAGGCACCGCAAACAGCAGACACTCAGGCCAGCGCCCAACAACCGAAGCCCCAACTCAGGCGCTCTACAAGAGAGCGTAAACCACTAGAGACTCAACCTGTGATCCCAATAAGACTTTGGGGGGGAGGTGATGTCATGTATTCAACCATCATTGTAACCCATGTATAAACTGACAAGTTGTACACTGTGAGAACAATGACCACTAGGTGGTGAACTTTTGGGAGACACTCCTAACCTGGACCTTCATGTATAAAAGGGGAAGCTCCACCCACCTTCATCACTTAAGTGCTAAGGAATAAAGGACAGGTCACAGACTGACCTTCTCTCAAACATGGGCCTCGTGTGCATTTATACTGTGTAGTAAGGACGTATCAATTACCATCTCATTTTTGCCCATCAACCCTTTTATCTCTTAAATCTCTTCTGCCTTTCACCCTATCACAGACCTTCACTTTTGTCATTTCCTCCCCTCCCCCTTTTACTGCCCTTAAGAATCTGTTACATCTTGAACTTTTCCAGTTCTGGCAAAGTGTCATAGACCCAAAACATTAACTCTGTTTCTCTCCACAGATGCTGCCTGACCTGATGAGATTTCCAGCATTCTCTGTTTTTATTTCAGATTCCAGCATCCGCAGTACTTTGCTTTTGCTCTTGAAATAAACCCTAGTGCTTGGTTTGCTTTTTTATGGCTTTGCAACTTTTAGAGATTTGTGTATTTGTACTCTGAGATCTCTTTTTTCCTCTACCCCTCCTAGACTTGCACCCTCCAAGTAATATGTGACCTCGTATTCGTCCTACCAAAATGTAATACCTCACATTTATCTGTGTTGAACTTAATTTGCTAATTATATGCCCATTCTGCAAGTTTATTAATGTTCTCCTGTTATTTGTTGCAGTCCTCCTCAGTATTGACTATTGCCCCCAATTTGGTGTTATCTGCAAAGTTAGAAAGTGTGTTTTTGATTCCAAAGTCTAAATCATTATCAAACAACAGTGGTCCCAGCACTGATGCTTGTGGAACACCATTATCCACCTTCTGCCACTGTGAATAGCTACCTTTTACCCCAACTTTCTGCTTTCTGTCTTGAACCAGCTGGCTATCCATTCTGCTACTTGTCCCCTAACTCCGCATTCTCTGATCTTGTTCATCCGTTTATTAGGGAGTTCCTTATTGAAGGCCTTTTGAAAATCTAAATAAATTCCATCTACCATTGTCTACTCTCTCTATTACCTCTTCAAAAAAATTCAACGAGGTTGGTACTTAATGTATAATCTTTCCTTATCCTCATTTGTTTTCTTATGACTTTATTCATCCATGCCGTCTCATTAGCATTTAGTTTGTTCTTTCCTTTCAGCAAAATATATTGTTCCTGCACTCTGTTGAACACAGTTAACTGTTTCCCATTGCTGTTCTACCAATATTGTTGCCTATTTTATTTTCCCAAGTTCTATTCTCAGCCCCTCAAAATCAGCTTTTCTCCAATATATCCGAATCGTGGGATTCAACATCTGGCTTCGGGACCTCTGCAAAAAGAAGAAGCTTCATTTTATCGACAATTGGGAGGTGTTTGCTGGCAAAGATAAGTTGGTTAGGAGGGATGACCTCCATCTTAACTTTGTGGAAACAGAAAGGCTGGCAGAGGATGTTGGGTATGCTTTCAGAAAGCATTTAAACTAAGTCAGAATGGGAATAGTGCAGATCAGCTCAAAGTTCGTGATAACTACATAGATGCTAAGCAGGAAGATGAACCAGGTAGGGAACAAATAAGAATGAATAACTTAAAGAAATTAGATGGAAGACCTTTAGATTGCTTTTATGTAAATGCAAGGAGTGTTAGAAACAAATTGTTAGAATTGCAACCCTATGCTCTGTGGAGAATTTAGACGTATTGTGTATTTCTGAGACATGGCTAGATGACAATGATTGCACAAAAATTCACCTAAAGAGCTACAAGGGTTTCAGAAAGGATAGGATAGGTCAAAGGGGAGGTGGGGTTGTTATTTTTATCAGTGAGAACCTAACAGCTAGAGAGAGACTTGATATTGCCTCATTTGGCTCAGCTGAAGCTATCTGGGTTCAAGTGGACCAAGCTCACGGGCAGGGATTAATTATCAGGGTAATTGTTATAGGCCCTGTTGTAGGAGGTAGGCACCTTTAGAATATACCAGAACACTAGGCATTAGGCACCTGCTAGATATATCTAAACGCATATAAGTTTAAAGTGGCCACACATAAAATGGCTGCCCAGACAGGATGGGAAATCAGGTAGTCAAGCTGTGAACTGTTGAATGTTCAATGACCGAGCAATAACCCTGTGAGGCCCACTGTAGGAATGCCTTGGATGCAGGAAGAAAGAGATAAGAGGAAAACCATCCCCTGTGAACAAGGCCATAAACCAATTAATTCCCCAGGAAGAAAGATAAGAGGGAAACCATCTCCTGTAAACAAGGTTATAAACCAATTATTTCTCCCAGATGAAAGAACTAGGGAGAGAACCTACCTCCTATAGTAAAGTCATCAATCAGCCCAAGCTGACAATAATCGAACATATGGTTCCCGAGACACTAGGGGAATTCTATTGGGTTAAAAGAACCTATATGTAATCTATAATCGTTGTGATTGGCTTGTGTCCAGCCGTGATGGGCTGTTTAGCTGTAGTAAACTGTTTGTAACTGTTGTGAAACATATAAAGGTACATGTAACCCTTTGTTCTGTGGAGAGAAACCTGGATACGGTCCTGAGTTTTCCTCCCCGCTGAGCGTAATAAAGGCCGCCAGGCGTTGGAACCGACTCTGAGTGTTGAGTGATTCTTCAGAGAAAACACTAACGCTAACAGGCCCCCAGGTCAGTCACTTGAACATGATGAGTTATTATGGAAACAGATCACTGATATTTTTAATATAAAATGCCACCTTTGTCTGGTGGGTGATTTTAATTTTTCTGGCATTCAGTGGCATGATGGTTTACCTGCTGTTGTGGTGGGAAGTACAGCTGAAAAATGTATTGAAAATATATAGGACTGTTTCCTTACTCAACATGTTAATGAAGTAACTAGGGTAAATCATATATTGGGTCGATTTTTAGTAGTGAGCCTGACCTCGTATCAGGCCTTCATGTGGTGGAACATCTGGGCAACAGTGATCACAATATTATACTGTTCCAATTGGCTAGTAGAACTAAAGATACTGAGAACACGCAACTCATACTGGATTTCAGAAGGGAAAACTTCTCCAAAATAGCAGATGATTTGGAACAGGTAAATTGGCTAACCTTCCTCGGCGGTGATGCGACCGATGTTGAATATAAATAGATAGTTTTTAAGAATCAGATTAAAAATGTGGTAAACAAACATGTACCCAAAATCAGAAGAAGGAAGTGTGGTAAGATAAAGCCAAGGTGGCTGACTGGGTATGTACAAAGATAAATAAAATGTAAACAGAAACGTTTCTATAATTTAAAGAAATTTAGCACTCAAATAAATCGGGTTGAATACAAAGAACAACTAAAGAAAACTAAGGCTGCTATTAGAACAGCAAAAAGACTAATGGAAAAAAGGATTGTAGACAACAGTGGCAGTAATGGGAATAGCTTTTTTAGTTATGTGAAAAATCAGAGGACTATCAAAGACTGTATTGGGCCACTGAAGGGTGTTCAAGGACAGGTTACAAATGAATCACTGAGTATGGCAGAAATATTAAATGAGTACTTTGCATCAGTATTCACGCTTGAAGATGATGCTCAAATATTAGAAGTTAATGATACTAGTTTTACTACTAGTAACATTAACATAGATACGCATATTGTTTTAGAAAGAATGAAGAACTTAAAAATAAATAGAACAGCAGGGCCAGACGATATCCACCCGAGGGTCCTCCGGGAAATGGGACATGTGCTGTGCGAGCCCCTGGCCTGTATGTTTAATAGCTCACTGCACTGTGAAATGATTCCTACAGATTGAAAGGAGGCGAATGTAGTCCCCATTTCCCCATTTTTAAAAAAGGTGATAAGGCAGACCCGGATAATTATAGGCCCATCAGTTTAACATCAGTAATAGGGAAGATGCTTGAAAGAATCATAAGGGATGCAATATATGAATACTTGGATAGGGAGGGACATATTCGGGACACCCAACATGGCTTCATAAAAAAAGAGGTCATGTCTCACAAATCTAATTGTATTTTTTGAAGAAGTAACAAAGTTGGTGGATGAAGGAAGCCCAGTAGACATTGCCTACTTAGGCTTCCAAAAAGCTTTTGACAAGGTACCATGCAAGAGGCTTCTCCATAAGATCGGAGCCTCTGGTATTAATGGAAATATATTGAGCTGGATACAGAACTGGCTGGCCGGACACAGGCAAAGAGTAGTTATAGATGGAGTTGGATCTGTTTGGAGACCAGTCACCAGTGGTCTCCCGCAGGGATCAGTGTTGGGACCGTTGCTTTTTACTATTTTTATTAATGATTTTGATTCAGGGGTTGGCGGCATAATTTGCAAATTTGCAGATGATACCAAGATCTGTGCGAGTGCTAGAACTGTAGAAGAGGCTTGTCTGATTCAGGCAGATCTTAATATGTTGGGAGACGGGGCTCATGACTGGAAAATGATGTGTAGCTTAGATAAGTGCAGTGTTATGCAGGGCAAATGCTCAAACATTCATACACTCTCCGGGGAAAGGCATTAAAGATGTGGAGGTAAGAACATAACATAAGAACATAAGAAATAGGAGTAGGCCATACAGCCCCTCGAGCCTGCTCCGCCATTCAATAAGATCATGGCTGATCTGATCATGGACACAGCTCCACTTCCCCGCCCGCTCCCCATAACCCCTTATCCCCTTATCGTTTAAGAAACTATTTCTGTCTTACATTTATTTAATGTCCCAGCTTCCACAGCTCTCTGAGGCAGTGAATTCCACAGATTTACAACCCTCTGAGAAGAAATTTCTCCTCATCTCTGTTTTAAATGGGCAGCCCCTTATTCTAAGATCATGCCCTCTAGTTCTAGTCTATAGAAAGAGATTTGGGCATTCTAGTGCATACATCCTTAAAGGTACACAAGCAATGCCGTGCAGTGATAGCTACAGCAAAAAGGGTGTTGGGGTGTGTCCATAGGACAATTGAGTATAAGACGAGGGGTACTGTTTTGTCCTTGTACAAGACTTAGTCAGGCCGCACTTGGAATACTGTGCCCAGTTTTGATCACATGGCGGGTGATATTGGAGTTCTGGAAAGGGTTCAGAAGAGGGCCACGAGACTAATGCCAAATCTAAAGTATTTTAGT
Organism: Pristiophorus japonicus; assembly: GCF_044704955.1. Taxonomy (NCBI): domain Eukaryota; kingdom Metazoa; phylum Chordata; class Chondrichthyes; family Pristiophoridae; genus Pristiophorus; species Pristiophorus japonicus. Next base: position 302,016,730 of record NC_091978.1, on the reverse strand, counting down.
TATCAAGATAGGTTAAAAGAGTTGGGACTCTTTACCTGAGAGCAGCATAGACTTAGGGGGGATATGATTGAGGTTTATAAGATAATGAAAGGAATAGACAGTGTTCCAGCTGACTGTTTATTTCAACTAAATAGGTTAGGCAGGACCAGGGGGCACAAATTTAAGTTGTATAAGGCTAGATTAAGGTTAGATGTCCGGAGGTGGTTCTTTTCACAGAGAATAATAGACCTCTGGAACAAGCTGTCCTCTCATATGGTGGGTGCAGATTCACTGAAGTGCTTCAAACAAAAGCTGGCTTTGTTTCTGGCCGTGGCGGAGATTAACTCTTACAAAAGGTAGGTTCTGCAGGGAATTTAATGGCCAGAGTGATCTCCTGGGCAAGTTTTGATTGCCTAGATGGGTCAGAGAGCAATTTCCCAGCTTTTTTCCCCCAATTGGCCTGGGTTTTTTAATCTGTCTTTTTGCCTCTCCCAGGAGATTACATGGTCACAGGGTTTCGGGTGGGGTGGAGTGCTGATACACAAGGTATCGCAATTAAGTGGGATAGGCTCGATGGACCAGATGGTCTTTACCCGTTTGTAATTGTTCGTATGTATATTTTATAGTCTCTTGAACACTCTTAAATACTCTACGTTCAATTTAAATCTATTTATTTGGGAGATCTCAGACAGCCATGTGGAGCTTAAGATGGCGTTCCTTCACAGACTCTCTCAAATACAGCTCCCTATATCTCCTAGCTAGAGGACGCTCTACATTATATCGATACCTTCCAGCTAGAGGGCACTATACATTATATCGATACCTTCTAGCTAGAGGGCGCTATACATTATCTCGTTACACCTTTCCTTTCATAAGAAACAAAAATGAATTAAAGTTAGCTTCAATATAAATGGGTAGTTAACTTCTTATGAATACATGTACTAAACAACTGCATGTTTAACAAACAACAACAAAACTCTTGTCTGATTAATTCATTGGTCCATTGTTGGATTGAACCTTGACTGGAATACCATGGTTAGAGAAGTGTTTCTTGAGGTTATTAGAAGAGAAGAGGAGACATGAGAATATTTGTGCTGCGTTGGCATATGTACGAGGAGCAACACTACTGCAATAAATGTGAACGAGAGACGTTACATATGATTAACATGAGAGTACAGAAGCTGCATGCATAACATTACATCATTCATATATTATAATGAAATGCCATTAAATCACTTTAAATTACCAGTGGTTTACCATTGGTTTACACATTACTCACATGCACAACAACGGGATCTGCACCACCACGGGTGGCAGAACGATTATGGGTGCCCACTAATGCTGAGGCACATTCTTCTAGGTCGGTCAAAGGGTGCAGCTCAGCAGGCCCTCCTCCGGTCTGCCTCTGCTCGGCATGATTCTTAGATATCTTCTTCTGCAAACGTGACAAGAGCATTGCATAAGCTAATTGACTTGGTACTATTACGGAAAAAGCAGATATTGTAATCCACAATTAGTTACCCCACATTCTATTCATCCATACCATTAATGTTATAAGCTAATACGGTTTGTATCCACAATGGATGCATGGTTATAACATCTACATTCAGAGAAAATATTTAATAAGATCGTGTTTATGAACTAATGCTTGACACCAAACATCTCGCATATAATCTCCAGGAAAGCCCCTATCCACGGGCAGTGCCACTTGGTGCCTGAGGGAAGATAGGAGGTTTATTTCAATCGATGGAGGTCCCCAGGGGGAGGAATCAAGACCGCTGGTGACCTCAGCAATGACAGGACTGTAATGGGAGGGGGCATCATGTCCATGGGCTGTGCTCGGGGACCTCCGTGTGGCCGGAGCTAATGTCCCAAAGTGTCCCAGGGCAGACAGTGAACCAGGGCAGCTCTCCCCCAGTCCAGGCTGGGTCACTGTGTGAGTGCCAGCAGCCGGAGAGACTCACACAGTCTGGGTAAAGGTGACCGGACCCTCGTTGCTCAGTTGTGCCCCATCCATCAATGTAACCCAAAAGGAGACGGTGTCCAAGTAAAAGACTTGCTCACAGCACACAAGACTTCTCCTTCTAAACTAAAGTGGTAGAAATGCCGAATGTTGGCGTCTGTCTGTTCCAGTCATTCCTTTAAATAATAATAATTAATACTGTTGATTAAATGTAAGGCAGCTCAGCAAAATTAGACTTAAAGGGCGCAGGTTCTGACCCCAGTCCAAATCTTAGCAGCGAAGCTACCCAAGGTTACCCAGTTTAATTAAAATCTTTCAGATTCACATTCTAATTAATGAGTCAGTGCATCATTACAATTTAAAATGCAATAATTTAATACTTACTCTTGCCGAATCAACCAGACTGTTCCACTTCTTGTGGAAGTGGTCTGCCTCACACCTACAATGGGCCACTGATGATACTATGGTGGTGATATCGCCCCATATTTTTTGTTATGTGCGGAGGGGAGGTTTCCCACGCCTACCCCGGGTTAATTGGTCCCAAATATTTTCAACCTCATTGGGCCTCATTGGCCTCATCAGAGAAGGCTTTTGCCCTCCTTCTCCCTGACAGCTCCTCCTGCTGCATGCTGCTATCGTTAGACATTTTTTACCTCAACAGACAGCTTCCTTCTCTCTTCTTCTCTCTCTCCTTCTCGTTCAGTCTTCTGAGCATGCGCAGATGGCCCCTGAACTCCCGAATCGTGGGAAAAGTTCTTTGCTAAAAAAAATGCACATGCACAGAACGGTCGTTGCTATGGATACCAGCCTTGTACAACTGAATACATCGCTAAAGCCCATTTCACATCGCTAATGCTATTGCCCAAATTAAAAAAGCAAAACTTGCGGTTTTTAAAATGGCCGATATTCCAGCCATCCTGAAAATTAAAAAAAGCACTCAGGCTGGAAATATCACCCATTTCTGGGCAATAACGATCATAGTGGAAAGTCGAGCCCTTAATTCAACTTCACTCTATTTGTTTGGGAGATCTCAGACAACCATGTGGAGCTTAAGGTGGCGTTCCTTCACAGACCCTCTTTCTCTAATACAGCTCCCTATACCACCTAGCTAGAGGGTGCTATACAGTATCTCGTTACAGTATGTTCGTATGTTCATATGTTACCCTAGTTTTTGTCATACTTATTTCCTTCTCAATTACCATCTTAAAGCGTTTTTATATTATGGTCAATATTTCCTAAATGTTCCCCTACTTTTACTTTTCTTATTTGCTCTGGTTTATTCCCCATTGCTAGGTCCAATAGCGAATCTTCCCTTGTTGGGCTTTTTACATATTGGATGAGAAAGGAATCCTGTACATATGGAAGGAACTCCATTCACTATTCTCTTTGCCAACTCTTCTGTCCAATTAATATCAGGGTAGTTGAAATCCCCCATGAATATTATTCAATGTTTTTTACTCATTTCCTTAATTTATCTGCATATTTCTTCCTCCACGTCCCTTCCTCTGTTAGGTGGTCTGTAGACTACACCTATTAGTATGATTGATCCTTTATTATATTTTATCTCTCTCCATATGGATTCTATTTTTGTCTTGCTGATAGCTGCGTCACTTTTTTATGCTGCAATAATGTTATCCCTATTAAGTATAGCTACTCCATCTCCCCCTTTTCCCCTCTATCTTTTCTAAATATGTGTACCCTGCAATGTTTAATTCCCAGTCCTGATTTTTCTATAGCCATGTCTCAGTAATCCTACCATGTTTGGTTCTTCGCAGTGCATGATTGCCTCCAGCTCCCCTGTTTTATTACAGACACGTGTACATTGCTGTACAAAGAGTTTAACTCATTTTTAATAGGATTTACTCTCACTTTATGTTTAATCATCTTTTTAGACTCCTGTTCGATAACTCTATTTATTCCCTTGCCATCAATGTCCTTCCTTACTTAATTATTTATTTTCCTCTCTTTTCCTGTTTTGTTTATATTTAGGCTGGTTATGTCGATCCCTTCCCCCATCTTACTAGTTTAAAGCCTTTGCCACCTCCCATCATGGGTCCTATCACGGTTCAGGTGGAGCCCATCCCACCTTAGCTCCTTCCTGTCCCAGAACTGTTGCCAGTGTCACATGAAAAGGTACGCCACTTTCCCACACTAACACGTTAGCCACATGTAAATTCTTCTGATCTGTCTGCTTCTATGCCAATTTGCATGTGGCTTGGGCATTAATCCAGAGATTATTACTCTCAAGATCCTGCTTTTTATTTTACAACCAAACTCCTGATACTGTTTCAGTAGAACCTCCTCCCTGTTCCTACCTATATCATTTGTTCCAGCATGGACCATGAACACTGGATTTACCCCCTCCCTTTCCAAGTTCCTCTCCAGCCACCGTGAGATATCCCTTATCCTGGCACCGGGTCGGCAACAATGCCTCGGATTCTGCTGCACAGGACTCAGATGAGGACCTTGATGGAGAGGCATTCACAAGCAGGGTAATGAACATACACTCTGAGATGATAGGTGCAATGGCAAAGATGCCCAAGACCCTCTCGGCAATGGTAAGGAATGTGGAGGAGTCCGCTTCCAACATTGCACAGAGCTCTGCACACACCATGGCGCCAATCATTTCCAGTCTGCAGACGATGGTGGACTCCCAGAGAGACCGTGGGTCCCAGATCTCAAGACGCATGTCATGGGCATGTGGTAGCCTCCATTGCAGCACAGGCAAAAGCAATGCAACATCTTAGTGCTGTAATGCAGAGAATGGTTGCTGGCATCGAAGCTCAGACTGCTCTGACTACTGCGATCATCGCTGGGCCAACAATCTGTGCTCCAGCAGATTGGTGGGGATGCTGAGGTGCAGCCCCAGGGTAGTGGCAGTGGGTCAGTGGAGCCGGAACCTGCTGTCCTTTCTCAAGGTGACAGCATTTCTCACCGCCACTCTGCCATTGCACTTGTTGCTGTCTGTCACCCAGCCAGCCCAGACTGCTGCTGCCCAGACTGAGGTGGTTCAGTCTACAGCCGGGCCTTCCAGGCCCAGAGCTGGCCGAGAGCGTGCTGCAAAGCCAACTGTAGTCTCTGATGCTGACACTCAGCAAGCAGCCTTACACCAGCAGTGCTGCAGCCACTGGGAAGACACTACGTAAGAACAGTAGAATAGGTTAAAGGCAGTGTTAAGAACGGATATAAGGTTTTGCACAAGGGTGAATAGTCAATTTAATTATTGTATTTTTATGTAGTTAATGTTTAATGATAAAAATTTAATTGGAATGTTGCATATTTGGTGCTCTCTGTCATTTCAGTTTTGGGGCTCTGCTATGGAATGGGAAATTGATGTAATGATGGGGACATGCAGATCAACTGGAAATTGGCGTGGACGATAGCAGCAGTCAGAGCAGTCTGAGCTTCGATGCCAGCAACCATCCTCTGCATTACAGCACTAAGACGTTGCATTGCTTTCGCCTGTGCGGCAATGGAGACTACCACACCGCCCACGACATGCGTCTTGAGGTCTGGGTCCCCATGGTCTGATGAGGCGCTCGCAGACCGCCCTTGCTGCTGCTCCTGTTCCTCCTCCTCATCCTCGTCCTCCTCCTGCTCTTGCTCCTCCTCATCATCCTCCTTCTTCTGAGGTGGTGGTGCTATGCCTGGTGGCAATGGCTGCGCCCTCATGATGGCAAAGTTGTGCAGCATGCAACAGACAATGACGAAAAGGGACACCTGCTCAGCTGAGTACTGGAGGACTCCTCCTGAACAGTCAAGGCAACAGAACCTTTGTTTCAGCACTCCAATAGTCTGCTCAGTGATGTTCCTGGTGGTGGCATGGTTCCCATTATATGAGTGCTGGGCAGGAGTGCTGGGGTTGCGGAAGGGAGTCATGAGCTAGGTGGAGAGCGGATAGCCCTTGTCTCAGAGCAGCCAGCCACAAGCTTGATGTGGTGGCTGGCTGAGAGCTAGCACCATGGTCTAGTGCAGGATGAATGCATCGTGGCTGCTGCCAGGATAGCGGGTATTGACAGTGAGGATTCGCTATGTGTGGTTGCACACCAACTGTACATTAAGTGAGTGGTAGCCTTTGCGGAATACCTCAGGGTTGTTATACAGTGCTTGCAAGGCGACATGGGTGCAGTCAATGGTGCCATGCACCATGGGGAAGACTGCTATCCTGGCAAAGCCACATGCAGTCTCGTGCTGCATCTGTCTGGTGATGGGGAAGGAAATATAGGGTTGGACTTTGCACTCGAGATCACTGGGCTATAGCCCATTTATCGCCCACAAAGGCAGGCTTTCACCCATTTTACCTTAAAAGCGGAAAGTAGGGCCGGAACATTGCCCAAAGATAGCTGGCCCAACTTTCGGCACGCAAGATTTTCACATCGCCGAGGTGATCGCCCATACATCGCCCACGACAACTTTCGACACATCACCCAAACATCGGCGGGCTGATCGCTTGCCGAGATCGCTGGACATCACTGGAGAAAATCTGCTCTTACCTAGCACTCTTCACTCGGCACCACAGACACCATTTTGAACGTCGGAGGAAGTGAGAGGCTGCTTAAAGAATTTGTGAGTTATTTAGGGCCTTAGTTACTGATTGATCCACTCACATTTATATTTATATTAATTTTAGTACAAAGGGCATTTATAGCAATAGTGATGGTGATGGGGTCTGTAACTTCTCTCCCATTATTTGTAAATGCTCACATGCTGGAGTCTGAAGTTGGGTTTAGTGAATGGCCCAATCATAGAGGTGGCAGACTAATGCGATCGTACACCCGACAAACTTACAGGGAAAAGCAATCATACGTAAAATTCCAAAATTCGTGGAAACCTCCACCCGCCCGACCCCCCCGACACCCCCCCCCGCCACCCCCCCTCAGTGTTTGGACTCACTGAAAAGGAAATTCAATTTGGGCCTATTAAACAGAAAGTTTGGAATCCTAAAATGCACATGGAAGAAATCTACGAGTCTTAACCAAGTTTGAGATTTTAAAAGGCATGTTTGGGCCTGAGGGGAAAGCTGCAGAAACAGAGGGGTGGGATCAACCTTTACCTTTAGAATTTGGGTATTGTAGCTAATCAGTTTGACTGGGGGAGCTGTTTAACCATAGTCAGGCTCCCAGAAAACATTAGCATTTAAACAATTGACCATGGAGAAACATTATCCACCCCACCCACAGGACCCAAATATCACATACATATTCCAACACCTTTTCAACATGCATAGAAATATCTGACTCAGCCCAGACTTCCCGAAGCCAAAGCAGTGCTATTACAATGGACAAGAGTTCATCAGCTCATAAATAAGGAGTATCGCAATCCCAAAGTCTATCAACGCCAGATTAAAACATTTAATCAAGTTTCAGTTAGCTAGCCCACCAAAACTTATACAAAGAAGACCACTTAAAATCAATGGGCAGCAAAACTCAAACAAAAGAAACGTTAGATTTGGCATGAATATTAAGCAGCCTCTCAGAGTATAATTGATGGCCTATCGTACCAAGGGAACTATTTTGACCATCACAGAAAAAACTATTTCTGACCATCACTTCGGAACAACAAGATCAAGATCGAGAGCACACGGTGAGAAAACACAGGAAGAAACATCGTGACATCGGAGAAAAGAACTTCAAAAATCAACCAGTGGAACATCAATACCAACTGACTTGGTAACAGCCATCAACCGGACCACCGTGACTGACGAAACCAACCAGGAATATCAACCACAAAGAAAACCGGAGTCCACGCAAGTTTTCCACTCTACAATTTGTGCCTAGACTATCCCATGAGTAAAAATTATCTAAAGAACTTAAAACTCTATTGCTAACAAAGGAAATTGGGTACTCACCAGAGATAAATCCAAAATGTGCCTAACCGCATCAGCGGACTCACCCCAACTGGCTTCAATATGCAGCTTAGATCTTCTACCATGTCCGGGGTACGGCTATAACCAAAGAACCCCGAAACCATGAAACAGCCCTCACTGTCAAAGGAAGGATCTGGTGAGCATGAATTCCTGGAGCCCTAGTTAGAGAGTAAGTGGGAGGTGGGAGGTATTTCTGTTGTGTTTATTACCTGTAATAAAGTATTCCCCATTGCTTAGAACCTTTTTGTAAGATTTGACAGTTTTATTGGAGTGTATTTGTGTTATTTGCTTTCTTGAATAAAACCCAAACCTCCTTTGTACAAAACAGTTGTCTGCTGTACTTTATCACACCCTGATTAATAAATCCAAGCTCGAGAACCAGGGAGTGGGAGTGACTCGCAACCGGTCTAGTCAGGAAGGCAAGCTGACAGACCAACCACCCCTTACACATACCTGAACTTGTCTGATAACATGTGCCTTAGGAGGCTGCGCTTCCGAAAGGAGGTCATCGCTGAGATATGCCAGCTCATCAAGGGAGATCTGCAGCCTACCAGTACCATCAGGACCGCACTGCCCGTTGAGGTAAAGGTGACTGCAGCATTATTCTTCTATGCATCGGGTTCCTTTCAAGCTTCAGCTGGCGACATCTGTGGTATCTCTCAGCACGCCACACATTGCTCCATTCGACAGGTGACTCAAACCGTTTATGCTCGCAGGATGGACTTTATAAGCTTCCCTATGACCAGGGAGGCACAGACCGAGAGGGCTTTGGGTTTCTCGCGAATATCAAACTTCCCCAAGGTGCAGGGAGCAACAGACTACATGCACATCGCCCTGAAAGCACCTTTACAGGATGCAGAGGTGTTTCGTAACCGAAAGGGATTCCACTCCCTGAATGTGCAGCTCGTTGTCGACCACTACCAAATAATCATGGCAAAAAATGCTAAATTTCCAGGCAGTATCCGTGATGTGCACATCCTGCGTGAGAGCACTGTCTCTGACCTGTTTAACATTCAGCCACAAAGTCATGGTTGGATGCTGGGGGATAAAGGATATGGCCTTACCAGCTGGCCCATGACCGCCCTGCGTAATACCCAGACGGAAGCCGAGAAGCGTTACAATGAAAGCCATATAGCTACACGCAATATCGTCGAAAAGACAATTGGAGTGCTGAAGCAGTGCTTCAGATGCCTGGATGACTCTGGAGGCAGCCTACAATACCACCTTGACCAGGTCGCTGAGTTTATTGTGGTGTGCTGCATGTTGCATAACCTAACTATAAGGAGAGGATAACAATTGCCAGATGGGGCTGCCGGTCCAGCTCAGGAAGGAGTGGAGGCGGAAGATGCAGATGAGGCAGAGGAGGAGGAGGAGGCTGGTGAGGACATCAGGGAGGACAATCAGCCTGGCGATGAATCCATGCCCCTACGCCCACCTCCCTCAAGACTGGAAAAACCCCGTGGGAGTTACCTGGCTGCAAAACTCTTGCGTCAGCAGCTCATAAATGAATGCTTTGCATGAACTTACATTGGGACAGTCACAGTTGCAGTTGCGTTACATTTCATCCTTGCCTGGTCTGGTCTGGCCTGGCCATTGTTTTTCCAATAATTGTATTCATGTTTTACCTTACCTTACGTTGTTAGAAGAAACTGCACAATTGTAAAATTCAATTTAAAATAATTAAAATTTAATTTAACAATGCTGCAAAAAATTATTTCAGCAATGTAACACCCCCCACCCCCCAACAATCACCCAACAACAATAAAAATGTACAACAACAATAAGAATAGCAGTAACATCTAAAATTATTAACAGTATAAATAAAACACACCCCCTCCCTACTTGTGGCCACGTTTCCCTCCAGGTCATTTCCCCCCCCCCCACCCCCCATATCTTAATCCCCCCTCCCCCCGTTTTGGTCCCTGGGTAGCGAAACGAGTCGGGCGTGCCGCAGGCGATGGCAAGACTTCTTGCTGTGGGGCGGGGGGGGAGGAGCGGTGACAGCGGCTCGATTGGCTCTTGGGGTGTTGGAGGGGAAGACGTTCCTGCGGAAACACCTTCCGAGTCAGGAGGAAGTGCTTCTTCCTGATTCGCTTCTGTGCTGGTGCTGGTAGTTTGTGAGATGGCACCTTGGAGTGCAGTGGCATGTCCCGCCACTATCACATGCTGCAAGGCATCGACAGAGGCTGACTGTGCACGCATCTCCCAGATCATCTGCTGCATATCCTCCGAATTTCGAGCAGACACCCAGGACATGCCCCCGTGTAAACCACGAATGCCTGGAGGAGCTCGCGACTTATCGCGACACTCACAGGCATGGTCTTGTCAAGTCCTCGATGCGATCGGCCAGAGGAGGCGTGCGCTGACCTCACTGATTCAACCTCTGTGTGGTTGGCGTGAGCACTAAGATACGACATGGCGTCATCGGATGCAATCTGCTTGGTCCCGCTACTTCTTCTGTCATGGCTGCAGGTTCCACAGGTGAAAGATGCAGAGTCAGAGGGATGCTAGGGGCATCCTCCTCCATTTCAACAATATCCTCTGCCTCCTCAGGCTCGGTTGTCTGTTCATCGTCTTCCTCCTCCCCACCCGTGGTGAGGACCATCTGCAACGGTAAAGGTTCAGGTCTTGCCTCGCTGCTCATTGGTGTTGTTGGACCTGCAAAACATAATTGAGCTGATTGGGCTTATTAGAACAGAAGGGCAGACATTCTTGCGCTGTGCTGCATAGGAAGGAGGAGCATCACTACTACAATAAATGGGACCAAGAGATGTTACACAACAATGCATCATATGGTAGTACATATGGTAGTACATCTATGTGGAATTCAGTGACCCAGAGAGCTGTGGAGGCAGGATCAGTCAGAGATAGACAGAATGATAAGGGAGTGAAGGTTTATGGGGAGCAGACAGAGAAGGGGACAAATGGCCAGATGGCCTGCTCCTGCTCTTATTTCTTATGTTCTTATGTTGTTAACCTGAGAGTAGCGAGAGGCTGCATGCATAACATGACATCATTCGTATATTATAATGAACTGATGTTACATTACTTTAACATGCTTGACACATTACTCACGTGACGCATGGGAGGGCTCTGCAGCACCACGGGTGGTGGCTGAGCGACTGTGACTCCTGACAAGTGACTCTCGAGATCGGTCAGTCATTGGAGCTGAGCCAGGTCCTCTCTGGTGCGCCTCTGCTTGGACCGATTGTTAGATATCTTCCTCTGAAAACGTGAAAAGAGCATTGCATAAGCTCATCATCATCATCATCATCATAGGCAGTCCCTCGGAGTCAAGGAAGACTTGCTTCCACTCTAAAAATGAGGTGGCTGAACAGTCCAATACGAGAACCACAGTTCCTGTCACAGGTGAGCCAGATAGTCGTTGAGGGTAAGTGTGGCTGGGACTGGTTTACCGCACGCTCTTTCCGCTGCCTGCGCTTGATTTCTGCATGCTCTCGGCGATGAGACTCGAGGTACTCAGCGCCCTCCCGGATTCACTTCCTCCAATTAGGGCGGTCTTTGGCCAGGGACTCCCAGGTGTCAGTGGGGATGTTGCACTTTATCAGGGAGGTTTTAAGGGTGTCCTTGTAATGTTTCCTTTGTCCACCTTTGGCTCGTTTACCATGAAGAAGTTTCGAGTAGAGCACTTGCTTTGGGAGTCTCAATGCTGGGGATGTTGGCCTGGTCGAGGACGCTAACATTGGTCTGTCCTCCCAGAGGATTTGCAGGATCTTGCGGAGACATCGTTGGTGGTATTTCTCCAGCGCCCTCCTGTATGGCTCAGAGACATGGACCATGTGCAGTAGACACCTCAAGTCGCTGGAGAAATACCACCAATGATGGCATAAGCTAATTGACTAGGTACTATCATGTAAAGACAACAGTTTCCAATGTTATATGATAATAGGGTTTGTATCCACAATTGATACATGGTTATAACAAAGATCATGTTTAGGATCTAATGTTTGACACAAACATCTCTCTCGACTACAATCTATATTGAAGGGCCCCCTGGGGTGGTGGGAATAAGGATAGCTGGTGAACTCAGCAATGACAGGAGCTAATGTCCCAAAGTGTCGAAGGGCAGACAGTGACCAAAGGCAACTCTCCCCCAGTCCAGGCTCGGCCACTGTGTAAGTGACAGCAGCCGGAGGGACTGACACAGTGAGACTTAACAAGGACGCAGGTTCCGAGCCCTGTCCAGATCTTAGCAGGGAATATATGCAAGAATAACCAGCTTAATTTCAATCCGGGAGATTTATAACTACAATTTGCATCATTACAATTTAAAATCTCTTGCCGAAGCAACCAGGCTGTTTCAGTGTTTCCGGCACTGGTTGGACCCCCTCGCTTCATGGGCCGCCATCGACATCACGTCGTCGATCTCGCCCCAGATTTTATGGTACACCCGGGGTGGCCCCCACCCCGGGTTAATTGGGCCAAACAGGAGTGCACCTCCTGAACGAGGGCCTTGTTCGCCTCTTCTGAGAAGGGCTTTGCCCTCCTCCTCCCCCCTCCACACCATGGACGCTATTATCAGAAGATGACATTTTCAATATCGTTTCTAATTTTGTTATCTCTAAATTCTCTCCTCTACTTTACTCCTCTCTGTGTCTCCTCTCCTTTCGCTCTCCTCTCTCTCACTCCCCCTCCATTTGCCTTCTGCGCATGCGTGGATGACTCCTGACCTCCCGAATTGCGGGAAAATTTGCTTGCAAAAAAAAATGCATGCGCAGAAGGCTGTTGCTAGGGAAGCCTTGCCTTCCACATCGCTGAGGCCCATTTCGCATCGCTAGGGCCTATTTCACATCATTGGGCTATCGCCCCCCCCCCAAAAAAGCCGAAAGTGGCGATCGCAAAAATGGGCGATGTTCCAGCAATCCTGAAGGCTGAAACATCGCTTATGCTGGAACATAGCCAGTTTTTGGATCCTAGCGATCTAAGTGGAAAGTCCAGCCCATAGTCCCTCCTCCTTCTGTATAGAAAATCTGTGACCTCGCTGATGCAGCAATACACGGCAAAGTGGGAGATGTTGCAGATGTCTCCTGTTCCACACTAGAAGGATCCACAGGCCTAGAAATTGAGCATGTTGGTGACCTTGACTGCTAATGAGAGAGCCGTCCTCACCCTGGTCTGAGGCTGGAGGTCGGGTTGCAGGAAGTGGCAGAGCTCTGTGACCACATCCTTGCTGAGATGAATGCCCTGGGAGGATGAGGCCTCCTACTGAGAGCCATATGGGGCCTTCTCGCTCTGCCCACACTTAGCAGTGTTTCTCTCTGCCTTAGTTGCCTCTGACGGTGATGCTGGGGGGCGAGGTCCAGTGCCAGCACAGATGTCATGAAACTATATAAATGTTGGAGTTTCAAATCTGCCCTCAATGAAAGTCAGGAATCTTTAAGAGCCAGAACACTCCTTCAACTGCAAATCGCTCAAATTGGTTGAAATGCCTGTCTGCCTATGTGAAACTAAGAAGGAAACATTATTGGCCAACTACAACTTCACCAGATGCTGGCACATTTAAATAGTGCTCCTCCAGCCGACATCCGACTGAAACCCGACTGCTGACGCTGTTGTTTTGAGTGCCAGGTGCTAAACCAGGGGGCGAGGGACAACTTTTGTTCTGGAGTGCTAGTGGAACGATGCGTACAGTGTCGATGTCAGCATCGCAGGGTGCTGCAGAGTGGGGTGTTACCTTTTACTGCTGCTACTAAACCCCCACCGAATTTAATGGGAAGCGCTATTCTCGCCGCACCCGGTTGCAGACTGATTTGCACCCATCAACGTTCCCTGAGGGCACTAACGGGATGCAAAGTAGCTCAATTTCTCCTGTTCTGCCCCTTCCTGTCAGACACTGCTTATATTTAAATTGGAGGAGGAGAATGCAAGGGATTGAGTGTCAAATTCTAAAGCAAAGCACTAGTGGTACAAAAACTGATCTGTTGTCCAGTCGTACACTGCAATCTCATGCACACTGCGATATGTGTGCGCACTCGGTCCGTGCAGCAGAGCTGGTCTCCAGTCGTCTCGGGTAATCCTTGCCACTGGACCAAGACCTAGCTCTGTCAAGCCCGTGTGGTGGCTGGTGTGCAACGGCCACCCCACGTTAAAAAAATCCACGCACAGGCATCTTCCACCCTTCAGGATGTAGTTTGGGTCCTTCATTGAAACATTGAAAACATCCTTTTTTGGCTTGGAAGCAAGTCATCCTCTTTTCGAGGGGCTGCCTATGATGATGATATTTACCCAATTGACTACACTATTGCCACGACTTTTCTCCTCAGACTAAAACTTACATTTCCCCTCACCTGCCCCCTCCTCCCACCTTTTTAATATAAATTGCATGGGGTGAGAGATCGGGGGAGGACGGGTGAAGTTCGTGGGGGTCGGAGAGATCTGGTGAAGAGGGGTGAAAATTGAGAGAGGGTCGGAGAGATCGGGGGAGGAGTAGGAATGATCCCGGTAAAGGGGGGTGGGTGAGATCAGGCACGAGGGGTGAAGATTGCGGAGTGGAGAGATCAGGGGAGGGATGGAGATCACGGGGGGTGGGGGGGGTGGAGATGGGTCACACAGATCTGGCGAGGAGGGGTGAAGACCGCAGGTGGGAGAGATCTGGGGAGCAGGGGTGAAGATCGTGGTGAGAGATTGGGGAGGATGGGTGAAGATCATAGGGGAGAAATTGGGGAGGAGGGGTGTAGATTGCAGGGAGGGTCGAAGAGATCGGGGGGTGAGGTTGAAGATGGCGGGGAGGGTGGGTCGAAGGGATCGTGGAGGAGGGGAGATAATCGCAGAGGGGGCGGAGTGATCGGAAGGTCACGGGGGGGGAGGGTGAGGTCAGACGAGGAGAGTGAAATTCGCGGGGGGCGAGAGAAGATTGCGGGGAGGAGGGGTGAAAATTGCGGGTGGAGGGTCAAAGATATTGGGGGAGAAGGTTGAAGATTGTGGGGCGGTGGGGGGGGGTTGAAAAGATCGGTGAAGGAGGTTGAAGATCGCGGAGGGGGGGACAAAGAGATCAGGGGAGGAGGGGAGACGATCGCGGGGGAGGAGGGGACCTTTTTAAGTGATTGGGGGAGGGGGAGGTCAGACGAGGAGGTGAAGTTCACGGGTGGGGGTCAAAGATATTGGGGGAGAAGGTTGAAGATGGCGTGGGGGAGTTGCAGTGATCAGGGGAGGTATGGGAAGATCATGAGGGGCCGATGGAGGACACGGGTGTGGGGAGAGCTGATTGTGGGTTGTGAAGGACATTGGGAGCATATCGGACCATAGGAGGAGAAGCGTCCGATCACTGTGGAGGTAAACAAGTTAACCTAGTGCGCCAGGGCGAAACAATCCTGCTACTCCGATCCCACAAGCAGTGCTGGAAAATCATTTACCTGTTCCTTGTTTCCCTTTAGCTGCTGTTTTTTCTGAGACCTAGGCCAGCATTAAAGCTGGAACAGAGAAAACATATGAGGCATGCCACCTCATTAAGAAATTTAAATGTGCGTCACACCTCCGAGGAGTGGGTTAGTCATCCACTGCCAGCCCGCTGCATTAAAACCGGAGGTAGCTGGGTTTGAGGCGGGATGGGTTCAGGTTTGAGATTTTTTAACATTTTTACTTCCCACCCGACCCAAACCTACACCGTTTTAGGGGTTAAAATTACCCCCGTTGGCTCTGAAATTCTGCAGGGATTCTTATGCTTTCCTACCATAAGTCCAGTGGGATACCACTGGAGGTCCCAAGCACAACCCAAGTTACACTGGATCGATGCTGTTTCTAAGGCCATTCCACTGGTCGGACACTGGGGGAATCTCCATGGAATTTCAGGGCCACTGTTCTTCCGATGGGACTTTAAAGCGAGATACAATCATGACAATATTCAAAGAAGATTAGTATTATATAAATATAAGTATTATTCTGATTTGCTTTGAAATCCAGATTGCTGAGATAAAAGAGCTGTACTCTGATTCACGACACATTCACTCACTGCTTTCTTTTCTTTACTTCCATGATGACGTTGTTAGGTTCCATTGCCACCTGCTGACTGAACAAGGAGTAAGAACATAAGAACATAAGAGATATGGGCAGGAGTAGGCCATTCGACCCCATTCAATAACAAATTGGCTGATTTGATCTTGGCCTCAATTCCACTTTCCCGCCCATTCCCCATAACCTTTGACTCCCCTGTAGTTCAAAAATCTGTCTATCTCCGCCTTGAATATATTCAATGATCCAGCCTCCACAGCTCTCAGGGGCAGAGAATTCCAAAGATTCATGACCCTCAGAGAAGAAATTCCTCCTCACCTCTGTCTTAAATGGGCAACCCTTTATTCTGAAAGGGTTGGCCCTAGTTCTAGATTCCCCCACAAGGGAAACATCCTCTCAGCTCCTTCAGAATCTTATATGTTTCAATAGGATTGTCTCTCATTCTTCTAAACTCCAATGAGTACAGGCCCAATCTGCTCAGCCTTTCCTCATAAAACAAGCCTGTCATCTCAGGAATCAACCGAGTGAACCTACTCTGAACTGCCTCCAATGCAAGTATATCCTTCCTTAAATAAAGAGATCAAAACTGTATGCAGTATTCTAGGTGTGGCCTCACCAATACCCTGTACAGTTGTAGCAAGACTTCCCTACTTTTATACTCTATCCCCCTTGCAATAAAGACCAACATTCCATTTGCCTTCCTAATTACTTGCTGTACCTGCATACTAACCTTTTGTGTTTCATGTATGAGGACACCCAGATCCCTCTGGACCATAATATTCTGTAGTCTCTCTCCATTTAAATAATACAGACAACTTTTGTTTATCCGGATACGGATCTAACGGAAAACCCGCTGTAACGGAATGTAAAATAACTGTCACACTCGTGAATATCTCGCTCACTTCAACTATCAATTACACATAAATTGACGCAGGTGCTGACTTCTTTCTCACTTTTCAATTGTCACATGCATTGAAAGCAGTTCAAGCAGTCAGATGTACAATTTAAAATGTCTTGTGGCACTAAAAGGATCGAAAAGTATTGAGCATTCAGCAGAAATTAGAAATTATAAAGAAGTCTGAAGCTGGCAGAAGTGTGCATACCTTGATGGCCGAATATGAAATTGGATCATCAACAATTTACGATATCAAGAAGCAAAAGAAAGATTTAGAAAGTTTCACCGATTCTTCTGAATCTCCCGTGAAGGCAATGTCCTGCAAGAATGTGAGAAAGCCAAAGTTTGACAAACTAGACCAAGTGCTTTATGAATGGTTTTCTTTGAAAGTGGAGAACTTTTAATGATTGGCAAATCAAGGAAACCACGTGCTTTAAAAGGAATTGCACATTTACCAGTTAACTATAAGGCTCAGAAAAGTGCATGCTTGGACAAGGATATATTCATGGAATGGTTTTCCACAGAATTCGTCCCCCAAGTTCGAGAAAACATGAAGAAAATAGGCAAAGCTAATAGAAAGTGTGTGCTGCTTCTGGACATTTGCAGAGCACACCCGCATGAGTCAAAATTAGTTTCCAGTTGTGGCAACATCTTCACATGCTATCTGCCCTCCAATGTGACCTTGCTCATTCAACCTATGGATCAGGGTGTCATACAAAACTTCAAGTGCCACTATAGGAATAACTTCATGCGCAAATTGATTAATAGCGATCAATCAATCTCTGATTTCCAGAGAGCACACAATATTAAAGATGCCATCTGTGCATGCTCGCTGGCATGGAGAGAAGTAAAAAACGCTACATTGAAGAGGTGTTGGCGCAAGTTGTGGCCCAATGTCATATTTGAAGACAGTGCTTCTGATGACAAAGAATTCGAAGGTCTCTATGTACGGGCTAATAAAAAACAGCCTGTCACAGCAATTGTGGAGATTGTCAGCAGTGCACACGAAACAAACGCACTTAAATCCCTAGAAGATGATGACATTGCTAAGTGGATAGATGTTGACATTGACACAGATGTAGCACAAACTCATATTGGCGAACTTATCGGCATAGTCACCAATAAAGACAAATTTAACGAAGAGATGAGCGATTCAGACAATGAAATTAAAGAAAAAGAAAAAAAGACTTGGACACGTGCTGAAGAAGCAATGAAATATGTTGTTGGTTTTTTTGAGGAGAATTCTCATTTTACTTCTCATGAGGTTCTGCAAACTCATATCATCCACAACATTTTAATTAAGAAGAAAATGAATTCATTTAAACAAGCAGATATAAGATCGCTATTTTAAAAATCAAACTCAGTTTTAACAGTTCTAACAGAATAAAATAATTTTTAATTTCGAGACCTAATGAATCAATTTTCATATATTTTATTACCTTCATGTTCAGATAACATGAACTAAATCTTCGTGGGTGGATCTATCACCTTCAAATATCAGCTTTAAAATGTAAACTCGCCCTAATGGAAAATTCGTTTATCCGGAATTGCCGAATCCCTGAGCGATCCGGATAAATGAGAGTTTACTGTATTTTAATTTTCTATTCTTCCTATCAATGTGGATAACCTCACACTTTCTCACATTATGCTTCATCTGCTAAATTTTTGCCCACTCACTTAATCTATCTATATCCCTTTGCAGACTTGTGTCCTCCTCACAACTTGCTTTCCCACCTATCTTTGTATCATTAGAAAACTTGGCTACAGTACACTCGCTCCCTTCATCCAAATCATTAACATAGATTGTAAATAGTTGAGGCCCCAGCACTGATCCCTGTGGCACCCCACTAGTTACAGTTTGCCAACTTGAAAATCACCCATTTATCTCAACTCTGTATTCTGTTAGTTAGCTAATCTTCTATCCATTATAATATATTACCCCCAACACTGTGAGCTCTTATCTTGTGCAGTAACCTTTTATGGGGGTAATATATACGCATGGATAGAGGATTGGCTAACTAACAGAAAACAAAGAGTCGGGATAAATGGATCATTTTCCGGTTGGCAAACTAACTAGTGGGGTGCCATAGAGATCACTGCTGGGGCCTCAACTATTTACAGTCTCTATTAATGATTTGGATGAAGGGACCGAGTGTAATGTAGCCAAGTTTGCTGATGATACAAAGATGGGTGGGAAAGCAAATTGTGAGGAGGACACAAAAAATCTACAAAGGGATATAGACAGGCTAAGTGAGTGGGCAAACATTTGGGAATAATGTGGGAAAATGTGAGGTTATCCACTTTGGCAGAAATAATAGAAAAGCAAATTATAATATAAATGGAGAAAAATTGCAAAGTGCTGTAGTACAGAGAGACCTGGGGGTCCTTGTGCATGAAACACAAACATTTAGTATGCAGGTACAGCAATTAATCAGGAAGGCAAATGGAATGTTGGCCTTTCTTGCAAGGGGGATAGAGTATAAAAGCAGAGAAATCCTGCTACAACTGTACAAGGTATTGGTGAAGCCATACCTGGAGTACTGCATACAATTTTGGTCTCCGTATTTAAGGAATGATATACTTGCATTGGCGACTGTTCAGAGAAGGTTCACTAGATTGATTCCGGAAATGAGAGGGTTGACTTATGAGGATAGGTTGAGTAGGTTGGGCCTATACACATTGGAGTGCAGAAGAATGAGAGGTGATCTTATTGAAGCTTATAAGATAATGAGGGGGCTCAACAAGGTGAATGCAGAGAGGGCATTTCCACTCGTGCGGGAAACTAAAACTAGGGGACATAGTCTTAGAATAAGGGTCTGCCCATTTAAAACATGAGATGAGGAGACATTTCTTCTCTCAGAGGGTTGTAAATCAATGGAATTCTCTGCCCCAGAGAGCTTTGGAGGCTGAGTCATTGAATATATTTAAGGCGGAGATAGACAGATTTATGAACGATAAGGGAGTAGAGGGTTATGGGGAGCAGGCAGGGGAATGGAGCTGAAACCATGATCAGATCAGCCATGATCTTATTAAATGGCAGAGCAGGCTCGAGGGGCCAGATGACCTACTCCTGCTCCTATTTCTTATGTTCTTATATTATCGAATGCCTTTTGGAAATCCAAATACACTACATCTACTGCTTCCCCTTTATCCACCCTGCTCATTACATCCTCAAAGAGCACCAATAACTTTGTCAAACACGATTTCCCTTTCATAAAACCATGTTGACTCTGCTTGACTGTATTATGATTTTCTAAATGTCCTTTACTACTCCCTTAATAATGGATTCCAGCATTTTCCCAATGACAGATATTAGGCTAACTGGCCTGTAGTTTCTTGCTTTCTGTCTCCCTCCTTTCTTGAATAGGAGTGTTATATTTTCAGTTTTCCAATTCGTTGGGACCTTTCCAGAAGCTAGGGAATTTTGAAAGATTGCCTGCCACTTGTGTGGCGTGAATGTTCCTTGCCACTTATCCGCCCAAGCCTGAATGTTGCCCAGGTCTCGCTGCATGTGGGCATGAACTGCTTGATTACCTGAGGAGTTGCGAATGGAATTGAACACTGTGCAATCATCAATGAAGATCCCCACTTCTGACCTTATGATTGGGGTGGGGGAGCGCAGCAGAGGTCAATGATGGAGCAGCTGAAGATAGTTAGCCCAGGACACTGCCCCGATTCAGTGTGAATGCAGGTTTAGACAATGCAGTAGACCCTGATTTAACAGGGTGTAGAGTACCACAGGGCTTGGAGTGGAGATGGTGGCTGGTGAAATGACAAACAGTGGCTGGGATACAGGGCAAATCGATAGAAGGAACATTAAAAATAGGAGAAATGTTAGTCTAGGCACTGCATCCCTCTGGCAGAGTTCAGTGGTGATGAGGCTTCTCCCAGCAGCCTGCTTGGCAGCCCTCCCACACGATGAACAAGCATCTTGCTGTTGGGGAATCATCATCATAGGCGATCCCTCGTATCGAGGATGACCTGCTTCCACGCCAAAAAGATATGAGATCACAGGTGTTTTAATGAAGGACCTAACATTCCAGGTCTCGACCGATATGTTGAAGGGTAGAAGATGCCTGTGCGTGGCCATTTCACATCAGCCACCACAAGGGCTTGACAGAGCTTGGTCTTGGTCCAGTGGCAAAGACCAAGACGACTGGAGACCAGATCTGCTGCACAGACCTAGTGCACACACATATTGCAGTGTGGGCTGGCCCATGCTGCCCCTGGGCCCTCGCCTCTTCTGGGCCGCAAACCCGCGTCTCTCCTGGGCCCCAATCACATCGCTCCATGATCTTTCACCACTCCTGCGTTCCGACCTCACTTGCTGTACCTGCCCATGCTCCAATCAGCGACCTGGATTTTGGTGACATCCAATCCAATCGCTTGACCTCTTCATAGAGGTCGCTCTTCAGCAGGCACTGTACCTTGAAGCGGCATGCTTCTTTGAAGGCCCCGACCTGCTGATGGTCCTTGCAGTTCGGGGCCGCCACGCCGAATGCTGGGTTGGGCTGCACGCTGCTTCTTTGAAGGCCCCGACCTGCTGATGGTCCTTGCAGGTCAAGGCCGTCGATGGCCCCGACCTGCAAGGACTTATTGGGCAAAATGATAACATTGAGTTTCCATGCAGCAGTCTGGGATCAGGCCCAGGGAAGGAAGGACCAGCTTTCCTCAGTAAGCCTGCAGAATATCAGGTGGCAGAATATTCACTCAAAGAGCCATCACAGTTAGGCCTGATCTTGTCTCCACCCAAAGGTCACAAACATCACTTTGCAGGTGTCATCAGCCCCCACCTCACTCTATCCACGCCCTCGCCCATGGGCACTGAGGCTAGTTGGTGGCCCCTCCCACCTCTTTATTTCCCTGGGTAAACCATTAGAACCCCTGTAGGAAAGTGTAATAACTATGACAAACTAAAGAGGTGAGTAGATCCATGCAACTAAGGGAGAGAGGTGTTTTCAGACATTTCTTTTAGATTAGAGTCTTAGGACAGGTACAGCAAGGGCTCAATACAGAGTAAAGCTCACTCTACACTGTCCCATCAAACACTCCCAGCAGAGGTAGAGCACGGTTTATATACAGTGTAAAGCTCACTCTACACTGTCTCCATCAAACACTCCCAGGGCAGGTACAACATGGGATTAGATACAAAGTAAAGCTCCCTCTACACTGTCCCATCAAACACTCCCAGGACAGACACATCATGGGATTAGATACAGAGTAAAGCTCCCTCTACACTGTCCCATCAAACACTCCCAGGGCAGGTACATCATGGGATTAGATACAGAGTAAAGCGCTCTCTACACTGTCCCATCAAACACTCCCAGGGCAGGTACATCATGGGATTAGATACAGAGTAAAGCTCCCTCTACAATGTCCCATCAAACACTCCCAGGGCAGGTACATCATGGGATTAGATACAGAGTACAGCTCACTCTACACTGTCCCATCAAACACTCCCAGGGCAGGTACAGCACGGGTTAGATACAGAGTAAGAGTAACAGTGACAACAATTGTGCATACACTTTGAACCAGATAAACAGATGTATTTATTCAGGATTAAACAGGCATTCATTCAAGGAAAAATTACTAAAATCATGAAATACAGTTTATAAAATCTTGCATTAAAGTAGAAGGGTAATAAAACTGAATTTTGCTAATCATAGAATCATAGAAATTTACAGCACGAAAGGAGGCCATTTCGGCCCATCGTGTCCGCACCGGCCGATCAAGAGCTATCCAGCCTAATCCCACTTTCCAGCTCTTGGTCCGTAGCCCTATAGGTTATGGCTCTTTTAGTGCACATCCAAGTATCTTTTAAACGTGATGAGGGTTCCTGCCTCTACCACCCTTTCAGGCATTGAGTTCCAGATCCCCACCACCCTCTGGGTGAAGACATTGCCCCTCATATCTCCTCTAAACCTCCCTCCGATTACTTTAAATCTATGCCCCCTGGTTGTTGACATCTCTGCCAAGGGAAACAGGTTCTTCCTGTCCACTCCATCCAGGCCCCTCAATTTTATACACCTCAATCAGGTCTCCCCTTAGCCTCCTCTGTTCCAAAGAAAACAGACTCAGCCTCTCCAATCATTCCTCATAGCCAAAATTCTCCAGTCCAGGCAACATTCTTGTAAATCTCCTCTGCACCCTTTCCAGTTCAATCACATCTCTCCTGTAATGTGGTGACCAGAACTGCACACAGTACTCCAGCTGCGGCCTAACCAGTGTTTTATACAGCTCAAGCTATAATAATATAATTGTGTACTCAAGATAACAAATATTTAACAACATGACAACCTCACATGCTCAGAATTTTCAAACTATACTCTCAACTGGGTAAGAATTCCTCAGGTTGCTAATAAATGTGGCAACATAATAAATGTGTTGTGACGATTTCCTGTTCAGTATTGCTAGCAAAATTGTAAATATATTCTTCAGTATCACTAATCCCCACTTGGAACAAGCCCACATCAGCTAATACTCAGATTACTGAGATGTAAATGTAAGCCAAATGGAGCAGAAGGCTGTCCTATTGATATCTAAAACCTCCTTGTTCTAATTTCCATGCTGTGTTATATTATGTAACACAGGAGGTTGCTTTTTTGGCTTTATAAATTAAGTCAGCAGGTGTCAATCCTTTTGAAGTTTATTGCCACTGCCTGAGTTGACATCCTGTCAATTCAAAAGAAGCAAGTACCTTTTAATTAAAGTGACTCACTGTGGGCTGCATTAGTCTTGTCTAAAGATGGATGGCAGTTTGATTGTGGTATTCATTAATTGCTTTTTCTTACCTTCAGGCTAATCATTTTGTTCTACAACAGTTCTGTCTGTACAAGGGTGATGAGTTCATTTCTACATTAAATATGGCTTCATATTTTAAGGTCTGAAAGTGTTTGAGACACTACATGGGTACGGATCTCATTGGTGCAATTTGACATGCTAAGAGGATGTACTATCTACTATCTGCACTAAAATGTTATATGAGTAAATTCCAGTAGAGTGAGGTTAAACTTGGGCTGGATTTTCAGATTTGATGTTTTTGGGGCAATAATGGTGGCGGGGCAGGAAAGTTGGCACCCGAGAATAGATTGCGCCTCAGTATTTAAGTTTGGGCAGCTGGGCCCTGCAGCAGGGGGCATAGCGCTCAGGGAAGCATTGTACACGCTAGCATGGGAAACTCCCGAGCTAAAGAGCTGGGCCGGGAGCACTTTGAGAGATGCCTGGGGGGTGAGGGGTGAGGGGGCGAATCTAAAAAAAAACACAAAAATATTCCCAAAACATTGCCCATGCCACCACAACACAAATCACAAAAAAAAATTAAAATTAAAATAATCACACTTACCTTAGGAGTCCATTATTCACCTCTTTGCCGACGGGATGCTTGGACGGCCCTGATTTCCCAGGTGGTCAATGCGAGGTGCGCTTTCCGGCAGACTGGGCGAGCAATAGTCAAAACTCGTGCCGGTGTCGCAACCCGGGGCGTTGCACACTGGCGCAGCTCTTCCGGGAAGTGCTGCTCCGCGCCGCTGGAAAACCGGACCCGATAATCGCTTCGGGGTGCTGGAGGCTGACTGCCTGGCCAAAACACCTCACCTGGCATCACCTCACCATTGCTACCACTCTGTGGTGAAAAACGGAACGGAGAAGACTCAAAAATCCAGCCCATGATGTGGTCTGGACAGGGGGTCAGGGAGGGCCACTGCTCTTTAGGTCCTGTATGCCCAAGCACTCCACTGCAAGGCCAGCTCATTTTAAATAAATGTTACGCACCCCTAGCTCGAAAGCTCCTGTGGCTGCTGAGCCCAAGGATTAGTAGCTCACTGTTAGTATTTCATGCAGTCACTTGAAGATGTGCTGAGGAGCCCGCACAGTTTGAGGTCATCAATGGAGGAATCCACAAACTGTATCTGTGCAGGAATGCCAGGAAGGGGTGATCTCTGCAGCAGTGCTCCCTGAGCTCAGCCATTGGCATCTTTGAAAAATGCTGACTGGGGATCTTATAGACCTTGGGGTCCAACCTATATCAATCTGCCTTGTCTCGATTCATCGGGTGAGAAATTGGGCTTGGTAGCATTGTTTGGGCACTACGGGTGCTGTTCAGGGACTAAAATGGCATCTGCTGCGTGCACGCACTTATGAACGTAGGCACATCGGAACAGGAGTAGGCCATTCAGCCCCTTGAGTCTATTCTGCCATTCAGTGAGAGCATGCAACCTAACTCCATATATCCGCCTTTGGTCATATCCCTTAATACCTTTAATTAGCAAAAAGCTATTCATCTCCAATTTAAAATTAACAATTGATCTAGCATCAATTGCTGTTTGAGAAAAAGAGTTCCAAACTTCTATCACCCTTTGTGTGTAGAAATGTTTCCTAATTTCACTCCTGGGAGGTCTGGCTCTAATTTTTAGTCTATTCCTCCTAGTCCTAGACTCCCAAACCAACAGAAATAGTTTTTCTCTATCCACCTATATGTTCCACTTAATGGGCTCAATTTTCCCCAAAGCGTTTTTTTGGCGTACTTGACCAGCCAGAGACACAATGTGAGCTGAGGCTGCTAAGTGAAGCACACAGCCAGCTCCCAACATATTAAAAGAATTGAAAAATACATAGCACCACCTTACCTCCAACCCCGCCCGAAGGCTGTGCGGTCTGGTCCCATTCTTGGTCGCTGCTTCATCTCTCTCTTTCTCTCTCTCTCTTTCTCTCTCCTCTCTTCTCTCTTCTCTCTTCTCTCTTCTCTCTTCTCTCTCTCTACCGGACTGTGTGTGTGAACTGGGGAATAGGACCGGACAGCCTTCCTGTGTGTGTGAACCGGGGACCGACTCTCTCTCTCTCATGGGACTGGACTGTATGAACCGGGAACTAAGAATGGAACCGGCTAGCCTTCCTGTGTGTGGGGACCGAGAATGGGACCAGACAGTCTTCAGGCGGGTTGGAGGTAAGTTGCTGCTATGTGTTTTTCAATTCTTTCAGTGTGTCCGGGCATCTGCTGCGCCGCTTTCCCTACCTGCGCAGATTTCCTTAGCTCTAGGGAAGGTTTTTCAGGACTGGCCACATACACTGGCCTAATCAGAACTGGAGTAACTCTCAGCTGGCCAAACTTCCTTAAATGGCCAGAAGTGGTGTAGGTGGCTGGTTATGCCCCCGTTGGCCGAAAAAAAAACTGACTTAAAAAATTTGTAACTAACTGAGTTACGCTGGTGCAAATTGATTGGGGAAACTGGGGATTGGCGCAAATACTGGGGAAAATTGAGCCCAATATCTTGAAATTTCAACCAGATAGCCCCTCAACCTTCTAAATTCTAGGGCTTACAACCCTAATTTGTGTAATCTCTCCTCGTAGCTTTAACCTTGAAGTCCAGGTATCATTCTGGTAAACCTACGCTGTACTCACGCTAATATATCCTTCCTCAGGTGTGGAATGCAGACAAATGTGGTGAGGTGCGGCCAGGAATGGGAGTTGTGCCTCGTGATTGGTACAGATTGTTAGTAGATGAATGATTGTGGTGGGTGGTGGAGGGGGGGGAGGGGGAGTTGTGCATTGAGTAGTTTGTGAGGCTAGTGATTCAGTTGGTAGGAGACGGCTTTTGAAGATGCATTCACTGACTTTGACCAATGGTCTAAGTTCATGAAGCTTCTTTGGTCACTGGAGCCAGGTGTTGGGGATAACACTGCTGAAGGTGATGGCCTCGGTGGTCCCACATCATTCTTTCTGGAGGGTCTCCTGGCCCCTGTGGGGTCCCCTGCACAAAGCTGGACTGCTGAATGCAAGACCCTGGCTTGCTGAACCATTTGTGTCAATACTTTTCACATTTTTTGAGGTTCAGAAGGGAATTCAGTTTTAAGTGCTGAAGACTCCCATTTGGAGTCCCATCTTTTTAATATTATTTAATTTTTAAAGATAGTAAGGGATGAAAACAAAATTTTTTCACTTGATTTTAATTTTTCTTAGTTCTGAACACATTGCCCCCTTAATTCATTGCCCTTTAATTGCTCACAATTTATTTCGAACTTCACAGCCTTGCTCCCAGAGGCAGTTAGAAGCTGGAACACTGCTCAGGATGGGAACTTTGACTTCCAGGCCTGCACTAATGCCAACAGGAGGGTGTTACACAGTAAATTAGCACTGGGCTAAAAATCTTTATCTTCCAGCGTGAATTTCTCTTGGGTATCGCTGATCCATTTTCGGCAGCCATTAATCCAAGTTGCCGGTGACACCTTTACTTCCCTTAATAAACGAGGATGTATCCCATTCAGACCCAGTGACTTTTCCACTTTGAGCATTGCCAACCTTTTAAGTACTGTAAAGTCCTGTCCCTGCAGTACAGATTCACACGAGGCACATACTGAAGTCAAGGTCACTCAGGACCTGCACCTTTATTACACAGCTCTCGAATGCCACATTTGCCAGAAACCTGTCCTTATATACCTGTCTGGGACAGGTATCCAGTGTCTCCTGCAAGTGCACCCCTGCTGGTAAGGTAAGCTTGTGGTTACAGGTCATCTTTAGTTACAGTCATGTATAGCCTGGTTAGATACATGACATCACCCTCACCCAAGGTCTTATTGTCTTTATAAGTTCAGTCTCTCAGGTGGTCTACGCTCTCGCGTGGAGCATCTTAGTTGTGGTTCAGTTGTTTGCCTTGGTGCCTGTTGTTCTTTCGGGGTGATTGCTGGTATCTCGCCTGGGCTGTCTGTTTCGTTCAGTATGATTGCTGGTATCTCGCCTGGGCTGTCTGTTTCGTTCAGTATGGTTGTTGGTGCCTCGCCTGGGCTGTCTGTTGGGATTGCCCTTTCCTCAGGTTGTTCCCTCTGTCTGTCCACCAGGTGTGGTGTGAGTTCCACATTGTAGTCTGCCTCTCGTTCAGCAATGTTGTTGGTAAATCTACTTTTGACTTGGTCTACATGCCTCCGGCAGGTTTGGCCATTGTCCATTTGTACCAACAGTAGCCTGTTTCCTTCCTTGCCTGTTACTGTCCCTGCAAGGCATTTGGGACACCTGCCATAGGTTAGCACAAACACTTTGTCCCCTATCTCATTCCATCTCCCCCTCGAATTTCGGTCATGGTACTCGGTTAGCTTACAGCGCTTTGCCTCAACGATTTCATGCATGTCCATTTCATTAATAGTTGCGCGGGGAGAACTCCAGTCAATGAATGCGGACGAGATCTGTATGCCAGCAACAGTCGTGACAGGCGGCCCTGCAGCGTGGGACCTTGGATTTTGAGCATGCCTTGTTTAATGATCTGCACTGCTCGCCCCGCCTGGCCGTTGGAGGCCGGCTTGAGTGGTGCCGTCTTAATGTGATTTATGCCGTGGTCACTTATAAAATCTTGGAATTCTGCGCTGGTGAAGCACGGACCGTTATCACTGACCAATATGTCAGGAATGCCGTGTGTTGCGAACGTGGTTCCAAGGCTCTCCACAGTGGTGGAGGTGGTGCTCGAGTTTAAAATGGTGCATTCGATCCACTTAGAAAATGCATCTACAACTACGAGGAACATTTTGCCCATGAATGGCCCCGCATAGTCAACGTGCACCCGCGACCACGGTTTGGTGGGCCAGGGCCAGGGGCTCAGGGGGGCCTCCCTGGGAGCATTACTGAGTTGGGCACAAATGGTGCACCGTCGGATGCAGAGCTTCAAGTCCGCGTCAATGCCAGGCCACCAGACGTGAGATCTGGCTATGGCCTTCATGAGAACGATCCGCGGGTACTCGCGGTGGAGCATAACTACTCGGTTGCCCCACATCAGGCAGTCTGTTTGAAGTGACAGCTCATGCATGCACCTATGGAAAGGTTTGATCTCCTCAGGGCAGGCATCGCGAACCTCTACCCAGTCACCGGTTAGGAAACATCTTTTTACTCAGGATAACGTGGGGTCGCTGGTCATCCAGGCTCTTATTTGGCGAGCCGTCATGGGCGAACCTGTGGACTCAAAGGCATTGATTGCCATGACTATCTCACAGTCCTGTTCGTCAGACCCTTCCATGGTCGCCAGGGGTAGCCTGCTGAGCGCATTGGCACAGTTGTCTGTGCCTGGTCTGTGCCTTATGGTGTAGTCGTAAGACGCCAGCATGAGTGTCCACCGTTGAATGCGCGCCGAGGCATTGGCGTTTATTGCCTTGCTTTCAGATAGTAGGGACGTGAGGGGCTTGTGGTCGGTTTCTAACTTCTAACACGAATTTGGCCCCGAAAAGGTATTGGTGCATCTTTTTGACACCGTACACGCACGTGAGCGCCTCCTTCTCCACCATTCCGTACCCACGCTCCACCCGCGAAAGTGACCTGGAGGCATAAGCTATGGGTTGTAATTTGCCCGCACTATTGACATGTTGCAAAATGCACCCGACCCCATATGCTGATGCATCACATGTAAGAACTAGCTTTTTACCTGGATCAAAGAAAACCAAAACACTGTTGGAACACAGAAGGTTGCGTGCCTTATTGAAGCCGCGTTCCTGGGCGTCCCCCCAAAACCAATCGCACCCTTTCTGAGTATCACGTGGAGAGGCTCCAGCAGCGTGCTTAAGTTCTGCATAAAGTTCCCAAAGTAATTGAGTAGCCCGAGAAAGGCACGCAGTTCCGAGACATTCCGGGGCCTGGGTGCCAGGCGAATTGCTTCGGTTTTGGACTCTGTTGGGCGGATTCCATCACCGGCAATCCTTCTGCCCAAAAATTCAACCTCGGGCGCGTGAAACAGGCACTTGGATTTCTTAACTCTTAAGCCTACCTGATCCAACCGCTTTAGTACTTCCTCCAAATTGCGGAGATGAGAGTCGGTGTCCCTGCCCGTGATGAGTATGTCGTCTTGAAACACAACCGTCCCCGGGATGGACTTGAGCAGGCTCTCCATGTTGCGCTGGAATATAGCAGCTGCCAACCTGATGCCAAATGGGCATCAATTGTACATGAAAAGGCCTCGATATGTGTTGATGGTGGTGAGTTGCTTGGACTCATCGGTCAATTCTTGCATCATATACGCAGATGTGAGATCTAGTTTTGAGAAAAGTTTTCCTCCAGTCAATGTGGCAAATAAGTCATCTGCTCTGGGCAGCGGGTATTGGCCCTGTAGGGAGACTCTGTTTATGGTAGATTTGTAGTCCCCACAGATTCGTACGGATCCATCAGGCTTCATGACTGGGACGATGGGACTTGCCCGGACGCTAAATTCCACGGCTGAGATAATGCCTTCCTGCAGAACCTGTCCAGTTCATGTTCAATCTTTTCCCTCATCACATAGGGTACAGCTCTGGCCTTGTGATGGACCGGTCTAGCATCCTGTGGATGTAGATTTTGACTTTAGCCCCTTTGAAAGTGCCCACACCTGGCTGAAAGAGATGTTCAAATTGACTTAGAACTGTTGAGCAGGTGGTTCGTTCCTCTAATGGCATGGCATGAACATTATCCCATTTCCAGTTTAGTTTTGCCAGCCAGCTTCTCCCCAGCAGTGCTGGGGGGTCTCCGGGGACAATCCACAGGGGAAGTCGGTTCACTGTCCCTTTGTGTGTGACTGAGAGCATGGTGCTGCCGAGGACTGGGACGATTTCTTTGGTATAGGTCCTTAGTTTGGTGTCGACTCTTGTGAGTTTTGGTCTGTCTCTTTTGTGCGGCCACAGTTGTTCAAATTGTTGAGCGCTCATGAGAGATTGACTCGCTCCCGTATCCAGCTCCATGTTGACGGGTATCCAGTTGAGTAGGACCCTCATCATTATTGGAGGTATCTTGTTGTAGGAGCAGTGGCCATTGATCGTGTTGACCCGCTGTACCTCGGTGTCCCAGGTACTGTCCCCACCGTCTTCTGGTCCCCTTTCCGAACCTTCCGATTCGTATACCAGCCGAGCTGCCATTTTTCTGCACATGCGGGCCAGATGCCCTGTATAGTCGCAGTTTCTGCAAACAGCATGCTGAAATCGACACCCCCTTGATGAGTGCCTTCCCCCACATCTCCAGCAGAGACCGCTTCCTTGTTTCCAAAGAATGAGCTGCGTCTGGCTGATCTCTCTTGAGCTTCTCTCAGTTTGTAGTTGATTGCTCGCATTGTGGGTTGATGAGGTGTGAACGGCCGTTCATGTGGCTCTTGATGGCTTCTGGCACCACTGCCTGCTGTTGAGGGCCTGCTCTCCTGCCTTTGTCTGTGTGTGGGGGTAGCAGCTTGTTTCACGCTGTGAACCCCTTGTTTCGATGTTTCGTTAGTTGTCGTACCCGCAGTGTAGATCAACCTCGTTTCTTCTTCTTCTGCCAAGAATGTCTGTGCAACCAGTGCTGCTGCCTCTCGGGTCAAGTTCTTGGTTTTTATGAGCTTTCGGAATCTGTTTGCATGGCCTATTCCTTAGATAAAAAAGTCTCTCAGTACTTCTCGCCTGAGTTCATCAGAGAACTCACATAAGCTAGCCAACCTCTGAAGTTCCGCCACAAAGTCGGGTATGCTCTGGCCCACACAGCGTCTGTAGTTGTAGAACCTGTGTCTGGCCATGTGTAGGCTGCTCGTTGACTTCAGGTGGTCTCTTACCAGTGTGCTCAACTCTTCAAACGACTTGCTTGCTGGTTTCTCGGGTGCCAGCAGGTCCTTCATTAAAGCGTATGTTTTCGAGCCACAGCTGGTCAAAAGATGGCCTCTTCTCTTGTCTGCCTTGTCGTCGCCTAACCAGTCTTTGGTTACAAAGCTTTGCTGGAGCCTTTCTATAAAGTCCTCCCAATTATCTCCAGCATTATATTTTTCATCTGAGCTGTTGTTCGCCATTCTGTGGATTCTGTAATCCCATAACTCGTCGCCACTGTAAAGTCCTGTCCCTGCAGTACAGATTCACACGAGGCACATACTGAAGTCAAGGTCACTCAGGACCTGAACCGTTATTACACAGCTCTCGAATGCCACACTTGCCTGAGACCTGTCCTTATATACCTGTCTGGGACAGGTATCCGGTGCCTCCTGCAAGTGCACCCCTGGTGGTAAGGTAAGCTTGTGGTTACAGGTCATCTCTGGTTACAGTCATGTATAGCAGTGTGAGATACATGACAAGTACCTCCTCTTTATCTATTTTTGTCCTGTCCACTTTCTGTGCTACCTCCTGTTTTACTGTGACATTGGCAGCATCCTCTTCTTTAGTGAAGACAAATGCAAAGTACTCATTTAGTACCTCTGCCATGTGCTGTACCTCCACAAGACCATTTCCTTTTTGGTGCCTAATTGGCCCTACCCTTCCTTTCACTATTTATATGTTTATAAAAGACTTTTGGGTTCCCTTTTATGTTAGCCACTAATCTATTCCCATACACTCTCATAGGGCTCAATTTTCCCCAAAGCATTT
Source organism: Pristiophorus japonicus (assembly GCF_044704955.1). Lineage (NCBI taxonomy): Eukaryota > Metazoa > Chordata > Chondrichthyes > Pristiophoridae > Pristiophorus > Pristiophorus japonicus. Next base: position 301,984,747 of record NC_091978.1, on the reverse strand, counting down.
TTTTGTTGTACTTGAAGAGTTATGCCCGATCTTTTGGGGCCTAAGTACGGCAAAAAAAAAGATTCTAAGTTTCCCCGTTGGATTTGTTCATTTTGGCGTGGTCTCACCCGACCTTTAGATTTGGGGGTAGAGCCTTGATCTGCGCCAAAAAGATCAGGCTGCCATGGTAACCAGGGACACAATGCAAGCTGAAGCATACAGCCAGCTCCCAACACATTAAAAGAATTGAAAAACACATAGCAGCAACTTACCTCCAACCCTGCCTCACTTCTATCTCACTCTCTCTCCCTCTATCTTCTCTCTCTCTCTTTCTTCTCTCTTTCTTCTCTCTTTCTGTGTGTGTGTGTGTGTCTGTGTGTGTGTGTGTGTGTGTGAGAACCGGCCGGGGACCGAGAATGGGACCGGACAGCCTTTGGGCGGAGTTGGAGGTAAGTTGCTGCTATATCTTTTTTAATTCTTTTCGTGTGTCCGGGCAGCTTCTGCACCAATTTCCTTAACTCTAGGGAAGGTTTTTCAGCAGAGGCCTAAGCAGAACTAGAGTAACTCTCAGCTGGCCAAACTTCCCTAATTGGAGTAGGTGGCTGGTTACGCCCCCTTTGGCTGAAAAATACGGACCTAAAAATATCGTAACTAACTGACTTACACTGGTGCAAATTGGTTAAGGAAACTGGGTTTTCAACTTAGGCAAAAAAGAGCAGCCTGCTCAAAAAAAACGGCACAAATCACTGGGGAAAATTGAGCCCTTAGTCCCTCTTATTTCCGTTTTCAGTTCTCCCTGTACTTTTTGTATTCACCTTGGTTCACAACTAAATTATGAACCCAACATTTATCATAAGCTTCCTTTCTCATTTTCATATTAATCTCTATATTTTAGGTCATGAAAGGAGCCTAGCTTTGGGCACCCTTCCTTTCCCCATCATGGGAATGTGTCTATATCTGAACTAATTCCTCTTTGAATGCCTCTCATTCAACGTTCCCTCTAATCTGTTTTCCTTGGGCGTTATGTCTTCCAGCAGCAGGAGCTGGTGAGCTAGTGAGCGGCCTGCACATGATCTCGTGATTGATGCGTGGCCCACACCTTAGGGGAACCATCGCTCCTATTGCTCATTTAATGACATAATTTATTAATCCAATCCACTGGGGCCAAACTCACTGAAATTAGTCCTCCTCCAGTTGAATATTTTCAAATTTGATTTTTCCTTGTCTTTTTCCATAACTACTTTAAACGCAATTATATTGTGATCACTGTGCCCCAAATGCTTTCACTGAAACATGTTCCACTTGCCCCGTTTCATTCCCCAGAACCAGATCGAACACTGCTTCCTTCCTCATTGGGCTGGAAACAAATTAATCAAGAAAGTTATCTTGATTTCAGGAATTCCTCCCCTCGTTGCCATTTACAATGTTATTATCCCAGTTTAAGTCCCACATTGTCACTACTCTATAGTTCTTGCATCTTTCTGCAAATTGCCTGCCAATTTGCTGCTCTATCTCCTTCCCACTATTTGCTGGCCGATAGTACACACTGAGTAGAGTAATAGCTGCTCTATTGTTCCATAATTCTAAACAAATAGATTCTGGCCTAGAAATTCGATAATGCCAAAAAACGGGCATGGGCACTGCATTGCAAGATATGCCCACGCCCATTCAAAAAGTGCAGGCAGCACGTCAACTTTGTGTTTCCTATTAATTATCATGATTGTAACGCAAAGCCTAGCACTGAATGTGCTTCTGACAGGCTGTGTGCTCATCAGGTGGTCCAAGTTTGCATTGCTCGAGCAAGGCTCATTTAAGTTAAAGTTCTGGTTAAAACTAGTTGGCTCCTCCTTAATGGAGTCTGCACCTATTAAAGGTGAGCTGTTATTGAAAGTGATTCAGCACTAGGCAGTCTGCACCTCCTAAATGTAAACTAACTTCTGCTGATTAAAAACGGTAAAAGTCTTTCAACGCTGACCCAAATGACTCAGTAGGCCAATGAAAGGCTCCCAATGTCTTGGACATAGCACTCGAGCTTTGTTCAGGGGGGGTACTACTGCAAGAGAAGTCTTCTACCTACAGGGGGCTGGAAAACCATCCAGAAAGAAGGATGTAGGGCCAAATTGCTGAGGCAGTCACCACCAGCAGTGTTGCCCACAGGAAGTGGCTCCAGTGCCCAAATAAGTTTGATGGCCTCAAATGAGTGGTCAAGGCCAGTGAATGCATCTTCAAAAGCTGTCTCCTACCAACTTCACCACTAGCCTCACAAACTGCTCAGTGCAAGACCCCCACCCCTAATCACTCACCTACAAACAATCTGCACCAATCATAAGATACATAGCCCATTCCTAGCTTCATCTCAATCCCTTGGAGGAGGGAGTGCAGGCCATTCTTGGCAGGGGCATGGCTGAACCCTTGACCAGGGGCAGGGCTGAAATAATAAAAGATGTTGGCACCCTCATATGTTATCCTCTTTCTTGCTGTCTCGCCCTCCCCTCATCACAACATCACCCTTGTGCCTTCCTTATTTCCCACACTTAAGAAATGCAGCCTTCCAGCCAGTGGTTGACAAGAAGAGGAAGAAGAAGAAGAGGAAGAAGACAAGGAAGAAGAAGAAGAAGATAAAGAAGAGGAAGAAGAAGAGGAAGAGGAAGAGGAAGAGGAAGAGGAAGAAACACCATTACTTGATTTGACACTCCCAGCCGTCAACCAGTAAGGCCGTCTGCATCTCCCCCACGGAAGTCAGCAGCCAACTGCAGCCACTGGGGTAGCACTGTGTAAGAGCACAAGGATAGAAAAAAACACATGCAAGACACTCCCGAAGGGAATGCATAATTATCAGTAGTTGAAGTTTTGATGTAATATTGGATGAATAGATGTATAAAGTTGGATTTTAAAGTTTGTTTTGTGGTGGCTTTTATTTCAGCATTGTGGCCAAGAAGACGCTGTGATGGTCAGTAACAGAGGGCAGTAATAAATATTGGGACAAATGTTGAAAGGGGAATTCGGGTTGTTTTCACTGGTACTGTAGGCCGATGATTAGCTCCCGCATATCCCGGCCAGAAAGGGGCTGTCTGAGTTGTCTCCTACCTTCTGCTTCCTCCTCTTCTGTTTCTGCTTCTTCCTCTTCCTCCTCCCTTTGCTGCCTCTGCTCCATTTCCATGTCATGTTGCAGCCCTCGGGGGACTGCAACTGAAGCCCCCAGGATTGGAAGCAAGTGGTGTTCTCAGAGGCCTTCCTTTAAGAGCCAAAGTCATGAAAACATCCAGCAGCATTCCCTGCACACTTCAGTAGCCATTTTGAGAGTGCTACATTTCCGGAGGATTTCTGCACTGCCTGCCTCTTCCTACCCTGCCAGATGGCCATCCATTTAATATCTTCCTGAACTCTCTATAGCTGCGGGGTGACCACTTCCTGGAATGTGTGCTCCAGGAAATGGTCAAGCAACTTGAACCACTTCCTGCACCTGTGGTTCTCCAGGACACATGAAGCGTCCTGGCGTTCCAACATGGCACAGGTTTTGTAGATAATGGGTCTTGCTGTTCCACAATTTGGCTTAAAAGTTTACCTACTCCTAATACAGAGAGATTTTAAGAGAGATACCCATCATATGAAGCAAATAACAGTAACTGTTGAGAATTGACGGCAGATTTTCCTTTGCTCTGTGTCTGGAGAATTAGTGTTCTCGGTGCAAGACAGAAGAAAAGGCATTCAGTGGTGGCGAGAAAATTGCTGGCCTACCAGACTGGCACAGGATGAAGGCATCATGACTGCTGCCAGGATATCACGATGATAGGCATTCATCACCATGATGTACTGGATGTGGTCGCACACCAACTGCAGATTAAGTGAGTAGTAACCTTTGTAATTGCAGTACATCTCAGGATTGGTATGCGGCATTCGCAAAGCTATGTGTGTGGAGTCAATGGTATTTTGCACCAGGGGGAAACCCAATATCCAGTCAAAGCCACATGCACACTCCTCCTGCTTCTCTCTGTTCAGAGAGAAGATGAGGAAGCCCCTTCTCCTGGAATACGGAACCTCTGTGGCCTCCCCGATGCAGTGATGGATGGCGAACAGGTGACATAGCTAACACCTCCCAGTGGCAAAAACATTGAGGGCCACGGTGACCTTGAGGACCACTGGCAATGCCATCGATGCCCTGCTCGGGGGCTGCACATCTGGTTCCAAGAGGTGGCAGAGTTCTATGGCTACCTCCTTAGTGGAGCTTACCTCCTTGGTGGAGCTTTCCTCCTCCTCCCTCTGCGAGCAATTTGTCCTCTTCTTTGCTGCCTCTGCTCCATCTCCCTCTCATACTACAGTGCGAAGGGGACTGCAAATAGAGCCCCCATGACTGGGTGTAAGTGGTCTGAGCTGAACCCTTGAATTCAGAAACAAGGCCTTCTCCACTTGCAGCACCAACCCCTGTCACCTCACCAACTTTAAACAACTCTGGAAAACTGCATACAGTTCTACAAACTTACACAGAGCCAGCAGAAAGTAAAAGGCAAGTCACCTACAAGTTGTTGATCCCTCATGCAGATGAACGCACGTTCAGCTGTGCGTGTTTTGGCAAGAGCGTGCAGTCAAGTGGTGAAGTCCAAAATAGCTAATCTGTGTCAAATCAGCGTTACGCGCTGATTGAAATCACAGTCTGCCTCATTAACATTCTTCTGCCAAACTCAGGCAACATTACCAACCTGCTTAAAATGGCGGCCGCCGCAGCCCATGGCCTACGGCGAAAATAGAAAAAGCAAGGTAACTGCGATTTGTTTGCCAAATCCGGGCTTAGCAGCCAGTGCTAAGGTAGCAAATTTCGTGTCCATCTTCTCCCCAATACAAGCAACACAGGTACAAGTGAAAAGATCACCGCATTGATTCAGCCACAAACTTCTCTTCATGTACCTTACCTGTGTACTTTTACTGGAGAATGGCATCATCCCCAAATAATGCAACCTTCCTTCTGCACGACCTCCAACTCTTCAGCATTAAACCAGCAGTGTTGCTACATATCTCTGCTATGCCATAGTGCCACAATGTCCCATTTAATGATGAGCTGCAACCTATAAAGAATTGCTGCTTTGCTGGGTTTTATTCTCCCAGCCATGTATCTACAGGCCTAGGTCTTTTTTGTGTGTTAGTATCCTTTTCAAATTAGGGGGAGTGACCCATGTCACAAAATCTGGCAGAGTTTGCCCTCTGAGCTGCACACAGGTGAATTTGTAAACACATTTTTGCCTGACTTAAAAAATCGCGACTCGAATATAAGTGCAAAACCCTGTATGTTGTGGTTAACATTTTAGCACAAGACATGTGAGATATGCTTCCCTACAGCAAGTCAAACTTCCTGTACTGCCTTTGCTAGTCTTATTACAAAAAATGTGAAAGAAATGTGCTGTTTCTCAGTTCAACAGATTTCACAGTTGATTTATTCGTATTGGTTTCAGTCACACAAGTGGTTGAAGTAAGTTGTCTTCACTAACTGGGCAGTAATCTGGAGGAGACGATTGCCTGCCTGGTATAGAAGCTGTCCGACTAATGCAAAAACAACTAATGTATGGAGAAAATTGTAGCAGAGGCTATATAAAACATAAAAAAGGCAAAATGTTTTCTCCATGATCAATCTACCTTTTCCCATTAAGAGGGCTGATCCAGCAACCCAGCTGTCAGTATTCCTTTTTTTTTTGAATGAGGCTTACAGAAGGCCAGAGCTGGAGGCTGGGGGACAAAGGTTACGGCGTCGCCACCTGACTCATGATCCCCCTCCTGAATCCTCAGACACAAGCCGAACATCGCGATAATGGCAGCCATATAGCCACACACACAACACCGTCGAATAATTGGAATGCTCAAGCAACGCTTCCGATGCCTCGACCACTCTGCAGGCAGCCTGCAATACTGCCCTCAGCAGGTCTTTGAGTTCATTGTGGTGTGCTGCATGCTACACAACTTAGCCATCATGAGTGTTACGTATGGAGAAAGAGTCAGACTGAACACTGTGAGCTCAAAGTAAAGTGTGACCTTAGTCTTTTATTGCCGATCTCCAGAGTGCCTCTCCAACCTGTGAGGCCTCCTGAAATACCTGTGCTCCCAAGGGATTATGGGATCGCTTGGGACTCCAGGGGATGAGCCCTCTGGTGGCTGTACAAAGTATATACATGATTACATATATAACAACACTCCCCCCCCCAAAGTCAACAGTGTAACTATTTCCAAGGTGAGTCGATCTGGGGCCCTTCTTCCCCTGGTTGATTGTCTCGGTGTGAAAGCTGGTATTGGTGAGTCAATTGTTGGGCCCTCGCTGGGCTGCTCTGCAGCTGGCCTTGCTGGGCAGCCTGGTGTGGTGAGTCCTGCTGGGCTGCTGTGGATGATGGGTTCTGCTTCGTGGCCAAACACAGTGCCAGTTGCCACTGGTGTGTATGTTGGGGGGTCAAAGAAGGTAGGGTCCAAAGTGGTCTGTGAATCTGAGTTTGATTTGGTCCAAGTATTTCCGGTGAATGAGTCCATTTGAAAGTTTGACCCGAAACACCCTGCTTCCCTCTTTGGCCACGACAGTGCCGAGAAGCCACTTGGGACCTTGTCCATAATTCAATACAAATGCAGAATCATTGATTTCAATCTCGCGTGACTCATTTATGCTATCATGATATCTACTTTGTTGAAGCCGCCTGCTCTCTATTTGTTCATGTAGATCAGGGTGGACTAACGAGAACCATGTCTTAAGTGCTCTTTTAATGAGCAGTTCAGCAGGTGGGATCCCAATGAGTGAGTGGGGTCTCGTGCGGTAGCTAAGCAGGACTCGGGATAGGCGAGTCTGCAGTGAGCCTTCTGTTACCCTTTTCAAACCCTACTTGATGGTTTGCACGGCTCTCTGCCTGACCATTGGACGCTGGTTTAAATGTTAAACGGGGCAGATGTGACGTTTGATCCCGTTGCGGGTCATGAATTCTTTGAACTCAGCACTGGTAAAACATGGCCCGTTGTCGCTCACCAGTCCATCGGGTAAGCCGTGTGTGGCAAACGTGGCCCGCAGGCTTTCAGTAGTGGCAGCGGATGTGCTAGTCGACATTATCTCACATTCAATCCATTTGGAGTACGCATCGACAACCACAAGGAACATTTTGTCCAAGAACGGGCCTGTATAGTTGACATGTACCCTAGACCACGGTTTGGAGGGCCAAGACCATAAACTTAGCGATGCCTCCCTGGGTGCATTGCTTAACTGCGAGCATGTATTACATCTGTGAACGCAGGACTCTAAGTCCACATCAATACCGGGCCACCACACATGGGATCTGGCTATCGTTTTCATCATTACGATGCCTGGGTGGGTATTGTAGAGGTCACTGATGAAGGTGTCTCTGTCCTTCTTGGGAACCACTACTCGATTGCCCCACAGAAGGCATTCTGCCTGTATAGACATTTCATCTTTGCGCTGCTGAAATGGCTTTATTTCTACCTGCATTTCCACTGGGACACTGGACCAGCTCCCGTGAAGCACATCGTTTTTGACTAGGGATAATAAGGGGTCCTGGCTTGTCCAGGTTTTGATCTGCCCGGCAGTGATGGGTGATTGCTCACTCTCAAATGCTTCCATAACCATGACTAGATCTGTGGGTTGCGCCATTTCCACCCCTGTGGTGGGCAATGGCAGCCTACTGAGAGCATCGGCGCAGTTTTCTGTGCCTGGCCTGTGGCGGATGGCATAGTTGTATGCGGACAACATGAGCGCTCATCTCTGGATGCAAGCCGATGCATTGGTGTTTATTCCCTTACTCTTGGAAAACAGGGATTTGAGTGGTTTATGGTCAGTTTCCGATTCGAATTTTAGCCCAAACAGGTATTGATGCATTTTCTTTACCTCATAGACACATGCTAACGCTTCTTTTTCAATCATGCTATAGGCTCTCTCAGCCTTAGACAGATTCCTAGATGCATAAGCAACCAGTTGCAATTTCCCAAAATCATTAGCTTGATGCAATGCACACCCTACACCATATGACGACGCATCACATGCTAGTACCAAACGCTTACATAGATCATACAACACAAGCAATTTGTTTGAGCATAAAAATTTTCTAGCTTTTACAAAAGCATTTTCTTGGCTTTTGTCCCATGCCTATTCATCCCCTTTACGCAGTAAGATGTGCAGTGGTTCTAACACTGTGCTGAGACCTGGTAAGAAGTTACCAAAGTAATTCAGTAGTCCAAGAAATGACCCCAGCTCCATCACGTTCTGTGGCCTCGGTGCGTTCTTGATTGCCTCCATCTTTGAATCGATGGGCCTGATGCCATCCGCCGCGATCCTCCTCCCCAGGAACTCCACTTCAGACATCAGGAAAATGCACTTCGAGCATTTTAACCTGAGCCCCATGCGGTTGAGTCGACTAAGAACCTCCTCCAGGTTCTGCAGGTGCTCGACTGTGTTCCGACCTGTGACCAAGATGTCGTCCTGGAAGACCACGGTGTATGGGACTGACTTCAGTAAACGTTCCATGTTTCTCTGGAATATCGCTGCCACTGATCGAATTCCAAATGGGCATCTGTTATAAATGAAAAAGACCTTTGTGCGTGTTGATGCAGGTGAGGCCCTTTGATGATTCCTCCAGTTCTTGCGTCATGTAGGCTGAAGTCAAATCCAGCCTCGTGAATGTCTTTCCTCCAGCCAGTGTTGCAAAGAGATCGTCAGCCTTTGGTAGTGGGTATTGGTCGTGCAGTGAGAAACGATTGATGGTTACTTTGTAATCACCACAGATTCTGATGGTGCCGTCTCCCTTGAGGACTGGGACATAGGACTGGGCCACTCGTTGAACTCGATCGGTGAGATGATGCCCTCTCTTTGCAGCTGGTCTAGCTCGATGTCTATCTTTTCTCTCATCATGTACAGTACTGCAATCGCCTTGTGATGGATGAGTCGCGCCCACGGAATTAGGTGGATCTGCTCCTTGGAATTTCCCGACACCTGGTTCGAACAGCGAAGGGAACTTGTTTAAGGCCTGGGCACATGAAATGTCGTCAGCGGGCGATAGCGAACGGAGATCATCCAGCGTATCTTTCCCAACCAACTCCTGCCGAGCAGCATGGGACCATCGTCCGGTACCACCCAGGGTGGTAGCTTGTGCACTGCTCCATCATCGGAGACCTTTACGGTAGCACTGCCGATTACGGGAATCAGTTCCTTTGTGTAAGTTCTTAGTTTCATGCGAACTGGAGTTCAGACTGGCCTTGAGGCCTTGCTGCACCACAGTTTCTCGAAAGTCTTTTTGCCCATGATGGATTGGCTCGCGTCCGTGTCCAGCTCAATTGACACCGGGAGTCCATTTAGTTCAACATTCAGTATTATCGGGGGACAATTCGTGCTGAATATGTGCACCCCATGTACATCTGCCTCCTCGATCTGAGGCTCTGGTTCGTCGTGATCCCCCGTGGATCTGTCCTCCTCTGCAACATGGTGGTTTGCAGGTTTAACAGGATTTGCAGCTCACCTGCACATACGTTGGAGGTGTCCCATTGTTCCATAGCCCTTGTAAATGTACCCTTTGAATCGGCATGAATGTAAACGATGATCACCCCCGCAGCACCAACAAGGTGTTAATGGCCTTGCATTCGTCACCTTTGATGGTGGACTCTGAGACATCTGCAGACGTGCAGCTGCAGGCATGTGCGACCTGCCCTGTACATGAGATTTGAAAACAACATCACTTTGTTCACCGTACTTGTAGCAGCACTTGTGTGCTGAGTGATTTGCTTCGTATTGTCACTGGTGGCAATGAACGCCTGGGCTATCGCTATGACCTTACTCAAGGTTGGGGTCTCTACAGTCAAAAGTTTGCGAAGTATAGATTCGTGGCCAATGCCAAGTACGAAAAAGTCTCTGAGCACGTGCTCCAAATGACCTTCAAATTTGCAATGTCCTGCAAGGCATCTTAGCTCGGCGACATAACTCCCCACTTCCTGGCCTTCAGACCTTTTTTAGGTGTAGAACTGGCACCTCACCATCAGAACGCTTTCCTTCGGGTTCAAATGCTCTCGGACCAGTGTGTACAAATCATTGTACGATTTCTCCGTGGGTTTCGCTGGAGTGAGCAGATTCTTCATGAGGCCATTCTTTGGTGCCCCACAGATGGTGAGGAGGATTGCCCTTTGTTTGGTAGCGCTCTCTTCTCCATCTAGCTTGTTGGCTACGAAGTTTCCACAAATGTTTCCCAATCATTTCCCTCTGAGAATTTCTCCAGGATGCCCTCTGTTCTCTGCATCTTTGGGTTTGCTATCTGTATCTCGTCACCAGTTGTTATCTATGGAGAAAGATTCAGACTGAACACTTGAGCTCAAAGTAAAGTGTTACCTTAGTCTTTTATTGCAGGTCTCCAGAGTGCCTCTCCAACCTGTGAGGCCTCCTTCAATGTCTGTGCTCCCAAGGGATTGTGGGACCCCTTGGGACTCCAGGGGATGAGCCCTCTGGTGGCTGTACAGAGCAAATACAAGTTTACATATATAACAATGAGGCAACAGGATTTGCCACTGGGGCTGCAGGACCACCTCAGGAGGGAGGAGGGGGGGAGGAAGAGGAGGAAGACGAGGAGGAGGATGAGGCGCCGATGAGGAGGAGGGTGAGGAGGAAGAGGACGAGGAGGAGGATGAGGAGCCTGGCGATGAACCCATGCCACCATCACCCCCACCACCACCACAGAGGAGGCCTCGTAGGGCTTTCGCCACTGCAAAAGCCTTACGTCAGCAGTTCATAATTGAATGCTTTGCTTGAACAATGAACGGCACATTTCACCATTGCCTGCCCACTCTATCCCACCATGTTGACTGTTCCCCCTCTTATTCTGCAAATGAGACACTACACAGGAATGGTTAAGGTGAACAAAAAAATGTATTAAACATACAGTAACTTGAATAACATTTATCAAACATTGTAACTTGAATAAGATTTAACTTGAATAAAATTTAAACAACTCAAAAATGGAACAATATTTATTTAACATTATTGTGAATTGGCAAACTTTTACAAAATATCAACAACAACAAAACAGCAACAACACAACAACAAAACAACGAAAGAACAACAAAAGAACAAACCCTGTGCTGAACATCTTTTATCTGCGGCCTCTCCTCCCCCACCCTAATCCTAACCTCCCTGCCTCACGTCATGACTGCACCAAGACGTCGAGCAGCAACGCGGTACAGAGTCCTGCTGTAAAAGGGGGATAGACAATGGATACGCCATGTGTGGATCCCCTGGAGAAGCTCGGGGTATGGAAACCCCGGCTTCTGAGTGACAAGGCTCTTGCTCGGCCTCACCACTCACAGGTGGTGTCGGTCTGGGTGGTATGACACAGTGTTGCCAACGGTCGAGACTATCAATTGCGCATGGGCATTGATAGCCTTGGTGTTCTCGCGGGTCGCAGTGACAATCTGTGACATGCCCTCCCTGATGTCCGCAATGCTTGCGAGAAAACCACCCAAGACCTCCAGGAGCTGTTGGGTGAGCTGGATGCTCTCCCTGGGCAGTCCCACCATGTCCAGATGTGAATCTGCCTGTCTGTCAGCAGACCGGTTTTGTTAACTCACCCTCCGGAGAGACGGCATACGGGATTCAACCCTTGGAGTGTGTTGCTGCCTGCCACTTGTACACGCAACCATGGATGGGCGAAAGTCCGAGAATGTTTCTTCCTCAGAAGCAAAAAGACAAGGTGAATGTATCACCCCCACACCTAACCCACCCCCCCAGAATAGCTTCATCGGTTTCCTCTTACTGTGAAGGTTGCTCGTCCTCGGTATCTTCCTCGTCCCCCTCCTCCACCCCCACATGGTGGGCTGAGGTGGAGGTTTCCATTGGAAGATGTGGCATCTTCTCAATTGGAAATAGAAAACAACAGACGAGTGGTTAGCAGCAGGGAGGGGCAGGGTGACATGAGCATGGTCACATAAGGTTACAAAGGCAGAAAGGGAATGGGTGATCATCAGGCAGAGCAGGAGAAGGAAGGTAGTGCAGGAATCCACTGCTGTCATCTCCCTCCAAAACAGATATACCGCTTTGTATACTGTTAGCAGAGATGGCTCATCAGGGGAAGGCAGCATCAGCCAAGTTCATGGCACCATGGGTGGCTCTGCTGCACAGGAGGGCAGGAAAAAGAGTGGGAGAGCCATATTGGTGGGGATTCTATTGTAAGGAGAATAGATAAGCCTTTCTGCAGCCACAATTGAGACTCCAGGATGGTATGTTGCCTCCCTGGTGCAAGGGTCAAGGATGTCTCGGAGCGGCTGCAGGGCATTCTGGCAGGGGGAGGTGAACAGCCAGTTGTCGTGGTGCCTATAGGTACCAACGATATAGGTTAAAAAATGGAATGAGGTCCTACAAGTTGAATTTAGGGAGCTAGGAGTTAAATTAAAAAGTAGAACCTCAAAGGTAGTAATCTCAGGATTGCTACCAGTGCCGTGTGCTAGTCAGAGTAGGAATAGCAGGATAGTTCAGATGAATACGTGGCTTGAGGAATGGTGCAAGAGGGAGGGATTCAAATTCCTGGGACATTGGAACCAGTTCTGGGGGACGTGGAACCAGTACAAACTGGACGGTCTGCACCTGGGAGGGTTTAAACTAATATGGCAGGGGGATGGGGATCTATGCAGGGAGGCAGAGGGAAGTAAAAAGGGGGCAGAAGCAAAAGGTAGGAAGGAGAAAAGTAAGAGTGGAGGGCAGAGAAATCAAGGGCAAAAATTAAAAAGGCCACATTACAACATAATTCTAAAAGGACAAAGAGTGCTAAAAAAAACAAGCCTGAAGGCTCTGAGTCTCAATGTGAGGAGAATTCGTAATGAGGTCAATGAATTAACTGCGCAGATAGTTGTTAACGGATATGATGTAATTGGGATTATGGAGACATGGCTCCAGGGTAACCAAGGCTGGGAACTCAACATCCAGGGGTATTCATATATTCAGGAAGGATAGTCAGAAAGGAAAAGGAGGTGGGGTAGTGCTCCTGGTTAAAGAGGAGATGAATGCAATAGTAAGGAAGGACATTAGCTTGGATGATGTGGAATCTATATGTTAGAGCTGCGAAACACCAAAGGGCAGAAAACGTTCGTGGGAGTTGTGTACAGACTGCCAAACAGTAGTAGTGAGGTTGGGGATGGCATCAAACAGGAAATTAGGGCTGCGTGCAATAAAGGTACAGCAGTTATCATGGGTGACTTTAATCTACATATAGATTGGGCGAACCAAACTGGTAGCAATACTGTGGAGGAGGAGTTCTTGGAGTGTACAAGGGATGGTTTTCTAGACCAATATGTGGAGGAACCAACTAGAGAGCAGGCTATCATAGACGGGGCCTTGTGTAATGAGAGAGGATTAATTAGAAATCTTGTTGTACGAGGCCCCTTGGGGAAGAGTGACCATAATATGGTTGAATTCTTCATTAAGATGGTGAGTGACACAGTTAATTCAGAGACTAGGGTCCTGAACTTAAAGAAAGGTAACTTCAATGGTATGAGATGTGAATTGGCTAGGATAGACTGACGAATGATATTTAAAGGGTTAACGGTAGATAGGCAATGGCAGGCATTTAAAGATCATATGGATGAACTACAACAATTATACATCGCTGTCTGGCATAAAAATAAAACTGGGAAGGTGGCTCAACCGTGGCTAACAAGGGAAATTAAGGAGAGTGTTAAATCCAAGGAAGAGGCATATAAATTGGCCAGAAAAAGCAACAAACCTGAGGACTGGGAGAAATTTAGAATTCAGCAGAGGAGGACTAAGGGTTTAATTCGGAGGGGGAAAATAGAGTATGAGAGTAAGCTTGCAGGGAACATAAAAACTGACTGCAAAAGCTTCTATAGATATGTGGAGAAAAAGATTAATGAAGACTAATGTAGGTCCCTTGCAGTCAGAATCAGGTGAATTCATAATGGGGAACAAGGAAATGCAGATCAGTTGAACAAATACTTTGCTTCTGTCTTCACTAAAGAAGACACGAATAACCTCCCGAAAATACTAGGGGACCGAGGGTCTTGCGAGAAGGAGGAACTGAGGGAAATCCTTATTCGTCAGGAAATGGTGTTAGAGAATTTGATGGGATTGAAGGCTGATAAGTCCCCAGGGCCTGATAGTCTGCATCCCAGAGTACTTAAGGATGTGGCCCTAGAAATAGTAGATGCATTGGTGGTCATTTTCCAATATTTCATGGACTGTGGATCAGTTCCTATGGATTGGAGGGTAGCTTATGTAACCCCACTTTTTAAAAAATGAGGGAGCGAGAAAACAGGGAATTATAGACTGGTTAGCCTGACATCAGTAGCGGGGAAAATGCTGGAATCAATTATTAAAGATGTAATAACAGCGCATTTGGAAAGCAGTGACAGGATCGGTCCAAATCAGCATGGATTTATGAAAGGGAAATCATGCTTGACAAATCTTCTAGAATTTTTTGAGGATGTAACTAGTAGAGTGGATAAAGGAGAACCAGTAGATGTGGTGTATTTGGACTTTCAAAAGGCTTTTGACAAGGTCCCAAATAAGAGATTAGTGTGCAAAATTAAGGCACAAGGTATTGGGGGTAATGTATTGATGTGGATAGAGAACTGGTTGGCAGACCGGAAGCAAAGAGTGGGAGTAAATGAGTCCTTTTCAGAATGGCAGGCAGTGACTAGTGGGGTACCGCAGGGCTCAGTGCTGGGACCCCAGCTATTTACAATATATATTCATAAATTAGATGAAGGAATTGAATGTAATATCTGAAAGTTTGCAGATGACACTAAGCTGGGTGACAGTGTGAGCTGTGAGGAGGATGCTAAGAGGCTGCAGGGTGACTTGGACAGGTTAGGTGAGTGGGCAAATGCATGGTAGATGCAGTATAATGTGGATAAATGTGAGCTCATCCACTTTGGTGACAAAAACTGGAAGGCAGATTATTATCTGAATGGTGACAGATTAGTAAAAGGGGAGGTGCAACGAGACCTGGGTGTCATGGTACATCAGTCATTGAAAGTAGGCATGCAGGTACAGCAGGCAGTAAAGAAAGCAAATGGCATGTTGACCTTCATAGCGAGAGAATTTGAGTATAGGAGCAGGGAGGTCTTACTGCAGTTGTACAGGGCTTTGGTGAGGCCTCACCTGGAATATTGTGTTCAGTTTTGGTCTTCTGATCTGAGGAAGGACATTCTTGCTATTGAGGGAGTGCAGCGAAGGTTCACCAGACTGATTCCCTGGATGACAGGACTGACATATGAAGAAAGACTGGCTCGATTAGGCTTATATTCACTGGAATTTAGAAAAATGAGAGGGGATCTCACAGAAACATATAAAATTCTGACAGGATTGGACATGTTAGATGCAGGAAGAATGTTCCTGATGTTGGGGAAGTCTAGAACCAGAGGGTCACAGTCTAAGGATAAGGGATAAGCCATCTCGGACCAAGATGAGGAGAAACTTTTTCACCGAGAGAATTGTGAACCTATGGAATTCTCTAGCACAGAAAGTTGTTGAGTCCAGTTCGTTGGATATATTCAAAAGGGATTTAGATGTGGCCTTACGGCTAAAGGGGTCAGGGGGTATGGAGAGAAGGCAGGAGTAGGGTAATGAAGTTGCATGATCAGCCATGATCATGTTGAATGGTGGTGCAGGCTCGAACGGCCGAATGGCCTGCTCTTGCACATATTTTCTGTGTTTCTATAACGCAGACTCATTTGAAGGACCGGCGCTACTCCATTATAAGTAGCCCACAGGCACTGCATCACATTGACCCAACCCAGCCCAGGGATTTTGCAGGACTTACAATCATTTTCGAACAGGGGCTCAGCACCCCCATTGGTAGTTGACCTCCTTGAGGCACCAATCAGAGCTGCCCCTCTCTCCTCGAGGTCCAACAATGGCAGTGTCTGGGGTGGACCACCCCCTGTGCGCCACTGCTCCCAATGGTTGCGCGACAACTTTCCCTGCAAAGTGACGATTGGAATGGTTACCAGAGGGCCCTTCTGCTCTTGTGGCACACACAGATAACCATCAAAGCACTTATACCATACCGTGTGCACCGTATTTGCCATGAATGATTGTTACACATTATTAAGTTTGCTTTTTTATATCTTAAAAGATGTTTCTGCACTTCGATGTCTTCCTCATGAACCACGTGCAGCACTAAGCCTACCTATCCCAACGTGTGTCAGATTTACAAGTTAAGTAATGAAGGAGTGCACGAATAAAAATATTACTTACTCTGACTCAATGATCATTGAACATTTTCTGACACTGTTGTGGTCCCTCCTGATGTAGTCCATTGCGGAAACCTCCTCGGACACGCAAGTCTATAGACGCTTTAGAACAGCTAGGAGGGGTTTAGTTGCACCCCTCCTATTAAAGTTCCCCCATCTACTCTGCCCAGCTGCGATGAGGGCCTTGTTCACCTCATAGCTGAATTTCTTGGCTCTCTGCCTGCTCAACCCTCCTTACATTGCGACTGCTGTGTGAAAAATAGCTGATTCAGCCCTGGATACACTGTGCATGCACAGGTGCACCCTGATAACTGACCAGAATCGCAGGAAGAAGAAAAAAAAAATCAGAAAAAACAAAATCAAAAAAAAAATTTGCGTATGCACAGAAGATCCGTTTTTTTTAACATCGCTAATTTCAACTCCGGCGCACAAATGCTCTTGTGCAACGCTGAATTTACTTCTATTGCTATCGTTGGTCACCGTTTGGTGAATTTTGTGACATCCATCGTTAACGGTAACACGGCAGTAAAAAAAATCCGCCGCGATTAACACAAAAAAAATCAATATCGCAAATACCCGAATTTCTAGTCCTAAGTAACCTGAGGTTACAGCAAGCCATCTAAAAACATAAATATATACATATGTATCCTTCCATAATTGGACCTCCTCTTTATCTATCAGCACGCGGAAATTAACTGTAAATAAACCAATTAAAAATCTTCCATAAGCTTTACATTAATACATTCACTTTTGATTCCCATTTTTATTGAATCAACCTTAAAAGAAAATTATATCCCTGTCTTATTTGAGAAAGTTATCATCTTCAGTGTATGCTCTATGAAAAAGGTTGGAGAAAGTACATTTCAGGACTTTGGTCAATGAGGGGTTTGGGGCAGGGGGCGGAAGCAAAGAAATAATGGGGATAAACAGGCAACGTAGTTACCCGGCAATAGTCAAAGCTTCTTGGTATAACAAACACAACTTTAGCTAAAAATAACTTAACTAAATTATTTTAAAGGATGTTACTTTCATATGATGTTAAGAGTGAGTTGGAATAAACGCCAGGACCAACAATATCTCCTTAAGCAATTCGATCCAAGGAATGAGAAAGAAACAGAGGAACAATGGAGAAGAAGGGTGAAGTAGAGCCAAAGCAAGTACAAAAAGAGAAATAAAGAGAGGGACGGAAAGATTGGATTAAGAGGGAAAAAAAGAGACAGAACGGAAAAGTAAGAAAAATTTAAACTTTTTAATTTTCGCATTTTTAAAGTCTCTAATAACGATTGATTACATGCAAGAATGAGATTGAATTATTTAAATTGTTCCCTTTCTGATCCAGAGAGGTTGACTGGTATTGCATTAACAATTATCATGGTTCAGCACTCCTCCCGTGCCTCTGGATGGAGGGTGGAAAATGAGTGAATGCCTGATACTCGATACGGGAAGCATAAATTTGTAAAATTACTCCTATAAGTGCAACTAATAATACATGGGACATGCTGAAGATATTGGACCCATCATTGGTCATGACTTGCATCAATTTTTTTGGAGTAAGTTGTTTTTTCTGGCGTAAGTTAAAAAATGCCATTTTCCCCAAATAATTTGTTCCAGAGTAAGTCAGTTAGGTATGATTTTTTTTTAGGTCAGTTTTTTTTTTTCAAAAGGGGGCGTTCCCAGACACTTACGCCAGTTTTGGCCATTTATGCCACTTTGGCCAGCAAAATCTTACTCCAAATCGACTTAGGTCAGTGTATGTGGCCAGCTCTGAAAAACATTGCGGGCAGTGAAGAAAAAACAGTGCATTCGGCAGACATTAGGGCAGGGATAGGGGAGGGAAGGGAACTGGAGAGGACCTCAACAACCAAGCACTAAGCATTGCAAGGAAAAGCTCAAACCATTAAAATACTAATAAAAAAGAAGTAAATCCTACCTTAATCTTTGAAGTCGGCCCGGGAAAGGCAGCGGGCCGGCCTGTGCGTGAGGCCATTTGGCTTGGGATGGGGAGGAAAGACGCGCACCAGGAGTCCAGAGCGACTGGAAAAGCGCGAGCTGCTGGACGCGAGGGGTGGGGTGGGCGAGAGGGCACGGGTGGTAGCCAGAGAGAGTGAGAGAGAAAGATGCTGGCCTCTATACAATGGGGAGGCTGGGAGGGGTGGGGGTGGGGAGAGGAGAGTTTATTTTTTGGAGCTGTTCCTAATCTTGTGTTGTATTAATTGAACATGATTCATTTTTTATGTAAAATGTATTTTATTCAAAACTTTGTAATGTACATAACTTTAGTGTAATAAAAATATTCTTGTATCAAACTTTACTCTTTAAGATCACTTAAACTTTAAGTTCACTTATAAACGTGTAAAGTTACCTAACTTCCAAAAAACATCCAATGTGAGAACAGTTAGAACAGTGAGTGAAGTGACATAAACAACAAAAACAAAAACAACAGCAGTAAAGAAAGGCTGCACCCATCTCTAATCCCCCTTAGTCTAAGGCCGCCCGCTGCGCTTGGTCATGGGCTCTCCATGACCCCTGCCCGCAGACGGTGGCGCAGTATTTCTGGGATGCACAGCAAGGTTCTTCTTTCTAACATCTCGGCCACTGGGCACCTCTTGAGGGTGGGGGGTGTCAACCCCTGCCTGTTCAGAGCTTGGTACGGGGATTGGAGTGGGAGTGGCAGTTGATTCTGTCAATGGGCGCGGGGTCTGGGCATGTACCCTTATTGCAGCAGCTACCTCTGACATTCCATCCCTCATGGCCACCATTCCCTCACTGGTCCCCATTTCCCATGCCATTACTGTTACTTTGCCCGACAGTCCCACTACCTCCTCACCCACCCGAGTTATGGTGTCCAGGAGGATCGGGTAAGCTCAATGCTTTCCCCACCCAATGCCATCATCTGAACCACATCTGTTGCATCCTGCATCTCAGGAGAGCGTGGTCCATGTCTCCTTTCCCTCCCCCTGGATCTGGCTCACGGCATTCCACTGGGAGGCGCAGGCTTGGACCTTGGGACCCTGGGTGTTCCCTGCTGATTTGCACCAGCACCAGCACCAGCACCACCACTACCACCACTGCTGGGACCTGTAACCTCAGACGGTGGGGCCACGGGTGTGCAACACTGCGGCACAACACCACCACCATTGCTGGGACCTGTAACCTCAGACGGTGGGGCCACGGGTGTGCAACACTGCGGCACAACACCATCACCACTGCTGGGACCGGCAACCTCAGACGGTGGGGCCACGGGTGTGCAACACTGCGGCACAACACCATCACCACTGCTGGGACCGGCAACCTCAGACGGTGGGGCCACGAGTGTGCAACACTGCGGCACAACACCACCACCATTGCTGGGACCGGCAACCTCAGACGGTGGGGCCACGGGTGTGCAACACTGCGGCACAACACCATCACCATTGCTGGGACCGGCAACCTCGGACGGTGGGGCCACGGGTGTGCAACACTGCGGCACAACACCACCACCATTGCTGGGACCGGCAACCTCGGACGGTGGGGCCACGGGTGTGCAACACTGCGGCACAACACCACCACCATTGCTGGGACCGGCAACCTCGGACGGTGGGGCCACGGGTGTGCAACACTGCGGCACAACACCATCACCACTGCTGGGACCGGCAACCTCAGACGGTGGGAAACCATAGAATGTCGAACCACTAATCACGGAAGAGCCTGGCAAGTGAGATATGTTGAACTCCTCAAGATTCAATAGAAGACTCCTGTCATCGAACCCCTCCCACATCCACTCAAAGTGCCCCTCACGCCCATGTTGTTCTGGAGGGTTGCTCTCCTCTTCAGGCTCGTCCACGTCTGAATCTTGATTTGGATCATCAGGAGGATTGTCCTCAAGTTCTGCAACATATAACAGAACAGTCAAATGGGTGGCATGAGTAGGCTCACTCATAGCAGGCCAGGCAGCAGGTTGATTTGAAGGGCACGATGAATTTTCATGACTTACCCACTCCCTCGCGTGCGGGCCCAGCTTGTGCGGTACTGATGGTTTTTCCCCAGGCAGGATCTATCATAGCAGCGACCCTCTCTTCCAAGGGTTTCAGTGGATGCAGATTTGCTGGTCCTCCTCCCGTTCCAGTTGTTTCTCTTTTGTTGTGGGCCAGTGTCTTCTGCAAAGATGAAAATGCAACTTTTTAGAGAGGGTGTCTTTCTGCTGGGTGGGACATATACAGCTGGTCACATTTACACTTGAAATTACATGGAATAAATGGAAATATTACTTACATTAACTACTTGACCAAGGTCCTGCCACGTCGTTTTACACTGCCTTCCAGATCTCGTGTTGATCACCAATCCGCAGAATTCTTTTGCAACTTGGTTCCAGCGTTTCTTCATCTCTTTGGGTGGCACTTTTGTGTGACCTCTGCTGGTATCCAGGTGCTGCTCTCAATGACAGTAACTAGTGACTCAATTTCGTCATGCAAGAAATTCTTTGTTCTTGGTGGACGTTGATGCATTATTGCTGCAACTGCTCGGAGACACTAACAGCACTTTTGCAATGCTCTGACACACTTTTTCACTGCACTTAGTCAAACTGTAATTTTTCAAAACACACAGTCCTCTGAGACATTTAACAGCACTTTTGCAATGATCCCAAACATTTTTCCAGGCATGCAACAGTTAATTTCAGGCAGGACACTGCTGCTTGCATTCAGCACAGCAGCTATTTCAATTCCAAGTTCTCCTGGCACACAACGAATAACAGCTGTGATGCACTTTAAAAATGGCCCAGTGCCAAGTTTTGCCATTATTGCGCATGCGCGCACGTGTCGGCACTGTTTTCGGCGCTGGCCTGTTGCTCCACCCCCCACTTCAGAATGCACGCCACGCCGGGGCTCCGGGGATTCTGAAGAGCAGCGAGGATGGGGCGACTTTTTCCCGGCGCCATTTCCTGCGCGCAAAGTGGGTGCACTTCAGGTCAGTGCACCGAAAAAACGGCTTGGGCAAAGTTGGGCCCATAGTGCTGTTCGGCAGGGAGTTTCAGGACTTTGACCCAGAGACAATGAAGCAACGGTGATATAGTTCCAAGTCAGGAGGGTGTGTGACTTCGGGGGAACTTGGAATGATGGTGCTTCCATGCGCTTGCTGCCCTTGTCCTTCTAGGTGGTCGAGGTCGTGGGTTTGGGAGGTGCTGCCGAAGAAGCCATGGTGAGTTGCAGCAGAACATCTTATAGATGGTACACACTGCAGCCACGGTGAGCCAGTGGTGGAGGGAGTGAATTTTTAAGGTGGTGGATGGGGTGCCAACCAGCGGGCTACTTTTTCTTGAATGGTGTTGAGCTTCTTGAGTGTTGTTTCAGCTGCAGTAATCCAGGCAAGTATTCCATCACACTCCTGATTTGTGCCTTGTGGAAAGGCTTTGGGGAGTCTGGAGTTGAGACACTTGCCAAAGAATAACCAACCTCTGACTTGCTCTTTTAACCACAGTATTTATGTGGCTGATCCAGTTAAGTTTCTAGTCAATGGTGACACCCATGTTGATAGTGGGGGATGTTGTTGAATGTCATGGGGCAGAGGTTAGACTCTTGCATGTTGGAGATAGTGATTGTCTGGCAGTTGTGTGGCGCAAATGTTACTTGCCACTTATCAGCCCAAGCCTGAATGTTGTCCAGGTCTTGCTGCATGCGGGCATGGACTGCTCAATTATCAAATGTCTTCTGGAAATACAAATAAAC
Organism: Pristiophorus japonicus; assembly: GCF_044704955.1. Lineage (NCBI taxonomy): Eukaryota > Metazoa > Chordata > Chondrichthyes > Pristiophoridae > Pristiophorus > Pristiophorus japonicus. The sequence goes on along the minus strand of NC_091978.1, from coordinate 301,962,854 downwards.
TACATCTACTGGTTCCCCTTTATCCATACTGCTCGTTACATCCTCAAAGAACTCCAGCAAATTTGTCAAACATGATTTCCCTTTCATAAAAGCATGCTGACTCTGCTTGATTGTATTTTGATTTTTTAAATGTCCTGTTACGACTTCCTTAATAATGAACTCCCGTATTTTCCCAATGAAGATGTTAGGCTAACTGGTCTATCTCTCTCTCTCTCCGCTTTCTGTTTCCCTCCATTCTTGAATACATTTGTGGTTTCCACTTCACTGCTGGAACCATTCCAGAATCCAGGGAATTTTGGTAGATTATAACCAATGCATCCACTATCTCTGAAGCCACTTCTTTTAAGACCCTAGGATGTAGGTCGAGGAAACTTGTCAACCTTTAGTCCCATTAGTTTGCCTAGTACTTTTTCTTTAGTGACAGTGATTATTTTAAGTTCCCCCTCCCTATAGCCCCTGGATTATCTATAATTATTGGAATGCTTTTAGTTTCTTCTACCGTGAATACCGATACAAAATGTTTCCCTGCCATTTCCCTGTTTCCCATTATTAATTCCCCAGTCTCATCCTCTAAGGGACCAACATTTACTTTAGCTATTCTCTTCCTTTTTATATACCTGTAGAAGCTCTTAATATCTGTTTTTTAAAATATTCCTTGCTAGTTTACTCTCATAATCTATCTTCTCTCTCTTTATTATTATTTAGTCATTTTTTGCTGGTTTCTAAAATGTTCCCAATCCTCTAGCCTACCACTAATCTTTGCAATATTATATGCCTTTGTTTTTAATTTGATGCCATCCTTACCTTCCTTAGTTAGCCACAGATACTTCATCCTTCTCTTAGGGTCTTTCTTTCTCAGTAGAATATATCTTTGCTGAGAGTTATGAAATATCTCCCATCTTACCCTTTCATCTATTTTGCAAGTTTACTTTAGCCAACTTTATCTTCATACCTTTTTAATTTCATTTATTTAAGTACAGACCCAAGTTTCTCGCCCTCAAACTGAATTTGAAATTCTAACATGCTCTGATCACTCTTCCCTAGAGAATCCTATGAGATCATTAATTAATCTTATCTCATTACCAGATCTAAAATAGCCTGCTTCGTGATTGGTTCCACAATGTACTGTTCGAAGAAACCAACCCGAATATACTCTATGAACTTGTCCTCAATGCTACCTTTGCCAACTTGTTTTGTCCAATCTATATGAAGTTTAAAATCACCCATGCTTATTGCCATACCTTTCTTGCAAGCCTCCATTATTTCTTGATTTATACTCTTCTTGTGATGAAATGGCATTTAGCATAAACTTGAGTTATTTGTTCAGGATTGTGGGCATTGATTTCTTTATGCAGTCATTTTCTGACAATACACTTAACTGCTATTTACATTTACATGATTTTTGAATCAGTCAATGGGACTCTGGGGTGGGGAAATTATACCAGCTAATCAGAACTCAGTCATAGTTTAAGTGCTTAACAAGCAGGAAATTATTCTCTTGACTCTCAGACAATTATCAAGTGGTCATTAGGATTTGCTGATGAGAAAATTGTGAAGTAATGATACAGAAAACAAAAAGGCAGAATTAGGCCTTAACTGGATTTGACAAGTCGGCTAAATGAATGAATTGACTGAATGTCCAAAAAAGGATTAAGGATGTCAAGAAGAGCAGAAAGGACAAAATTATTTTCAACAGATATTGGAGGAGGAATGCAACAACTAAAAGTGTTGAGAAATTTGCAAAAATATGCTGTGGTACAAAATTTTCAACCTTGAGACTCTGGTTTAGATGGTGAAGGCGTGTGAGATTAGGTGCCACTGAAGCCACTTTTTCTGAGATCAATCTTTACAGCTAGTGCAGGTATCAACTGCTGGTTAGGACAATCAATTCCAATGTCAATGAAATTGCTATTACAAATAGGAGTGACAACACTTCAGCTGTTCAGCATACCAGCAGCCAAACTTCATTTTTAAAGATTGCATGTTTTGAAACTGGAAAACAGTCCTAGAACAACATTCTCTCCAATTTTCTGTGAGATGGTGTGTTCCAATCTACACATCTCCACAGCATCATGGCTGAGATCGGTAACTCAGTGAGAGAAAGTTTAATCTACATTACAACAGTGATTACACTTCAAAAGTACTTCATTGGCTGTAAATAACTTTGGAATGTCCTGAGGTTGTGAGAGGCACCATGTAAATGTGAGTCTTTCTTTCTTTCTTTGTCCGACCATTCATTGGTTTCATCTTTTTCATAGAAGGTGTACTCACTTGCCTCCCTTCCTCCCATGTGTGAAATAGTGATTCTTACTTTCTATTTCCTAATTCCTACAATGCACGAGCCAATCTGAGAAAAGTTGTTGAGATGCCAGACATGACAAAATAACTGAGAAGGTTAACTGAACAAGTTAAATTATCCTCTCCAACATGACTGCATGAGTCATTATTCTTTTTAAAATTGATAGTGTGATATGTCAATCAAAGCATAATTCAGTCTAACACAAAGCATTATGGGCCCAAGTTTCGAGCCGCGCCTAGAACGGCGCAGTCCCGACCTGGACGCCCGTTTTTCGAGCCACAAAATGCGCCTAAAAAAAACCTCCATACACCTCCCTGCAGCTCCTCTGGCCCTCGGCGCAGCCAGCACGAGCTGTAGGGGGCGGAGCCAGGTCCCTGCGCTGAAAACAGTGCCGGGACCTCTGCACATGCGCGCTACAGTGGGCACGCAAGTGCAGTAGCTCCAGGCACCCGAAACTGTGTGGGAGGGGCCCGAAGCACGCAGCCCCTAGCCCTGGCTGAATGGCCTCACTGGGGCTGCGTGAATAAGGCTCCTCCCACGGCCAGCTCCTGCTTCCTCCCAACCCGACTCGACTCCCGCTTCCGCCCCCCGGACCAGACCCAACACCCACTCCCCCCACTGACCGGACCCGACACCCGCTCCCCCCTACCGCCTCCAGACTGGATCCGACCTGACCTCCCTCTCCCTTCCTCCCTCCCCCCGACCTGAACCGAACCAACCTCCTTCCCACCACTTCCCCGCCCCCCCCGACCCGACCCAACGCCACCTACCTGTAAATCTGGTGCTGGGGATGGGCCCTGCCCGAAGTCTCGGGCCCGGCCCGTTCAGCCTCCCTCCCCAATCTCCTTCCCCCCCCCCACCCCCCCAATCTCCTTCCCCCCCAATCTTCTTCCCCCCCACCCCCCCAATCTTCTTCCCCCCCATCTCCTTTCACCCCCCTTCTCCCCCCTCCCCCTTCTCCCCCTTCTCCCCCTTCTCCCCCATCCCTCCCCCTTCTCTCCCCCATCCCTCCCCCTTCTCTCCCCCATCCCTCCCCTTCCCTCCCCTTCCCTCCCCCTGCTCCCCCCCTCTCTCCCTCTACCCCCCCTCTCTCCCTCTACCCCCTTCCTCCCCCTCCCCTCGCTGTCAGAAACACAGACAGAGAATGAGAGACACACAGACAGACAGAGAGATAGAGACACACTGAGGGGGGCATCCCAGCACACTGTTGGAGGGCTCCCGGTGCTGCAATCGGTAAGTGGAAAATGTTTTATTTATTGAGTTTTAAAAAAAAAATTATTTCTTATTAATTTTTTTTGATTGATTTATTGGTTGATTTATTGATGTATTTATCATTTATTATTGATGATGGCTCTTTATTTGTAAAACTGAAGTGTTTAATGTTTGTAAACTTCCCTTTAAACACCCCCCCCCCCCCCCACCATTCCCTACGCCTGATTTTCTAAGGTTTTTTCGAGTGTTCAGTTAGTTTGGAGTAAGTTTTCACTCACGAAACTTTGAAATCAGGCGTAAGTGGCCGGACACGCCCCCTTTTGAAAAAAAAATTCTGTTCCAAAGTGAAACTGTTCTAACTGACTAGAACTGGAGCAAACTAAATGTGGAGAATTCCGATTTCTAAGATACTCCGTTCTACACCAGTTGCTCCTAAAAATCAGTAGCAAATCATGTGGAAACTTGGGGCCTATGTATTACTTTTTGGCCTCGTGTCCATAAAAATAACAGAATGATGCATGATAGTTCTGGCTGAAATTATATCAGCATCTAGTTTGCAATAGAATCACTTTGCAATTCATCCACCAAAATTAGTGGATAATATGTTCTTTGGTCATATAGGCTCTTTCTGTCCCTACTCATTGAATGTTTACACTCAATAATAGACTGCTTTCACATGTTGAGAGATTTGTATCATCCCATTTAAGATATTAGTTCTGCTGAGACAAAACAGCCTTCAAATGAAAACATGATTTGAAGAGGTTAAAAAAAATCTCACCTGAGATCAGTAAACTGCTGCAGCTTTAATGTTTTTGGCATCCACCCACTTATGGCAAAAAAGTAGGACTTAGAGACTTACCTCAGCATAGGGATGCCAGCAGCCTCTGACCTGCTGATAAAATGTGCTAATTTAAAAAATAAAATTGCTTGTGTCCTCAGACCTCTGCAAAGACTGTATAGCCTTTGCCATTGATAAGAATAGAAAGACCCTCCCTCCACAGCAACCCTGGACATCAGGGATTAATACATATCCCTTACATCCAGTATTGCAAAGAGATCAATTGCAGGATCTATATTAGAGGCTCTTTTTTAATTTGCATCTTTTCACAATATACCCACATATATGTGGCAACAATCCATTACTCTGTGTTCATCAGCACCATTCAAGATTGACATTTTTAAAAATAATATTAACTTTGATTGACAGAAATAGAGCAATCTGCTTATACATGATTGTTTTGTTATAAATTATTTAGTAGCATGTTTGAGAAAACTCTAGGTGGATTCAAAATGCAGCACTGTGTTAGGTGACACATATGTTGGGGCACGATACAAAGAAGTAACAAATTGCAGGACTGGATTGACAGATGGCAGGCTTTTACAATGGCACAATGTGACTTGAGCTGAAGTGATTTGATCTGAAGTGCTCTTGTACCACATGATTGAAACTGAAGTGGGATTGCATTATAATATGCTATTCCCATTTTAACATGCCATGAATAAAACCCATCCACTGTAGTTCAGATTGCACAGGTAGATTTGTTCAAATTACATCACTACTGTCTATCACGGTCTGCCAAAGATGGAAAGACAGATGGTGCAGCCTCTAACTATTTATATTATAAAGACTGGGAACTCAACATCCAAGGGTATTCAGCATTTAGGAAGGATAGACAGAAAGGAAAATGAGGCGGGGTGGCATTGCTGGTTAAAGAGGAAATTAATGCAATAGTAAGGAGGGACATTAGCCTGGATGATGTGGAATCGGTATGGGTGGAGCTGCGGAATTCCAAAGGGCAGAAAACGCTAGTGGGAGTTGTGTACAGACCACCAAACAGTAGAAGTAAGGTTGGGGACAGCATCAAACAAGAAATAAGGGATGTGTGCAATAAAGGTACAGCAGTTATCAATATTTAATCTACATATTGATAGGGCTAACCAAACTGGTAGCAATGCGGTGGAGGAGGATTTCCTGGAGTGTATTAGGGATGGTTTTCGAGACCAATATGTCGAGGAACCAGCTAGAGAGCTGACCATCCTAGACTGGGTGATGTGTAATGAGAAAGGACTAATTAGCAATCTTTTTGTGCAAGGCCCCTTGGGAAAGAGTGACCATAATATGGTAGAATTCTTTATTAAGATGGAGAGTGACACAGTTAATTCGGAAACTAGGGTCCTGAACTTAAGGAAAGGTAACTTCGACAGTATGAGACGTGAATTGGCTAGAATAGAATGACAAAGGATACTTAAAGGGTTGACGGTGGATAAGCAATGGTAACCATTTAAAGATCACATGGATGAACTTCAGCAATTGTACATCCCTGTCTGGAGTAAAAATAAAACAGGGAAGGTGGATCAACTGTGGCTAACAAGGGAAATTATGGATAGGGTTAAAGCCAAGGAAGAGGCATATAATTTGGCTAGAAAAAGCAACAAACCTGAGGACTGGGAGAAATTTAGAATTCAACAGAGGAAAACTAAGGCTTAAATTAAGGGGGGGGAAATAGTGTACGAGAGGAAGCTTGCAGGGAACATAAAAACTGACTGCAAAAGCTTCTATAAATATGTGAAGAGAAAAAGATTAGTGAAGACAAATGTAGGTCCCTTGCAGTCGGATTCAGGTGAATTTATAATGGGGAACAAAGAAATGGCAGACCAATTGAACAAATACTTTGGTTCTGTCTTCACGAAGGAAGGCACAAATAACCTTCCGAATGTACCAGGGGACAGTAGGTCTTGTGAGAAGGAGGAACTGAAGGATATCCTTATTAGGCGGGAAATTGTGTTAGAGAAATTGATGGGATTGAAGGCCGATAAATCCCCGGGGCCTGATAGTCTGCATCCCAGAGTATTAAGGAAGTGGCCCTAGAAATAGTGGATGCATTGGTGATCATTTTCCAACAGTCTATTGACTCTGGATCAGTTCCTATGGACTGGAGGGTAGCTAATGTAACACCACTTTTTAAAAAAGGAGGTAGAGAGAAAATGGGTAATTATAGACCAGTTAGCCTGACATCAGTAGTGGGGAAAATGTTGGAATCAATCATTAAGGATGAAATAGCAGCGCATTTGGAAAGCAGTGACAGGATTGGACCAAGTCAGCATGGATTTATGAAAGGGCAATCATGCTTCACGAATCTTCTGGAATTTTTTGAGGATGTAACTAGCAGAGTGCACAAGGGAGAACCAGTGGATGTGGTGTATTTGGACTTTCAAAAGGCTTTTGACAAGGTCCCGCACAAGAGGTTGGTGTACAAAATCAAAGCACATGGTATTGGGGGTAATGTACTGACGTTGATAGAGAACTGGTTGGCAGACAGGAAGCAGAGAGTTGGGATGAACGGGTCCTTTTCAGAATGGCAGGCAGTGACTAGTGGAGTGCCGCAGTGCTCAGTGCTGGGACCTCAGCTCTTTATAATATACATTAATGATTTAGATGAAGGAATTGAGTGCAATATCTCCAAGTTTGCAGATGACACTAAACTGGGTGGCGGTGTGAGCTGTGAGGAGGACGTTAAGAGGCTGCAGGGTGACTTGGACAGGTTAGGTGAGTGGGCAAATGCAGGGCAGATGCAGTATAATATGGATAAATGTGAGGTTATCCATTTTGGGGGCAAAAACACGAAGGCAGAATATTATCTGGATGGCGGCAGATTAGGAAAAGGGGAGGTGCAAGGAGACCTGGTTGTCATGGTTCATCAGTCACTGAAAGTGGGCATGCAGGTACAGCAGGTGGTGAAAAAGGCAAATGGTATGTTGGCCTTCATAGCTAGGGGATTTGAGTATCGGAGCAGGGAGGTCTTACTGCAGGTGTACAGGGCCTTAGTGAGGCCTCACCTGGAATATTATGTTCAGTTTTGGTCTCCTAATCTGAGGAAGGACGTTCTTGCTATTGAGTGAGTGCAGTGAAGGTTCACCAAACTGATTCCAGTGATGGCTGGGCTGACATATGAGGTGAGACTGGATCAACTGGGCCTTTATTCACTGGAGTTTAGAAGGATGAAAGGGGATCTCATAGAAACGTATAAGATTCTGACGGGACTGGACAAGTTAGATGCGGGAAGAATGTTCCCGATGTTGGGGAAGTCCAGAACCATGGGACATAGTCTTAGGATAAGGGGTGGGCCATTTAGGACTGAGATGAGGAGAAACTTCTTCATTCAGAGAGTTGTTAACCTATGGAATTCCCTGCCGCAGACAGTTGTTGATGCCAGTTCATTGGATATATTCAAGAGGGAGTTAGATATGGCCCTTACAGCTAAAGGGATCAAGGGGTATGGAGAGAAAGCAGGAAAGGGGTACTGAGGGAATTATCAGCCATGATCTTATTGAATGGTGGTGCAGGCTCGATGGGCCGAATGGCCTACTCCTGCACCTATTTTCTATGCTTCTATGTTTCTATGTAACACAAGTTGGAATTACTTCAACAACATACACAGCCTTCAGGTTTAGATAATGCCAGTAAACTATTCAAGCTTTGATCTTCCAGTTATTTGATAATTTCTGAAATCCTTGACGTGTTACTGCCTTGTTACATACATATGTGTTATCCTTTATTCCCACTGCATGTTGGTGGAAAACAACACACTCCCTAAGTTCTAATACAAAAGTGAAATACTGTGGATGCTGGAAATCTGAAATAAAAACAAAATACTGGAAACACTCAGCAGGTCAGGCAACATCTGTGGAGAGAGAAATAGAGTTAACGTTTCAGGTCAATGACCTTTCGTCAGTTCTTCTGCCTGACTACTGAGTAGTTCCAGCGTTTTCTGTTTTTATATTCAGTAAGTTCACTGTTGCTATTTGAAACAGTTCTGGTGCTAATTTTCATTTTAACTGATCTCATCTTCACAAAACATCAAGAAAATAACCACAGCATGTATTTCTTCACCCTCCACCTTCCTTAAATCATTTAATTTGATTTATATTTAAATTCTTCCACTGAGACTGAATGGAGAGTTCCAAAAAAGATGAAGCCTGTACTACATACCTATAAATGGTTATACGTTAATTATATTGTCATGCTTTTAAGCACCTACAAAACTAGCTTCTTAAACATGGTGAACTATACATTATAATGACAGGTTAAAATCATAGAATCATAGAAATTTACAGCACGGAAGTAGGCCATTTCGGCTGATCGTTTCCGCGCCGGCCGATAAACAGCTATCCAGCCTAATCCCACTTTACAGCTCTTGTTTAATCCATGTCTTTTTAAATAAAGATTTATCCTGTCCCTCAGAATTTTTCCCAATAATTTTCTCACCACTGAGGTTACTTGGTCTAACACTTTCTCCCTTTTTAAACAAAGGTACAATGTTAGCAGTCCTCAAGTCTTCCAGCACCACACATGTAGCCAGAGAGAATTGGAAAATGAAGGTCAGAGCCCCTGCTATTTCCTCTTTTGCTTCTCTTAACAGCCTGGGATACATTTCATCCAGGCCTGGGGATTTATCCACTTTCAAAGCTGTTAGGCCCCTTAACACTTCCTCTCTCACTATGTTTATTTCATCTAATATTTCACACTCCTTCTCCCTGATTGCAATGTCTGCATTGCCCCTCTCTTTTGTGAAAACAGATGCAAAGTATTCATAAAGAATCATACCCACGTCTTCCGCCTCCACACACAGATTACCTTTATGGTCTGTAATAGATCCTATTCTTTCTTAACTTATCCTCTTGCTTTTAATGTATTTATAAAACATCTTTGGGTTTTCCTTGATTTTACGTGCCTAATTTTTTTCATGCTCGCTCTTTGCTTTCCTAATTTCCTTTTTAATTGCACTTGTCGGCATCCTGGTCTATCTTTGTCCTTCTCCATAATACCTGTGGAAAAGCCACTCATTGTACTTGGTGCAGTGAAATTGCAAATGCATTTACTAAGAATGGATTTAGAATGTTGCTATATCAAGAAGGAAATCTTCCCCTTGTATTGGTTAATTCTTTGGAGCCACTGAAAAAGGCTTTCATATTCAGTGTTTTGTAGATTTACATCGAGTTAACTTGAAATGTAGGTGTATATCTGTAAAACTGGAAACAATATGAAAATATTAACATTGTAGGTGAGATGAGAAAACATTGAAACCAAGACGACTAAGCACTTTTTAAATTAAAAAGTATAATGATATAGATTTTACATTTCACAAAGATAACAGCTAATATTGACAAAGTGAGTAGGATACTTAAATAATTAAAACCCACCCAAGATACATTTTAACTATCCATAATAATATATCCCCCATCATCAAGACAGCCATGTGTCAGGCATCATCTGACAGACTGCTCCTAAAGCTATATTTGAACAGCAAAACAGAAAATTAATTGTCCTCCATCCTGTTAGTTTCAATGTAACTTGATGTATCTTATTTGTAGTATACCGTATCATTAAATCGGTGCACAGAACTGAAAAGCATTCCTATGTCATATATGGGCTAGACTTTCCATTGTTGTGCAGATCGCCCAAAAATGGGCGTTATTTCCAGCGTTAGTGTTTATTATGGAATTTGAGATCAGCGGATTATCGCCCATTTTCAAACCCCTATTTTGCACTTTATAAAATGGGCGTTAGCGGGAACGATGTGAAATGGACGTTAGCAGTATTTTTTTCTTCTGTCGTAAAATGTCGGCGTCCATAGCAACGTCATAGCAACTGTCTTTTCCCGCGTTTTAGGAGGTTAGGGTTCATCAATACAAGTGCAGATGAGGAGAGAAAGAGAGTGAGAGCAGAGAAGAAAAGAAAGCTTGTGTCGGTTTGTTGTGTAGGTGTTTGTGGTTTGTTTGGCGAATGTGGGAGTTTGGAAGGATTTTTATGAGGAGTACTCATTAAAAATAGTACTATTTAGTTCTGTGAGACAGAAATATATGTCACAAAAATGTAAAAAAACTGGAAGGCATGGAGGAGGCGAGCGATCATGATGTGGAGGTGGAGGAGACTGGTGAGTGCAGTGAGGTTGGAGAGGAAGTGGAGATGGGAGGTCGAAAATAATCAAGGAGACTCTCGGATAAGGCAAATGCTGCCCTCCTGCAGGAGATGGAGTCACATTGGGGTCAGTTGACCCGGGGTGGTCGAGGGAGGCCTACTGCGAAGGATTTTCAGAAGATTTGGGCCGAAATTGCTAAGGTGATCTCATTGGTGACGCACGAGATGCGTGAGAGCAAACAGTGCCGCAAGCACTGGAACGACCTTGTTGGCTCCGGCAGAATAAGTATTACATTTATTTACATTTACTTATATATTTATATAATTGGAATTGTAAGTGTAATAAGTAAACAAATTCAGATCTGCTGTATTGCAGTTAGACCAGTAATGTTTTACTCAAATCCTACGTTTACGATGTATGTGTTTAGATTAATAATGATATTATTATAATAATAATAATTATTATTATTATTATTATAACATCTGTCGGTTACATGCTGTATCAGTATCTGTGACAGTACCGAGCAATGATCTTACACAATGATCTTAAATCATGTCATGCTGTTGTTACCTTTTGCAGAAGAAGCTTTTGAAGAATAGGGCCGAGCAGCGACGCACGGGTGGCGGCCCACCAGTGATGTGTGAGCTGACCGACATTGAGTAGTGGGTGCTGGCACTAGTGGGGATCCACACCCGCTCGTCCACCCATGCAGCAGCAGAACCTGTGTTATGCCACGTTAGTAAAGTATACACGATTGCGTGATGTAAAGTCAATAGATGCCACAACTCATATCCGTATAATATATTGATGATTGATGAAAGTGTTATGATATTTAATTAATGATGGGCTCATGAAAATCATTGTAATGCAGAATTTGGTTATGTTCATTAAATGTGATGTCTGTGATTATTTTGATAGCAGTAGTGCTGTTCTCGTACATATGCATTACATATGTGTATAGCGTTTGAATTGCCCTGTGACCATAGCACCCCCTTCTCCTCTAATTCCCTCATTTATGTTTTGTAGTTCAGCCAAGAGCACAGTCACTGCCAACAGCACCGAGGTGAGGTGATAATCGGCGGCGGCGTCTGCGGTGGATCATGCTTCTGGCCGTTGAGCTGCAGCTTGGCCTCTCCACTGAGGACAGTGAGGAGTTGGAGGAGCCTGCAGCAACAAACTCAAGATCAAGCACACCTATTACATTTAGTGCTCCTGCGGCCATGTCCTCCTCCACCATGGAGGTAGCAGGCCCAAGTACTTTACCGCAGTGCACCCCAAGTCTCCATGTCGGCGCCAACCCCACGGAGGTTGGTTTGACACAGCAGGACTGCTCCACGATCGGCAGATCTCAGCGGGGACATGATACATTTGTCCAGGAGGAGTGTTGACATAGGTAAGCAGATCCTACAGGCAATGGGGGGTATATTCCAACAGCTGGCCACAATATCTGCGACCACGATGGAGAACATGCCATGGATGGCGGTGGCCCTGGAGGTGATAGCCAGGAACAATGGTGTCAGAGGGCTACCAGTTTTCCCGGAATGCGGCACTGAACCCCAGGGTGCCGCACCCCCGTTATCAACGACACATGAAAGCCAGGAGGAAGCTCTTGCTTCTGGCTCGGTGGACGTTTCCTCCTCAGGAACGTCCACTCCAGCATCCAGCCAACCAGCGGATCGTCCATCATCCCCCCCAATGAAGCAGCACCTGAGGAGCACTGCGGTAAGGCCGCTTGGAGTCGGGAAGGAAAGGGGAAGAGGTAGAGGTGGGGAGAAGATGCGGGGGGTGGAGGGGGAAAGGAAAATGAGGTGCATGGCCGCAGGAGTTGGCGTTCTAACAGTCTTGTTGTTGTTGGTGATGCTAGTTAATGAATGTTGGGAGGTTTGAGGGAAGGGCGGAGGGGGAGGGGTTAACTTGTTGCATTTGCATTTGTATTATTTGTGTTATTGGAAATGTAAAAAATGTTCTGAATGTTAGAAATTTGTTGGGTGGGATGGGGTGTTTTTTAAAGTTGTAATTATGAATTAATACAAATGTTATCATTAACATTTTTTTATTTACCATAACATTGTTGCACATTTTCTCAGATAGCTGTAACGTTAAACACTAGTGATTCCTTAACATGAAAGGGGATAATTAAATGTAACTTGAATCAACTTTAACTTTCACTGTCACATAGGTAAGGTACACCATTCATATATGAGCAGCAGACACAGCAGTCTTGCAACTTTGTAAATACCGCCAACATTATTTCAAGCAAAGCGCTCATTTATGAACTGCTGTCGTAAGAGTCATGCAGCTATGTAGCCACCACAGGCCCTTTCCTGCAGTCTACAGAGGGGCAGGGGCATGGTTTCATAATCAGCTTGATTGTCTACCCTGAGGTCATCGTCCATCTCCTCATCCTCTTCGTCTCTCTCCTGAGGTGGACTGGCAGTCCCTTTTGTCAATTCTTGTCCCCTCCTGATAGCCAAGTTGTGTAGCATGCAGCACACCACCATGAATTGAGCTACCTGCTCACAGTGGTATTGTAACTCGCCTCCTGAGTGGTCCAGGCATCTAAAGCTCTGCTTAAGCACTTCAATTGTCTTTTTGACAATATTGCATGTGGCTATGTGGCTTTCATTGTATCGCTTCTCGGTTTCTGTCTGGATCTTACGCAGGGTGGTCATCAGCCAGGTGGTGAGGCCATATCCTTTGTCACCAAGAATCCGGCATTGACCTTGTGGCTGACTGATAAACATGTCAGATACAGCACTCTCACACAGGATGTGAGCATCATGGATGCTGCCCGGAAATTTGGCAGTTACTGCCATTATAATTCAATTGTGGTCGACAATGAGTTGCACATTCAGGGAGTGGAATCCCTTTCAGTTCCGAAAAACCTCTACATTCTGAAAAGGTGCCCGCATGCCGATGTGCGTACAGTCTATTGCTCCCTGCACCTTGGGGAAGTTTGCTATTCTGGAGACTTCTAGAGCCCTCTTAATCTGTGCCTTCCTGGTCATAGGGAAGCTGATAAAGTCCATCCTGCATGCGTAAAGGGCTTCAGTCACCTGTCGAATGCTGCAATGTGTGGCATGCTGAGATATAGCGCAAATGCCACCAGCTGAGGCCTGAAAGGAACCCGATGCATAGAAGGAAAGTGCCGCAGTTACCTTGACCTCAACGGTAGGCTGCAGATCTCCCCTAATGAGCTGGCATATTTCACTGATGACCTCTTTCCAGAAGCACTGTCTCCTAAGACACATGTTATCGGACAAGTTCAGGTACGACCGTGTCTCCCTGTAAGTGCATCAGATGTAAGTTCTCATCCTCCTCATCCTCAGTCTGCACTTCGTTGATTGGGCACATAATGCTCCTCAATATACCTCCTCCCATCTCTAGTTTGCAGCATGTGTGTAGTTATCAAGACAGGCTGAGAAATTACAGGCCCCATTACAATAACAATCAGTATTATACCTATTGTTCACAAACAATAAATTTACCTACTAAAACAAATAAAATAAATTCAATTTACCCACTGTATGATAAGATGTTTGTTCAGATTTTCAAATCACCTTAAAATAACTTCAGACTACATTAAAACTCCCCAGAAGTTGAAGCAGCTTTTTCTGTGAAAAGTCCTCCGATTTATAAAATGGCATCCATACCGCTGGGTTAAGATCAGTTGACTGCAGCTTTTTCAGTGTTTTTTTCAGCGAGCGATATTTTCGGTGATATGTGGGCGAGATGCCAAAAGTAACGCTCGGCAATATTATGAGCGTTAGTTGCCATTTTTCTGACGTTTACGGCAAAAAAAATGGGCGGGCGGTATTATTAATTCTCGGCGTTAACTATATGCCGAAAGTAAAGCTGGCCGTAAATGAGCGACAAATGGGCGTAAGTTTCCATTTTTTTGCTAACTGGGCGATATCTGGGCGTTATACCTCATTTACATTAAAATGGACATTAAGTGGGCAGTAGCGATGCAAAACTTATGGAAAGTCTAGCCCATAATGTTCTTCTTTATATTTCAGAAATAAACTAATAAATTGTAATAATGACTGATTTTCTGTAAAAGGATACTATTGCAGTGCTTGAAAGCTACATTTATGACATGGTCTTGTGATGTGAAATCTGTATTCATTTGTTTCCCACTTGCTTCCTGAACCATTGAATTTTACTATTCATAACAATTCAATTTGTGTCACAAGATATGCTTGTTGACTTGGTAGGAATTTGGATTTTGTTGAATTCTCCTCTGATTTTATGCATTACTTTTTTTCAAAATAAATAGTCTTTTCTTTCTATACCTGCATTTAACTGCTGTTCCCATGATTATACATAAAGGGAATCACTTTCAAACTATCGGCAGGACAACCTTCGTACATTTTTGAAAGTTAAAAATCTATTTAAATATTCAAGAGGTTCAAGGTTGCAGCCGTGAAACTGTTTGCATGAGCCAGACTGCGAATGTAAGAGCCTCCAATTCCGTTCATAAAGCTGCATTATAGTTTTATTTCAGCAACAGTCGGTTCATAATCTGCCCCTTCCTCTTTACCTTTGAGGTTTTTATTTTATTGGCATCGTAGAATGATATGGCACAAAAGGAGGCCATTCAGCCCATCATGCCTCTGGTAGAGTTCTTTGGTAGAGCTATCCAGTTAGTCCCACACCCTCGCTGTTTCCCCAGAGCCCAGCAAAATTTTCTGCTTCAAGTATTTATCCAATTCCCTTTTGAATGTTACGATTGAATCTGCTTCCACCGCCCTTTCAAGCAGTAAATTTCAGATCATAATAACTCGCTTCGTTAAAGAAAAATTCCTCATGTCATCTCTGGTTCAATGACAATGGAGCGTGGCAGCCCTGACCTGCGAGAGACCATCAGCGGCAGGTCAGGGCCATAAAAGAAGCGGCTTGTGGCGGCCCTGGAGCAGCGTGGTGGCCAGGTACTGCAAGGTACAGCACGAGCCGGTCCGGGTGGGCAACGGCTGTGAAGAGGGCGACTGGATTGAACGTCACCAGAATCCAGGAGGGACTGAAGGCGTGTGTGGGTGTGGTGTGTGCTTGTTTGGCTGTTGTGGGAGGCACGAGGGAGATTCACCAGCAGCAAAAAGCCCACTAAGCACCAAGAAGGTAGTTGGCACCGAGTTTCTGTCCAACAAATCATTCATAACATGGAAGGGATGGAGGAGGCCCTGGAGCTGTTAGCCAGGAACACTGGTGGCAAATTGCTCCCAGTGGTCCCGAAATACGGCACTGCACCCCAATTGCCAATGACAGATGAGAGCCAGGAGGATCATTTTGCTTCTGGCTCGGAGCATGTTCCCACCTTGGGACCGTCCTCTCCCCTATCCATCCAAGCAGCGGTTCTACCGTCATCATCCCCAATGAAGCACCGCCTGAGGGGCTACTTGGCCAGGCGGCTTGGAGTCAGGAGGGGAAGGGGAAGAGGTAGAGGTGGGGAGAAGAAGCCGGGCCGGGGGGGTGGGGGGGTGAAGGAAAGTGAGGTGCGTGGCTGCAGGTGTTGTATGGGGCACATATTTAGTTTGCTGCTGTTATTTTGGTGGGATAGTCGGGGCAAGGGGCGAGGGGGCTACTTTGTTGGTTTGCATTTGTGTTCTGTATTGCGGGAAATGGGGGCAATTTCAATGATGTAAATGTGAAAACATTTGTTGTGGGCTGGGGCGGGGATGGGGTGGGGTGTTTTTTTACAGATATACTTATGATTTGAGACAAATGGTCGGATTAAATGTTTTTTATTTAATATAACATTGTTGCGCATTGTCTCAGATAGCTGCACCGTTACACACTGGTGATTCCTTAACATGAAAGGGTATAATTATACTTAACTTGAACCAACTTAAACTTTAATTGTCACGAAGGTGATGCATCATCATCATCACCATCATAGGCAGTCCCTCGGAATCGAGGAAAACTTGCTTCCACTCTTAACGTAAGTTCTTAGGTGGCTGCACAGTCCAATACGAGAACCACAGTCTCTGTCACAGGTGGGGCAGATAGTCATTGAGGGAAGGGGTGGGTGGGACTGGTTTGCCGCACGCTCGTTCCACTGCCTGCGCTTGATTTCTACACGCTCTCTGTGGTGATGCACACCATTAATGTATGACCTGCACACCCAGCTTTGTAAATATCACCAACGTTCTTTGAAGCAAAGCGCTCATTTATGAGCTGCTGACGTAAGAGTCTTGCAGCTATGATGCCACCACGGGCCCTTTCCTGTGGTATAGAGGGGGGCAGGGGCATGGCTTCAGCATCAGCCTGATTGTCTGGCCTGATGTCAGCGTCTACCTCCTCGTCCTCCTCTTCCTCTCTCTCCTGAGATGGACCGTCAGACCCTTCTGGCAATTCTTGTCCTCTTCCTGATAGCCAAGTTGTGCAACATGCAGCACACCACCACGAATTGAGCTACCTGCTCAGGGTGATATTGGAGCTCGCCTTCTGAGTGGACCAGGCATCTAAAGCGCTGCTTAAGCACTCCAATGGTTTTCTCGACGATAGTGCGAGTGGATCTGTGGCTCTCGTTGTATCGCTTCTCGGCTTTGGTATGGGAGTCAAGCAAGGGAGTCATCAGCCAGATTGCAAGGCCATATCCTTTGTCACCAAGCATCTGCATTGACCTTGTGGCTGATTGGTAAACATGTCAGATATAGCGCTCTCACGCAGGATGTGAACATCATGGATACTGCCCGGAAATTTAGCATTCACTGCCATAATAATTTGCTAGTGGTCAACAACGAGTTGCACATCCAGGGAGTGGAATCCCTTGCAGTTCCTGAAAACCTCTACATCCTGAAAAGGTGCCCGCATCGCGATGTGTGTACAGTCTATTGCTCCCTGCACCTTGGGGAAGTTAGCAATTCAGTAGAATCCTAAAGCCCTCTCAGTCTGCGCCTCCCTGGTCATAGGGAAGCTGATAAAGTCCATCCTGCATACATAAAGGGCTTCAGTGACCTGTCTAATACAGCAACGTGTGGCACAAATGTCGCCAGCTGAGGCCTGAAAGGAACCCGACACATAGAATGACAGTGCCGCGGTGACCTTGACCTCAACAGACAGTGTAGTCCTGATGGTACTGGCAGGCTGCAGATCTCCCCTGATCAGCTGGCACATCTCATTGATAACCTCTTTGTGGAAGCTCAGTCTCCGAAGGCAGATGGTGGCGTACAAGTTGAGGTAAGACTGCTTTTCCCTGTACTTGCGGAGGGTGTAACGTTAAGTCCTCCTCATCTTACAATGGGCACATGATGCTGTCGAATGTACCCTGTGCCATCTCTAGTCTGCAGCATGTGCATGGTCATCAAGAGAGGGTAAGAAATGACAGGCCCCATTCCAATAGCTATCTGTTTCTGTCATTTATTCAACCAGCATTGTAACCCTTTTATAATCTGACCTAAGTTGTACACTGTGAGGAAAATGACCACTAGGTGGGAGACACTCCGAATCTGGACCTTCAGGTATAAAAATGGAAGCTCCACCCACCTTCATCACTTGAAGGCTAAGGAATAAAGGACAGGTCACAGACTGACCTTCTCTCAAGCATGGGCCTCGTGTGCATTTATACTGGATAGTAAGGATGTATCAAATGGCGACGAGAAACTGGGATTTAAACCACGCGAGCATGGCCACTAGAAGAACAGATGAGAGGTACTGTGTTCAGGAATAGTGGGAAAGAGATTCAACTTTGTTAAAGCAGCACACAGTTCTCCAGGCGGACAAGGGCAGTCGGGCATGTCCCAACATGCAGTCGAACCCAGAGGGGGAGTTCAACGGAGACAATGGCAAGTTGAACGGCGATTCACGCCATTGCAAGGGAAAATGCGGCCAGTAATGGGGCCATCAGCACCTGTTAATGGCGCACTCAAGGACAGTCACAGGGGCAGTCAGGGATGACCGACTGGCAAGGGACCTTTTGTTTCCAACAGCAGCTCATGTTGGAGGCGTGGAGGCACACACTCAGCCGGAGTTTGCAGAGGTGAGCAAAATACCTGCAGAAATTGCAGAAATGAACACTGGGGGAAATCGCTGGAAGCTGAAGTTCAGCGAGTTCATGTGGAGCACGTATACAGTTCATACACCGGGACGCCACCGATAATGATGAAAGTGCTCCTCAATGGCATCCCAGTATCAATGGAGCTAGACACGGGGGCCAGCCAGTCCCTGATGGGTATCAAACAGTTCGAAAAGTTGTGGACGTCCAAGGCCAGGAGGCCAAAATTATCGCCGATTGACGCACAGCTATGAACTAACACAAAGCAGATCATTCCGGTGCTAGGCAGCATGACCCACAAAGATTCGGAGAACAGTTGCCAATCTGGATTGTCCCAGGGGACGGTCCCGCACTACTGGGAAGGAGTTGGCTTGCTGTCATGAACTGGAAATGGGCTGATGTCAATGCAATTTCCTCTGTGGAGCGAGTATCATGCTCACAGATCCTGGACAAATTTAACTCACTATTTCAACCTGGCATCGGCACTTTCATGGGGGCCAAGGTAGTGATTTACATAAACCCGGACGCCAGGCCAGTACACCACAAGGCCAGAGCAGTGCCGTACATGATGCGGGAAAAGATAGAAGGTGAATTGGACCACCTGCTGAGGGAAGGCATCATCTCGCCAGTCGAATTCAGTGACTGGGCGAGCCCGATTGTGCCGGTGCTCAAGGCAGATGAGTCGGTCAGGATATGTGGTGATTACAAGGTCACCATCAATCGGGTGTCACTCCAAGACCAGTACCTGCTACTGAGAGCGGAGGACCTCTTTGCGACGCAATCCGGTGGCAAACTTTTTTCAAAATTGGACCTGACCTCAGCTTACATGACCCAGGACCTGGCAAGTGAGTCGAAGAAGCTGACCACCATCACGACACACAAGGGGTTGTTTGAGTACAACAGATGTCAGTTTGGGATTTGCTCGGCTGCCGCGATGTTCTAACGAAATATGGAAAGCCTCCTCAAGTCGATTCCAGGGACGGTGGTTTTTCAGGACAACATCCTCATCACGGGTTACGATACTGAAGAACACCTCCACAACCTGGAGGAGGTGCTACGCAGACTGGACCAGATAGGGCTGCGACTGAAAACGGCGAAGTGCATCTTCCTAGCTCCAGAGGTAGAATTCCTGGGGATAAGATAAGCAGCAGACGGGATCAGCCCTACTGCGTCCAAGACGGAAGCGCTCCAGAGAGCACCCAGACCCTGTAACAAGACGGAGCTGCGTTCGTTCCTGGGGTTCCTGAACTATTTTGGTAACTTTCTTCCCAAATTGAGCACGCTGCTAGAGCCGCTACATGTGCTCCTACGCAAAGGTCGCGAATGGGTCTGGGGGGACAGCCAGGAAAGGGCTTTTAATAGAGCACGCAATTTGTTATGTTCCAACACTCTGTTAACACTATACGAGCCATGTAAGAAACTTGTGTTAACGTGCGATGCGTCATCCTATGGTGTCGGGTGTGTGTTGCAGCATGTCAATGTCAAGGGTCAGTTACAGCCGGTAGCTTATGCCTCCAGGAGTCTGTCCCAGGCAGAAAGGGGTTACGGGATGGTAGAAAAAGAGGCGCTCGCATGTGTATATGCGGTAAAGAAAGTGCACAAGTACCTGTTTGGCAGGAAATTTGAGCTGGAGACAGATCACAAACCCCTAACGTCCCTTTTGGCCGACAACAAGGCCATAAATGCAAACGCATCGGCCCGCATACAGAGGTGGGCACTCACGTTAGCCGCCTATGACTACACAATTCGGCACAGACCGGGCACCAAAAACTGTGCCGATGCACTCAGCAGGCTCCCACTAGCCACCACTGAGGGGGCTACCGAGTATGCTGCTGAGATGGTCATGGCTGTTGAAGCTTTCGGAAGCGAAGGCTCACCCGTGACAGCCCGTCAGATTAAAGTCTGGACAAATAGAGACCCGCTATTGTCTCTAGTCAAGAAATGTGTCCTGAATGGGGACTGGGCAGCCACGTACAGGGCATAGCCCGTGCTTCACAAGCACTGAATTCCAGGACTTCATGGCAGGCAATGGAATTAACCATGTCAGAACGGCACCGTTCAAGCCGGCCTCAAACGGCCAGGCAGAACAAGCAGTGCAGATAATCAAACAGGGGATGCTCAGAATCCAAGGGGGTTCCCTACAAAGCCGCTTATCATGCCTCCTGTTGGCCTATAGATCCCGACCACACTCGCTCACAGGGGTTCCACCCGCAGAGCTGCTAATGAAAATGACGCTCAAAACCCAGCTATCCCTTATACACCCCACCATGAAAGAAATTGTCGAGAGCAGGCGCCAGCCACAATATGACTACCATGACAGGAATGCGAGGGCGCGATGTCTTGATGTAAATTATCCTGTTTTTGTCCTCAACTACGCTGCAGGGCCCAAATTTAGAAGATCAGGGAAAAAGAAGAATTGCGTGGACTGGTTAAGTTTAAAAAATTCTTAAATGCAGTTGCTTCGCACAACAACAACAACAACAACAACTTGTATTTATATAGCGTATTTAATGTTGTAAAATGTCCCAAGGTGCTTAACAGCAGTGTTATAAGACAAAACAAATAAATTTGACAACGAGTCACATAAGAAAAAATTATGGCAGATGGCCAAAAGCTTTAAGGAGCATCTTAAAGGAGGAAAGAAAAGTAGAGAGGTGGGGAGGGTTCGGCAGTGAGTTCCAGAACTTAGGGCCTAGGCAGCTGAAGGCACGGCCACCGATGGTTGAGCAGTTATAATCAAGAAGGTTCAAGAGTGCAGAATTTGAGGAGCGCAGACATCTCAGGGGGTTGTGAGGCTGAAGGAGTTTATAGAGATAGGGAAGGGGTGAGGTCATGGAGCGATTTGTAAACAAGGATGGGAATTTTGAAATCGAGGCGTTGCTTAACCGGGGGCCAATGTAGATCAGCGAGCACAGGGGTGATGGGTGAGCGGGACTTGGTGCAAGTTAGGACATGGGCTGCCGAGTTTTGGATGACCTCAAGTTTATGTAGGGTAGAATGTGGGAGGCCAACCTTTCGAATAGTCAAGTCTGGAGGTAACAAAGGCATGGATGAGGGTTTCAGCAGTAGTTGAGCTGAGGCTGACAGGCCTGTAATTACTCGGCCTATCCCTTTTTCCCTTCTTAACCAAGGGTACTACATTAGCAGTCCTCCAATCCTCCGGTACCATGCCCATATCCAAAGAGGACTGGAAAATGATGGTGAAGGCCTCTGCTATTTCCTCTTTCACTTTGCTCAACAGCCTGGGATGCATTTCATCCGGGCCTGGGGACTTATCTACTTTCAAAGCTGCTAAACCTCTTAATACTTCCTCTTTCACTCTATTAATTTCATCCAGAATATCACACTCCTGCTCTATAGTAGTATCTGCATTACCCCTTTCCTTTGTGAAAACAGATGCAAAGTATTCGTTAAGAACCCTACCAACATCTTCCGCCTCCACACAAAGATTACCCTCATGGTCTCTAATAGGCCCTACCCTTTCTTACTCTTAATATATTTATAGAACATCTTAGGGTTTGCCTTAGTTTTACTGGTCAAGAATTTCTTGTGCTCTCTCTTAGCATTCCTAATATCCTTTTTAATTTTGCCTCTTAACTTTCTATATTCCTCTAAAGATTCTAAAGTACTGGATGTCAGCATGGATACAAAATTGGCTAACTGATAGGAAACAGAAAGTAGTGGTGAACAGTTGTTTTACAGACTGGATGAAGGTAGACAGTGGTCGCTACTAGGACCATTGCTTCTTCACGGGTGATGGGCGAGTGGCAGCCTCACTGGCTCCTATCGAACTTTTGCTCCGGGGTGAAAACAGGTCACTGCGCACGATGATGAGTTATCACTGGCGCAGCAGCCGGGGCGCTGCCGGTAGGAGCAGACCACTACTGGTTAGCATTGGCGCTAAGCCCCCCGTGGAATTTTGCTGGAGTTGGGAGTGGTGCCGCGCCCGGGTGAAAAGTTATTTGCGCTCCCCGAGGTTTCTGATGGGAGGTGCAAACGACCCGAATTTTTACCTAATAGCGTACAAAAACAGGAAAGTTATGATGAACCTTTATAAAACACTAATTCAGCCTCAACTGGAGTATTGTGTCCAATTCTGTGCACTGTACTTTGGGAAGGATGTGAAAGCCTTAGAGAAGGTGCAGAAAAGAGTTATGACAATGATTCCAGCAATGAGGTACTTCAGTTATGTGGATAGACTAGAGAAGCTGGAGTTGTTCTCCTTAGAGCAAAGAAGGTTGAGAGGAGATTTGATAGAGGTGTTCAAAATCATTAGGGGTCTAGACAGAGTAGATAGAGAGAAATTGTTCCCATTGGCGGAAGGGTCGAGAACCAGAGGACACAGATTTAAAGTGATTGGCAAAAGAACCAAATGAGACATGAGAAAAATCTTTTTTCGACAGCGAGTGGTTAGGATCTGGAATGCACTGCCAGAAAGGGTGGTGGGGGCAGACACAATCACTGCTTTCAAAAGGGAATTGGATGAGTACCTGAAGGAAAATAAATTGCAGGACTACGAGAAAGGGTGGGAGAGTGGGACTAGCTGAAGTGCTTTTGCAGAGGCGGCATGGGCTCGATGGGCTGAATGGCCGCCTGTGCTGTAACCATTCTATGATTCCACATGAGACTTTTTGATATATAATGTATAGATGGCTTCATGATATATGTAGCACTATCATAATTAATGGAGACTTAGATGCATGTGTCATGTAAAATCAAGCTAATGAAGCAAATTATGTTACCCTGCACAGATGAAAGACATAGCCATTTAATTTGAACTAATAAGTTGCATAACAGCTTTGATTAAAATACATAGATGGTATCCCTGAGAAATCTCAAAAATAGACCGACTTTCCTCAGGACTGTTGAATAAAAGTTTACTATTTAACAAATGTACTGAATTAGACTGGAGTGTCCTTATGTAACAGGGGGCGATAAAGAGGATGATGTCTAAATAATAATCTGCAATGAATTACATAGAATATACAGCACAGAAACAGGTAATTCAACCAAAACAGTCCATGCCAGCATTTATGCTCCACTCGAGCCTCCTCCCATCTTTCCTCATCTAACTCTGTCAGCATAACCCTCTATTCCTTTCTCCCTCATGTGCTTATCTAACCTCCCCTTAAATGCATCTATATTATTTGCCTCAACCATCTCTGTGGTAATGAGTCCACATTCAAAGGCCGAACCATTTTCATGGTCAGGCCCTGTTAAGTTATTCTGCCAGATTAATTTTGCTGTGCAGAATGGAGAGATGCCTTTCCTTGCTCAAATCTATTGCATTGTTATTGCCCTCTTTACTTACTGCCCCGTTCCCAGCACATCCAACTCACCGCTATTTTGGAGCAGGCCAAGAAATAGTCGTCCAGTGCTTCCGCCCAAAACCGTCAGGATCCTCAATAATCTATGGAAATCGGGGTCCTATGACATGAAAACCCTGCCCTGTGGAACTTAACGTAAAGTAGCCGAATCAGCAATCCTTAACGGAACCATTGGAAAGTCCTCCAAAAATTCTCTCGGTACAATATTTTAATGATTATTTGTGGGGCCAGGAGAAGCAGAAACCATACTGTCTGCTGCCACTAGTTGGACTAGAATTTGTTTCTTGCCCTCAATTGTGTAATTACTTGCAGCCCTGCAAGGCTGATTTCATCTCTGCCTATCTTATTGCTCTTTAGAACATCTATGCTGCCCCTCCCACCACCCTTTAATTAAATACTGCCATCTTGGCTCTGTGGAATAGCTGCTGGATTCCACCCCCATCCTGCTCAGATTTGCGAGCTAACTGTCAGTGGTCCAAATGGACAGGCAGCTGGCTGAGAATATTTTGATCTGGCTTGACCATGAAACTGGTTTGGCCTTCGAGGAAGTTTGTCAGATGCTGGTGGACTATCCAGTGAATAGGTTCACATAAAACTCAACCTCATCATCTACAAGGTCAGAGGATGCATTGTGAATGAGCATATGGAGGGAAAAGTTTACAAGAATCTGTGTAATTAACATCTTAATTTTATAAAATATGTGCAAACAACTTTTAAAGCTAGACTAGAATTTGTTTTTTGCCCTCAATTTTATTATTACTTGCAGCCCTGCAAGGCTAATTTCATCTCTGCCTATCTTATTGCTCTTTAAAAAATCTATTCTTTGACCAACCTCCTCCAGTAATAAACTGGAAGTGTTGAACATAGGCTTCTAATTTCATTTCGAGTCCAAGCATTTACAAATGGCTTCATAACTCTAACAACCTCAGTGTTTCCTAGTACCTCTCACAGAAATATTTGTACCTTTGTGATAACATAGCAGGTGATGCATTTGGAGAAGGTGCTTTTTCAAATCGGTTCAGCAAATAAACTATTTAATCCATGATTGACAAACGTCCATCTATCTCTTCTTCTAACAATGCACACACATGGCCGTTTAATTCTTCAGCAAGCTCTCCAATATACAGCAGGTCCAAGTGGTTATTATGATTGATTTTCCTGGTCTTAGCATTCAAATAGCAAATAGGTGTAATACGAACTGACAATGAGTGTTGTGGAAGCCTTACTGAGGCCACCAACCGTGACAGTAGGAGATAGCCCCGATCGTCAATCAGGCACCCTGATGCATGGAATAAAAACAGAAAATGCTGGAAATACTCCGCAGGTCGGACAGCATCTGTGGAGAGAGAAACAGAATTAATGTTTTGTGTCGATGATCCTTCGTCAGAACTGGTTTCTCTCTCCACAGATGTTGGCTGACCTGCTGAGTATTTCCAGCATTTTCTGTTTTTATTTCAGATTCCGCAGTATTTTACTTTAGTATCCTGATACATGGCTCTGAGTTGTGAGGGCTTGAATGGTGGCCAGTGGAGCCCACCTAGGAGTTTAGGCCTGGGTCCTGGCTCAAATCCCTGAACACTCAAGCTGTGAGCATTATAAAATTGATCCCCTCTTTAAGGGGGCTGATAGACCCCCTACAAAAACTTTTGGGGCTGCAGGCTTTCTCTTCCAAACCCACTCGGAGATTGAGATTTATCCATAGTGGGCATGGAAACTGTGCAGAAGAGATTCAATCAGATGATACCTGGGATAAAAGGTTTCAGCTATGAGGAGACATTCAATACATTAGAACAGTTTTTAGAAGAACAGTAAAGCTTGGGAGGCAATCTGATGGAGGTGTTCAAAATTATGAAAGATTTTGATAAAGTAAATCAGGAAAAAAAAATTCCTTCAGAAACTAGATCACTACCAAAGGAACAAAGGGAGAGGCTTTTATTACATAAAGGGTTGTTAGGGCATGTAATGACCAACCAGAAACAGCACTGAAATAGCTTCAAAAGGGGAACTTGATAAATATTTACAAAAGAACATTTTAAAAGGATGTGGGGAAATGAAAGAACATAAGAACATAAGAAATAGGAGCAGGAGCAGACAATATGGCCCCTCGAGCCTGCTCTGCCATTTAATACGATCATGGCTGATCCGATCATGGACTCAGGTCCACTTCCCTGCCCGCTCCCCATAATCCCTTATTCCCTTATCGGTTAAGAAACTGTCTATTTCTGTCTTAAATTTATTCAATGTTCCAGCTTCCACAGCTCTCTGAGGCAGCTAATTCCACAGATCCACAACCCTCTGAGAGAAGAAATTTCTCCTCATCTCAGTATTAAATGGGTGGGCCCTTATTCTAAGATTATGCCCTCTAGTTCTAGTCTCCCCTATCAGTGGAAACATCCTCTCTGCATTCACCTTGTCAAGCCCTCTCATAATCTTATACATTTCAATAATATCACACCTCATTCTTCTGAATTCCAATGAGTAGAGGCCCAACCTACTCAACCTTTCCTCATAAGTCAACTCTGGAATCAACCCAGTGAACCTTCTCTGAACTGCTTCCAAAGGAAGTATATCCTTTTGTAAATATGGAAACCAAAACTGCACGCAGTATTCCAGGTGTGGCCACACCAATTCCCTGTTCAACTGTAGCAAGATTTCCCTGCTTTTATACTCCATCCCCTTTGCAATAAAGGCCAAGATTCCATTGGCCTTCCTGATCACTTGCTGTACCTGTATACTAACCTTTTGTGTTTCATGCACAGGTACCCCCAGGTCCCGCTGTACTGCAGCACTTTCAATTTTTCTCCAGTTAAAAAATAACTTGTTCTTTGATTTTTTCTGCCAAAGTGCATGACCTCACACTTTCCATCTCCATCTGCCAAATTTTTGCCCACCAAAAGGGGTGGGGGTGTAGAACTAGCTGGATACTCTTTCAGAAAGCCAGCACAGGGATGATGGACCAAATGGTCTTTTTCTTTTCTGTAAAATTCTACAATTATATGATAATGATAAGAGCCAATCTATAGTTCTTCAGTAATCTTTTCAATATGCATCAGGCACAGGTAGTTGTTACGATAGAGTTTCCTGGTTTTAGCATTCAAATAGCAAACAGGTGTAATACAAACTGAAAATGGGTGCTGTGGAAGACCACTAACCATGAATGTAGGAGGTAGCACTGATCATCAATCACATCTCACCTCTCATGTAAAATTCTCATTCCCTACTGCCAAACCAAGCACCATAAAAATGTTAATACCAAAATATCTTCACTGTTTTCATCCTTCAGCCTCTGCACCAAATGACTTCTCATCAACGGTGATTTCAACCTTCATCTCAATTCATCATGCTCTCTCTCCTCTGAGTTCACTACCCTCTTATCCTCCCTTACTCTCTGCCTCCATGTAAACTCCACAACCCATATTCATGGTTATCTCCTCGACCTTGCCGTCTCTCGTGGCCTCGCTACTCCCATCGTGTCAATAAGGCCATCTCTGACCACTTCCTTGTATCGCTCGCCACCCACATCCCCCTGTCCCCCACCCTACTTCCTTCTGTGTCCGTCTCTGGAAAAACTCTCTCCCAACTCTCTTACAACTGCACTCATGAAATCCCGACTGTCCCTCCATTCGCCATGACATTTTTGCAGCCACCAATCAGCTGAACAACACCATTACCACCACCTTTGTGCCCTAGTCTCTATTCAAATAATTGCTCTCTCTCACCTTGGCTGTTCCCCCAGTATGACCCTCATCTTCACTCCCTTAAGTCCAAGGGACGCAGATTTGAATGGATATGGCGGACATCTAGTTTAGCCATCCATCGCCAGATCTGGCTGGACAACATATACCATTATCGGGTCCTGCTCTTGTCTGCCAAAACTGCTCACTATTCCAGAATCATTATGGAATGCAAGATAAACTCCAGTTTCTATTCTCTACTGCCAACTGTCTTCTTAAACCCCTCTCTCCTGCCTCCTCCACCCTCACCTCCAACAACAAGTGCGAGGAGCTAATGGACCTCTTTGTCTTGAAGATTGAGACCATCCTTTCAGCTGACTCTGCCACTTCCCTTCGTTCCTCTAGCCTACTGGGCCAAACTTCCTCTAAGCTTCTCCCCTTCCCCAGACCTGAACTCGCATCTTTCTCCAGTTTCACTCTGATCTCCTCTCATGACATCTCCCCGCTCATTTTTTCCATGACACACACTTCTAGCTCCCTTGACCCTATTACCACTAAACTGCTGATCACTCAACTTCCTTTTCTGGCTCCCATGTTATTTGATATTATTAACGGTTCTCTATCCTCAGGTACTGTCCCACTCATCCCCAAATCATCCGTTATCACCCCTCTCTTCAAAAAAACAACCCTTGACAACCCCCCTCCCCATCCTTGCAAACAACCATCCCTTCTCTAACTTCCCTATCCTCCCCAAAGTCCTTGATCATGTTGTCGTTACCTAAATCCATGCCCATCTTTCCCGCAACTCCATAGTTGAATCTGTCCAATTATCTGCCCCTGCCACAATACTGAAACGGCTCTCATCCAAGTCACAAATGACATCGTTGTGACTGTGACAAAGGTAACCTATTCCTCCTCATCCTTCTCGACTTGTCTGCAGCCTTTGACTTGGTTGATCACCCCATTCTTCTCCAATGCCTTTCCACTGACATCCAGCTGGGTGGCACTGCACTAGCCTGCTTCCATTCTTATCTATCTAATCATAACCAGAAAATCACCTGCAATGGCTTCTCTTCCTGCTCCTGCATCATTACCTCTAGTATCCCCCAAGGATCTATCCTTGGCCTCATCCTATTTCTTTTCTACATGCTACCCATCTAGCGATATCATCTGAAAACACAGCGTCAGTTTCCATACGTATGTTGACGACACCCAGCTCTATCTCACCATCAATTCTCTCGACCTCTCCACAGTCTCTAAATTGTCAGACTGCTTATCCGATATCCAGTACTGGATGAGCAGAAATTTTCTCCAATTAAATATTGGGAAGACCAAAACCTTTGTCTTCAGTCTCCGCCCCAAACTCCATTCCCTAGCCACTGACTCCATCCCTCTCCCTAACATCTGTCTGAGGCTGAACCACACTGTTCACAACCTTGGTGTTATATGTGACCCTGAAATGAGCTTCCAACCACATCCGAGGCATAACTAAGACCGCCAATTTCCACCTCTGTAATGTCGCCCCTCTCCGTCCTTGCCTCAGCTCATCCACTGTTGAAACCCTCATCCATGCTTTGGTTACCTCAGACTTGACTATTCCGTCACATTCATGGCTGGCCTCCCACATTCTACCCTATGTAAATTTGAGATCATCCAAAATTCGGCTGCATCTGTTTAACTGCACCAAGCCCCATTTACCCATCACCCCTGTACTTGCTGACCTACATTAGCTCCCAGTTAAGCAATGCCTCGATTTCAAAATTCTCATACTTGTTTTTAAATCCCTCCATGGCCTCGCCCCTCCCTATCTCTGGAATTTCCTTCAGCCCCACAACCCCCCCCCCCCCCCCCGAGATATTTGCGCTTCTCGAATTCTGCCCTCTTGAGCATCCCTGATTATAATCGCTCCACCACTGGTGACCTTGCCTTCTGTTGCCTAGGCTCTGGAATTCACTTCCTAAACCTCTCCGCCTCTTTACTTCACTTTCCTCCTTTAAGGCACTTTTTAAAACCTACCTCTTTGACCAAGCATGTGGTTATCTGCCCTAATTTCACCTTATGTGGCTCAGTGCCAAATTTTTGTCACATAATACTGCTATGGAGTGCCTTGAGACATTTTACTATGTTAAATGCACTATATAAATATAAGTCGTTGTTGTTGTTATTATAGGTAGTTCAACCTAACAATGGAGTAACCCAATTTGTACTGAAATCGCTCGAGCTGAAGACATCACAGTTGTCCTTTGGATGTGTTTGCAGGGATAGTGAATTACATCACGTTACAATGTTACAGACTGCTTTGATGTAAAAACATGTCAATTATGTGCTTCTACAACATTATGGTGTGTCTCATGAGATTCAAGCACTTTTTTAGCAGAAGCTAATTGGGCAAGATCACTATATATAGTTCCTTCATCACAAGTTATCCATAATTGTCTGGAGATTATGAGATTTTTCTGTTGTCCATTATATTTCATATATTAAACATAAAACTCCACAGCTTTTATTTAAAGAGTGAAATATTGTTAGCCCCCACAATATTTTCTCCCACAGGTACAATGTTAGTAAGAGATAGTGTACGCTGGTGCTGTGGAGCTGCTTCAACTGGACCGAAGATATCCAACTGAAGTTGTTGCCATGTTCTTTGTGGCCATGGAATGGGCTTCATCGGCGCTGGTCGGAAGTTTGTGGCCTTTTTGTTCAGACTGCATTCGTCGCAGTGTGAGACAAACTCCTCGATGCGAGTGTCAATCCCAGGCCACCATATTGAATCGCGACCTCTCGGATTCATGCGGACAATGCCAGGGTATCCATCGTGTGCCAATGAGAGAACGCGCTGTTGAAGTGACTTGGGGATTACTGCTCTAGGCAGCCATCATTCCAAATGGAAACTTCATGGCGAAGTCTGTGGAAAGTTTTCAGCTGGAATTTGCTTAGACCACTCAGTCTGGAGGAAGTGGCACACGAGCTGGAGCGTAGAATCACGCTGTGATTCGGTTTTGAGTTCATCGCAGGAGACAAGGTTTCTGATGGACTGAGTGATGATCGACGTGACATATGTGTTGTCATCTGTGAACAAGTCAGAGTCTGAAGCAAGTGTCGAGCGGCTGAGCACGTCAGCTACATGGTTGCAACTGCCAGCGGTGTACTGTATATCAAAGTTATACTGAAGAAGGCAATCTGACCATTGGCTGATTCGTATTGGTCTGTGCCCAGATCCAAATGTAGCAAGTAGTATAGTTAGTGCTTGGTGATCCATACAGAGGTAGATGTGCCAGCGTTCACATGCGTAGATGCTTTGCGTTTCCCTCTACAGTATTTACGGTCTGCAGATGAGAGCACGCGAGAGGCGAAGGCTACTGGGTGTTCCAGGCCATAAATCCATTGTGAAAGCACAGCACCCATGGCGTTCCTGATGCATCCGTGGTGACGTATGTTGCGGCATTTGGATCAAGTACGCGAGTGTTGCAGGGCACTTCCAAAGGCAAAGTCACCTGCAGGGTATATGTGTAGCTATAGCTATAGATATGTGGCTGCCAGATATATAAAATGGCTGCCCAATGTTCCGCAAAGCATTAGGGGAAGTCAGCTGACAGACTTGACTATATTCCTAGCCAATTGATAGTACTGCAGTTCCTTACACAGCAGAATGTCTCTAATCAGCAACCCCAGACAAGATGTCCCGGTAGAACACTGAACAAAGGGAGTCCTGTAACTGTGTTAAGATAAGGAGGTTAGGAACAAGCAGAACCCAAGGACAGTAAAGATAAGGGGGTCTGGAAAACATCACAAAGTCATGAATAAGCTCCGAACAGGCTAGAGATGACCATGCAGCCCCCTGGCCTCTGGGGGCTAGTTCCATTGGCCCAAAGAAACCAATATGTAATCTATACTCATTATGATTGGATTGTGTCCAGCCAAAGTGGCTGTAGCAAACTGTTGTAAAACATATCAGTATCGCTGAATGTCTTTGTTTGGTGGAGAGAAGTGCCTGGAGTAACCCAGAGACTTCCTCCCCACCTGGGTAATAAAGAAGGTTTTGATGTTGGAACCAACCCAGAGTGACGAGTGATTCTTCCAGGATTTCATTTGCGCTAACAGCGAGGATAGGAGAGGATGTCATTTTCTTCTTAGAAACAAAGAAACATGGAAACTTAGAAAATAGGTACAGGAGTAGGCCATTCGACCCTTCGAGCCTGCACCACCATTCAATAAGATCGTGGCTAACTATTCACCTCAGTACCCCTTTTCCGCTTCCTCTCCATACCACTTGATCCCTTTAGCAGTAAGGGCCATATCCATCTCCCTCTTGAATATATCTAACAACCTAGCATCAACAACTCTTTGCGGAAGAGAATTCCACAGGTTCACAACTCTCTGAGTGAAGAGGTTTCTCCTCATCTCGGTCCTAAATGTCTTACCCCTTATCCTTAGACTGTGACCCCTGGTTCTGGACTTCACCAACATTGGAACATTCTTCCTGCATCTAAACTGTCCAGTCCCCTTAGAATTTCATATGTTTCTATGAGATCCTTTCTCATTCTTCTAAACTCCAGTGAATATAGGCCCAGTCGATCCAGTCTCTCCTCATATGTCAGTCCTGCCATCCCGTGAATCAGTCTGGTGAACATTCGCTGCACTCCCTCAATAGCAAAAACGTCCTTCCTCAGATTAGGAGACCAAAACTGAACACAATATTCCAGGTGAGGCCTCACCAAGAACCTGTACAGCTGCAGCAAGACCTCCTTGCTCCTATACTCAAATCCCCTAGATTTGAAGGCCAATATGCCAATTGCCTTCTTCACCGCCTGCTGTACCTGCATGCCAACTTTCAATGACTGATGTATCATGACGCCCAGGTCTCATTGCACCTCCCCTTTTCCTA
Organism: Pristiophorus japonicus; assembly: GCF_044704955.1. NCBI lineage: Eukaryota > Metazoa > Chordata > Chondrichthyes > Pristiophoridae > Pristiophorus > Pristiophorus japonicus. Next base: position 301,930,544 of record NC_091978.1, on the reverse strand, counting down.
ATCTGCCGCCATTCAGATAATATTCTGCCTCACATTTATCCACATTATACTGCATCTGCCATGCATTTACCCACTCACCTAACCTGTCCAAGTCATCCTGCAGCCTCTTAGCATCCTCCTCACAGCTCACACCACCATGCAGCTTAGTGTCATCTGCAAACTTGGAGATATTACTCTCAATTCGTTCATCTAAATCATTGATGTATATTGTAAGTAGCTGGGGTCCCAGCACTGAACCCTGCGGCACCCCACTAGTCACTGCCTGCCTTTCTGAAAAGAAAGCGTTTATCCCAACTCTCTGCTTCCTGTCTGCCAACGAGTTCTCTATCCACATCAATACATTACCCCCAATACCATGTCCTTTAATTTTGCACACAATCTCTTGTGTGGGACCTTGTCAAAAGCCTTTTGAATATCCAAATACACCACATCCACTGGTTCTCCCTTGTCGATTCTACTAGTTACATCCTCAAAAAATTCCAGAAGATTTGTCAAACATGATTTCCTTTTCATAAATCCATGCTGAATTGGACCGATCCTGTCACTGCTTTCCAAATGCGCTACTATTTCATCTTTAATAATTGATTACAACATTTTCCCCACTAATGATGTCTGGATAATCGGTCTATAATTCCCGTTTTCTCTCTCCCTCCCTTTTTTAAAAAGTGGTGTTACATTACCTACCCTCCAGTCCATAGGAACTGATCCAGAGTCGGTAGACTGTTGGAAAATGATCACCAATGCATCCACTATTTCTAGGGCCACTTCCTGAAGTACTCTGGGATGCAGACTATCAGGCCCTGGGGATTTAGCAGCCTTCAATCCCATCAATTTCCCGAACACAATTTCCTGACTAATAAGGATTTCCTTCATTTCCTCCTCGCTAGATCCTCGGTCCCCTAGTATTTCCGAAAGGTTATTTGTGTCTTTCTTCGTGAAGACAGAACCAAAGTATTTGTTCAATTGCTCTGCCATTTCTTTGATCCCCATTATAAATTCACCTGATTCCGACTGCAAGGGACCTATGTTTGTCTTCACTAATCTTTTTCTCTTCACATATCTATAGAAGCATTTGCAGTCAGTTTTTATGTTCCCAGCAAGCTTCCTCTTATACTCTATTTTCCCCCTCCTAATTTAACCCTTTGTCCTTCTCTGCTGAATTCTACATTTCTTCCAGTCCTCAGGTTTGCTGCTTTTTCTGGTCAAATTATATGCCTCTTCCTTGGATTTAACACTATCCATAATTTCCCTTGTTAGCCACGGTTGAGCCACTTTCCCCATTTTATTTTTACTCCAGTCAGGGATGTACAACTGTTGAAGTTCATCCATGTGATCTTTAAATGTTTGCCATTGCCTATCCACCGTCAACCCTTTAAGTATCATTCGCCAGTCTATTCTTGTCAATTCATGTCTCATACCATCGAAGTTACCTTTCCTTTATGAAAGGGAAGTCAAGCTTGACGAATCTTCTGGAATTTTTTGAGGATGTAACTCACAGAGTGGACAAGGGAGAACCAGTGGATGTGGTGTATTTGGACTTTCAAAAGGCTTTTGACAAGGTCCCGCACAAGAGATTGGTGTGCAAAATCAAAGCGCATAATATTGGGGGTAATGTACTGACATGGATAGAGAACTGGTTGGCAGACGGGAAGCAGAGAGTCGGGATAACCGGGTCCTTTTCAGAATGGCTGGCAGTGACTAGTGGAGTGCCGCAGGGCTCAGTGCTGGGACCCCAGCTATTTACAATATACATTAACGATTTAAATGAAGGAATTGAGTGTAATATCTCCAAGTTTGCAGACACTAAACTGGGTGGTGGTGTGAGCTGTGAGGAGGACGCTAAAAGGCTGCAGGGTGACTTGGACAGGTTAGGTGAGTGGGCAAATTCTTGGCAGATGCAGTATAATGTGGATAAATGTGAGGTTATCCACTTTGGTGGCAAAAACACGAAGGCAGAATATTATCTGAATAGCGGCAGATTAGGAAAAGGGGAGGTGCAATGAGACCTGGGTGTCATGGTTCATCAGTCATTGAAAGTTGGCATGCAGGTACAGCAGGCGGTGAAGAAGGCAAATGGTATGTTGGCCTTCATAGCTAGGGGATTTGAGTATAGGAGCAGGGAGGTCTTACTGCAGTTGTACGTGGCCTTAGTGAGGCCTTACCTGGAATATTGTGTTCAGTTTTGTCTCCTAATCTGAGGAAGGACGTTCTTGCTATTGAGGGAGTGCAGCGAAGGTTCACCAGACTGATTCCCGGAATGGCTGGACTGACATATGAGGAGAGACTTGATCAACTGGGCCTTTATTCACTGGTGTTTAGAAGGATGAGAGGGGATCTCATAGAAACGTATAAGATTCTGATGGGACTGGACAGGTTAGATGAGGGAAGAATGTTCCCGATGTTGGTGAAGTCCAGAACCAGGGGACATAGTCTTAGGATAAGGGGTAGGCCATTTAGGACTGAGATGAGGAGAAACTTCTTCACTCAGAGAGTTGTTTACCTGTGGAATTCCCTGCCACATAGAGTTGTTGATGCCAGTTCATTGGATATATTCAAGAGGGAGTTAGATATGGCCTTTCCGGCTAAGGGGATCAAGGGGTATGGAGAGAAAGCAGGAAAGGGGTACTGCGGCAATGATCAGCCATGATCTTATTGAACGGTGGTGCAGGCTCAAAGAGCCAAATGGCCTACTCCTGCACCTATTTTCTATGTTTCCATGTTTCTATGTTTCCTTATATTCAGGACCCCAGTCTCTGAATTAACTGTGTCACTCTCTCCATCTTAATAAAGAATTCTACCATATTATGGTCACTCTTCCGCAAGGGGCCTCGCACAACAAGATTGCTAATTAGTCCTTTCTCGTTACACATCACCCAGTCTAGGATGGTGAATGCCTGAGGCGGGAAATCTGTCCATTCCCAAGGGACGTCCTTGCGCAGCAACTTGCGAAGTGGTTCGGTAGTGTGGGACAAACTGTAGATCGAAGTTGCAAATGCCAAGGAATGATAAAAGTTCTTTGACGTTGATAGTTTTATGTATGTAATAAATCCATAGACTGAATACTGTGAACTAACACAGGTACAAACCTGGCTCTGCTTTATTTGGGCTCAAAGTGATTACATTATATGATTGCTTGCCTTTTATACCTGGGCCGCACACCCGTGCTTACAGCCCACTGACCTCCTGGTGGCTAGTAAACCCAAGTATACATACATGACAATATCCCCCTTTAAGATATTACTAACAGCTTTTTTACAAATTGAGATTGTCCGGGGCCTTCCGCTCCCAAGTTAATCGTCTCAGTTCAACTCCAGCCTTGGGCAAGCGTTCTGAGTCTGTTATGACTGGGGGCTGGGTAGCCGATCTGATGAGAGTGGCAATGACCATGTCAGGTATTGAAAGTCCAGATTCATTGATGACGGTGGAGTCCTCTGATGACTGAGGGTAGGTTGGTTGGTCACTGATTGTGTCTTCCTCAGACTGTTCCAGTCCATCTGTGTGCCGTAGCTTTATCTGATCAACATGTTTCCTGCATGTTTGCCCATTCTTGAGCTTGACGATAAATAATCTCTTATCCTCTTTGGCCGTACCAGTATCGGCGATCCACTTGGGACTTGACCATAATTTAGTACAAACACAGGATCGTTAACAGAAATGTCACGTGACACTAGAGCGCGATCATGATATCATTGCTGACTTTGACGTCTGTATTCAACATGATCGTTAAAAGTGGACAAGAGAGAACTTGGTCTTGAGACGTCTCTTCATCAATTGTTCAGCAGGGAGGACCCCGGTAAGCGTGTGGGGTCTTGTCCTGTAACTAAGCAATAAGCATGACAAGCAAATCTGCAGTGAACCTTGAGTTCCATGTTTCATACTTTTCTTGACGGTTTGGACAGCATGATCTGCTTGACCATTAGATACGGGTTTGAATGACCTCACATGTTTGATACCATTGAGTTTCTTATACTTTTGAAACTCCAGACTAGTGAAGCAATGTCTGTTGTCGCTTACAACAATATCGGGCAGACCATGAGTGGCAAACATGACACGAAAGCTCTCAATGGTAGCTGTGGATGTACTGGATGACATGATTATACACTCTATCCACTTGGAATATGCATCCACCACAACTAAAAACATCTTTCCCAGGAAGGGACCTGCAAAGTCGATGTGGATCCTGGACCATGGTTTAGATGGCCATGATCACAGACTCAGCAGTGATTCCGCTGGTGCTTTACTTAGCTGCATGCAAGTGTTGCACTGATACACACATGATTCCAGATCAGAGTCAATTCCAGGCCACCATACATGAGACCTGGCAATGCCTTTCATCATGACAATACCGGGATGAGTACTGTGTAGATCATGAACAAATTTCTCTCTGCCTTTCTTAGGCATAAAAACACAATTACCCCATAGTAAACAATCTGACTGAATGGACAGTTCGTCTTTATGACGGTTGTAAGGTTTGGTCTCATCACCCCTTTGCTTGGTTATGGCAGACCAATCACCACTAAGGACATAATGTTTCACAACCGATAATATCGAGTCCTGGCTGGTCCAGATCTTAACTTGTTAAGCCATGACAGGGGTTCCTTCACTTTCAAAAGCATCCATGACTAACAGTAGGTCTGCAGGTTGTGGCGTCTCCACCTCCGGTGTGGGCAACGGCAGACGGCTCAGTGCATCGGCACAATTCTCGGTACCAGGTCTATGGCGAATGACATAATCATAGGCAGATAATGTCAGCGCCCACCTCTGGATGTGGGACAATGCATTGGTATTGATACCTTTGTTTTCCGAAAACAATGAAATGAGTGGCTTGTGATCTGTTTCCATTTCAAACCGAAGACCAAACAGGTACTGATGCATCTTTTTAACCCCATACACACAGGCTAATGCTTCTTTTTCTACAATGCTGTAGGCTCTTTCTGCCTTGGACAAACTTTTAGAAGCATATGCAACAGGTTGTAGTTTGCCCGACTCATTAGCTTGTTGGAGCACGCAACCAACTCCATATTATGAAGCATCACAGGCCAATACCAGACGCTTACATGGATCATAATGTACCAGCAGCTTCTTAGAGCAAAGCAGATTATTAGCTTTCTCAAAAGCTCTATCTTGAGACGCACCCCAAACCCAGCTGTCGCCTTTTCTTAGCAGCATGTGCAGTGGCTCTAATGAAGTGCTCAAACTAGGTAGGAAATTACTGAAGTAGTTGAGTAGATCAAGGAACGAATGCAGCTCTGTCACATTCTGCAGCTTGGGAGTATTTTTGATGGCCTTGGTTTTCGAGTCCGTAGGCCTGATGCCGTCAGCAGCAATTTTCCTCCCCAGGAATTCGACTTCCGGTGCCATGAAGACTCACTTCGAATGTTTCAGGCTGAGTCCCACTTTGTCCAGACAATGTAGAACCTCTTCCAGGTTGTTGAGATGTTCAGCGGTGTCACAACCTGAGACCAGGATGTCATCTTGGAACATGACGGTTCTAGGGACAGACCTCAGTAGACTCTCCATGTTCCTCTGAAATGTGACTGCAGCCAAGTAAATTCCAAAAGGACACCTGTTGTAGATAAACAGTACTTTATGAGTGTTGATGCACGGAAATTTCTTCGACGTCTCGACCAGCTCCTGTGTAATGTAGGCCGGCATCAGATCCAATTTAGTGAACGACTTCTCCCTGGCTAGCATTGCAAACAGGTCATCACCTGTGATATGACCCCTTCACGCTGTCCAGTTTGATTTCGACCTTCTCCCTCATCATGTATGGAACGGCCCGAGCTTTATGATGGACGGGTCTTGCATTCGAGTCCACGTGGATCTGCACATTGGCTCCTGTGAAATTGCCGATGCCTGGTTCAAAGAGCGAGGGGAACTTGCTCAGCACTTGAGCACATGGAGTATCATCCTCCGACGACAACGCTTTGATAGCGTTCCAATTGCATTTGATTTTTTCTAGCCAATTCCTGCCAAACAGTGTTGGACCATTGCCTAGAACAATCCATAATGGTAAATCATGAACCGTGCCATCATACGACACCTTGACTACTGCACTGCTAATCACCATTATGAATTCTTTAGAGTACGTATGCAACTTGGCATTGACTGGACTCAACTTAGGCCTCACAGCCTTAGTATCCCACAGCTTGTCAAATGTCCTCTGGCTCATTATTGATTGACTCGCACCCGTGTCCAATTCCATCGGTACCAGCACAATGTTAAGTTTCACATTAATCATTATTGGTTGGCTCTTTGTTAGGAACGAATTCAGTCCATACACTTTCTCCTCTGGTATCTCGGATTGCATATCCGGTCATCATCCTCCACATGGTGTGTCGCAGCACGCTTGCTCAGTTGCAGACACATGCGTTGGAGATGCCCCAGTCTCAAACAGCCTTTACAAATGTACTGTTTAAACCGACACTGATGAGGCTGATGATTGCCCCTACAATGCCAACACGGTGAAATCGAATTCATTCCCGTTGGCAGACTTTGGGCCGCCACAGATAACGCATACACAGTTGAGTAGGCCCTGCCATATGCTGCTCTGCGAAACGACGATACAATCGTGTTTACAGTACTTTCTGAGTTCGATTTTTCGATGATATCGGCTTTAAGTTTTTTCCGTCATCATACATGCCTGGGCAATTGTGATGGCCTTGCTCAAATCCAGCGCCTCCGCCACCAGTAGTTTATGCAGGATCACCTCGTGGTTGATGCTGATTACAAAGAAGTCCCACAGGTCTCCCAACGTGTTTTCGAACTTACAAGGTCCAGCTAGACATCTTAGGTCGGGAACGAATTCCGACACATCCTGGCCTCAGAACGAACGTGCATTAGAATTGATATCGTGAGATGATGATGCCTTCTTCTGGTTTGAGATGGTCACGTACCAGAGCACACAATTCCTCATAGTCCTTGTCCATTGGACTTGCAGGTGAGAGAATATTCTTTATGAGTCCATTGATTTTCGGACCGTGAACCATGAGGAAGATCGCACTGCACCTAACTGCGTCAGTGGGTTTCTCCATTTTGTTGGCCACGAAGTACTGGTCCAGGCGAGCTACAAAATCTGCCCAGTCCTCTCCCTCTATGAATCTCTCCAGAATTCCAATTGTGCTCATTTTTTTTGCATGCGAAGGTTCTTAAGTTACCTCATTGCCAAATGTTATGTATGTAATAACTCGATAGACTGAATACTGTAAACTAACACAGGTACAAACCTGGCTAAGCTTTATTAGGGCCCAAAGTGACTTGCCTTTTATACCTGGGCCGCACAGCCCAATGACCTCCAACAGTGGCACCACCTGGTGGCTAGTAGCCCCAAGCATACATACATGACAGATAGCCTCCTGCATTCGTTGGATCTCCTCAATGTTGGCTTGACACCTTGTGCTGGTGATTCTGTAGCACAGAAAGTCTATTTCACCCACCGCGAATGTATACTTATCGGCATTAAATGTAATGTTATGTGTAGCAAGTCAAGTCATAACTGCGTGAAGTCGCTGGTCATGTTCTTCTATTGTCCGTCCATGGACGATGATATCATCAAGCAGATTGAGGGCTCCCTCTATGCCTGCTGTAGTGACAATCTTCTTAAATGCTCGGTGCAGAAGATAGTCCATCGGACATGTGTCGATACTGATTCAGAACATCATGTGTCGTGAATGCCGTGAGCGATTTGCTGCCCTCCGCTAGGGGTATTTGCAGGTAACTGCGGCGCATGTCGAGTTTCATAAAAACTGTTGAGCCGTGGAATTCTGGAGACAGTTCGTCGATGGTAGGAAGAGGCGGGGGCGCGCGGACAGTGAAGGAATGGCGGCTGTTTCCCAGGCGGCAATGGGCGAGAAGGGGGAGCTGGATTTAACCGGAGTGAAGCTCAACACCGGGGTCTGGCGGGTGAAGGCCTACATTCCTCTCCGCATCGACGGCTGGACCTCTCCTTCCCTACTGGTGACCTGGCCTCTTCTATAGGTGAGCATCACGACGATGACTCTTCCATTCTCTCACCCCTTGCTGACCTCCCACTCAGAACTCCAGCGGACAACTGACCTTCCTGATGCTTGCCTCCAATCAAGCCTCGGGCCATCTACCATCAAGGGCGCTACTCGGCACCGAGCTTGCGGCCAACATTTCGCCGTAGGCAATTAGTGCTTGTACCCTCTTACCACTGGACCAAGCCTTTGCTTAAGCTAAGACCGTGTGGTGGCCAGTGTGCAACGGCAACCCGACATTAAAAGAATTCATGCACAGGCATCTTCCACTCCGTTAACATGAAGTTCGGGACCTGGAACGTCAGGACCCTCATGGACAACTCCAACAACGACAGGCCGGAACGCCGCATTGCCATAGTTTCCCGGGAACTTCGGCACTTTAACATCGACATTGCCGCCCTAAGCGAGGCCCGGCGGGCAGGGGAAGGCCAGCTCAAGGAACATGGTGGAGGTTACACCTTCTTGTGGAAAGGAAAACCAGAGGAAGAACGCCGCCTGCAAGGAGTCAGCTTCGCCATTAAAACGAGCTGGTCGACCGCCTCAAAGACTCCCCCTGCGGGGTTAACGAATGTCTCATGACTCTTCGACTTACCCTATCCCGGAACCAATGCACCACAGTCATCAGTGCATACGCCCCAGCACTCGATGCAATGGATGAGACCAAAGAGGGTGTTTATTCCAACCTCGAAACATCGCTGTCCCGCGTCCCCGCGGGCGACAAACTGATCCTCCTAGGCAACTTCAACGCCAGGGTCGGCAATGACACAACTCTCTGGGAAGGTGTGATTGGCAGAGCGGGGGTAGGGAACACCAACTCCAGCGGTATATTACTCCTGACAAAATGTCTAGTACATGAACTTCTCATCACCCTGTTCCGCCAGAGGGACAAATACAAGGCATCATTGCAACACACTCGATCCAAACACTAGCACCTACTCGTCCGAGCCAGGAATCACAAGGATGTGCACATCACCTGCACCATGACAGGAGCTGACGACTGCTGGACGGACCACCGCCTAATACGATCCATCATCGACACTAACATTGCCCCAAAGCAGAGGGTCAGCAGAAGCAGTGCTGCAAAAAAGTCAATGCCGGGGCACTTAAAGACCCAGCTAAGAGAGCCCTATACAGCCAGTGCCTCACAGCTAACCTGGCGCACCTTGATGACCCCGAGATGCTGAATGCCCACAGCGCTTGGTCTGCCCTCCAGGCCTCCATAACCAGTGCCTGCGAAGAGACGCTCGGTCACTCAACCAAAAAACACCAGGCCTGGTTTGATCAGAATGATCAGGAGATCCAAGAACTAATAGATTGCAAGTGCAGAGCATTTCTGAGCCTCAAGCAACAACCCAACTCAGGAGCAGTAAAGCAACATTACAGGCGGCTCAAGGCTGAGGTCCAACAAAAAATCCGGGACCTAAAGAACGGGTGGTGGATGGAGACAGCACAGGAGATACAACAACTGACCGATAGCCATGATGTGTGAGGAGTCTTCATCGCAGTCAAGGCCACCTACAGTTCAAACTCCCAAGGCCCCACCCCACTGCTGACCAAGAACAGGGAAGCACTCATCAAGGACACCGAGGCAGTCAGGGCCCGCTGGAAGGAGCACTTCGAAGATCTCCTCAACCAAGACTGCCTTTGACTCGAGTGTTCTCGACTCCATCCCGCAGCATGGAAAGGTAGGAAAAGCCATAAGACAGCTCAAGAACAAGGCTACGGGGGCAGATGGAATCCCTGCTGAGGCACTAAAGTATGGCGGAGAGGCGCTGTTGACGCGGATACATGACCTCACCTCTCTCATCTGGAGGGAGGAGAGCATGCCGGGGGATCTCAGAGATGCCGTGATCGTGACCATCTTTAAAAAAGGGGACAAGTCTGACTGCGGCAATTACAGGGGAATCTCCCTATCAGCCACTGGAAAGGTTGTCACTAGAGTCCTCCTCAACCGTCTTCTCCCTGTGGCCGAGGAGCTCCTCCTGGAGTCACAGTGCGAATTTCGTCCCCTACGAGGCACAACGGACATGATTTCTACAGCGCGACAGCTGCAGGAAAAATGCTGGAGCAGCGCCAGCCCTTATACATGGCCTTTTTCGACCTTACAAAGGCCTTTGACACTGTCAACCGCGAGGGTCGATGGAGCATCCTCCTCCGTTTCGGATGCCCCCAAAAGTTTGGCAACATCCTTCGCCTGCTCCACGGCGACATGCAGACTGTGATCCGTACCAATGGATCCATTACGGACCCAATCCACATCTGGACCATGGTCAAACAGGGCTGCGTGATCACTCCAACCCTCTTCTCAATCTTCCTCGCTGCCATGCTTCACCTCACAGTCAACAAGCTCCCCGCTGGAGTGGACCTAAACTACAGAACCAGTGGGAAGCTGTTTAAACTTCGCTGCCTCCAGGCCAGGTCCAAGATCACCCCAACCTCTGTCGTTGAGCTACAGTACGCGGACGACGCCTGTGTCTGCACACATTTTGAGGATATAGTCGACCTATTTACTGAGGCATACAAAAGCATGGGCCTTACGCTAAGCATCCGTAAGACAAAGGTCCTCCACCAGCCTGTCCTCACCCCCCAGTCATCAATCCACGGCGCGGCCCTCGACAACGTGGACCATTTCCCATACCTCGGGAGCCTCTTATCAACGAAAGCAGACACTGATGAGGAGATTCAACACCGCTTCCATGGTGCCAGTGCAGTCTTCAGCCGCCTGAGGAAAAGAGTGTTCAAAGACCAGGCCCTCAAATCTACCACCAAGCTCATGGTCTACAGGGCTGTAGTAATACCCACCCTCCTGTATGGCTCAGAGGCATGGACCATGTACAGTAGACACCTCAAGCCGCTGAGATATATCACCAACGATGTCTCCGCAAAATCCTACAAATCCCCTTGAAGGACAGGTGCACCAACATCAGCGTCCTCATCCAGGCCAACATCCCCAGCATTGAAGCACTGACCACACTCAATCAGTTCTGCTGGGCAGGCCACATAGTTCGCATGCCAGACACGAGACTCCCAAAGCAAGTACTTTATGCGGAGCTCCTTCATGGCAAACGAGTCAAAGGTGGGCAGAGGAAACATTACAGGGACATCCTAAAAGCCTCCCTGATAAAGTGCGATAACCCTACTGACACCTGGAAGTCCCTGGCCAAAGACCGCCCGAAGTGGAGAGAGTGCATCCGGGAGGGCGCTGTGCAATTCGAGTCTCAACGCTGAGAGCTTGCAGAAATCAAGCGCAGGCAGCAGAAAGAACGTGCGGCAAACCAGTCCCACCCACCCCTTCCCTCAACGACTATCTGTCCCACCTGTGACAGAGTCTGTGGCTCTCGTATTGGACTGTTCAGCCACCAAAGAACTCACTTCGGGAGTGGAAGCAAGTATTCCTCAATTCCGAGGGACTGCCTATGATGATGATGATGGCAGGAAGAGGGTACTTGTCGGGGATGATGGCCTTGTTGACCTCTTTCAGGTTGATGCATAGGCGGATCTCCCCATTTTTACGCCAAGCAATGACTAAGTTTGAGATCCAGGATGAGGAGTCGATGCTCTCAATCCTTCCCTGAGATTCGAGTCGCGTTAATTCTGTGGATACTTGGTCGCGAACTGCGAATGGGAGACGGTGAAGTCGCTGCGTAACCGGTTTGATGGAAGGGTCAACGCCGGGATGATGGCCGAATTTTGTTGTCACACCAAACCCTGTGAAGATTGAGGGATACTGCTTGTCAAAGTCCACCGTGTACACAGGTGTGTTGGTTGGGTCGTAAACTTTGAACCCAAGCTTGTCAAAAAGGCCAACACCCATGAGGCTTCGTCCCTTTACGACATAAAAGGAAAAGTTCTCCAATGTTATGTTCTTGTAGTATATCAGGACAGATATGACCCCAAGTACCTCAATTTTGGAGTCGGAGTACACGGATAGAGTGGAAGTTGCGGGCTGCAGTTGACAGTGCATGAAGTGGATTTTGTATGCAGCCTCACTCAATATGGAAACTTTGGCTCCAAGATCAATGAGGTGGTTGATGGGCGTGCCGTCAATGTTTACATCACAGTCCTTGAATTTGCCCGAACCAATGTGCGAAATGTCACTAATGGTGTAAACCATACTGGGTTCATCACTATTGGGGTTTATCCACATGTCGAATATGCTGCGATGAGCAGGGCAGTTAGGACTCTTTGCTGAATATGATTTATCCCCACAGTTAAAGCTATGGACGTTAGGCCCGGGATCTGTAGTGGATGGCTTATTATTAGGCCTTGGTCTCTGCTGTGATTTCCGCTTTGGTCGAATGCCTTGAACATGGACTGTAGCTGATGTTTGCTGCACAGGGGGAGCAAGGGATCTGTTCGCTTTTGAATAGGAAAGCACTGATTCGATTTGGATGGCCAAATTAGTTGCTTTATCCAATGTCAATTTGTCATCCTCCTTTATCAGGCATTCTCAAATGCGGGGGATCGTTATTTTCTCAATAATTTGATCCCTGATCATTTCCTCTGTGAGTGCTCCAAAGTTACACATAGCGGCCAGTTCAGTTAATGAAGTTATATACTGTTTGACTGGTTCACCATTCCCTTGCCCCCTTTGATGAAATTTGTATCTCTCCATCATGATACTTTTCTTTGGCCCAAAATATTTTTCTAGGGTGCTTACCGCTTTGTCGTAGGACCCCGTGTCTTCAATTTGGCCAAAAATGCATTGGCCTTCGGTGCCGAGGCAGTGGATAAGTATTGCACAACGGAGAGCTGGTGTTACGTTGTCGCTGTCTAACCCACTCGCCATGATGGACATAGAAAAGCATTTTATCCATCTCGGCCACGGAATTGGATGGTCCCAGGGTGTGGAGAGGAAAGGCGGTGGGGGGGTAGGGAGGTTAATTTGATTCATTCTCATCGCCAAATTATGTTGTGTACGTAAATAAACAGACTAACTGAAATAGGAATAAAGTAACTTAACTGTGTCCTTTATAGCAACTCCCAAAACCAGCATGAACCAACATGTTTACAGCAGTATGTGAATGGCTCCCGCAGGGTCCTATGACTGCCTACTATCCTGTAATAAACAAATAGAATATGAACACAACAAAGCGGAAAATCAAGGTGAACTTGGGCAGAGAAGCCATATCCCTGTCCCTTTCAGCACCACCATGGATTTTCCTCCCATCAGTAGGGAAGTGTCTGGCTATCCACCCACCGCATATGAATGATGGTGAGGAGGAGGGCCAAGGAACCTGCCCTATTTTCCTGCCTTCTGCCACTATAGTTGCCAACCAGAGTGTCCAACAGGAGCCAGATGCTAGTAAACCCTGGGTCAATGGTGATGGGCCACTATTTCATTGAATGGAGGGAGAAGGTCTATCGATCACTATCCCTGCCTCCATAATGGCCCCAAACACTTACCACTTTAAGACCCCGGTCCAGTCAGAGACTTTCCCTTTAAAAATCTCTGACATAGAAACATAGAAACATAGAAAATAGGTGCAGGAGCAGGCCATTCAGCCCTTCTAGTTCATGGCTGAACATGAAACTTCAGTACCCCCTTCCTGCTTTCTCGCCATACCCCTTGATCCCCCGAGTAGTAAGGACTTCATCTAACTCCCTTTTGAATATATTTAGTGCATTGGCCCCAACCACTTTCTGTGGCAGAGAATTCCACAGGTTCACCACTCTCTGGGTGAAGAAGTCTCTCCTCATCTCGGTCCTAAATGGCTTACCCCTTATCCTTAGACTGTGACCCCTGGTTCTGGACTTCCCCAACATTGGGAACATTCTTCCTGCATCTAACCTGTCTAAACCCGTTAGAATTTTAAACGTTTCTATGAGGTCCCCTCTCATTCTTCTGAACTCCAGTAAATACAAGCCCAGTTGATCCAGTCTTTCTTGATAGGTCAGTCCCACCATCCCGGGAATCAGTCTGGTGAATCTTCGCTGCACTCCCTCAATAGCAAGAATGTCCTTCCTCAAGTTAGGAGACCAAAACTGTACACAATACTCCAGGTGTGGCCTCACCAAGGCCCTGTACAACTGTAGCAACACCTCCCTGCCCCTGTACTCAAATCCCCTCGCTATGAAGGCCAACATGCCATTTGCTTTCTTAACCGCCTGCTGTACCTGCATTCCAACATTCAATGACTGATGTACCATGACACCCAGGTCTCGTTGCACCTTCCCTTTTCCTAATCTGTCACCATTCAGATAATAGTCTGTCTCTCTGTTTTTACCACCAAAGTGGATAACCTCACATTTATCCACATTATACTTCATCTGCCATGCATTTGCCCACTCACCTAACCTATCCAAGTCACTCTGCAGCCTCATAGCATTCTCCTCGCAGCTCACACTGCCACCCAACTTAGTGTCATCCGCAAATTTGGAGATACTACATTTAATCCCCTCGTCTAAATCATTAATGTACAATGTAAACAGCTGGGGCCCCAGCACAGAACCTTGCGGTACCCCACTAGTTACTGCCTGCCATTCTGAAAAGTACCCATTTACTCCTACTCTTTGCTTCCTGTCTGACAACCAGTTCTCAATCCACGTCAGCACACTACCCCCAATCCCATGTGCTTTAACTTTGCACATTAATCTCTTGTGTGGGACCTTGTCGAAAGCCTTCTGAAAGTCCAAATATACCACATCAACTGGTTCTCCTTTGTCCACTTTACTGGAAACATCCTCAAAAAATTCCAGAAGATTTGTCAAGCATGATTTCCCTTCACAAATCCATGCTGACTTGGACCTATCATGTCACCATTTTCCAAATGCGCTGCTATGACATCCTTAATAATTGATTCCATCATTTTACCCACTACTGAGGTCAGGCTGACCAGTCTATAATTCCCTGTTTTCTCTCTCCCTCCTTTTTTAAAAAGTGGGGTTACATTGGCTACCCTCCACTCGATAGGAACTGATCCAGAGTCAATGGAATGTTGGAAAATGACTGTCAATGCATCCGCTATTTCCAAGGCCACCTCCTTAAGTACTCTGGGATGCAGTCCATCAGGCCCTGGGGATTTATCGGCCTTCAATCCCATCAATTTCCCCAACACAATTTCCCAACAATAAAGATTTCCCTCAGTTCCTCCTCCCTACTAGACCCTCTGACCCCTTTTATATCTGGAAGGTTGTTTGTGTCCTCCTTAGTGAATACTGAACCAAAGTACTTGTTCAATTGGTCTGCCATTTCTTTGTTCCCCGTTATGACTTCCCCTGATTCTGACTGCAGGGGACCTACGTTTGTCTTTACTAACCTTTTTCTCTTTACATACCGATAGAAACTTTTGCAATCCGCCTTAATGTTCCCTGCAAGCTTCCTCTCGTACTCCATTTTCCCTGCCCTAATCAAACCCTTTGTCCTCCTCTGCTGAGTTCTAAATTTCTCCCAGTCCCCAGGTTCGCTGCTATTTCTGGCCAATTTGTATGCCACTTCCTTGGCTTTAATACTATCCCTGATTTCCCTTGATAGCCACGGTTGAGCCACCTTCCCTTTTTTATTTTTACGCCAGACAGGAATGTACAATTGTTGTAATTCATCCATGCGGTCTCTAAATGTCTGCCATTGCCCATCCACAGTCAACCCCTTAAGTATCATTCGCCAATCTATCCTAGCCAATTCACGCCGCATACCTTCAAAGTTACCCTTCTTTAAGTTCTGGACCATGGTCTCTGAATTAACTGTATCATTCTCCATCCTAATGCAGAATTCCACCATATTATGGTCACTCTTCCCCAAGGGGCCTCGCACAATGAGATTGCTAATTAGTCCTCTCTCATTACACAACACCCAGTCTAAGATGGCCTCCCACCTCGTTGGTTCCTCGACATATTGGTCTAGAAAACCATCCCTTATGCACTCCAGGAAATCCTCCTCCACTGTATTGCTTCCAGTTTGGCTAGCCCAATCTATGTGCATATTAAAGTCACCCATTATAACTGCTGCACCTTTATTGCATGCACCCCTAATTTCCTGTTTGATGCCCTCCCCAACATCACTACTAATGTTTGGAGGTCTGTACACAACTCCCACTAACGTTTTTTGCCCTTTGGTGTTCTGCAGCTCCACCCATATAGATTCTACATCATCCAAGCTAATGTCTTTCCTAACTATTGCATTAATCTCCTCTTTAACCAGCAATGCTACCCCACCTCCTTTTCCTTTTATTCTATCCTTCCTGACATGTTTGAGGTTCTTCTGCCCTCTTTAACTGACCCTTCGCCTCTTCATGGCATTACAATTGCTGCCCCGCTCGTTGTTTGTGCTGGGAACCCAGTCAGAATCTTTCCTGCATGTACTCAGAAAAATAGGTGAGAGTCATGGAGCCGCCAGGGGGAAGTTTCACACACAGTCTCCTCCGCTCGCGAGTGTTCCCTGGAAGAAATTCCAGATTACAACAACAACAACTTGTATTTATATAGTGCTTTTAATGTAGTGAAACGCACCAAGGTCGCAGCAGTATTATGAGACAAAAAATTTGGCAGCGAGCCACTTAAGGAGAAATTAGGGCAGGCGACCAAAAGCTTGGTGATAGTCTTGGATAAAGAGTCAGACTCAATACTGCAAGCTTAAAGTAAGGTGTGACCGTAGTCCTTTATTACAGATCTCAGAGTGCCTCTCCAGCCTGTGAGGCCTCCTTATATACAGGTGCTCCCAAGGGATTGTGGGATCCCTTGGGATGCCAGGGGATAAGCCCTCTGGTGTTAGACATGGTATTTACAGGTTTACATACATAACAACACTACCCCCCCAAAGTCAATAGTGTAACTATTTACAATGTGAGTCGATCTGGGGCCTTCCTTTCCCTGGTTGATCGTCTTGGTGCAAATGCTGGTTTTGGTGAGTCGTTTTTTGGGCCCACGCTGGGCTGCTGCGCAGTTGGCCTTGCTGGGCTGCTGGGGGTGGTGAGTCCTGCTGGGCTGCTGTGGGTGATGGGTTCTACTTCGTGGTTAACCGCTGGGTCGGTTGCCATTTGTGTGTGTGTGTTGGAGGGTCGAAAAAGGTGGAGTCTATTGTGGGTTGTTCTGGATAGTCTGTAAATCTGAGTTTGGTTTGGTCCAAGTGTTTCTTGCAGGTGAGTCCATTTGAGTGTTTGACCACAAACACCCCACTCCCCTCTTTGGCCAAAACAGTGCCAGGAAGCCACTTGGGACCTTGTCCATAGTTCAACACAAATACAGGATCATTTATCTCAATTTCGCATGACACATTTGCGTGATCATGATATGTATTCTGTTGAAGCCGCCTGCTCTCTACCTGTTTGTGTAGATCATGGTGTACTAACGAGAGCCTTGTCTTAAGTGCCCTTTTCATGAGCAGTTCAACGGGAGGGACCCCAGTAAGCGAAAGGGGTCTTGTGCAGTAACTAAGCAGGACACGGGATAAGCGAGTCTGCAGTGAGCCTTCAGTTACCTTTTTCAAGCTCTTGTTTGAACTGCTTGTTCTGCCTGACCGTTGGATGGTGGTTTAAATGGGACAGATGTGACATGTTTGAGCCCATTGTGGGTCATGAACTCCTTGAAATCGGCACTCGTAAAGCACGGCCCATTGTCACTTACAAGGACATCAGGCAAGCTGTGCGTGGCAAACATGGCCCATAGGCTTTCAATGGTGGCAGCGGACGTGCTTACCGACATTATCACGCATTCAATCCATTTGGAGTACGCATCTACAACCACGAAGAACATTTTTCCCAAGAATGGGCCTGCATAGTCGACATGAACCCTAGATCACGGTTTGGAGGGCCAGGACCTTAAACTTAGTGGCACCTCCCTGGGTGCATTGCTTAACTGTGAACATGTAATACATTTCTGCTCGCAGGACTCTAAGTCTGCATCGATACAGGGCCACCACACATGGGATCTGGCTCTCGCTTTCATCATTACAATGCCTGGGTGGGTACTGTGGAGATCACGAATTAAAGTGTCCATGTCCTTTTTTGGCACCACTACCCGATTACCCCATAGGAGGCAGTCTGCCTGTATAGACATTTCATCTTTGTGCCGCTGGTACGGCTTTATTTCTTCCTGCAACTCTCACGGGACACTAGACCAACTGCCGTGGAGCACACAGTTTTTTACTAAGGACAGTAAGTGGTCCTGACTCATCCAGGTTCTAATCTGTCGGGCGATAACAGGTGATTGCTCACTCTCGAATGCTCCATTACCATAACTAAATCTGCAAGTTGTGCCATCTCCACTCCGCTGGTGAGCAATGGTTGCCTACTGAGAGCATCGGCACAGTTTTCTGTGCCTGGCCTGTGGTGGATGGTATAGTTGTATGAGGACAACGTGATCGCCCATCTCTGGTTTCGGGCCGATGCATTCGTATTTATCCCCTTGCTTTCAAAAAAGAGTGATATAAGCGTCTTATGGTCGGTTTCCAATTCAAATTTGAGCCCGACAGATACTGATACATTTTCTTTACCCCGTAAACACACGCTAATGCTTCTTTTTTGATCATACAGTAGGCCCTCTCGGCCTTAGACAGACTTCTGGATGCATAAGCAACTGGTTGTAATTTCCCAAATTCATTAGCTTGTTGCAATACACACCCGACCCCGCACGACGACACATCACATGCTAGTACCAAACGCTTACATGGATCGTACAACACAAGCAATTTGTTTGAACATAACAGCTTCCTAGCTTTCTCAAAGGCATTTTCTTGGCTTTTACCCCATATCCATTCATCTCCTATGTGCAGTAAAAAGTGCAGCGGTTCTAATAATGTGCTAAGACCCAGTAAGAAGTTATCAAAATAGTTCAGGAGTCCTAGAAACGACTGCAGTTCCGTCACGTTCTGTGGTCTCGGTGCATTTTTGATTGCCTCCGTCTTCGAATTGGTGGGCCAAATGCCATCCGCCGCGATTCTTCTCCCCAGGAACTCCACTTCAGGTGCCAGGAAAACACACTTCGAGCGTTTTAGCCTGAGTCCCACATGATTAAGCCGACTAAGAACCTCCTCCAGGTTCTGCAGGAGCCTGCCGGTGTTCCGACCTGTGTCCAAGATGTCGTCCTGGAAGACCATGGTGTGCGGGACCGACTTCAGCAAGCTTTCCATGTTCCTCTGGAGTATCACCGTAGCCAATCAAATCCCAAACGGGCATCTGTTGTAAATGAAGAGAGCTTTGTGCGTGTTGATGCAGGTGAACCTTTCGATGATTCCTCCCACTCCTGCGTCATGTCGGCCGAGGTCAAGTCCAGCTTTGTGAACGTTTTCCCTCCCGTCAGCGTCGCAATAGGTCATCTGCCTTTGGTAGCGGGTATTGATCATGCAGTGAGAAACGATTGATAGTTACTTTGTAATCACCACAGATTCTGACGGTGCCATCTCCCTTGAGGACTGGAACAACTGGACTGGCCCACTCATTGAATTCGATCAGCGAAATGATGCCTTCTCGTTGCAGCCTGTCCAGTTTGATCTCCACCCTCTCTCACATCATGTAAGGTACCGCTCTCGCCTTGTGATGGATGGGTCGCACCCCATAATTAAGTGGATCTGCACTTTTGCTCCTTGGAACTTCCCGATGCCTGGTTCGAACAGCGAGGGGAACTTGTTTTAGGACCTGGGCACATGAGGTGTTGTCGAAGGACGAAAGCGCTCGGACGTCGTCCCAGTTCCAGCGTATCTTTCCCAGCCAGCTCCTGCCGAACAGCATGGGGCCATCGCCCGGTACCACCCAGAATGGTAACTCGTGCACCGCTCCATCATAGGAGACCTTTACGGTAGCACTGCCAATTACGAGAATCAGTTCCTTTGTGTACGTACTCAGTTTAGTACGAATGGGAGTCAGGACTGGCCTTGAGGCCTTGCTGCACCACAATTTATCAAAAGTCTTTTTGCTCATTATGGACTGGCTTGCGCCCGTGTCCAACTCCATGTACATCAGGAGTCCATTTAATTCAACCTTCAGCATTATCGGGGTAGAAACATAGAAACATAGATAATAGGTGCAGGAGTAGGCCATTCGGCCCTTCGAGCCTGCACCGCCATTCAATAAGATCGTGGCTGATCATTCCCTCATTACTCCTTTCCTGCTTTCTCTCCATACCCCTTGATCCCTTTAGCCATAAGGGCCATATATAACTCCCTCTTGAATATATCCAATGAATTGGCATCAACAACTCTCTGCGGCAGGGAATTCCACAGGTTAACAACTCTCTGAGAGACGAAGTTTTTCCTCATCTCAGGATAAGGGGTAGGCCATTTAGGACTAAGACTATGTCCCCTGGTTCTGGACTTCCCCAACATCGGGAAAATTCTTCCCGCATTTAACCTGTCCAGTCCCGTCAGAATCTTATATGTTTCTATGAAATCCCCTCTGACAGTCCAGCCATCCCTGGAATCAGTCTGGTGAACCTTCACTGCACTCCCTCAATAGCAAGAACGTCCTTCCTCAGATTAGGAGACCAAAACTGAACACAATATTCCAGGTGAGGCCTCACCAAGGCCCTGTACAACTGCAGCAAGACCTCCCTGCTCCTATATTCAAATCCCCTAGCTATGAAGGCCAACATACCATTTGCCTTCTTCACCGCCTGCTGTACCTGCATGCCAACTTTCAATGACTGATGAACCATGACACCCAGGTCTCGTTGCACCTCCCCTTTTCCTAATCTGCCGCCATTCAGATAATATTCTGCCTTCGAGTTTTTGCCCCCAAAATGGATAACCTCACATTTATCCACATTATACTGCATCTGCCAATCATTTGCCCACTCACCTACCTGTCCAAGTCACCCAGCGTCCTCCTCACACCGCCACCCAGTTTAGTGTCATCTGCAAACTTGGAGACACTACACTCAATTCCTTCATCTAAATCGTTAATGTGTATTGTAAAGAGCTGGGGTCCCAGCACTGAGCCCTGCGGCACTCCACTAGTCACTGCCTGCCATTCTGAAAAGGACTCGTTTATCCCAACTCTCTGCTTCCTGTCTGCCAACCAGTTCTCTATCCACGTCAGTACATTACCCCCAATACCATGCGCTTTGATTTTGCACACTAATTTCTTGTGCGGGATCTTGTCAAAAGCTACTGGTTCTCCCTTGTCCACTCTACTGGTTACATCCTCAAAAAATTCCAGAAGATTCGTCAAGCATGATTTCCCTTTCATAAATCCATGCTGACTTGGACCGATCCTGTCACTACTTTCCAAATGCGCTGCTGTTTCATCCTTAATAATTGATTTCAACATTTTCCCCACTACTGATGTCAGGCTAACCAGTCTATAATTACCCGTTTTCTCTCTCCCTCCTTTTTTAAAAAGTGATGTTACATTAGCTACCCTCCAGTCCATAGGAACTTCTCCAGAGTCAATAGACTGTTGGAAAATGATCACCAATGCATCCACTATTTCTAGGGCCACTTTTTTGAGCCTTCTGGAATGCAGACTCTCAGGCCGCGGGGATTTATCGGCCTTCAATCCCATCAATTTTCCTAACACAATTTCCCGCCTAATAAGGATATCCTTCAGTTCCTCCTTGTCACTAGACCCACTGCCCCCTAGTACGTTCGGAAGGTTATTTGTGTCTTCCCTCGTGAAGAGAGAACCGAAGTATTTCTTCAATTGGTCTGCCATTTCTTTGTTCCCCATTATAAATTCACCTGAATCCGACTGCAAGGGTCCTATGTTGGTCTTCACTAATATTTTTCTCTTCACATATTTATAGAAGCTTTTGCAGTCAGTTTTTATGTTTTCTGCAAGCTTCCTCTCATATTCTATTTTCCCCCTCTTAATAAATCCCTTATTCCTCCTCTGTTGAATTCTAAATTTCTCCCAGTCCTCAGGTTTGTTGCTTTTTCTAACCAATTTATATGCCTCTTCCTTGGTTTTAACACTATCCTTAATTTCCCTTGTTAGCCACGGTTGAGCCACCTTCCCCATTTTATTTTTACTCCAGACAGGGATGTACAATTACTGAAGTTCATCCACGTGATCTTTAAATGTTTGCCATTGTTTATCCACCGTCAACCCTTTTAAGTATCCTTTGCCCGTCTATTCTAGCCAATTCACGCCTCATACCATCGAAGTTATCTTTCCTTAAGTTCAGGACCCTAGTTTCCGAATTAACTGTGTCACTCTCTATTTTAATAAAGAATTTTACCTAATTATGGTCACTCTTCCCCAAGGGGCCTCGCACAACAAGATTGCTAATTAGTTCCTTCTCATTACACATAACCCAGTCTCGGATGGCCAGCTCTCTAGTTGGTTCCTCAACATATTGGTCGAGAAAACCATCCCTAATACACTCCAGGAAATCCTCCTCCACTGCATTGCTACCAGTTTGGTTAGCCCAATCAATATGCAGATTAAAGTTGCCCATGATAACTGATGTAGCTTTATTGCACACATCCCTTATTTCTTGTTTGATGATGTCCCCAACCTCACTACTACTGTTTGGTGGTCTATACACAAATCCCACTAGCGTTTTCTGCCCTTTGGTATTCCGCAGATCCACCCATACCGATTCCACATCATCCAGGCTAATGTCCCTCCTTAATATTGCATTAATTGCCTCTTTAACCAGGAACGCCACCCCGCCTCCTTTTCCTCTCTGCCATCCTTCCTAAATGTTGAATACTCCTGGATGTTGAGTTTGCAGCCTTGGTCACCCTGGAGCCATGTCTCCGTGATGCCAATTACATCATACCCGTTAACTGCTGTCTGCGCAGTTAATTCGTCCACCTTGTTCCGAATACTCCTCGCATTGAGGCACAGAGCCTACAGGCTTGTCTTTTTAACACACTTTGCCCCTTTACAATTTTGCTGTAATGTGGCCCTTTTTGTTTTTGCTTTGGGTTTCTCTGCCCTCCACTTTTACTATTCTCCTTTCTATCTTTTGCTTCTGCCTCCATTTTATTTCCCTCTGACTCCCAGCATAGGTTCCCATCCCCCTGCCATGTTAGTTTAACTCCTCCCCAACAGCACAAGCAAACACTCCCCTCGGACATTGGTTCCGGTCCTGCCCAGGTGCCGACCATCCGGTTTGTACTGGTCCCACCTCCCCCAGAACCAGTTCCAATGTCCCAGGAATTTGAATCCCTCCCTTTTGCACCACTCCTCAAGTCACGTATTCATCTGAGCTATCCTGCGATTCCTACTCTGACTAGCACGTGGCACTGGTAGCAATCCTGGGATTACTACTTTTGAGGTCCTACTTTTTATGTGTGCACCCCATATACCTCTGCCTCCTTGGTCTGAGGCTCTGGTTCGTCGTGATCCCACATGGATCTGTCCTCCTCTGCAACATGGTGGTTTGCAGGATTAGCAAGGTTTGCAGGTCGCCTGCACATACGTTGGAGCTGTCCCATTGTTCCACAGCCCTTGAAAACGTATTCTTTGAATCTGCATGAATTGAAACGATGATCACCCCGGCAGTGCCATCAAGGTGTTAATAGCCTTGTATTCACCACCCTTGATGGTAGACTCTGAGTCATCTGTGGACGTGCAGCTGCAGGCGTGTAAGTCTGCCCTGTACATTTCGATTCGAAAACAACGTTACTTTGTTCGCAGTATTTGCAACAGTACTCATGTGCTGGGAAATTTGTTTGGTATTGTCACTGGTGGCGATAAACGCCTGGGCTATCGCTATGGCATTACTCACGGTTGGTGTCTCTACAGTCAATAGTTTGCGAAGTATTGCTTCATGGCCAATGCCAAGTACAAAGAAGTCCCTGAGCATGTGCTCCAAGTGTCCTTCAAATTCGCAATGTCCTGCAAGTCGCCTTAGCTCGGCGACGTAGCTCACCACTTCCTGGCCTTCAGACCACTTGTATGTGCAGAACCGATACCTCGCCATCAGAACGCTGTCCTTCGGGTTTAGATGCTCCCAGACCAGTGTGCACAACTCATCATATGACTTGTCTGTGGGTTTCGCTGGAGCGAGCAGATTTTTCATGAGGCCATACGTTGGTGCCCCGCCAACGGTGAGGAGGATCGCCCTTCGTTTGGCAGCATTCGCTTCTCCTTCCAGCTCGTTGGCCACAAAGTATTGGGCGAGTCGCTCCACGAAGATTTCCCAATCATTTCCCTCCGACAATTTCTCCAGGATTCCCGCAGTTCTCTGCATTGTTGCAGTGGGGTTCGTCATTTGTATCTCGTTGCCAGTTGTTATGTCTTAGATAAAGAGTCAGACTAGATACTGCAAGCTTAAAGTAGGTGTGCCCATAGTCCTTCATTACAGATCTCAGAGTGCCTCTACAGCCTGTGAGGCCTCCTTATATACAGGTGCTCCCAAGGGATTGTGGGATCACTTGGGACTCCAGGGGATAAGCCCTCTGGTGGTTAGACATGGTATTTACAAGTTTACATACATAACAGGTTTTATGGAGCATCTTAAAGGAGAAAAGAGAGGTAGAGAGGCAGAGATGGTTAGGCAGGGAATTCCAGAGCATAGGGCCGTGGCAACAGAAGGCACGGCCACCAATGGTTGAGCAATATTAATCAGGGATGGTTGAGCGATTATAATCAGGACTGCTCAAGAGGGCAGAAATGGAGGAGCGCCGATATCTCGGGGGTTGTGGGGCTGGGGAAGATTACAGAGTAAAGGAGGGGCAAGGCCTTGGAGGGTTTTGAAAACAAGGATGAGAGTTTTGAAATCGAGGCATTGCTTAACTGGGAGCCAATGTAGGTCAGCGAGCACAGGGGTGATGGGTGAGCGGGAGTTAGGACACGGGCAGCTGAGTTTTGGATCACCTATAGTTTATGTAGGATAGAATGTGGGAGGCCAATCAGGAGTGCGTTAGAATAGTCAAGTCTAGAGATCACAAAGGCATGGATGAGGGCTTCAGCAGCGGATGAGCTGAGGCAAGGGCAGATACAGGTGATGTTATGAGATGGAAATCGGCAGTCTTAGTTATCCTCCTGATATGTGGTCAAAAGCTCATTTCAGTGACAAATATGACACCAAGGCTGCGAACAGTCTGGTTTAGCCTCAGACAGAAGTTGGGGAGAGGACTGGAGTCAATCGCTAGGGAACTGAATTTGTGGTGGGGACCGAAAACAATGGCTTTGGTCTTCCCAATATTCAATTGGAGAAAATTTCTGCTCATCCAGATTTGGATGTCGGACAAGCAGTCTGACAATTTAGAGACCGAGGAGGGGCCGAGCGAAGTGTCAATGAGGCAGAGCTGGGTGTCATCAGCGTACATGTGGAAACTGATGCTGTGTTTTCGGATGATGTCGCCAAGAGGCAGTATGTAGATGAGAAATAGGAGGGGGCCAAGGATAGATCCTTAGGGAAACCAGAGGTCACGATGTGGGGGTGGAAAGAGAAGTCGTTGCAACAGATTCTTTTGCCACGATTAGATAGATAAGAATGTAACTAGGCGAGTACAGTCCCACCCAGATGGACGACCGGGGAGGGGCGTTGGAGAGGATAGAGTGGTCAGTCGTGTCAAATGCTGCAGACAAGTCAAGAAGGATGAGGAGGGATAGTTTGTCTTTGTCACAGTCACAAATGATGTCATTTGTGACTTTGATGAGTGCCGTTTTGGTACTGTGACAGGCGTGGAAACCGGATTGGGGAGATTCAAACGTGGAATTGTGGGAGGCGACAACATGTTCAAGGATTATGGTTCATAAAGTATTACGTTCTAACCTATGTTTGAAGCCATCATCTTAGGGATGCATCAATGAATACCACAAAACAATGTTAATTTCCTTATCATGTTGCACATATTCTTATTTATACTAATGTCTACAGATATTGAAAAACCACAAAGAAAACTCATTATTTCAATGTAAAATTTTACAGTAGACTTTCCTAAAATAAGGCTTTGCAAACAGACATTCATATTAATGCAAACAGAAAAGGAACAGGAATTTTATTTTTACAGCCTAAACACATTAAACTGTGATTTCTAACCAAATTTGAATGCATTCAGTTGAGGTTTACAAGACAGTAATAGCTTTAATATCCACATTGTGAACATTTTATACAGTAAGTCCTGGATTTTCCTTTGCTATCCCATCTAAATTGGGTGGGATCACAGTAGAAATGGCAGGAAAATCTGGGGGCGAGGTACTGCATTCTCTCACTGCCATCTATTTTCCTCACTCCTTCCCAAGCAGGATGATTGGCAGCTGCCCCGCCCCTTCCTGCCACATGTAAATTATCGTGCGGCCAGGCAAAACATTTGATTTTTCTTCTTGCGGCCACTGAAGCCACCAACCTCAGGGAGCATCAAGAGAGGGATGATAGTAGTCCCTGGAGTAGCAGTGACAAGCTCCTTACCACATTGGTTCGAGGGACAGGGTCTGGTAGTGGTTTCCTCTCCCTCCATAATGGCCACAATCACTCATCTGTTAAAGTCCTTGACTGTACAAGTTTCACCATCTTTTGGGGTCTTCTTCCTTTTTAATTTTGATTCCCAATCTCTCTGGTGCGGCAGTGGGGGGTTCCACGACAGCACCGCCTCCGAGCAGTGGGTTCCTCTTAGTGGTGGAGATTTAAAAGTCTATCGTGCATAAATAATCAGCCCTGTTCCAGGAAATGGGGTTGGGAGGGTAGGGAGGAGTCCTGCTCAGACCCTTCTCCAGTGCAGAGAGGAAATTCCAGGCCTAAAAATCAGCTCATTAGTGAGAAAGAAATAAAAAGAAAGAAGTACTTTCATTTATATAGCGCCTTTCACAAACTCAGGACATCCCAAAGTGCTTCACAGTTGATGAATTACTTTTTGAAGTGTAGTCACTTTTGCAAGGTAGGAATCACGGCAGCTAATTCGTGCACAGCGATAAGGTAATGATCAAATAATCTGTTTTTAGGTGTTGGTTGAGGGATAACCAATGGCCAGGACACCAGGGATAACTCCCCTGCTCTTCTTCGAAATAGTGCCCTGGGATCGTTTATGTTCACCTTAGAGGGCTGAAGGGGCCTTGATTTAATGTTGTATCCAAAAGATGGTACCTCCAACAGTGTAGCACTCCTTTAGTACTGCATTGGAGTGTCATCTTAGAATTTGTACTCAAGTCTCCAGAGTGTGACTTGAACCCATAACTCAAAGGCGAGGAGTGTTACCTATTGAGCCACAACTGACTAATTGTAGGATGTTTCAACTAATTTCAAAGTGGGGTCATCATATGTTCTTAGTTGTTATCTTCTTTTCAGTAAACACAATGGCCTAGAAATTCAGTAGACCCCCACCCAAAAAAAAGTGCAATAGCACTCCATGCCTGCTCAGGGGACTGCAAGCAGAATGTAACATTTGTGCTGCCTGTTACTTTGCGTGATTGTAGTGTTCAGCCAAGTACTGAGTGCGCTGCTGAGTGGCTGAATGCTCAGCAGGGGTCCACGTTTGTGCAAGGCTAACTGCAATTAAAGCTAGCCTGCACTACTGAAAGACAGTCTGCACCTTTCAAAGGGGAGGTGCGTTCTTCCACAACAGGTGGTGGAAGTGCTTGTGGAGGCTACTATAAGAAAAAGATGGAGCAATGGCTCAACAGGCCTGAAAGAATGCTCCAAGTTTCTCTGATTCAGCACTGGAGGCCTTGGTCCAGGAGGTCATCTCTAGGAGAGATCTCTTCTTCCCACAGGGGGCTAGGAGGCTCTCCTGGCAACAGACCAGAGTGCAGTGGGGGCTGATAGTCAATGTGGTCAATGCGAGCAGTATAGCCACGAGGACCTGGACCTGGACCTGCAGGAAGAAGTGTAATTAACTCACACACGTGGTCAAGATCAGTGAATTCATCTTTAAATGCCATATCCCACCATCTACACCACTAGTCTCACACACTGATCAGTGCACCACAACCCCATCACTCACTTATCAGCAACCTCTACCAAACATATCTCATACCTCACATTCATAGTTTCACCTCACCCACACACACTTACCACTGTTACAAGCCTCAATCCACATCTCACAGCTTGAACACACTGTCAGCTATTCAAACATGACCGGCACATCACCCAAACAAATTACACCACACTCACTGACACACTTCTCTTTCTCTTGCAGGAAATGGTAGCTCACAACAGTCCTTAACTGACAGGGGACAGGCTCATCTGCATTACCTCACCCTGTTGTAGGAGATGGTGTTTGTCATTCTTGGCAGGGGCATGACTGAGCCCATGGCCAATGGCGGGGCTGAAAGACTACAAATGCTGGTATCCCCATACGTTATCCTCCTCGCACATCTCACTTCCCCCTCATCCCACAATCTCTTCTGATTTACAATCTGCACATGTTGTAAGCATGCACCTCTTGCTTTTCCCCCTCCCCTCACCACAACCCTACCATTCTCATTTTAGACACCCAAGAAATCCAGCTTGCCCAGCCAATGGTCACACACCAAGAGGGAGAAGAGAGTCAAGAAGAAAAAAAAGAAACACCATCACATGATTTCACACTTCCAGCCATCAGCTCAAATACTGACATACCACGTACTTAGATAGGTTAAATGCGGGATCTGCACGTTGTGAGACACTGGGCACGAGAAAGAAAGAAAGACTTGCATTTGTATAGTGCCTTTCATGACCACTGGATGTCTCAAAGCGCTTTACAGCCAATGAAGTAATTTTGGAGTGTAGTCACTGTTGTAATGTGGGAAACGCGGCACGCAACTTGTGCACAGCAAACTCCTATAAATAGAGATGTGATAATGACCAGATAATCTTTTTTTGTTATAAGAACATAAGAACATAAGAATTAGGAACAGGAGTAGGCCATCTAGCCCCTCGAGCCTGCTCTGCCATTCAATAAGATCATGGCTGATCTGGTCGTGGACTCAGCTCCACTTACCCTCCCTCTCCCCGGAACCCTTAATTCCCTTATTGCTTAAAAATCCATCTATCTTTGACTTGAAAACATTCAATGAGCTAGCCTCAACTGCTTCCTTGGGCAGAGAATTCCACAGATTCACAACCCTCTGGGAGAAGAAATTCCTTCTCAACTCGGTTTTAAATTGGCTACTCCGTATTTTGAGGCTGTGCCCCCTAGTTCTAGTCTCCCCGACCAATGGAAACAACCTCTCTGCCTCTATCTTGTCTATCCCTTTCATGATTTTAAACGTTTCTATAAGATCACCCCTCATCCTTCTGAACTCCAACGAGTAAAGACCCAGTCTACTTAATCTATCATCATAAGGTAAGCCCCTCATCTCCGGAATCAGCCTAGTGAATCGTCTCTGTACCCCTTCCAAAGCTAGTATATCCTTCCTTAAGTAAGGTGACCAAAACTGCACGCAGTACTCCAGGTGCGGCCTCACCAATACCCTATACAGTTGCAGCAGGACCTCCCTGCTTTTGTACTCCATCCCTCTCGCAATGAAGGCCAACATTCCATTCGCCTTCCTGATTACCTGCTGCACCTGGGCCAATTGTGGAGCAGTGGAGGCGTGGCCTAAACAGTTGGAGCTGTGAGCAGTGAGAGAAGGAGCTGCTGCTTTTGCTCCTGGCTGGGCCTGTGAATCAGCCCAGGAAGAGAAGGAAGGAAGGAAGGGGCTTCACCACCAACTTTCACCCAGAGGGAGAGGAGGAAAAAGCAGAAAACTTGAACAACTTCACCATTTCTACAAAGAGTTGGAGAGAGGGGGAAAGACCAACAACAACATCCAGTGTGGAAGGAGGGAGACTCTACCATTCTACAGGTGGGTGTATTGGTGCAGTCCCTAAAAGACTTTGCTGTATCGGTGGGGGGAGGAAAGAAGACCAGTCGGGGGCCGGAACATCGCGGGGGGTGTGTGTGTGTGGAAGTGTGTGTGGGGGCCCTGCTTACAACTAGGCCCCACACACCTTTGAAGCACCCCTCCCCCATTGCCTAGCCTGGGATAGCTGGAGCTACCAGGCTGAAGAAACAATTAATCCACCCTAATTAACATTGTTGGGAGTGTATGCCTGTGTGGCTCCAGCTGCACCAGGTGAAGACATCTTCTCCCCTCACCCGAAGACCACCCCAAAGACTATTTTTGTTTGCCATCTGGGGATTGCACCCACCCACAGCTGCGAGGGGAGACCTGCCCTCGCAGTTTCCCCCCTTCCCACCCCCTCTCTCTTTCTCTGTTACTCTCTGTCTCTTCCCTCTCTCTCTGAGAGCCCTTTTCCTCCCAAATTGATTGGAAAAATATAAAACAATTAAGACAACTGAGCAGAGGGAGCAAGACCCCTCCCCAATTGTCAACTAGGGGAGAGGTGTGCCTCGTTAAGAGCTCCTCTGCTCAGTCTATTAAACGAGGCCATTTAAAGACCATTAAGGCCTGTGACTTTGGGGTGGGTGTAGCCCTTAAAGGGACCCCGTGATGGCGACCCCATCTACGCCGGTGGCAGGGCCAGCTAGGACTTATGAGCAGGCGGCATCCACATCCACGGCGCCTCCTGCGCCACCTGCTGCCCTGCCACCATTCAGACTTATAACTACGAAACACAGGGTCAAGAGCTACACTCACCCCACAATGAGCATTGAGGAGTGCGTGCGGGCGATGGCTGGGGTAGTCGGCCCCTCGGCCATTGTCGCAGCCTCCAAGATGTCTGGGAAGGCCGTGTTCTTCCTGGGGTCGGAGCGGGCGGTGTCCCTGGCCCTTGAAAAGGGGCTCACGGTGGGCGGGACGTTCCTGCCGGTCGACCCTCTCGAGGCCACCGCGCAGAGGGTCATTCTATCAAACGTCCCGCCCTTTGTTCCCGCTGAGCTCCTCCTCCCTCACCTACATCAACTGGGGGAGGTAAGGTCGGGGATCAACCCCATACCGCTCGGCCTCAGGGAGAGCAGCCTGCGCCACGTGTTCTCCTTCCGCCGCCAGCTCTTTGTCCGGCTGGCGCGGGAGGAGACGACGGAGGGAAATTTTAATGTGGTGCACGAGGGGACTGCCTACCGCGTCTTTTGGACATCGGACGGCGTGCGGTGCCATGCCTGCAGGGAGGTGGGGCATGTTCGTAAGAACTCCCCCGCCTCCAAAGCCGCCAAACCACCGAGGGCGGCCAAGGCTGGCGCCGCCGCCACCCCTCCCCCTAGTAGCGTCCGCGTGCCGGGAGCTGTGGGTGCGCGGGCATCGTCGGGGGCCTTTGTTTTCACGGCCTCCGGCGGGGGGGAGGGAGAGCGTCCGGCCGGAAAGAAGGCGCGGAAGAAGGCAAGCTGTTCACCGCGCTCGGCCCAACCCTGTCACCGGCGAGCGCGGGGTGCCCTGAGCCCGTGCCCGAGCCCTTGACTAATACCGCAGAGGGGTTCGGGCGCGGGCAAAATAAGAAAAAGGGGGGAGTGGAGCGGGAGGCCTCGGCAGACACGGGTGTCTCCCTGTCTCCGTGCCCCCCCCAGGAAAAAAAGGAGGCGCCGCTCCAATGAGGCGGGGGGGGAACAACATCCCTCCGCGGAGGAGTCGGTGCCCGCCGCGTCCCCCGCGTCCCCCACCGGCGCCCCCAAACTGCGCCGTAGGCACGAGGAATCTGTCCCCGGGGAGGGTGAGGCAGTCGAGGCTGCCCAGCCGCTGCCTCCCGGGGATGGCGTGAAAGATCTGCCTGTCGTGGGGGGCGTGGGGCCAGCGGAAGAATGCGTAGCCTCGGGTCGAGCGTCCCGGGGACTGAGGCGGGCGGGGCCGAAAAGGCTGAACCTGAGCCCGCCCAGCCAATACCCAACTTCCCCCGGGATTTGCTCGACTCGGCAGAAATACAAAGTATTAACACTTTTAATGAATCTGTACACGCTGGGCCGGGGGGTGGCGGCGGGGAGGGGGAGGAACACCCACCCTCGCCCCCTACTTTGGAGCTGGAGCACTTGGAGAGCCTGGGGATTTTCTATGGCCGGGTCTCTCCTTTTTCCCCGGTTCCTGGGGCGGAGGAGGAACCCCTTCCGCTGTCGCTTCCCGACCCAGCACCAATTCTAAAAGAGCCCAGTGGGGACTCCTCTGCCGACGATCCTGGGGGTGGGATCGGGGCAGAGCCAGGGCCAGATGGAGCGGCCGGGCCGTTTGCCGTACCTCGTGCGGTCGACGGGCCGGCTGCTAGCGGTGACCTCCCGGAGGGGGACGGGGACTCGGTCGAGGACGCGGGTGAAGATCTCGAGTCCATCGCCAGTGAGGCGGTGGATCTCCTCGTGCCCGCCGCTGAGTCCCCCCTCATTCCCGTAGAGGATCTCCGGGACTTTTTGGTCGAGAGCCAGGGTCGCCGCAACCGAGCCCATCTGGCCCGGGAAAGATGGTCCGAGCCGGGGCTGCTCATCGCTTCAGTCCGTGTCGCCGCTAAAACCATGGCCGCGGGCGGGCCCTTATCAAAGGCGCAAGGCCTTGAGCTGCGCCGGCTCAAAAAGTTCCTCGCTGGGCTGCTGAAGGAGTGGAGGCCAACAAAAGACTCCGCTCCCTCCCCCACAATAGGTTAAGGTAGAGGTTGCACTATGCTTTTGCCATGAAGATAACCATAGCCAGCCTCAACATCAACGGCGGCAGAGGGGCACGCCGTAGATTTGACAATTTTTCGCTCCTGCGGGAGGGGAAATATGCGGCGTGCTTCCTGCAAGATACCCACACCATTCCGGGAGACGAAGCCACGTGGCTCCTGGAATGGCAAGGAGAGGTCCGCATGAGCCACCTCACCGCCACTTCTAGTGGGGTGGCCATCTTGCTGGGCCCGCATTTTCAGCCGGAGATCTTGGGGGTCGAGGAGCCCGTGCCAGGCCGCTTGCTGCACGTAACGGTTCGCCTGGGGGACGTGCCGCTCCATCTCGTGAACGTGTACGCCCCTCAGCCCGGCCCGCAGCAAACGCGCTTCTTCGAAGAGGTGTCCGCTCTTCTTGGCTCCGTCGACGTCGGCGACTGCATTGTCCTCGGGGGGGGATTTTAACTGCACCCTCGAGGCGAGGGACCGCTCCGGTGCCCCGCAGAGCATGACGGCAATGGAGAAGTTGAGGGACCTGGTCGGGTCCTTCGACTTGGTGGACGTCTGGCGAAATCTCCACCCCGACTCCAGCGCCTTTACTTGGGTGAGGCCTGGAGTAGGATGGTCCAGAGTCGACCGCCTTTACGTGTCTCGGGCGTATGTTTCCTGCGTCCCGGCGGCCTCCATGCGGCCGGTGCCGTATTCGGACCACCACCTGGTGTGGGCGGAGCTCGCTTCGTTCTGCGCGAGGATGGGGTCCGGGTACTGGCACTTTAACAACCGGCTGCTGGAGGACGTGCGGTTCCAGGACTCGTTCCGTCGATTCTGGTCCGACTGGAGAAGGAAGCAGGGGGGCTTCCCCTCCTTGAGGCTATGGTGGGACGTGGGCAAGGCTCACGTCCGCGTCTTCTGTCAAGAGTATGCGAGAGGGTCGACCAAGAGGCGGGCGGCCGGAGTCGGGCGCCTAGAAAATGAGGTGCTCGACCTGGAATCCCGTCTCGGTCAAGTCGTCGAGGACCCGGCCCTGCGGACGGTGTACGAAGCGAAGAAGGCCGCGCTGAAGGACCTGCAGCTCGTCGGGTCCCGAGGCGTGTTCGTGAGATCGCGGATCCGGTTCCTGCGGGATCTGGACCGCGGCTCCCCCTTCTTCTACTCGCTGGAAAAAAGGCAGAGTGTCCGTAAGCAGCTCTTGACGCTGCTGGCCGACGACGGCTCTCTCGTCTCGGATCTGGAGGGCGTCAACAACAGGGCCCGTGAATATTACGGGGCTCTGTTCTATCCGGATCCGTCCAGCGAGGAAGCGCGTAGAGTTTTGTGGGAGGACCTGCCGAAAGTCAGCCCAGAGGGCGGTGAAAATTTGGAAGCTCCGCTAAGCCTGGCTCTCGAGGGGAAAATCCCCGGGGCTGGACGGGCTGACCGTGGAGTTCCACAGGGCGTTCTGGGACGTCCTGGGGAGCGACTACGCGCGGGTCCTGGGGGAAAGTCTGGCAATCGGGGAGATGCCCCTCTCTTGGCGCAGGGCAGTCATCGTCCTGCTGCCTAAGAAGGGCGATCTCCGTCTCCTTAAGAACTGGCGCCCGGTCTCCCTCCTCAGCACGGACTACAAAATCTTCGCCAGGGCGATGTCTGCTTGCCTTGGCACCGTGCTGGACCACATGATCCACCCCGACCAGTCCTACACGGTCCCGGGCTGGACAATCCACGATAACATCCATCTGGTCCGGGACCTCATCCATCATTCCCAGGAGGCTGGTCTGTCGGTCGCCTTCCTATCTCTCGACCAAGAGAAGGTGTTCGACAAGGTGGATCACGACTATCTGTTCAGGACTCTGCGCGCTTTCGGGTTCGGGACGCATTTCGTCGCCCGGATCTGACTTTTGTACGCCGCCGCGGAGTGTCTGATTAAGGTTAATTGGTCCTTGACGGCGCCCCTTCGCTTTAGGAGAGGGGTGCGCCAGGGATGCCCCATGTCCGGCCAGTTATATGCCATCTGCGTGGAGCCTTTCCTGCGCCTCCTGCGGACGAGGTTGACGGGACTGGCTCTGCAAGGGCCGGGCGTGGAGGTCGTCCTCTTGGCTTACGCCGATGACGTGCTCCTCGCGATAGAGGATCCCGCTGACCTGCGGAGGATGCGTGAGTGCCAGGAGATTTACTTGGCCGCATCCTCCGCCAGAATCAACTGGGAAAAATGTTCCGGACTCCTGGTGGGTCAGTGGCGGGTGGACTCCCTGCCGGAGGAGCTCAGGCCTTTTTCCTGGAGCACGACCCATCTCCTCTATCTGGGAGTCTACCTTAGCCCCGACGAGGAAGCCTGGCCGGCGAACTGGCAGGAGCTGGAGGCCAAGGTCGCCGCTCGCCTAGGGCGCTGGACAGGACTGCTCCGAGTGCTGTCCTACAGGGGTCGAGCGCTAGTCATAAACCAGCTGGTGGCCGCAATATTGTGGTACCGGCTGGTCACTTTGACCCCTCCCCCTGCGTTTGTCGCCAAGATACAGAAGAAGCTGGTGGACTTCTTCTGGAACAACAGGAAGCACTGGGTCTCTGCCGCGGTCTTGAGTCTCCCGCTTGAGGAAGGCAGTCAGTCGTTGGTGTGCGTCAGCGCCCAGCTCGCGACTTTCCGTCTTCAGACCCTGCAGAGATACCTTTACGTCGAGCCCCCTCCTAGGTGGTGTGCTCTGGCGACGTATTTCTTCCGCCAGCAGCGCGACCTCAATTACGACACGCAGCTCCTGTTTGTGAACTTGGGGGGTGTCAGGACCGCCCTCCAGGAGCTGCCTGTCTTTTACAAGGAACTCATCAGGGTCTGGAACAAAGTCTCCACCAAGCGCAGTTCTCCGCCGGCTGGAGTGGCGGCTGTCCTGCAGGAGCCGCTGCTCGGGAATCCGTACCTCCACGACCGAGGTTTTATGTGGCGGTCGGAACAGAGGGCTGTGGCTGGTGAGGTGACCAGGGTGAGGTGAGGTGAGGTGCTCGATGGCGGAGGAGCGGGCTGGATGGCACCAGGCACGCTGGCGCGGCGCCTAAATTCAGCCAACGTCTGCCGCGCGGCCGAAGCCATCGAGTCGCTAAAAACAGCTTTGGGCCCTGACTCTGTTAGGTGCATCGAGGAGGCTCAAGCACGTGGGGAGATCCCGTCCGAACTGACCCCCGTCCGGACGGAATTCCTCATCGGCGCCAAACCCCGGAACCTCCCTCGGGAGCCGGTGCCTCACAACTTGAGCCGCCTCGAGGAAATCCCCTCCGTGCCTTTCAGTTCCGCGCGGAGGGGTTTCCTGTACGGGCTGCTCCTGCACACTCTCAACTTTGCCATCCTCGCCGGCCGTCCGGACACGCCATGGCGTACCATCTTGCCGTCCGGAGGAGGCGGGGGTCCCCGATGGAGGGCACTCTATGCGGGAGTCCTCCCACTATTCATCGGGGACTTGGCCTGGAGGGTGGTGCACGGAGCAGTGCCGTGCAACAAATTTTTAAGCCGGTTCACGGACTCCCAGGCCGCCTGCAATTTCTGCGGTCTGGAGGAGTCCGTGTTCCATGTTTTTATGGAATGCACGACGTTGCAGCCCCTGTTTTATTATTTAAAGGGGCTGCTCCTGAAATTCTGGCTGCACTTCAGTCCCACTCTCCTGATCTTTGGGCACCCTGTGCGGAGGGGAGCGGGTAGGTCCGAGGGCCTCCTCGTAGGACTGCTCCTGGGCACGGCCAAGGGTGCCATCAGCCGGTCCAGGCAGCGGGCGGTTGAGGGGGTCGTTCAACCTGACTGCCTGCCTCTCTTCCGCTCTTACATCCGGTCCAGGGTGTCCTTGGAGATGGAGCACGCGGTGTCCACCGGTACGCTCGCGGCCTTCCGCGAGAGGTGGGCACCGGAGGGACTGGAGTGCATCGTCACGCCCGGCAACCAAATTTTAATTTGATTTTATGTTTTAAAGTTTAATTTGTTTTAATTGCCGGTGCTTTTAGGGGGCACAGGAGGAAAAAATTTGATTTTAGTGCCCCAAAAAAAAAAAAAGAAAAACACAAACAAAAAACACAAAAAAGAAAAAAAGGGCCTTGTAATTGTCTGGTGTGTCATCCAGGGCGGGTGGCATGGTTTAATGTTTATGTTTTTTCAGGTAAACTCCAAAAGAGTTTCATGCACAAGGACCCCCAGGTCCCTCTGCACCACAGCATGTTGTAATTTCTCCCCATTCAAATAATAATCCCTTTTACTGTTTTTTTTCCCCAAGGTGGATGACCTCACACTTTCCGACATTGTATTCTATCTGCCAAACCTTAGCCCATTCGCTTAACCTATCCAAATCTCCTTGTAGCCTCTCTGAGTCCTCTACACAACCCGCTTTCCCACTAATCTTTGTGTCATCTGCAAATTTTGTTACACTACACTCTGTCCCCTCCTCTAGGTCATCTATGTATATTGTAAACAGTTGTGGTCCCAGCACTGAACCCTGTGGCACACCACTCACCACTGATTTCCAACCCGAAAAGGACCCATTTATCCCGACTCTCTGCTTTCTGTTCGCCAGCCAATTCTCTATCCATGCTAATATATTTCCTCTGACTCCGCGTACCTTTATCTTCTGCAGTAACCTTTTGTGTGGCACCATATCGAATGCCTTTTGGAAATCTAAATACACCACATCCATCGGTACACCTCTATCCACCATGCTCGTTATAGCCTCAAAGAATTCCAGTAAGTTAGTTAAACATAAATTTAAAATTATTTTAGTTATGCTGATTAAGGGATAAATATTGGCCAGAACACCAGGAATAACTGCCCTGCTCTTCTTCGAAATAGTGCCATGGGATCTTTTACGTCCACCTGAGAGAGCAGACGGGACCTCGGTTTAACATTTCATCTGAAAGACGTCATCTCCAACAGTGCAGCATTGGAGTGTCAGCTTAGATTTTTTTATGTGCTTAAGTTCCTAGAGAGGGACTTGAACCCACAACATTCTGACTTCGAGGTGAATGTGCTCCCCACTCAGGGGGTAAGGGTAGCTCAGGTGGCATCTCCCCGGAGGGTGAGGTTGCACGCGAGTTCTGTTGCACAGGACTCAGATGAAGACCTTGACAGGGCGGCCTACACAAGAAGGCTAATGGGTACGCACAATGAAATGCTTGGTGCATTGGGAGGCTTGCCATAAATTCTGAATGCAATGTCAAGGAACATGGGGGAGTCCAGCTCCAGCCTTGCACAGGGCGTCGGGCAGAGATTAGAGTTCCATTAATGGTTAAGGGCAGATCCATTAACGAACTTGTGGACACAACCATCTTGCTGCTTCTGATGGCCGAAGTCTCAGCTTCCATCGCAGTACAAGCACAAGTCATCCAACGTCTGAGTGTTGCAATGGAAGTTCAGACTGAAGTTATACAAGTACAGACTGATGCCATCATGGCAGGAATTACCAGTGTTGAAAGGGGCTTGTAGGGTGTCACAGAAGTCTAGCAGTCTGTACTCCAACAGATTAGTAGGATTGCTGAGGCACTGCCACGGTCACCTGTACAGTCACTGGCAATCCTGTCCTTGCCCTGGTGTGAGGCTGGCCTGGTTGCAAGAGATGGCAGGGTTCTGTGAGCACCTCCTTCGTAAAGTGCAAATGCCTCACGCACTGTTCCTGGCTCAGGCTGAGGTAAGAGAATTGCTTTCGGAAGACCCTAGGGCTCCAGCTGAGAGCCCTTCCCGCCCTCCACCTCCTTCCTTTGTGAACAGTTTGTCCTCTTCTTCGCTGCCTCTGCTCCATCTTCCTGTCATGCTGCAGGGCAAAAGGATGACAACTAGAGCACCCATGACTGAGAGCAAGTGGTCTGACCAGAACCCTTGAATTCAGAAGCAAGGCATTCTTCAATTGCAGCACCACTCCCTATCACCTCACCAACTTTAAATAACTTGAGAAAGCTCCAAACATTTCCACAAACTTACACAGAGCCAGTAGAAATTAAAAAACATGTCACCTGAAAGTTGTTGCTGATCTCTTTAAATATCGCTGGCAGGGAGTGTTATGTATCTGGACTTGTATATACTCTGTACAGAGGGCTCATTCCCCGGAGTCCCAAGGGATCTCATAAAACATTCAACTTTGGCACATTTACACAATAAATAGTGTGCAATTTTTGAAACTTTTAAAAACAATACCCCGAAACGATGCACTTAACGCACGTCACATGGGCCTTAAAAAAAACATGCACTTCTTTTTGGTGTACAATGTCAACAATCTCATAATCCCTTGGGAGCACAGGTATTTAAGAGTGCTTCACAGGTTGAAGAGGCACTCTGGAGACATGCAATAAAGGACTAAGGTCACACTTTACTTTGAGCTCACAGTGTTCAGTCTGACTCTTTCTACACGCACCACAGGGAGTCCTCCCTGCTGCTGAACGTACGTAGTGTTAGTTCCGGTGATGACAATGAAAATGACAGTGTTGGCATCAAATCAGCATTGCACACTGAATGACCTCATGATCTGACCACTTACCATACTTCCAGCGCACGCTCCTAGCAGCCACTCTACCACCCTAACCAAGATGGCGTCTGGAGCCGCCTGCCCCAGAAGTGTGCGCATGATGCTTGGACACCATTTTGGACCCAAAATGGCACCCGTAGTACCCGAAAAATGGGTGCCACGCAATCGAATTTCTAGGCTTTTGTAATGAAAATGTATATTGAAACTAAAAAACTGACATGATGTAATTACAGAAGTACAGCAATAATAATGTCAGTTATTTCTGCAGTATTCAAAATATTTCCTTAAATTAGACAGATTCAGTCCAAAAATGAGAATGGTAGAACACAATATGGTTAGAATCAGCAATTTTCTTTTCAATCTGATTTTTAAATAATCAATAGACTTTACAGTCAAGACAACAGTAAATCAATGTTTGTTTACTCAAGATAAAGGAAATAATGATTGAACCAGAATCAAGTGGACAGTGCTGTATGGCTGAATCTATCCAAGGTGAAAACTTTAATTAAAATTCAGTTTTACACTCAGCTCCAACAGTCCTGCAATTCCCTTTAGCTTTATTGTCACAACCACCTTCACTGGTATGAAACACGTACTGTGCTCCATCAATCTTAATGACAAACACTTCTAATATAGTAGCAGCTGTATAAAACCAGCTTAAAGATTCACCTACTAATCCATAGATTGTGCCATTTTCGTATTTGCCCTCACCTCTGTGGTGGAAAAACTCAAGAGGCGTGAAACTAGTATTAGTTTTGTTTCATAGAAATACAAAGAAGATACAACACGGAAACAGACCATTTGGCCCAACCAGTCCATGTGAGCAAGCAGTCCTAATCACACTTACCTGCCATATTCCCGTATCCCTTTATACCCTTTTCCTTCATCCACCTATCCAATCTTGAATGTTGGCATCGTTCTGTCTCAGTCACTCACTCTGGAAGTGAATTCCACAGCCGAACAATTCTGTGTAAAGAAGTTTTTCATGGTCTCTGTCCTAAATCTCTTATATTTAATCTTATAAACATGCCCACTTTTCTAGATCCCTCAATCACTGGAAACAGTGTTTTTATTTACTCTATCCAATCTATTCGTAAATTTAAACATGTCCTTTAAATTATCCTACAATCTGTGTATTAACGGAAAAAGCCCCAATTTTTCAAGTATTTCTTCGTATTTGTATTTCTTCATACCAGGCAGTATCCTAGTGAATCTGTGCTGTACTCTCACGAAAGCCTTAATATTCTGCTTATAACATGGAGCCCAATACTGTGCACAGTACTCTAACTGCAGTCTTATTACAGTTTTATCTAGGCTCATCATCGCCTCCTGCCTTTTATATTCAATAGGTCTTGACATAAAACCTAGAATTCAATTTGTTTTTTTTGGTCTTATCATGTTGACGTGCAGCCTTGAGTGTTCTGTGAATCTGTATTCCCAAATCCCACTACTCTTCCACAACACTGAGCCTACTTTAATTCAAGGTATAATTACTGCTGTTTTTGTTCAACCAAAATGCATCACCTCACAAATTGAATACCAACTGCCACTTTTTAGCCCACTCCCCTATTTATCAATATCCCTTTGCAGCTTCCTTCGGTCTAAAGTACCTCCTATTTTGGTATCATCTGCATATTTTAACATGACTCGCTCTAGGCTTATATCTAAATCATTGAACAGAAGTGGTCCCAAAACTCAACCCTGAGGGACACCACTTCCAACCACTCTGAAAAGCTGCCCTTAACTCCTACTCCTGTGCTCTTCTGTCTGACCGATTTTTAATACAGTTTACTATCCTTGCCAATTACATATCCTTTAATTTTCTCTGGTAATATTCCATGTGATGCCTTGTCAAAAGCTTTCCTAATGTCCAGATAAACTACATCCACTGTATTACATCATATACCATGTCTGTTACCTCCTCAAAGAATTCTATGAGGTGTGTGAATCACGATCGTTTCTTTTCAAATCCATGCTGGCTAATTCTAAATATTTTCTCTTTATCTAGATATGTGATAATTTCTTCCTTAATTAAAGACTCTAAAATTTACCCTACCACAGATGTTAAGCTAATTGGCCTGTAATTACTTGGATGAGTTCTGTCTCCCTTGTTAAAAATTGATACTACCTGGGCCACTCTCCAATCCTCCTGCACACACCTGCACTCAATGGAGCCTGAAATACAATTTCTAGGAACTTGGCAGATTCCTCCCTCATTTCTCTTTATATCCTAGGATGAACACCGTCATTTTGTCATGTACCATGTCTTGTATTCTGTATTCCTTGGAATACAGAATATTTTGTATTCCTGTACCTGATTTAGCTAAAAATTATCCTTTTATTCATCATAATATTGCTCCTCTCACTCACAACCACTGCAGGCTTCACCAGCTCTCCAATATCCTTTTGTTTAGTAAAGACTGATGTGAAGTAGTTATTAATGACCTCTGCCATTTATTGATCACCCTCTATAAATTGATTGCAGTCTGTGTGGCCCCCGGCCTGTGAGCACCATCGGAGCAGGCCGCGGAGCAGAAGGAGCAACATGGCAGTATACCACTCCAGGGAGCAGCAAGTGCTGGAGCAGGAGAGCAACAGCAGTGAAAAGGGACGTCACAAAGGTCCAGGTCGGTGATTAGAGCGTGGGCAGGTACCCTCGGCCGTCCCTACTTCTACCATTCACAATATGTCTCTTACTACTTTGTGAGGTTAGCGGGGTTTGCAAAGTATGTCTGTGGACAGGAGGTAGTTCCAAATCTGGGACCTGAGGAGATTCTTCCAGCTCCCGTGTCCTGTCCACTCCCCTTTGGATCATACTGTACCTGACTAGGTGGGTGTATCCCATTAGGCACTCCTTCTTTCCCATTCCCCTGGAGAGGACAAATCCCACTTCTGAGATTTACTGTCAGATGTAGTCAGTTACAGTGGTGTGCCCGCCTGACCTCTCAGGTACAATCAACCAATCCCTTTAAACAACATCGATTCTTCCCGATGGTCACCTACTTAAAACAAAAGAAACAGAGAATCTCTGGTAATTCTCTTCAAATTAAGAAGATTTCCAATATTCAAAAGGTATCACCCACTGAGTTAAAACAGAATTCACAGCTGCCTGTGAAAGAGTTAACTTCCTTTGTTTCAAAAGCTGACAAACACAGACACCATCAATCAATGTCAACTTCAGCCTACAGGCTTTTCAGTTTAAACCTTCCAGTTACACATTGGTCAGAATTTTTAAAAACCATACCAATTATTGATGTGAAATGCCTTATGTCCGGAACTAAAGGATTTCCACACAATTTACGTCAACCAAAATTTGATCATGGCCATAATAAAAGTCTGGTTTTTAATAGAAACATAGAAAATAGGTGCAGGCCCTTCGAACCTGCACCACCATTCAATATGATCATGGCTGATCATGCAACTTCAGTACCCCACTCCTGCCTTCTCTCCATACCCCCTGATCCTTTTTACCATAAGGGCCACATCTAACTCCCATTTGAATATATCCAACGAACTGGACTCAACAACTTTCTGTGGTAGAGAATTCCATAGGTTCACAATTCTCTGGGTGAAAAAGTTTCTCCTCATCTCGGTCCGAGATGGCTTACCTCATATCCTTAGACTGTGACCCCTCGTTCTGGACTTCCTCAACATCGGGAACATTCTTCCTTGCATCTAACATGTCCAATCCCGTCAGAATTTTATATGCTTCTAAGAGATCCCGTCTGATTCTTTTAAATTTTAGTGAATATAAGCCCAGTCGATCCAATCTTTCTTCATATGTCAGTCCTGCCATTCCAGGCATCAGTCTGGTGAACCTTCGCTGCACACCCTCAATAGCAAGAATGTCCTTCCTCAGATTAGGAGACCAAAACTGCACACAATACTCAAGGTGTGGTCTCAGCAAGGCCCTGTACAACTGTAGTAAGACCTCCCTGCTTCTATGCTCAAATCCTCTCGCTATGAAGGCCAACATGCCATTTGCTTTCTCGACTGCCTGCTGTACCTGCATGCCTAATTTCAATGACTAATGTACCATGACACCCAGGTCTCGTTGCACCTCCCCTTTTACTAATCTGTCACCATTCAGATAATAATCTGCCTTCCTGTTGTTGCCACCAAAGTGGATAACCTCACATTTATCCACATTATACTCCATCTGCCATGCATTTGCCCACTCACTTAACCTGTCCAAGTCACCCTGCAGCCTCTTAGCATCCTCCTCACATCTCACACTGCCACCCAGCTTAGTGTCATCTGCAACTTGGAGATATTTCATTCAATCCTTCACCTAAATCATTAATATATATTGTAAATAGCTGGGGTCCCAGCACTGAACCTTGCGTTACCCCACTCGTCACTGCCTGCTATTCTGAAAAGGATCCGTTTATTCCCATTCTTTGCTTCCTGTCTGTCAACCAGTTCTCTATCCACATCAATACATTGCCCCCCAATACCATGTGCTTTAATTTTGCACACTAATCTCTTGTGTGGGACCTTGTCAAAAGCCTTTTGAAAGTCCAAATACACCACATCCACTGGTTCTCCCTTGTCCACTCTACTAGTTACATCCTCAAAAAATTCCAGAAGATTTGTCAAGCATGAATCCATGCTGGCTTGGTTAATAGGTTAATTAACCTCAGTAACTCCAATATTAAACTTCCCAATGGCACTTGGAAAAGGGGGAGGAACCACAGCCAAACAAAAGAACAGTTGCACATGTTTTCCTTAAATTTTATTGAAACATCAAAGAAAAACACGAGAACAGTAAGAAAAAAACATAATCTTCCCTTTTCTCTTTTTGATTCAGTCATAACTATTTATCCATTATTCCTTAAATCAATTTTCAATTTCTGATCCCTATCATATCTCCTCTAAACCTCCTTTCAATTACTTTAAACCTATACCCTTTGGTTGTTGACATCTCTGCCAAGGGAATCCAGGCCCCTCATCATTTTATACACCTCAATCAGGTCTCCCCTTAGCATTCTCTGTTCCAAAGAAAACGGACCCAGCACCTGCAATCTTTCCTCATAGCAAAAATTCTCCAGTCCAGGCAACATTCTTGTACATCGCTTCTGCACCCTTTCTAGTGTAACCCTTCCTGTAATGTGGTGGCCCAACTAGAATTTTCTACAGTTCAAGCCTGACATCTCTGCTCCTGTATTCCATGCCTCGATAAAATAAAATAAAATAAAAGCAAGTATCCCATAAGTCTTCTTATCACCTTATCTATCTAGCCTGCTAGCTTCAGGGGTCTGTGGACTCCAAAGTCCCTTTGTTCCACACTTTTCAGTGTCATA
The DNA here is from genome assembly GCF_044704955.1 of Pristiophorus japonicus. Classification (NCBI taxonomy): domain Eukaryota; kingdom Metazoa; phylum Chordata; class Chondrichthyes; family Pristiophoridae; genus Pristiophorus; species Pristiophorus japonicus. The sequence goes on along the minus strand of NC_091978.1, from coordinate 301,886,483 downwards.
CCATTTAATGTTTGTTTTATAATCTACACCATAATGTGTTGTCCTTGTAGTTTTTAGCATGTTTTGCTGCTATATGCCTACACTTCATGGTTTGGATTCCCACTAAACATCTTATTTTAGAATTGCTTCCTGCTTTTTTTTTTAACGGTCACCATAGCAACTAACTTCGACCCCTCATTTCTTGCATTACAAAGAGCCACTCTCTCTCTCTACATTTCCATCACGTTTGTCAGAATCTGTTGTAGTTATAACAGACTTCGGGTATCCTAACCCCCGCACCCCCCACCAACTGTTTCTAATTGATGGAGGCTGCTGGCAGTTGTTCCTTTTCACGTGTCCTGATGGATGCTGTTGTCATCACATCTACTGTCAGTTTATTTCATCACTTGCTCAGTCAATAGTCGAGTCCATTTACTTAATTCATAATACGCGCGAGTGACTAAAACAAGGGCTTTCTCCTCCTTTTGTTTCTTTTCCGACTCCCACCATTTTCTTTGTTCAGCGGGTGGGTCACCTGGTTTCCAATTTTGTTCAATCATTATTTCAATTAGTTTTCAATTTTCATCTGCTAGGCCCCCACTCGAGTTTCTCACTTCCCATTGCTATAGGTTGTCAGCAGTACATCCCTTACTTACTCGCCCTGAGTGCGACTAATACTTGCAACCTATTTGTTGTCAGTGGTACGTCCCTTAGTAACTTACTCCTCACGAGTGAGACCGTTACTTGCAACGTTATTGGTTGTCAGTAGTACATCCCTTACTTACTCGCCCTGAGTGCGACTAATACTTGCAACCTATTTGTTGTCAGTGGTACGTCCCTTAGTAACTTACTCCTCACGAGTGAGACCGTTACTTGCAACGTTATTGGTTGTCAGTAGTACATCCCTTACTTACTCGCCCTGAGTGAGACTAATACTTGCAACCTTATTGGTTATCAGCGGTACGTACCTTACTTACTCCTCACGAGTGAGACTGTTACTTGCAACTTATCAATAATGAATTGTAACGTTACACAGTCACACTCTATATAACCGATCACAATTGTTTCACCTGGGATCTTCCGCTGACTACTTGAAGTCTCGGCCAGACCTGCAGATTTGGATCTCTCAGGAAGCTGACACCAGACAGATTTCTGCCCTTGTCCTAACTGTGCATGGTAATTAAAACATACTCATGCCTTTGACATGGCTTCCATCTGCCGGTGTCCATCGCCCGCTTGAGACCCTGCTCGTAGCGCCAATTGTAGTGGAGTATTTAAAATTAACACTTGACAACAGGTCTGGATTCAAAGATTCAAGTAGTCTTTAAATTGCTTGCAAGGGGGAGTCAAGTCTGCAGTCAACCTGTTGCTGAGCTGTCTTCACTTGCTCTCTCTGAACAAAGAAAACACAGGGTTTTTATACAGTTCCTCGGCCTATAATGGCCGGACATTCAATACATGAGACATACATTGATTTGAATGGTCAAAACCCTTGTCACTCAAAGTAAAGTTACAATCCTGACCACGCCTGTCTCCAGTATTTTTCCATAAACCTCACTGTGTTCCAAAAGTTCATTAGCACATTGGAATGTTATCTTACCTATCTTGCCTTAACCAGATGGAGTTTTTCCATTGTGTCACTTTTGACCCCTTGCCCTGTTGCTGCCCCTCTGGGCTTCCTGTGGTTCAACAGTTGGGCCTCCAGTAATTGTTCTCGGGTTACACAGCTTGTAACAATTAATCATCTGATATGTTATTTTCCTTTAAACACCTTTAGAAAGTTGACCACTACAAAAGCCTACGTCAGCTCGTTTTAGTTCCAAGGTCCATTCTTAACCCTTTAATTATAACAGAGCTCGGTAGCCCCACTTCAGCCTGCAACCCCCACTGATAAGTCCTGGGCCCTCATGATGGCCAAGTTGCCCAGGCCAAAAAGTTGTGCAGCACCACAATGAATAGCGAGACCTGGTGAGGGGAATATTGAAGGCTGCCTCCAGAGCTTTCCAAACATTGGAATCGCAGCTTCAGCAGCCCTATTGTCTGCTCGATGATGTTGCGGGTGGCCACATAGCTCTCATTGTAGCGTTCCTCCGGTTCTATGATGGGCTTGTGGAGGGGGTTCATTAGCCAGGTGGCCAGACCATATCCCTTGTCCCCAAGCACCCAGCCTCGCCTTCCAGTGGTGGCTGAAACAGTGGTGGCACAGTGCTCTCCCAGAGGATCAATGCATCATGTGCGTTTCCAGGAAAGCGAGCATTGACTGCGAGGATGCTCTGCGAGTGGTCGCACACCAGCTGCACATTTAGGGAGTGGTATCCCTTTCTATTTCTGAATACCTCTGCATTCTCAAATGGTGCTCGCAAGGCAATGTGCATGCAGTCAATTGTTCCTTGAACCCTCGGGAAGCCCGTTATCCTGGCAAACCCACACGAGCATTCATTCTGTTCCTCCCTGATCATCAGGAAGTTAATGAAGTCCATTCTGTCTGTGTAGCGAGCCTGTGTGATGTCGCAGATGCAGTGATGTGCTGCAAATTGTGAGATGCTGCATATGTCCCCTGATGCAGCCTAGAAGGAACCGAAGGCATAGAAAGTAAGTGCCATTGTGACCTTCAAGGAGACGGGCAGCACAGTCCTGGTGCCGATGTGAGGCTGCAGGTCTGCCTGCATGAGATGGCATATCTCTGCAACTAATTCCTTTCGGAAGCGCAGTCTTCTGACATGACACACTGCTCCTCCTACAGTCCAGGTATGAGCACTGCTGCCGGTAAGGCCTCCTGCCCCGACATCGAGGGGCTCTTCTCCTTCAGCCTCTGACATGGCCAAAAGCCTTTCTATCTTGACGCTGCCTTACTATAGCATCTTCTTAGGCTATCCCCTGGAGTCATGGGTGACTTGCTTCCATATTAATATAAGTTCTAAGGTGACTGATGAGACCAATGTGGGATCTACAGTTTGTCACAGGTGGGGCAGATAATAGTTGAAGGGATTGTTAGGTGGGGTGCTTGATTTGTCGTACACTCCTTCCACTGTTTGTACATGGCTCCCGCGTGCTCCCGATGAAGAGACTCAAAGTATTCGGTGTCTTCTCGGATGCTTCTCCTCTACTTTGAGCGGTCTTGGGCTGCCAAACTGTCGGAGCGGAAGTTACACTCTTTCAAGGAGGATTTGAGGGTGTCCTTGAAGCTTTTTCTCTGCCCATTGTTAATGACTATGGAAGGTTGTATCGACTATTTTTTCAGACCTGATTAGTGGCGGACGCTAAATTAAGCGGCCCCACCTAATTTAGCGAGCGGTGCGCAAGTATGGTCGTTACACAGGACCAACGTCATGATTTGACTGATAGCCAGCAGCCAGGCATGAGCATTTATGCCGTCGGTAAACCTCAACTAAATTTTCCGGCGGGGCTCTGCAAGCTGCGCACCCAGTTGGTAAGCTATTACGCTCGCATTAATGCCCCTCCTGGCTGCTAACTGAGGCACTAGACAACGGAAATTCCACCCCATTATGTATTATGAACATTGAGAACTGGATCCTAATTCACACTTTATCCACGCATGTTTAGTTTGACTAGGCCATTTGTACTAGTGGTGCTCTCCTCTTGATGGAGGAGGGGGCAGCTCTTGTTAGTGGTATTATGTCCTGGTGGCATTGGGCTCATGCATGGTGCCACTCCAACTTCCCAGATAAAATAGGCCCACAACTAGTCCGACTCCCCATTGAATTCCCACTCTCACCAAACTCCTGTATTAGAAGTCCTTACTCTCAATCTTTTCCCACCTCAATTCATTAGCAGCTCACATCATGATGTGCCATTAGTGATGGAAGGTAACATATGGATTTACATCTATACATATTTTTAAGGCACTGTAGGCTTTCCACTGCACAGCTTGGACTGATAAGTGGCAAGTAACATTCGTGCCACACAAGTGCCTGGCAATGATTATCTCCAAAAATAGGAAGTCTAACTTAAATCCTGACTTTCTCTTGGACTTGTTTCTAGTACATCTGATGTAGGATTTGCTGCTGGTACTCTACTTGTAACAAGACTAGGGGCTAGAAGCTCCACTTTTGTGCTTATCGCCCAAAAATGAGTGTTATTTCCAGCGTGCGCGGTAAAAAAAGGTTTTCAGATCACTGGCTTCTCGCCTATTCTTAAAACACCGACTTTACATTTTTTTAAATAGGCGTTATCGTGAGTGATATCAAATGGGCGGTAGCGTTAAATTGTTTTGACCTTTTGCCATAAAATGCGGCCGTTCTTAGCAACGGCATGGTAACGCTCGATTCCCTCGATTCTGGAGGTCAAGGGTCACCATGACATGCGCAGAAGAGGAGACAGAGAGAGAGGGAGCTCAGAAGGACTGAAGTCGTGGCTGGGTGTGGTGTGGCTGCTTTAGGAGGAAGGAGGGTGACTTTAGTGCTTCACAGCAAGTAGACAAACAAAAAGTAGCTGTTACCAGACACATATTTGACCAAATTTGCCCTACAATAGAGGAGGCATCACAGCACACTGTGGCGACTGATGCTGGAGAGAGCAGTGAGATGGGGGTGGAGGCCGCAAAAGAGCCAGGAGGTTCTCGGACGAGGCAAATGCCTCCCTCCTGCAGGAGGATGAGTCACGCTGGGGTGATTTGACACAAGGAGGATGTGGGAAGCCCACCTCAAAGGCCTACCAGAGGATATGAACTGAGATAGCAGAGGTGGTCTCATCAGCGAACAATGAGGTGCGTGAGGGCAACCAATGCCACAAATGATGGAACGACCTTGTGGAATCTGCAAGAGTAAGTATTACATTGATTTACATGTACTTATGTATTTATATAATTTGATTTGTAAAAGTCGTGAGTAACTATCATCAGATGTGAGGTCTTTCAATTTTACCGGGAATGTTTTACTCAAAGCCTGCGGTCACGGTGTACGTCTTTAGGTAAAGAATGATAATAATCATAATAATCATGATTATATCTGTTGGTTATGTGTTGTATCAGTCTCTGTGACAGTACCTAGCAATGATATCATGCAATGATCTCATGCCATGTCGTCCTGTCATTTTTTACAGAAGAAGCTATTGGCAATGAGGTCCATGCTGAGGAGAATGAGTGGGGGGGCCACCAGTCTCCAGCAACATCACAGAGATGGAGGAGCGAGTGCTAGCACTCATGAGGAAGCACCCCCGGACAGCCCCGGATGCATCTACAGACCCTGAAGTGATGCCACGTGAGTAAAGCTTACACCGTTGCGTGATGTAATTCAATAGATGCCACACCAACTCATATCCAACCAATCATATATGATGGATGATTTCTAAAAGTGTCATAGAAATAATGCTGGCCTAATGAAAATCATTGCAATGCCTAATGTGTTGATGGTGATGAAATGTGATGTCCACGATGATTTTGAGAGCGGTGATGCTTTTGTCATGCATATGCTGTGTGTAATGCTGGACTCACCTTGTCACCCGAGCACCCCCTTCTCCTCTAATAACCTCATTTGTGTTTTACAGCTCAGCCAGCAGCGCGGCCCCAGGCAGGCAAGGCCATAGAGGCCAGAAGGTGGGAGTCGGCGGACGACCCTACTACATCTGGTGCTGAGGAGCTCCGACTGTCGCCCGTCAATCTGCTGGGTCTGTTCTCGATCGATGAGAGCACAGACTTTGAAGAACCTGCATCGCCATGCTCCAGAACCCATTCCACCCCAAGACCATCCAGTGGTCTTCTGGTCATTCCCACCTCCACTCTGGAGGTGCCGGCCCCAAGCACCTCTCCACAGGGCACCCCATTTGTCCCTAGGATGGCGCCGACCTCCAGAAGCCTCATGGACACAGCAGGTCTGTTCCACGAGCACGACATGACGGCGGAGAGATGGTCCAGTTGTCCAGGAGGACTGTAGACATTGGTGACCAGCTCATCGAAGCATTGGGGGGTATATCCCGACACCTGTCCACCATGACCGAGTACATTCTGCGCATGGCGGAGTCCCTTGATGCGATAGCCTGGAACACTGCTGCCACAGGCCTCCCAGTTGTCCCTGAGCACGGCACTCCACCCCTAGGTTCTGTACCATCACTGTGAAAGACAGATGAGAGCAAGGACCAAGATCCTGCTTCTGCATCAGAGAATGTTTCCCCCTTGGCACCCCCCACTCCCGTACCCGTGCAACCAGCACCTCTGCCTTCATCCCCCCCAATGAAGCTTCGCCTGAGGAGCTCCTCGGCCAGGCTCCATGGAATGAGGAGCGGAAGTGGTAGAGGTGGGGAGAAGAAGGAGAGGGGGGAAGGAAAGTGAGGTGCATGTCCGCAGGTGATGCCTGTTACATCTCCATCTGAGTGTATGCAATTTGTTGCAATGTATGGGGGCTGTGGACCACGCTCCTGCTTTGCCTTTGTATTCTCTGTTATTGAACATGTTGAACATATGATTTATATCAATGGTGGAAAAAGTGGGGTGTGGGCGGGGGTTGGGTGTTTTTGACTGTGATACTTATGATTTCAGACCAATGTTGGTATTAAACTTTTGTTATTGAACATAATCTTGTTGCGCATTGTCTCAGATAGCTGGACTGTTATGCACTGGTGATTCCTTACCATGAAAGGGTTAAATGCAACTTAACATCAATCAATGTAAACTTTAACTGGCACCAAGGTGATGGGAATCATTGATGTCTGAGCTGCACACACAGCAGTGTGTCAGCGTTGTCACTCACATCAGTGCTCTTTCAGGCAAATCTTTCCGATATCAGCTCCTCACATAAGAGTGGGATTATACAAATGCCAGCCACATCGCTGGTGTTCGTTCCGGTTGGTTCCACTTTTGTGGATGTTTTTTTGAGCGAGCGATATTGTGGGTGATATGTTTTCGAGGTGGTGAAATTGAAGATGGGCGATCTCCACGGCCGCTAGTTTGGGTAAATATACTCTTTATGCCAAAAGGCAGTGGCCGGGTGTTAATATTGAATCTCAGCATTAATTCCGTGCGGAAAGTAACGCTGTGCGATATTATGGGCATTGAATTCGCCCATTCTGCTGATTTTTTCTCGGCATTAAGCCCATTGGGAAAATAACGCTTGCCAATAAGTCTCCTAAAAATGCCCGTCAATTTCCATTTTGTGCCAGAATGGACTTTAAGTGGGCGTTAAGCATGCAAAAAAAGTGGAGGTTCTAGCCCCTTACGATTCATCAGAAATAATTGAATCATTCCAACTTTCAACTTCTTCCACATCTGTAGGTAAAATATGATCAATGTGAACAAACCTAACCTTTCCATGGTCAAACATCTTGATGAAATGTGTGCGAGGACCACATATCTTCACTAATCTTCCCAGAAACCACTTTAACCAGTTATGGTGATGATTCTTCACTCTCACTTTCTGATTCAATTTCACACTTCCCTCTCTTACTCTACCTCTCTCATGATTCTCTTTCTTATTTAATTGTTTCTTTTCTACCGATTGTGCCAAGTTTGGCTTTAACAATGTGAATCTAGTTTGTGGCTGTTGTTTAAGAAACAACTCTACTGGTGTTATAAGAATGTAAGAACATAAGAACATGAAATAGGAACTGGAGTAGGCCATACAGCCCCTCAAGCCTGCTCCGCCATTCAATAAGATCATGGCTGGTCTGATCATGGACTCAGCTCCACTTCCCCACTCGCTCCCAGTAACCACTTATCCCTTTATCGTTTAAGAAACTGTCCATTTCTGTCTTAAATTTATTCAATGTCAGAGCTTCCACAGCTCTCTGAGGCAGCGAATTCCACAGATGTACAATCTTCTGAGAGAAGAAATTTCTCCTCATCTCTGTTTTAACTAGGCTCATTCTAAGATCATGTCCTATAGCTCTAGTCTCCCCCATCAGTGGAAACATCCTCTCTGCATCCACCTTGTCAAGCCCCCTCATAATCTTATACGTTTCGATAAGATCACCTCTCATTCTTCTGAATTCCAATGAGTAGAGGCCCAACCTACTCAACCTTTCCTCATAAGTCAACCTCCTTATCCCCGGAATCAACCTAGTGAACCTTCTCTGAACTGCCTCCAAAGCAAGTATATCCTTTTGTAAATATAGAAACCAAAACTGCATACAGTATTCCAGGTGTGGCCTCGCCTTGTATAGCTGTAGTAAGACTTCCTTGCTTTTATACTCCATCCCCTTTGCAATAAAGGCCAAGATACCATTGGCCTTCCTGATCACTTGCTGTACCTGCATACTAAGCTTTTGTGTTTTATACACAAGTACCCCCAGATCCCGCTGTACTGCAGCACTTTGCAATCTTTCTCCATTTAAATAATAACTTGCTCTTTGTTTTTTTCCTGCCAAAGTGCATGACCTCACACTTTCCAACATTATACTCCATCTGCCAAATTTTTTGCCCATTCACTTAGCCTGTCTATGTCCTTTTGCAGCTTTTTTGTGTCCTCCTCACACATTGCTTTTCCTTGCATCTTTGTATCATCAGCAAACTTGGCTACGTTACACTCAGTCCCTTCTTCCAAGTCGTTAATTTAGATTGTAAATAGTTGGTGTCCCAGCACTGATCCCTGCGGCACCCCACTAGTTACTGATTGCCAACCAGAGAATGAACCATTTATCCCGATTCTTTGTTCTCTGTTAGTTAGCCAATCCTCTATCCATGCTAATATATTACCCCCAACCCCGTGAACTTTTATCTTGTGCAGTATCCTTTTATGTGGCACCTTGTCAAATGCCTTCTGGAAGTCCAAATACACCACATCCACTGGTTCCCCTTTATCCACCCTCCTGTTCATTACATCCTCAAAGAACTCCAGAAAATTTGTCAAACATGACTTCCCCTTCATGAATCCATGCTGACTCTGCCTGACCGAATTTTGCTTATCCAAATGTCCTGTTACTGCTTCTTTAATAATGGACTCCAACATTTGCCCAAATACAGATGTTAGGCTAACTGGTCTATAGTTTCCTGCTTTTTGTCTGCTTCATTTGTTAAATAGGGGCGTTAGATTTGCAATTTACCAATCTGCTGTTCTACCAGTATGGTGAGTATTACAATAAGTAATCAGAAAATTAGCCAGTTTGTGGTCCAACAGCAACTGCCATTTCTTTGGATTTGGAGCCAACATTTGATTGATGAGGGCATGTGTTACAATTTGTACTGTGCGCTCTGCTTGAGAAGTGGTGCAGCATGGAGGGATTCATATTCCTGGGACGTTGGAACCGGTTCTGGGGGAGGTGGGACCAGTACAAACCGGATGGTCTGCACCTGGGCAGGACTGGAACCAATGTCCTAGGGGAAGTGTTTGCTAGTGCTGTTGAGGAAGAGTTAAAATAATATGGTAGGGGGATGGGAACCTATGCAGGGAGACAGAGGGAAGTAAAATGGGGCAAAGCAAAAGATAGAAAGAAGAAAGGTAAAAGTGGAGGGCAGAGAAACCCAAGGTAAAAATCAAAAAGGACCACATTGTAGCAAAATTCTAAGGGGACAAAGTGTATTAAAAAGACAAGCCTGAAGGCTCTGTGCCTCAATGCGAGGAGTATTCGTAATAAGGTGAACGAATTAACTGCGCAGGCGGCTATTAATGAATATGATATAATTGGGATTACGGAGACATGGCTCCAGGGTGACCAAGGCTAGAAACATTCAACATTCAGGAAGGAAAGACAGAAAGGAAAAGGAGGTCGGGTAGCATTGCTGGTTAAAGAGGAAATTAACGCAATAGTAAGGAAGGACATTAGCTTGGATGATGTGGAATCTGTATGGGAGAGCTGCAGAATACCAAAGACCAGAAAACGCTAGTGGGAGTTGTGTACAGACCACCAAACAGCAATAGTGAGGTTGGAGATGGCATCAAACAAGAAATTAGGGATGCGTGCAATAAAAGTGCAGCAGTTATCATGGACGACTTTAATATACATATAGATTGGGCTCACCAAACTGGTAGCAATACGGTGGAGGAGGATTTCCTGGAGTGGATTAGGGATGGTTTTCTAGACGAATATGTTGAGGAACCAACTAGACGGCTGGCCATCCTAGACTGGGTGATATGTAATGAGAAAGGAAATCTAGCAATCTTGTTGTGCGAGGCCCCTTGGGCAAGAGTGACCATAATATGGGAGAATTCTTTATTAAGATGGAGAGTGACACAATTAATTCAGAGGCTAGGGTCCTGAACTTAAGGAAAGGTAACTTTGATGTATGAGACGTGAATTGGCTAAAATAGACTGGCAAAGGATACTTAAAGAGTTGACGGTGGATAGGCAATGGCAAACATTTAAAGATCACATGGATGAACTTCAACAATTGTACATCCCTGTCTGGAGTAAAAATAAAATGGGGAAGGCGGCTCAACTGTGGCTAACAAGGGAAATTAAGGATAACGTTAGTATTAAATCCAAGGAAGAGGCATATAAATTGGCCAGAAAAAGCAGCAAACCTGAGGACTGAGAGAAACTTAAAATTTAGCAGAGGAGGACAAGGGATTTAATTAGGAGGGGGAAAATAGAATTTGAGAGGAAGCTTGTTGGGAACATAAAAACTGACTGCAAAAGCTTCTATAGATATGTGAAGAGAAAAAGATTAGTGAAGACAAACATAGGTGCCTTTCAGTCAGAATCAGGTGAATTTATAATGGGGAACAAAGAAATGGCAGGCCAATTGAAGAAATACTTTTGTTCTGTCTTCACGAAGGAAGACACATATAACCTTCCAGAAATAATAGGGGACCGAGGGTCTCGCGAAAAGGAGGAACTAAAGGAAATTCTTATTAGTCAGGAAACTGTGTTTGGAAGATTGATGGAATTGAAGGCCGATAAATCCCCAGGGCCTGAAAGTCTGCACCCCAGAGTACTTAAGGAAGTGGCCCTATAAATAATGGATGCATTGGTGATCATTTTCCAACAATCTATCGACTCTGGATCAGTTCCTATGGACTGGAGGGTAGCTAATGTAATACCACTTTTTAAGAAAGGAGGGAGAGAGAAAACGGGGAATTATAGACCGGTTAGCCTGATATCAGTAGTGGGGAAAATGTTGGAATCAATTATTAAAGATGAAATAGCAGTGCATTTGGAAAGCAGTGACAGGATCAGTCCAAGTCAGCATGGACTTATGAAAGGGAAATCATGCTTGACAAATCTTCTAGAATTTTTTGAGGATGTAACTGGTAGAGTGGACAAGGGAGAACCAGTGGATGTGGCGTATTTGGACTTTCAAAAGACTTTTGACAAAGTCGCACACAAGAGATTGGTGTGCAAAATTAAAGCACATTGTATTGGGGGTAATGCATTGACATGGATAGAGAACTGGTTGGTAGACAGGAAACAGAGAGTAGGGATAAATGGGTCATTCTCAGAATGACAGGTAGTGATGAGTGGGGTGCCGCAGGGCTCAGAGCTGGGACCCCAGCTATTTACAATATACATCAATGATTTAGCTGAAGGAATTGAGCGTAATATCTCCAAGTTTGCAGATGACACTAAGCTGGGTGGCGATGTGAGCTGTGAGGAGGATGCTAAGAGGTTGCAGGGTGACTTGGACAGGTTAGGTGAGTGGACAAATGCATGGCAGATGCATTACAATGTGGATAAATGTGAGGTTATCCACTTTGGGGGCAAAAACATGAAGGCAGAATATTATCTGAATGGTGGCAGATTAGGAAAGGGGGAGGTGCAATGAGACCTGGGTGCCATGGTACATCAGTCATTGAAAGTTGTCATGCAGGTACAGCAAGCGGTGAAGAAGGCAATTGGCATGTTGGCCTTCATAGCTAGGGGATTTGAGTATAGGAGCAGGGAGGTCTTAATGCAGTTGTACAGGCCTTGGTGAGGCCTCATCTGGAATATTGTGTTCAGTTTTGGTCTCATAATCTGAGGAAGAATGTTCTCGCTATTGAGGGAGTGCAGCGAAGGTTCACCAGACTGATTCCCGGGATGGCAGGACTGACATATGAGTAGCGACTGGATCGACTGGGCCTTTATACATTGGAGTTTAGAAGCATGAGAGGGGATCTCATAGAAATATATAAAATTCTGACGTGACTGGACAGGTTAGAATCAGGAAGAATGTTCCCAATGTTGTGGAAGTCCAGAACCAGGGGTCACAGACTAAGGATAAGGGTAAGCCATTTAGGACCGAGATGAGGAGAAACTTCTTCACTCAAGAGTTGTTAACCTGTGGAATTCTCTACCGCAGAGAGTTGTTGATGCCAGGTCGTTAGATATATTCAAGAGGGAGTTAAGTATGTCCCTGACTGCTAAAGGGATCAAGGGGTATGGAAAGAAAGCAGGAAAGGGGTACTGAGGTGAATGATCAGCCATGATCTTATTGAATGGTGGTGTAGGCTCGAAGGGCCGAATGGCCTATTCCTGCACCTATTTTCTATATTTCTATGTTTCTAGGCTGTACCATTTGAAACAGGGTGGTATGATGGAACTTTGTTATGTTTCAGACCATTTCTGCTCATGAACAGTGCAAATTCTTCTGAACAAAATTGCAGCACATTATTAGACACAATTTATTCTGGGAGGCCTTGTGAAGAAATCAATCTTTGCAAATTGTCTAGTATTTTGCATTATTTTCCACATCAGAAACACCCCTGTCCATTTCAAATGACTTTCAATCATAATGAACAATTGCTGCCCTACTATCTCAACAAAATCTACATGTAGGCTTTGGTACATCCTGGGAGGCCATTTCCATGGCTGTAATGGTACTGATGTTGGTTTCTTGCTTGCCGATTGAAATGTTGTACACTGAATGATGATGTACTCTATATCTTTATCTAAACCTGGCTACCATAAGTAACTGCAAGCAAAACTCTTGGTCAAGCACATTCCCAGGTGCCGGTCATGAATATCTCCTAACAATTTGGACCTGAAGTTATTGGGCTAACCACTCTTGCAACCCACATGATACAATCTTTATCTACTGACAATTCATTCCTACAAACAAAGTATGAATGAATATCTTCCTCTGATAGCTGGTTTGGCCATACATTTTCTATGTAATCATACACCTTTGGGTAAGTGGGTCACGTTTGGTTGCTCTATCAATCTCTTCAGCTGTGACAGGCAGCTCATCGATGAGTGAAAAACATAACATTTCTTCCCTATTGGGTGTAACTTGTGATGCAGATGGCAACCTGGACATAGCATCAGCATTACTGTGATCAGCTGATCATCTGTACGCAATGTCATGTGTATATGCTGACTGAATCAAAGCCCATCTCTGCATTTGGGCTGCAGCTAAGGTTGGAATGGGAGATTTTGGATGGAGGATTGTGGTCAGAGGCTTAGCGTCAGTAACAATGGTTAACTTACGAACATACAAGTATTTGTGGAACTTCTTGACCCTAAATATTAATGCCAAAGCTTGCCTTTCGATCTGCGCATAATTCCGCTCACTAGCACTGAGAGTGTGTGAAGCAAAAGCAATTGGTCTCTGCTCCCCACTATTTAGTACATTAGCGATCACTGCCCCAACTCCATATGGAGAGGTGGCACTTATTAACTTCATCTCCTTAGATGCATCATGGTGATCTGACATGGTACTCTCTACCAACTGGCTCTTTGAATGCTGGGTTGCATTCTTCTGACCACTTCCAATGGATCCGTTTGAAGTAGGGCTTGGGCCTACATTGTATTTGACAGCCTGCATTAGTAGTTTTAGAAAGTTGGCCATCGCAAGATTGGCCATGGCAACGCACATCATCCATTCTATGTTAAGACTTGTCGTTAGGCCAGTGTTGAATAACAGGATGCCTAACTTGGCAATTTCTTAGAATGAAGGCTGTATGCTGGAAATGTAGAAAATACCCAAAACCCCAAACTGTATGAATTGACCAACATAAGTCATATATCTGTATCTTTGACTGAAAAAGGTCATGTAACTGGACAATGCATGTAATCACCTACTTGCTTTTTGTATAACTGTCACGGACCAAGAGCGATTCTTTGAGATCAAGTCGGGATGGCTTAGTGAGGGGCTAACTAGTGACACTCGATCTCCCTTGCAAGTAAATAAACGACTCTTTGACTTTTCACAGACTTCTCATGTTGTATTTATTATTATACCACGTCAAATGGCGTCACAAACAGGATTTCTTGGAAGGCAAACAGATGACTGTTGACAGAACATCACATTTTAAATAACCACTCTAAAATCCAACGTAATCTGTGACGGGACATGTTGGTTGACCAGGGAATCCGAACTTTGGAAGAAGTCTGAAGAACAGTAAGACTCATATTATATGTTCGAACAATTTAAATATAAGATAGTTAAAATAATTACGTGGATTAAAGCTATCGACAGGAAACTGTGGTAGCAAGTTGGAAGTAAATTAAGTTAGTTATAATTGTATTAGTCTACAGTGTACAATATAACTTTCCGGATAACAGTCGAGGACTAGTTGATCTGGGTCTAGGAAGTACCTGTCATGGTAGTTGTCTAGAGAGTTACCCAACTCGGAAGAGATTAAACTATCAAATATTGGTTTGGACCAAGGGATGGCCGACGGAGGTAAAATAGACTGAGGACCGGAAGTGTCGCTCACGAGGTTTTACCACGAGGGACTTGTAGATAAAATGATAAAACACGGTTGGGACCCATCCAAAGAACCACCTACTCAAAAGGAGTGGTGGGAGAAAGAGAAAAGAAAGAGGGCAATGAAAGCTGGCATAATTATAGCATGACAATCCCTAAAGTATAACAAACTGGCTAAACCAAAATTTGAAGAATTAAGGAACTTAAGAGAAGCAAGTAAACAACAGAGACCATCTTATTCGGACCGACTGACGACAACGACAGAACAACGAGTTCAAGGACAATGGGGAAAACCCCCTCCATATGTGTCGATGGTCAGTGCCCCGGCACTGGCCGAGGATGACTATGATGAAGTATTAATGGCGCCACTATCCACATGATGATGGGACCCCGACACCGACAGTAATTTGCGGGACAGAACTTTAACTGTAAGCCTTTCACAAAACAAAGCTTGTTGAAAGATCTGCCCCTGTTAAAGGCAGTACACGGCAATGCTGAATTTTGGAGAATATTGGGCGGACTGTCGGACATACATTATATGCATGAACGTGACATTCATCAACTGGTAAGGGCAAAATGCCCAAGCGAAATTTGGGAGAAATTGTTTTAATTGCATAAAACCAGGATACAAGTGCAAATTGTAATAAGCCTGGGACTACCAAATATGGGCCTCCCCTTCCACATTTATCAGGGGGTGTTTTATGGGGCTGTGGTCACACAAGTACACGGCGACAGAATGCAACCCGTAGCTTACTATTCAACCCAGCAGTCACCGGTAGCAGCGGTCTATCCCGGTGTGTAGCCGCACTGAACTGTGCCACTTGGGCGGTGAAGATACCTTGGCGGAAATGCTAAACACGGGAGAGCTCCAGGCTGCCTCAAATGTATGCAGGGCAAAATGGGAAGTGGTCCTACTGCCCAAGATGAATAAGTAAAAATAATCCAAGACCTCGGAGAAAACTCGGCAGAGGGAATCTTAGTCCCAGGGTAACCCTACGACTGCGATGCACGAGAGCGGGAGGACTCGCCGGGAAATTTGGGTGAGATTGCACTCGAGAATCCAGACTTCATGGACGGGTCTCGAATGTATGTGAATGGCCATCCCAGAACGGGATGGGTTGTAAGGGATCAACACCTGTAAGTATTATTGATAATAATAATAATATTTATATAGCGTCTTTAACATAGTAAAGCATCCCAAGATGCTTCGAAACATTTGAGGGAAGTGTAAAAAGAGGTTAAAGGCTGGGGTCTGAAGTCAAGGGGCTGGAGACAGAGGACTATAGACACAGGTGGCAGAGCTGATCGGCCTGACTGAAGCCTTGATATTAGCAGAGGGGAAAATAAGTAAACATTCATCCCGACAGCAGGTATGACTACATGGTTGCCTGGGGGAGACCAGGGTTTGTCACCTCAGCTGGTGAGGCCATCAAACATGAAGGCCGGATTAGGCTGTTACTAGAGGCTGCTAGTAAACCCACCAAGGCGGTGGTACTAAAGGTAAAAGCCCACCAGCGGGTGGTGGACGACATTCAGAAAGGAAACGAAGCTGCAGACAAGGCAGCTCGCGAGGCGGCGACATCTGCCGACGTCAAGGCAGAACCAGCATGCTGCCTGACCACAGAAGCGGAAATAAAAATTACATGCAGACATTAGTAAGAAAGAAAGAGCAGAATGGAAAAGGAAAGGAGGAGTGCCTGGTTCGGACTCCGCGTGGAGAAAGGACAGAAAGGTGACCCCTCCTGTATTAGGAAAATGCTCATGGAATTGCACCACGGCATCAACCACGCAATGCCATGATAATAATTACCTCCCGAGATTGGTGATGGCCAGGAATGGGACATGACATTGCTAAGTATTGCCAGCAATGTATTACGTGCACCCAACATAATTCGGGGAAGGCCATCAAAATAAGAATGGCTCATTAACCACGCCCGCGAGGACCGTGGGAGAATATACAAATTGATTTTACCGGGCCACTGCCAAACTCTCGAGGAAGAAAATACTGTCTAGTGATAATAGATCTATTTACATGGTGGGTTGAAGCATTCGCCAAACAAAACTGCACCGCGACCACCGTATCAAGAATTCTCGCAGAAGAGGTAATTCCCTGCTGGGGAATACCACTCAAATTGACGCTGATCAAGGAACCCACTTCACAGGGTAGGTAGTAAAGTTATTGTGCACCACATTAGACATCAAACAGAAATTTCACATCCCTTACCACCCCCAGAGTTCGGGGATGGTGGAACGGATGGACCGCACTATAAAGACAGCCCTGGCCAAGGCCATCCAAGAGACTGGACAGGCCTGGCCTGAACTGTTACCTGCCATATTAATGAGGCTAAGAGCAACTCAGAACCATACAACGGGTCTAACCCCATTCGAACTCATGACAAGTAGGGCCATGAGACTACCTGAGGGAGTAATTACAGGGGGAGTGGACTTGGGTCCATTTAGGGACCGCATTCGAAGATATGTAATGGAACTGAGTAAACAGTTAAAAGACATGAGACAGGAAGTCAGGGAACAGCAGGCAGGTAGGGACCAGAATGAGGATTTAGAATCACCGGCAGACATGCCACAGGTCGGAGAAAAGTTAATGGCAAAAGGTTTACCGGCCCGCGGTGGTCCGGCCCATATGAGGTACTCATAAGTGGCGACACATGTGTGTGTGTAGATATTAAGGGCGTTAGTCGCTGGAAACATTGGACCCAGTTGAAAAGATACACTGACATGTGGATAGCCCAAGGGTGTCCACCTTTTTTCCTATTTGCAGGATGACCTGGAGGATCATGGTTCTGATAATACTTTGGACCCACGGAACAGAACACCTTCTGAGAAATCGACATCCAGAGGATCAGGGAGACTCAAATTGCCAACAGGTCCTCGTGGGAGATGGAATCTATCTGACTGGAATATTCCAGTGAGAGGGCACAGAGAACCCCTCGGATTAGGCCAAACATTTCATGGTTGTAAGGGAACCCAACCCACAATATTGGGTGTCGCAATAGGGTACAATGGGACCTTGTTCATTGAATGTGGTATCAATAGAATATGGACCAATTTCCGGACCTATCAGATTAAGTTTGAGTGTCTACCAGGGATGACACAGGTATTAGATGCCTGTAGAAACATATGGCCACGCGCTAACATGCGGTGCCTTACAAAGGAGGGTAGCCACAGGGGTATCAATATAGAAGACATCACATCAGACACCGTGAGAAGTTCTTGGATATTTGACGGGGAAGTCATCCTGAATTTGCTCCAATACCAG
This sequence comes from Pristiophorus japonicus, assembly GCF_044704955.1. Classification (NCBI taxonomy): domain Eukaryota; kingdom Metazoa; phylum Chordata; class Chondrichthyes; family Pristiophoridae; genus Pristiophorus; species Pristiophorus japonicus. Next base: position 301,868,712 of record NC_091978.1, on the reverse strand, counting down.
CCTTATGATTTCACTATGTGCTTAAGGCCCATGCAAAGGTTTGAGCCTATACAATATATTTGTGTGCGAAATGATGAGACATGTCTATCCCCAACAATCCGGGCGGAGTGGTTCTGTGAGCAGAAGATATGATAATGTACACTACAAAATACTCCAGGTAATAGTCAATCTAACAGACTTGAACTTGCCAGAGAAATGCGACCCCAAGATACAAGCACTATATACCAGGATGCTAGACATAGTACTCAGCAAAGCAAGGGACGCCTTGGGGGCCTTCCAATACCAGGGACACACAGGGTTCCAGCACCACAGTGAGGAATAGTCACTGATGTATTGACTGAGTTAATACTGGCACATCCCTTGTAAATGCCCTGGATATCCAATCGGTAAAGGCAAGCTCCGAGAGTCTTAGAGAGATCATGTGGATATTATTCCAGATGCACACGCAGTATGCCGGGACAGGAGTGGACTTGGGGCAGGAAACCTCCAAGATACAATTTATTGGAGGCACATGCCGCCACTAGCCACTATTAACTGCCTAATTGATCAAGAATATCAGGACGCATCTAACGGGGTAAAATGGAATATCTGTCACGCCTATGGCAGGTGGATGATGGGACAAGTGCGCCATAACCTGGACCAAATGCAGGCTGGGAGGGTTCCGGACTGGATCAACAGCACACACCTACTCCAGCTGGTACAGCACCCAGGACTCCTGGACGGCTGCATGTTAAAGGGCATGACAAGGGTCTACCCTGTGACTGGTGGGTGCACCAATAACCACAACTCATTAGTAGGGATGGGAATAATGATCCCAGTGATGACCGGAAATGTGAAACCATACCCACAATATCAGGTGGAGAATTTCAGGTTGATCAGAGAAATGGAACGATGAGAGGGGTCTCATTGAGTGGGTGCCACAGGGTAGAAAGCCTGACAATTTGCCCTCACCCGGTGGGACAAGGGTGTGGATTTAATCAGACTGTCAGATGCATGCTGGAAATAAGCTCGGTAGAGTCGGAACCAACCCACTCAGCATACCGGGGGAGAGGTGAATACTGTGTGATGACCACCTAATGGATGTATAACTATGGCACACTGGTATACAACATCACTAATCCCAATTTTTGCTTTACCCCCAGCTTACCCGTAACCATCGGATGTGCACGTACATTCACGCACGAAAAACAATCCTGAAACAGAAACTAAGCAAGCTAGACAAGGAGATTGAGACCGAACTCCGTAAAATTCCCAGGTATGAACAAGCCTGGAATTGGGACTTGAATGTGGACATCCACCCTTGGATTTGCATTATCTCACATATAGTGGTGGCAGTACAACTGTTTCTGGCTCTATGCTGGTTGGGAATGACATGCGCTGCTTGCTCGAAACTAAATAATAAAAGAAAGCTAAAGCTATAGTAAAGGAGCAGAGTAAGCTATTGAGACAGACTTTAGATGAGGGAGCCATATATCTCCATGTGCACTGGGCCCCCCAAACCTAGCAGCTGATCACCGCAAGCGGGGCAGGGGCCTTAAGGCAGTGTAGAATTTAGAAGGGTTGGTTACCTTGAGGTGGGTAGTAAAGGGCGAAAAGGGGGAATTGAAGTAGGGCTAGGGCCTACATTGTATTTGGCAGCCTGCATTAGTAGTTTTAGAAAGATGCCATTGCAAGATTGGCCATTCTATGTTAAGGCTTGTGGTCAGGCCAGGTATTGAATAACAGGATGCCTAGCTCGGCTATTTCTTAGAATAAAGGATGTACGCTGTATGCTGGAAATGTAGAACATCCCTAAAAGTCCAAACTGTATGAATTGATCAAAACAAGTTATATCTGTATCTTTGACCAAAAATGGTCATGTAACTGGACAATGAATGTACACGCCTACTTGCTTCTTGTATAACTGTCACGGACCAAGAGCGATTCTTTGAGATCGAGTCAGTATGGCTTAGTGAGTGGCTAACTAGTGACACTCGATCTCCCTTGCAAGTAAATAAACGATTCTTTGACTTTTCACAGACCTCTCGTGGTGTATTTATTATAATACCACATCACTGTTTTTTTCAACAGCTCATTCAGCGGATTTACCAATGTAGCCTATTTTGGTAGGAATTTCCCATAATAGTTCAAAAGACCTAAAAATAATCGAAGTTCAGTGACATTCTTGGGAGTCGGTGCATTTATGATTGCATCCAGCTTTCCCTTGGTTGGATGTAAGCCATCTTAGTCTACTCTGTAGCCAAAGTACTCCACTGAGTTTTGAAATAACTCACACTTACGAGCAGAGACTCGTACTCTGTACTTTAGCCATTTGAACACTTCATTCAACATGTTATTATGGATTTGCCTGTTTGATGCTGAAATGAGTATATCATCTAAATAGCATATTACCCCTTCAATGCCTTGCAGAATCTGGTTTATCACCCCTTGGAATATGGCGGGGGCGGAAGACACTCCACATGGTAGCCTATTAAACTGATATAGGTCTGGATGAGTATTTATAGTCATCATCATCATAGGCAGTTCCTCAAAATAGAGGAAGACTTGCTTCCATTCCAAAAGTGAGTTCTCAGATGATTGAACAGTCCAATTCTGGAATTACAGTCTCTGTCGCAGGTGCGACAGACTGTCATTGGAGGAAAGGATGGGTGGGGAGTCTGGTTTGCCAAACGCTCCTTCCGCTGCCTGCGCTTGTTTTTTGCATGCTCTCGGCGACGAGACTCAAGATGCTCAGCGCCCTCCCGGATGCTCTTCCTCCACTTAGGGCGGTCTTTGGCCAGGGATTCCCAAGTATTGGTGGGGAGGTTGCATTTTATCAAGGAGGCTTTGAGGGTATCCTTGAACCATTTCCTCTGCCCACCTGGGGCTCGCTTGCCGTGTAGGAGTTCCAAGTAGAGCGTTTGCTTTGCGAGTCTTGTGTCCGGCATGTGGACAATGTGGCCCACCCAAAGGAGCTGGTTGAGTGTGTTCAGCGCTTCGATGTAAGTCAAGCATAACTTGGACACCTCATCCAGCTCAAGTTCTAATTAGGCATTTGTAATTTCTAACTTTGAGAAGGTCTGCCCATCTATCTGCATTGTGAACAAATCTTCTACATTTGGCAATGTATTGGGTAGATTACCCCTTGGAATTTGGTTCATGGTTACTTTATAATGATCACACAACCTTACCTTACCATCTGACTTAGGTGCAAGAAAAATGGGTGTAGCCCAATCTATCTTAGAGATAATGTTCTCAGTTTCAAGTCTTTTGCGTTCTTGCTCAACTTTCTCCTTGAGTGCGTGTGGTATGGAACGTGGCTTGCAGTAAACTTGTCTTGCATTCTTCTGCACTTTGACAGTTGCCTTGAAGTCTTGGATTGGACTGCCTGTTTCGCAGAACACTTTTGCATACTACTTGATGACGTCATCTTTCATTGCAAATTTAATTTCCATGCGAAAAATCTCATTCCACTCCAGTTTCAGTGATCCCAATCAATTTCTACGTATTAAGGCAGGCTTTTCTCCTGCCATTACTATGAGAGCCAAGCTCTGAAACTAATCCTTTTATTTCACCGGTATGGTGATATGTCCTACAACAGAGATTTGCTCTCCTGAGTAGCCTCGTAGCTCTATTTGATTTCTCCAGTTGAAAATCACTCAACTTGTTGAGATATAGTGATTCCGGTACTATGCTCATGGTGCACCAATGGGTATCCTGGTTCCTGTAATGTCTACTTGGATGATACTTCATGAATCGCTGTTAGATGCCCTCATGCTCCTGATCACGTGTATCTCCAGAACTTCCTCATCCTTTTGCTTCTCTTCAATAATATACAATGTCTGGTGATTTGTACTTCTAGCATTGAAAGTTGGTTTACTCTTCAGTCAGCATGCCTTCACACATGCCCAGTTTTCTTGCAGCAGAGACACTCTGCATTCACATATGGACAACTTTGAGCAATATGTTATCCCAGGCATGACTTCAATTTACTATTACCTTGGTCAGGTGCAGAAGCCTTGGGGCCCAACTGCCTTTTACTTTTAGCCTGCAAGTGACTCATCTCGGTTGTCTGACGACTGGAAATGGCGTGAAATTGGTCGGCCATATTCATCAACATAGCTATCTGATATGCTAAATCAAAAGTCAAGTTAGGGCTTGTCAACAACTTCCTTCTGATTAATTGATCTTTCAACCCACAAACAAGGTGGTCATGCAATGCTCAGTCTTGAAAGTTTCTTAAATGACAATGCATGGATAGTTTTTTAAAGCCACAATGTTCTCACTGATACAATCATCAGTTAATTGATTTTGTGTCCAAAATGTTAATTTTCAGCAATTTTCAGAGGCTAAGGACTGTAGTGCTCATCTAACTTGGTTAGAATCTCCATCAGTGGCGTGTCCTTTGATTTGTCGGGAACAAGCACATTTTTCAGGTTTCATACACCTCGGGTCTACTTCAAACAAGAAAATGGCCCATTTCCTTTCAAAAGCCACCCGGTTACAGTTTTTGTCATCGGGGACTTTGACGATACTATTCGCAGTGAAAAAAAATTCTAGCCGCTCCACATATGCTCCTAAAGTCTCTCAGTCACGATGGAACTCAGCCAAGCACTCTATTATTCCCATAGGTGCGGCCATCTGGACTCTGACAATGTCGACAGTTCAGCCAAGTGTGCGTGGATTATTAGCTGTTCTGCAAAACAAAGAATGATCTCCTAGTAAAGGATCCTTTAAGAATGAGTGACCATAACATGGTTGAATACCAAATTCAGTTAGAGGGTGAGACAGTTGGATCTCAAGCCAGTGTCTTAAGCTTAAATAAAGGAGACTACAAAGGTATGAAGGCAGAGTTGTCTAAAATGGACTGGGAAAATAGATTAAAATTTGGGATGGTTAATGAACAGTGGCAGACTGGGGAATTAATAATGTGGAACAGGTGTGGAAAGTATTTTTATCTAAGCTGATACCATACGGTATTTGTGTGCCTTTTGATTAAAATGGAGTCCTGGCCCTTCCAGAACTTTCTGCATTTTAGCAGTCAGCTTGCATAAACAGCTAAACCTGCTGTTAGATGGCTGATGGCCATCAGACAGCTAGGAGACAAGTCATGCTGAGACAAGTAACCCCCCCATGGTGCTCTCCTATTGTCTACACTACAGGAGTTCCATGTCACCCCACCCTTATCTTCTAGCCATTATCTCTCTCCGAGACCTCATCCATTTGATGCAAACAGATAAACTGACCAGGAAATTGAAACAATCCTGACACAATACAAGACAGGTGATAGCCCATTACCTATGACTCATGGAGTAATGGCCGTTTGGCTTTCTGATAACCCTGACAAAAGGAAATATCTGGACACCATGTCTGTATTCACTGACTGTGAGACAGAGCAATACACAGGGAGAGGCCAGAACTTTGGTTTTACTGTATAAATATCTTGTTAAACTGAACCATTTTGGAGGTGTTCACTTAGCCCTTGACTGAGTGTGACCTACCCCTTGCGAGCAAGTAAATTAAAAAGGAAACTTCTACCGGAGCTGTAAGTGTCGGAGTCATTCTTTTCGGAGGTCGAGATTTCGACAGTTATTGGAGGTTCCACCGAGATGCATACTCTCTGTTCTGTGAGTAAAACGGATACAGGCATAGTGCCTCTCCAGTGAAAGGCTTCGGTGGCCAAACAAGGTGAGCCTTTTGCTCACAAGAGGTTTCTTCACTGTTGAATCGCAGATGTAATCTGTTGTCCACAGCGGAGGTACTGCATCTACAAGACTCGGCATTTAAAAGTTAAAGGTATTTTTTTTATAACCATTTCTTTCTCAGCTTGCCAGCAGAAGAGAACAGGTTCTGGAAAAAACCTCGAGACAGCCCGGGGAAGATTTCAGTAGGTAAGGGAGCGCTAGTCGATCGAAAAGGGTTCCAGGTTCTTATGTGATAAGATTTTTATTGTTTTTAATTCGGAAGGGGTTCTTATGTGATAAGACTATTAAAAAAAAAGGAAAAAAGAAAGCGCTAATCGATCGAAGGTTCTTATGTGATAAGATTTTTATTGTTTTTAATTCGGAAGGGTTTCTTATGTGATAAGACTATTAAAAAAAAAGAGCGCAATCGATCAAAGAGTTTGGGTACGGAACCTTAAGTTTTATCAGTTTTTATTAGGATAAGTTAAGGACTCGGTCTGTAGTGGCGTACAACGCAGACTGAGAATTTGTTTAGAGGTTATGATTTGTGTACTCACGGGAATATTGTTTGTTGTCCTTGTATTACTGTTGGGTGCAACACCTTTGTGAGTCATTGCCATTAGAGAAACGGGAAGAGTCACTAGGGAAAATTGTGATTCGGGGAAAAAAAAAAACCACAAGGATTGATTAAGAAAAGAAACAGTAACTGATTGATCAACTACGATTGGTTCGTGCCAACATATCTCACACACCCAGACTGAGCCCGAATTAAGAGCCTTTTCAGGCCACGTAACGGCCAGGAGAAGTGGGCGTAGAGAACTTGGTTGGCCAAAAGGATTGTGAGATCAGAAACTGTGGTAAAATCTTAAATCATCCAGAATGGGGGCTGGAGCAAGTAAACCACCACCAAAAGGCACACCAGCCTATGTCATGCTCCAGAATTGTGGTCAGTCTTCAATTGACCAAAGAAACAAAAACCGGTAAAGTGGACTAAGGGTGAAAACAGGCCATTTCCACCCGATGGTTCATTTAATTTAGAGAGAACAACATGTCTAGAGGAGTGTCTTATAAACAGAGATCCAGGTAAAAAAAAAGGGAAGTAATAGAAAAGGCCTGGGTTCCGATTCTTCAAGCCCATGTAAAATTAAAAGAGGAAGTAAATCAAATGTAAAAAAAAAGAGAACCTGATAAGTGACTTATGGATTAAAAAAAAAATGAAGCTAGCAAAAGAAAAAGCTTTATTGAATGGAGAGAGACTTGTGAATGTCTTGTCTTTGAATGAGAGCGCGTGAATGTCTTGTCTTTGAATGAGAGTGCTTCTGTCTTTTTTCCTTGTGTTTGGAAACCTGTTTGGAAAGGTTGTGGAGCTGCCTGTTTGTTTTAGCTCCACCCACTTTTTCAAACAAAGTGAAGTTTTTAACCCTTCATAGTGATGTCCTGTATGTGGGAAGTTTAAGACATTTTAAGTTAGAAGCGCAGGTGTGGATTTATTCGGATGAGAGGTTACGGAGCTAGGAAATGCACAAAGGATAGGTTTGTTGAGACATGGTCCCGGTGATTAAAAGTTGTAATGACTTTTTTTTTTAAAAAGCCTTTGTGGGTCTCTCGAGGTGCACTTTCATTGTCCTTGGTGTAAAATTCTTGGTACAAAAGCTTCTAGCTCAGTGAGAGGATTTTTTTGATAAAGAGTGACAGTACAATATTTGAATTGGGATTTTGAGATATTTCAGGTGATCTCCTTGATCAACATTTTGAGTGCATTGGAAAAATCTTGGGTTTGGAAGCCTTTTAATAAGATTAGAAAACAAGTACTTTACATTCTGTGATCTGTGAATCACTATAAGCATAAATGAGAAGTCCGTGTAACACACAGATTCGTCCAGTTCAGAAGCCCACACAAATGGAGGTGTGTCCATGACCTACGAGCTGTGAATGAATGTACTATATTCTCACAATGCTTAAAGGATGTGGAATGAAGTATCCCGGAATGCTTTCCAGAACCTTAAGCAGTCCCTCACTTCAGCACCAGCCTTAGGAATTACCAGATTACACTAAGCTATTCAACTTATTTGTGCATCACAAGTCGGGTTTTGCACAATCTGTTTTGACTCAATTACATGGGGACAGGCAGCGACCAGTAGCATATTTCAGTACCCAACTAGACCCAGTAACACGCGGACTACCAGGATGTCTTCCTTTGTTGGCAGCAGCTTATTATGCTATGCAACAGGCTCAGACAATAACTCTAAATCATCAGACCATTTTGTATATCCCACACTCTGTCGAGATTTTACTTACTAAATGTGCCACCCAACACCTAACCTCCACTAAATACGAGGTCGAACTGTTATCAAATCCGAACCTTATCATCAAAAGATGCACTACCTTTAATCCAGCCACTCTACTCCCCACGGAAGAAGACGGCGAACCCCATTCATGTGAAATGGTAACCGAATTAGTGACTAAACCACATATCAATCTAACAGATGTACCAATGTGTAACCCTGATCTAATGTACTATGTTGACGGATCAGCCTTACGAAATGATAGGGGCCAACCTAGAGCGGCTTATGCAATTGTAACTCAGTTTAATGTTGTCGAAACAGCCTCTCTTCCAGACTCCTTTTCAGCCCAACAAGCCGAATTGTTTGCGTTAACTCGAGCCTGTATTCTGGCTGAAGGACACACAGTTAATATCTACACTGACTCCAGGTATGCTTTTGGGGTATCACATGACTATGGACAAATTTGGAAGATTCGCGGGTACCTGACTTCTTCAGGAACCCCTATCAAAAATGCAGAACAAGTGGAAAATCTCCTGCGAGCCATTCAATGCCCTTTGACACTTGCCATTATCAAATGCCAAGCACATACAGGCCACTCGAATGAGGTGGCACTTGGGAATGCCAGAGCTGATAATGCAGCTAAGTCAGCAGCTCTGTCGAAAGGGGGGATGCAGGTGTTATTGCTCCCACTAAGGAAAAATAATTGCTCAGACCCGCCACCCACTATTAATGACGTGCTGGCCTTTCAGACACAGGCCAGTACGGAGGAGGTGGTGACCTGGACGAAGGATCAATGTTATAAAAATCCAGAAGGAATATGGGTTCACCATGACGGCCGCGTGGTGGCCCCTAGATCCTTACTTCCATGGATTGCCCGATGTGTTCATACATTCACACATGCAGGCAAAGGGGGATTGGCAGATTATATTTTGGCAACTTGGTATGCACCAGATATTTCGGCAATTGCAAAACAAATCTGTGAAAATTGTGTTACCTGTCAGACAATGAATCCGGGTAAGACGGAAAAAGTAGAATCTGCCTCCCACCCAAATCCAGTGGGGCCTTCTGTATATTTACAAATGGATTTTATTGAATTACCTATGTGTATGGGATTCAAGTATGTATTAGTTATTGTAGATGTGTTCTCTAGATGGATTGAAGCCTTTCCATGTAAAAAGGCCGATGCCACTACTGTTGCTAAATGTTTGTTAAAGGAAATCGTACCGCGCTTCGGAATCCCTGCTAAGCTTTCTAGTGATAACGGGTCACATTTCACGGGAACTGTTATAAGAGAAATGTGTAAAGCTTTACAGATTAATCAACGTTTTCATTGCAGTTATCATCCACAATCAGCTGGACTTGTTGAAAGATATAATGGAATGCTTAAAAATAAGCTGGCAAAACTATGCAATGACACTGGACTGAAATGGACAGAACTGCTGCCCTTAGCTTTGATGGTAATGCGATCTGCAACCAACAGAACAACAGGCCTGTCACCGCATGAGATAGTTATGGGATGTCCCCAACGACTACCTTTTACAGCACCATTTACTGCAAAACAGATGGACATCCACAAAATGGAGGAAAATATGTTGAATTATTGTATTGCACTAACCAAATGTATTTCCAGCTTTCATTCACAGGTAAAGGAAGCCCAAGTCAAGCCAGCGGAAGGGAAGTGTCATAACCTGGAGCCAGGGGAATTCGTTTACATCAAGATTTTTAAAAGGAAAAGCAGTCTACAGCCAAGATTCGAAGGACCATACCAGGTCTTGCTGGCGACCAATACTGCAATCAAGGTAAAGGAAAGACCAACATGGATCCACGCATCCCATTGCAAACGGGCACCCGACCAGGAGGAAGGGACGAAGGAATCAGAGGAACAGAAAAAGGAAGACTGAATAAGGAACTGTATGGACTATGGGGACTGATGGTGCTGGGCTTGACAGGGTTTTACTTCACATTATTGATTACACCAGGGGTACAGACCCGCCACCGAAGGGAATTGCACGTAAACGTGTTTATGGCTCTGAGTCATAGGTATGCTCAAGAAAGAAACTTGTCGAGTTGTTGGATATGTTCCCATGTACCTGTCCACTCCAGGGGGGTTATTCCCCTGAGATCTGTCCCCTTTAACGAATCAGAAATGGTAGAATGGTTGACAGTGCAAAACAGGACAAAACTAACTAAGGGGCCAGAAACGAAGGAGCAAACAGAATGGAGGTCGGCAGAGTATAAACTTACAGCCTTCCAGGGATGGTACCAGCCCAATTATGATAATAACCATCAGCCTCCCTTCCTAAGCATTACTCCCAGAATAGGAAATCCTGAAGGTATAATATGCCTAGTGAGTAATGAGACTAAAGGACCAGAAATGGGACGCAGCAAGTGTTCCCAAATGATTAAATGGCAAGCCACAACTAATCCCACTGAGAGAAAGATAGCAACCATTGGCTGGACAACGGTCCATAACAAAGCCCCAGGTAAAGGGTGGGAAGGTGAGACCACTCGAGTAGGGACAGTGCGAAAGGACCAGGAGCTGACGTCCTATAATTGCACCTACTTTATTTGTGGCCATAAAGCCTACCCATGGTTACCAGCCAACTGGACAGGGTCCTGTTACTTAGGATATGTGGTACCCCTTATCAGATCAGTAAGGACTCTAAGGGAGGCCTGTGGAAGTCACAGATTTAAACGGGATTTCACGTGGCTAAACGGAATATTCAAGGTAATGGTGCCACCCTATGGAATAGCATCGACCGAATGGCAGTTACGGGAACTGGCTAACTTAGTTGAATCAGTAGCCAACGCAACTTCCCAAGCCTTTGAAGGGATAAATGACGAAATGGTAGCTATTCGAACAGTGGCGCTCAAATCGTATGGCCTTAGATTATCTCCTAGCCAAGGAGGGAGGAACATGCGCATTAATAGGTGGAGAATGCTGTACGTATATCCCAGATAAATCAGAAAATATCGGCAGTCTAGCTGAAAACATTAGGATGGTTGGGAGCCCTGGGGAAATCTGTGGTACAGGGTTTGATCATATTCCTGCTGATAGTCTTCGCCCTGTATCTATTATTTGTCGTCGTTAAGTGTTGCTGTGCCAGGGTGGGAGAAACTATGTTACCTACCGAGATCACGGCTAGAGTTATGGTAGCAACAACTGCTGAAGGCTCTTGTGTGGAAATGGAAATGGAGAGACTGTACAAGATCAGAATGGATTGAGTTGTCCTTGTGAAGGACAAAATGGGGGAATGTGGAAAGTATTTTTATCTAAGCTGATACCATACGGTATTTGTGTGCCTTTTGATTAAAATGGAGTCCTGGCCCTTCCAGAACTTTCTGCATTTTAGCAGTCAGCTTGCATAAACAGCTAAACCTGCTGTTAGATGGCTGATGGCCATCAGACAGCTAGGAGACAAGTCATGCTGAGACAAGTAACCCCCCATGGTGCTCTCCTATTGTCTACACTACAGGAGTTCCATGTCACCCCACCCTTATCTTCTAGCCATTATCTCTCTCCGAGACCTCATCCATTTGATGCAAACAGATAAACTGACTAGGAAATTGAAACAATCCTGACACAATACAAGACAGGTGATAGCCCATTACCTATGACTCATGGAGTAATGGCCGTTTGGCTTTCTGATAACCCTGACAAAAGGAAATATCTGGACACCATGTCAGGACCAGGATATAGTAATTAACTCTTTATCTGTATTCACTGACTGTGAGACAGAGCAATACACAGGGAGAGGCCAAAACTTTGGTTTTACTGTATAAATATCTTGTTAAACTGAACCATTTCGGAGGTGTTCACTTAGCCCTTGACTGAGTGTGACCTACCCCTTGCGAGCAAGTAAATTAAAAAGGAAACTTCTACCGGAGCTGTAAGTGTCGGAGTCATTCTTTTCGGAGGTCGAGATTTCGACACAGGGAAATGGCAGAGACTTTGAACAAATATTTTGCATTGGTCTTCACAGTAGAAGCCACTAAAAACATCCCAATAGTGGATAACCAAGGGGTTATAGGGAGGGAGTAACGTAATACAATCACTATCACTAAAGAAATAGTACTCGGTAAAATAATGGAACTAAAGACGGAAAAGTCCGCTGGACCTGATGGCTTGCATCCTAGGGTCTTAAAAGAAGTGACTGCAGAGATAGTGGATGCATTGTTTGTAATCTTCCAAAATTCTCTGATTCTGGGAAGGTCCCAGCGGATTGGAAAACCGCAAATGTAATGCCCTTTTTTAAAAAGGAGGCAGACAGAAAGCAGGAAACTATAGACCAGTTGGCCTAAATTCTGTCATTTGGAAAATGCTGGAGTCCATTATCATCATTATAGGCAGTCCCTCGGAATCGAGCAAGAATTAAGGAAGCAATAGCAGGACATTTGCAAAAGCATAATTCAATCAAGCAAAGTCAGCATGGTTTTATGAAAGGGAAATCATATTTGACAAATTTGCTGGAGTTCTTTAAGGATGTAACAAGCAGCGTGGATAAGGGGGAACCAGTGGATGTGGTGTATTTGAATTTCCAGAAGGCATTCGATAAGGTGCCACATTAAAGGTTACTGCACAAGATAAAAGTTCACGGGGTTGGGGATAATATATTAGCATGGACAGAGGATTCACTAACTAACAGAAAGCAGAGAGTCGGGATAAATGGGTCATTTTCTGGTTGGCAAACAGTAACTCATGGGGTGCCGCAGGGATCGGTGCTGGGGCCTCAACTATTTACAATCTGTATTAATGACTTGGATGAAGGGACCGAGTATAATGTTTGCTGATGATACAAAGGTAGGTGGGAAAGTAAATTGTGAGGAGGACACAAAAAATCTGCAAAGGGATATAGACAGGCTAAGTGAGTGAGAAAAAATTTGGCAGATGGAGTATAATGTGGGAAAATGTGAGGTTAGAAAAAATAGAAAAGCAAATTATAACTTAAATGGAGAAAAATTGCAAAGTCCTGTAGTACAGAGGAACATGGGGGTCCTTATGTATGAAACACAAAAATTAGTATGCAGGTACAGCATATAATCAGGAAGGCAAATGGAATGTTGACCTTTATTGCAAGGGGGTGAGAGTATAAAAGCAGAGAAGTCCTGCTACAACGGTATAGGGTATTGGTGAGACCACACCTAGAGTGCTGTGTACAGTTTTGGTCTCCCTATTTAAGGAAGGATATACATTGGAGGCTGTTCAGAGAAGGTTGACTAGGTTGAGTCCAGAGATGAGGGGATTGACTTATGAAGATAGGTTGAGCAGGTTGGGCCTATACTCATTGGAGTAGAGAAGAATCAGAGGTGATCTTATCGAAACATAAGATAATGGGCCCAAGTTTCCACACGATAAAAAACGGGCGCCCCTCCGAGCTGGGCGCCCGTTTTTCGTGCCACAAAGTGCGCCTAAAAGAATCCTCCGTATTCTCCACCTCCCTGCAGGTCCCCTGGCCCTTGGCGCGGTGCAGCAGGAGCTGTAGGGGGGCAGAGCCAGGTCCCTGCGCTGAAAACAGTGCCGGGACCTCTGCACATGCGCGCTACAGTGGGCGCGCATGTGCAGTAGCTCCAGGCGCCCGAAACTGTGTGGGAGGGGCCCGAAGTACGCAGCCCCTAGCCCTGGCCGAATGGTCTCACTGGGGCTGCGTGAATAAGGCTCCTCCCACGGCCAGCTCCTGCTTCCTGCCGACTCCCGCTCCTGCTTTCCCCTGGACCGGACCCGACCCGACCTGTCTGCCGCTGCCGCTCCTGCTTCCCCCACCCGCCCCGGACCGGACCCGACCCGCCTGTCGCTGCCGCTCCTGCTTCCCCCCGCCCCCGACCGGACCCGACTCGACCCGTCTGCGTCTGCCGCTCCCACCCAACTCGACCCGACTCTACTCCCGCCCCCGCCACCAGACTGGATCCGACCTGACCTCCCCCTCCCCGACCTCCCCCCCCTCCCCGACCTCCCCCCCCACTCCCCGACCTGACCTCCCCCCCCACTCCCCGAGCTGACCTCTCTCCTGACCCGACCCAATGCCACCTACCTCTGGTGCTGGGGACGGGCCCTGCCCGAAATCTTGGGCCCGGCCCGTTCAGCCTTCGGTCCCGACGGCAAACCGCTTCCAAAAGGCCTGCCTGAAGAACTTTCACACAGGTAGGAACATGGTTTATTTAATCGTTTCTTTGCTTATACATTTTTATTCAGGTTGGATTTATTTGTATAATATTTGTATAAGTATAACTAAGGATTTATTGTAGAATTTAATCACTTCCCTTTCCCCCCCCCCCCTTCCCCCCTCGTTCCCTACGCCTAATTTGTAACCTGCGCCTGATTTTTTAATGTGTAGAACAGGTTTTATTGTTCTACAACAATCTTCACTTACTCCATTCTAAGTTAGTTTGGAGTACGTTTTCACTGTGGAAACTTTGAAATCAAGCGTCAGTGGCCGGACACGCCCCCTTTTGAAGAAAAAATTCTGTTCCAAAGTGGAACTGTTCTAACTGACTAGAACTGCAGAAAAAAAAATGTGGAGAATTGCGATTTCTAAGATAGTCCGTTCTCCACCAGTTGCTCCTAAAAATCAGGCGCAAATCATGTGAAAACTTGGGCCCATTGAGGGGGCTCAACAAGGTGGATGCAGAGAGGATATTTCCACTCATAGGGGAAACTAAAACTAGGGGGCATAGTCTCAGAATAAGGGGCCGCCCATTTAAAACTGAAATGAGGAGGAATTTCTTCTCTCAGAGGGTTGTAAATCTGTAGAATGCTCTGCCCCTGAGAGCTGTGGAAGCTGGGTCATTGAATATATTTAAGATGGAGATAGACAGATCTTTGAGCAATAAGGAAATAAAGGGTTATGGGGAGCAGGCAGGGAAGTGGAGCTGAGTCCATGATCAGATCAGCCATAATCTTATTGAATAGCGGAGCAGGTTCGAGGGGCCAAATGGCATAACCCTGCTCGTATTTCTTATGTTCTTAAGTTTAAATTCTCTCTGTTAGTTGGCAGGACCAACAAAAATATCAGCTAGGGTTTCCAAATATCCTATCCTCGTCATCATCTGTGGTATCTTTGTACAGACCAATAACAGCACATACTCGACAAGGTGGCTCCTTAACAGAAACTGTCATCATGTCACTTTTCCACAGGACCTTTTATTGTTAATACATCAGTAATTGCATTACATCAGTAGTCCACTAGGTGGAGCTCTATAACACTGACAATCTCCACTTGAAATTCCATGACATTAACATTGTTGAACCCTCACCATCAACATCCTGGGGCTCACCATTGAAAATCAACTTGACTGGACCAGCCACATAAATACTGTGGCTACAAGAGCAGGTCAGAGGCTGGGTATTCTGCAGCAAGTGACTGAGCTCCTGACTCCCCAAAGCCTTTCTACCATCTACAAGGCACACGTCAGTCGAGGAGGCGGGAGCTCGGAGCAGCGCGAGTCCGGGGTTGTCGGAGAGGCCTATAAAGGCCAGCGGGAGTCGAGCAGTTCGAGCAGTCAGTCGAGGAGGCGGGAGCTCGGAGCAGCGCGAGTCCGGGGTTGTCGGAGAGGCCTATAAAGGCCAGCGGGAGTCAAGCAGTTCGAGCAGTCAGTCGAGGAGGCGGGAGCTCGGAGCAGCGCGAGTCCGGGGTTGTCGGAGAGGCCTATAAAGGCCAGCGGGAGTCAAGCAGTTCGAGCAGTCAGTCGAGGAGGCGGGAGCTCGGAGCAGCGCGAGTCCGGGGTTGTCGGAGAGGCCTATAAAGGCCAGCGGGAGTCAAGCAGTTCGAGCAGTCAGTCGAGGAGGCGGGAGCTCGGAGCAGCGCGAGTCCGGGGTTGTCGGAGAGGCCTATAAAGGCCAGCGGGAGTCAAGCAGTTCGAGCAGTCAGTCGAGGAGGCGGGAGCTCGGAGCAGCGCGAGTCCGGGGTTGTCGGAGAGGCCAGCCGGTACAGCTGCAGCAGGGAGAGAAGGCAAAAAGAAGTAGAAAGAAATTGAAAGGTGACGTCACAGCCAAGGGGGTAAGTGATTGGCTGGTGATTGGTGAGTAGCTTTTCTTTTTTCTTTTCTATATCAGTATGTAACCTTTAGCATTGTTGTTGCCAGATTAAGTTTATCTAAGGGTTAAATCAATGGCAGGAGAGCTCGGATACGTGTTATGCTCCTCCTGTACTATGTGAGAAGTCAGGGATGCTTCCGGTTTCCTTGACGACTAGGTGTGCAGGAAGTGTATCCGCCTGCAGCTCCTGACGGACCACATTGTGAAATTGGAGCTGCGGGTGAATGAACTCTGAAGCATCCACGATGCTGAGAATGACGTGAATAACACGTTTCGTGAGTTGGTCTTACCGCAGGAGAAGGGTACACAGCCAGATAGGGAATGGAAAACCAACAGGAAGAGCAGTGCAAGGAAGGTAGTGCAGGGGTCCCCTGCGGTCATCCTCCTACAAAACAGGTACACCGCTTTGGGTACAGTTGAGGGGGATGACTCATCGGGGAGAGCAGCAGCAGCCAAGTCCATGGCACCGTGGGTGGCTCTGCTGCACAGGAGGGCAGGGAAAAGAGTGGGAGAGCTATAGTGATAGGGGATTCAATTATAAGGGGAATAGACAGGCATTTCTGTGGCCGCAACCGAGACTCCAGGATGGTATGTTGCCTCCCTGGTGCAAGGGTCAAGGATGTCTCGGAGCAGGTGCAGGACATTCTGAAAAGGTAGGGTGAACAGCCAGTTGTCGTGGTACATATAGGTACCAACGATATAGGTAAAAAACGGGATGAGATCCTACGAGACGAATTTAGGGAGCTAGGAGTTAAATTAAAAAGCAGGACCTCAAAGGTAGTAATCTCAGGATTGCTACCAGTGCCACATGCTAGTCAGAGTAGGAATCGCAGGATAGCTCAGATCAATACGTGGCTTGAGCAGTGGTGCAGAAGGGAAGGATTCAAATTCCTGGGGCACGGGAACCGGTTCGGGGGAGGTGGGACCAGTACAAACCAGACAATCTGCACCTGGGCAGGACCAGAACCAATGCCCTAGGGAGGAGTTAAACTAATATGGCAGGGGGATGGGAACCTATGCAGGGAGACAGAGGGAAATAAAATGGAGACAGAAGCAAAAGCTAGAAAGGAGAATAGTAAAAGTGGAGGGCAGAGAAACCCAAGGCAAAAATCAAAAAGGGCCACTTTACAGCAAAATTCTAAAGAGTCAAAGTGTATTAAAAAGACAAGCCTGAAGGCTCTGTGCCTCCATGCAAGGAGTATTCGGAATAAGGTGGATGAATTAGCTGTGCAGATAGCAGTTAATGGGTACGATGTGATTGGCATCATGGAGACATGGCTCCAGGGTGACCAAGGCTGGGAACTTAACATACAAGAGTATTTAGCATTTAGGAAGGACAGACAGAAAGGAAAAGGAGGCGGGGTGGCGTTGCTGGTTAAAGAAGAAATTAATGCAATCGTAAGGAAGGACATTAGCTTGGATGATGTGGAATCGGTATGGGTGGAGCTACGGAATACCAAAGGGTAGAAAACGCGAGTGGGAGTTGTGTACAGGCCACCAAATAGTTAGTCGTGAGGTTGGGGACAGCATCAAACAAGAAATAAGGGATGTGCGCAATAAAGGTACAGCAGTAATCATGGGCGACTTTAATCTACATATTGACTGGACTAACCTAACTGGTAGCAATGCGGTGGAGGAGGATTTCCTGGAGTGTATTAGGGATGGTTTTCTCGACCAATATGCCGAGGAACCAACCAGAGAGCTGGCCATCCTCGACTGGGTGATGTGTAATGAGAAGGGACTAATTAGCAATCTTGTTGTGCGAGGCCCCTTGGGGAAGAGTGACAATAATATGGTAAAATTCCTTATTAAGATGGAGAGTGACAAAGTTAATTCATAAACTAGGGTCCTGAACTTAAGGAAAGGTAACTTTGATGGTATGAGATGCGAATTGGCTAAATTAGACTGGCAAATGATACTTAAAGGGTTGTCGGTGGATAAGCAATGGCAAACATTTAAAGATCATATGGACGAACTTCAGCAATTGTACACCCTGTCTGGAGTAAAAATAAAACAGGGAAGGTGGCTCAACCGTGACTAACAAAGGAAATTAAGGATAGTATTAATTCCAAGGAAGAGGCATACAAATTAGCTAGAAAAAAACAGCAAACCGGAGGACTGGGAGAATTTTAGAATTGAGCAGAGGAGGACAAAGGGTTTAATTCAGAGGGGGAAAATAGAGTATGAGAGGAAGTTTGCCGGAAACATAAAAACTGACTGCAAAAGCTTCTATAGGTATGTGAAGAGAAAAAGATTAGTGAAGACAAACGTAGGTCCCTTGTAGTCGGATTCGGGTAAATTTATAATGGGGAACAAAGAAATGGCCGACCAATTGAACACATATTTTGGTTCTGTCTTCACAAAGGAAGACACAAATAACCTTTCGGATGTACTAGAGGACCGAGGGTCTAGTGAGAAGGAGGAACTGAAGGATATCCTTATTAGGCCGGAAATTGTGTTCAGGAAATTGACGGGATTGAAGGCCAATAAACCCAGGGCCTGATAGTCTGCATCCAAGAGTACTTAAGGAAGTGGCCATCGAAATAATGCATGCATTGGTGATAATTTTCCAACAGTCTATCGAGTCTGGATCAGTTCCTATGGACTGGAGGGTTGCTAATGTAACACCACTTTTTAAGAAAAGAGGGAGAGAGAAAACATACAATTACAGACCGGTTAGCCTGACATCGGTGGTGGGGAAAATGTTGGAATCAATCATTAAGGATGAAATAGCAGTGCATTTGGAGAGCAGTGATAGGATTGGTCCGAGTCAGCATGGAGATCGGTGTGCAAAATCAAAGCACATGGTATTGGGGGTAAAGACTACCATATTAGGCAATGCCAGTTCCAGTTGGATAAGAGGTTGATGGCATAGCAAAAGATGCAGCAGTTAAAACAAAATTATCTCCAGTTATCTGCAGACATTGAATGTCGCAGCATGCTGACAAAGTTGGACTTAAGAATTTAAAGTATTGAGTTAAATTATTGGGATCGATTGTTATAGAATTGAATTGTTATCGAATGGAAAAGTGGTGAAGTTATGCTAAATTGAATCGAACCTTGGTTAGACTTTGTGTGTGTGCAATTCTGGTCACCATAAGGCACTGGAGAGGGTGCAGAGAAGATTTACAAGGATGATACCAGAAAGGCGAGCATATACCTATCGGGAAAGGATGGACAGGACGGTTCTCTTTTCTCTTGAAAAAAGAAGGCTGAGGGGTGACCTAATGTCTTTAAAATGATCAAAGGTTTTGATAGAGTAGACACAGTGTTTCCACTTGTGGGGACCAGCATAATTAGAGGCCATCAACATAAGATAGTCACCAAGAAATCAAATAGGGAATTCAGAAGAAACTTCTACCCGGAGAGTGGTGAGAATGTGGAACTCTCTGCCACAGGGAGGGGTTGAAGCGAATAGTATCAATGCATTTAAGGGGAGGCTAGACAAGCATATGAGGAAGAAGGGAATCGAGGGTTATGCAGATATAGTTAGATGAGGAAAGAAGGGAGGAGGCTCGAGTGGAGCATAAACGCCGGCATGGACTGGTTGGGCCGAATGGCCTGTTTCTGTGTCGTATATCCGATGTAATCCGATGTAATGGGGTAATGTACTGACGTGGATAGAGAACTGGTTGGCAGACAGGAAGCAGAGAGTCGGGATTAACGGGTCCTTTTCAGAATGGCAGGCAGTGACTCGTGGAGTGCCGCAGGGTTCAGTGCTGGGACCCCAGCTCTTTACAATATATATTAATGATTTAGATGATGGAATTGAGTGGAATATCCCCAAGTTTGCAGATGACACGAAACTGGGTGGCTGTGAGGAGGACGCTAAGAGGCTGCAGGGTGACTTGGACAGGTTAGGTGTGTGGGCAAATGCATGGCAGATGCAGTATAATGTGGATAAATGTGAGGTTATCCATTTTGGGGGCAAAAACAGGAAGGCAGAATATTATCTGAATGGCGGCAGATTAGGAAAAGTGGAGGTGCAGCGAAACCTGAGTGTCATGGTACATCAGTCATTGAAAGTTGGCATGCAGATACAACAGGCGGTGAAGAAGGCAAATGGTATGTTGGCCTTCATAGCAAGGGGATTTGAGTATAGCAGCAGGGAAGTCTTGCTGCAGTTGTACAGGGCCTTGGTGAAGCCCCACCTGGAGTATTGTGTTCAGTTTTGGTCACCGAATCTGAGGAAGGACGTTCTTGCTATTGAGGGAGTGCAGCGAAGATTTCAGGGATGGTTGGACTGACATATGTGGAGAGACTGGATCAACTGGGCCTTTATTCACTGGAGTTTAGAAGGATGAGAGGGGATCTCATAGAAACATATAAGATTCTGACTGGACTGGACAGGCTAGATGCGGGAAGAATGTTCCCGATGTTGGGGAAGTCCAGAACCAGGGGACACAGTCTTAGAATAAGGGGCAGGCCATTTTGGACTGAGATGAGGAGAAACTTCTTCACTCAGAGAGTTGTTAACCTGTGGAATTCCCTGCCACAGAGAGTTGTTGATGCCAGTTCATTGGATATATTCAAGAGGGAGTTAGATATGGCCCTTACGGCTAAAGGGATCAAGGGATATGGAGAGAAAGCAGGAAAGGGGTA
Source organism: Pristiophorus japonicus (assembly GCF_044704955.1). Taxonomy (NCBI): domain Eukaryota; kingdom Metazoa; phylum Chordata; class Chondrichthyes; family Pristiophoridae; genus Pristiophorus; species Pristiophorus japonicus. Next base: position 301,848,130 of record NC_091978.1, on the reverse strand, counting down.
ATGAAGGAATGTTCAGCCATGATCTTATTGAATGGCGGTGCAGGCTCGAAGGGCTGAATGGCCTACTCCTGCACCTATTTTCTATATTTCTATGTTTCTATGCAATGAAATACTCTCCACTTGCCTGTATGAATGCAACTCCAACAACACTCAAGAAGTTCAACCTCATCCAGGACAAAACAGCGAGCTTGATCTGTACCCTATCCACCACCTTCAACATTCACTCCCTCCACCACCGGCGCAATGTGGCTGCAGTATGTTCCATCTACAAGATGCACTGCAGCAACTCACCAAGGCTTCTTTGGAAGCACCTCCTAAGCCTGCGATCTCTACTACCTTGAAGGATGAGGGCAGCAGGCGCATGGGAACACCGTCACCTGCAAGTTCCCCTCCAAGTGACACATCATCCTGACTTGGAAATATATCGCCATTCCTTCATCATCCCTGGGTCAAAATCCTGGAACTCCCTCCCTGACAGCACTACGGGAGCACCTTCACCACACAGACTGCAGCGGTTCAGGAAGCCGGCTCACCACCACCTTCTCAAAGGCAATTAGCGATGGACAATAAATGCTGGCCTTGCCAGCAACACCCACACCCCGGAATGAATTTAAAAGAAACAATAACACACCACTGTCCCACTGTTGCTGCAGTATTAACAATACAAGCGGCTTTCTCTTTTCTCATCAGCTGAAATCAATAACTGGATCATTGTGGGTTCAGATAAGTGTTAGCAATGAGGTTTAAGTCAACAAGGAATTTGGTCCAAGTAGATGAATATCTGCCTATCTAAGCATTGTTTGACAGAATTAAGACAAATATGAGAATAACTCACCGAAACAATCTCTTAGCTCATGGCACATCTTCCACCTAACTAACTTTTCACATTGAATGTACATCCTGTTCGGGTCCATATAGACTACTTCTTGGACTAAATATTAATAAAAGACTCCTGGAAACTTTGTCATTATAGAGTCAATTCTCCACTAATGTTTCACCTCAACCAAGTATTCCAGATTGGTAGGCATTTTTGAAATTTATAAATAAAAGTGCTGTCAGTAATAATGTAATTCCATTGTAAATTTTAAAGTAATTGCAGAAATTAATTTATTGATGCCAGCCTGTTAAATTATGAATGCTGCCACATAGATTTGTTGTCCTCAGAGGGAAGCTTTTTGTAGCAGCCTCTACAATCCTTCTAAATATCTCAGATTGCAACTCCAGTCTGATCAAACCCATGACTGACTACAGCTGTCTCTGTAGAGTTGAATAGCTAACACATTGTTTGATTAACAGGCCAATACTTTTATGTAAAGTACAGCTATTCAATCAATAATGTAGAAGTCACATCATTTTAGTATTTTCAATTGTTCTCCTACTTGGTTTCAATACATTTTACAGGGAGCAAAATTGTGCAACCTTTAAAAGCCACTGGCTCAGGGAAATTATTGACTGAAGCTTACTGGACTTGATCAGAAAAGCCACTGGCCCATCTTTAGCCAGTGAAAAGAAAGAAAGACTTGCATTTATATAATGCCTTTCACGACCACCAAAGCGCTTTACAGCCAATGAAATACTTTTGGAGTGTAGTCACTGCTGTTATGTGGGAAATGTGGCAGCCAACTTGCACATAGCAAGCTCCCATAAACGTGATAATGACGAGATAATCTGTTTTTTTGTTATGTAGATTGAGGGATCAATATAGGCTAGGATACCAGGGATAAATCCCCTGATCTTCTTCGAAATAATGCCATGGGACCTTTTATGTCCACCTAAGAGGTCAGATAGGGCCTCGGTTTAACGTCACATCCGAAAGACAGTAACTCGGACAGTGCAGCGCTCCCTCAGCATCGTACTGGAGTGTCAGCCTAGATTTATGTGCTCAGGTTCCTGGAGTGGGACTTGAACCCACAACTTTCTGACTCAGAGACGAGCATGCTACCTACTGAGCAACAGCTGACACTAAAGGGCAGGACCAAGGATAATCCAAGTCCGGGCCTTTCCCTCAATCGCCCAAAACAAGGTTATACATATCAGAACGGGTGTGGTTGGGCGGGGAATCCCAGTCTGCGTGTTTACTCGCCCTGACTCTAATGAAACATTAATGACCAAAACGTCCAGTAAAAGGAGGCAGACCAAGACCTGCAGGGTAACAAGTGGGACTCATCTGGAGGTCTACTCCTGTGTCATGGCCTGGACCCCTGAAGGAACTCTTTTCCTATGATTACTTTTTCAGTTTGCTTATAAAACGGGCCAATTGGGAACTTTGTGCATTGGGAGAACCCAGCACACCTCCCTGCCCAAAGCATGAAGTATCGGCTGCATTTTGTATCCTGCCTGGTGGGTCTCTGAAATGCATCACTTGTGGTGCAAATACCCACAAGTCCCCACAAATGGATAAGTCCCCACATACACTGATGGAGCTAGTGGTGGAATTTACAATGTGATACATCCTGGCACTTGTATCTGCAAGTTTCGAGGGCCTAGATTTAGTTTTTTATTGATAATCATTTCAGCCTAAAAATTCTATGATGTTGGAGGATGTAACTGTGGCACAATTCCAGCGGTGGGTAGGGGCACAGTTTGGGATGGAACTTGGACCAATTAGATTTCTATCTTATTGAATAGAAGACTGCACATTGAGCTATGTGGGAGGAGGTGTTGGTTTTTAAGCCTGCCCTCAACAACTGAGGGTATGTCTTGTGGAGTATCCACAGGATTTGTGAAAGGGAAATCATGCTTGACAAATCTTCTGGAATTTTTTGAGGATGTAACTAGTAGAGTGGACAAGGGAGAACCAGTGGATGTGGTGTATTTGGACTTTCAAAAGGCCTTTGACAAGGACCCACATAAGAGATTGGTGTGCAAAATCAAAGCACATGGCATTGGGGGTAATGTACTGGCGTGTATAGAGAATTGGTTAGCAGACAGGAAGCAGAGAGTTGGGATAAACGGGTCCTTTTCGGAATGGGAGGCAATGACTAGTGGAGTGCCGCAGGGCTCAGTGCTGGGACCCCAGCTCTTTACAATATACATTAATGATTTGGATCAGGGAATTGAGTGTAATATCTCCAAATTTGCAGATGACACGAAACTGGGTGGCGGTGTGAGCTGTGAGAAGGATGCTAAGAGGCTGCAGGGTGATTTGGACAGGTTAGGTGAGTGGGCAAATGCATGGCAGATGCTGTATAATGTGGATAAATGTGAGGTTATCCACTTTGGGGGAAAAAACACAAAGCCAGAATATTATCTGAATGGTGGCAGATTAGGAAAAGTGGAAGTGCAACGAGACCTGGGTGTCATGGTTCATCAGTCATTGAAAGTTGGCATGCAGGTACAGCAGGCGGTGAAGAAGGCAAATGGCATGTTGGCCTTCATAGCTAGGGGATTTGAGTATAGGAGCAAGGAGGTCTTACTGCATTTGTACAGGGCCTTGGTGAGGCCTCACCTGGAATATTGTGTTCAGTTTTGGTCTCCTAATCTGAGGAAGGACGTTCTTGCTATTGAGGAAGTGCAGCGAAGGTTCACCAGACTGATTCCAGGGATGGCTGGACTGACATATGAGGAGAGACTGGATCAGCTTGGCCTTTATACAATGGAGTTTAGAAGGATGAGAGGGGATCTCATAGAAACGTATAAGATTCTGATGGGACAGGACAGGTTAGATGCGGGAAGAATGTTCCCGATGTTGGGGAAGTCCAAAACCAGAGGACACAGTATTAGGATTAGGGATAGGCCATTTAGGACTGAGATGAGGAGAAACTTCTTCACTCAGAGAGTTGTTAACCTGTGGAATTCCCTGCTGCAGCGAGTCGTTGATGCCAGTTCATTGGATATATTCAAGAGGGAGTTAGATATGGCCCTTATGGCTAAAGGGATCAAGGGGTATGGATAGAAACGGGAAAGGTGTACTGAGGTGAATGATCAGCCATGATCATATTGAATGGTAGTGCAGGCTCGAAGGGCCAAATGACCTACTCCTGCACCTATATTCTATGTTTTTAAGTTTCTGTGACCTTGTGGGATCCGCAAGGGTAAGTATTACATTGATTTACATGTACTTATGTATTTCTATAATTTGATTTGTAAGAGTCAAGAGTGACTATCAGCAGATGTGAGGTCTTTCACTTTTACCGAGAATGTTTTACTTAAAGCCTGCAGTCACGGTGTACATCTTTAGATAAAGAATGATAATTATCATAATAATCATGATTACATCTGTCGGTTATGTGTTGTATCAGTCTCTGTGACAGTACCTAGTAATGATATCATGAAATGATCTCATGCCATGTCGTCCTGTCCCCTTTTACAGAAGAAGCTATCGACGATGAGGTCCGTGCAGAGGCGAACGGGTGGGGGGCCACCAGTCCCCAGCGACATCACTGACATGGAGGAGCGTGTGCTCACACTCGTGGGGAAGCACACCCGGACAGCCACGGACGCATCTGCAGACACTGAAGTGATGCCATGTGAGTAAAGCTTACACCATTGCATGATGTAAAGTCAATAGATGCCACACCCACTCATATCTGAACAACCATATATGATAGATGATTTCTAAAATTGTCATAGAAATAATGATGGCCTAATGAAAATCATTGCAATGCAAATGTGTTGATGGTCATGAAATGTGATGTCTGCGATGATTTTGAGAGCGGTGGTGCTTTTGTCGTGCATATGCTGTGTGTAGCACTGGACTCACCTTGTCACCCTAGCACCAACTTCTCCTCCAATAACCTCATTTGTATTTTGCAGCTCAGCCAGCAGCGTGGCCCAAGGCAAGACCACAGAGGCCAGAAGGTGGTGGCGCGGGGCAGGAGTCAGTGGACGATCCTACATCTGGTGCTGAGGAGCTCCGATTCTTGCCCATCAATCCACTGGGTCTGTTCCCCATGGATGAGAGTGCAGACTTCGAGGAACCTGCATCACCACGTTCCAGAAGCCATTACCCAAGGCAATCTAGTGGTCCTCCGGTCATTCCTGCCTCCACTCAGGAGGTATCGGCCCCAAGCACCTCGCCACAGGGCACCCCATTTGTCCCCAGGATGACGCCAATCCAGCGGAAGTCCCATAGACATGGCAGGTCTGTTCCATGAGTGCCACATGACAGCAGAGAGATGGTACAGTTGCCCAGAAGGACTGTAGACATTGGTGACCAGCTCATCAAAGCATTGGGGGGCATGTCCTGACAGCTGGCCACCATCTCCGGCACCATGACCGAGTACATTCCGCGGATGGCGGAGCCCCTGGATGCGATAGCCAGGAACAGTGCTGGCACAGGCCTCCCAGTGGTCCCTGAGCGTGGCACTCCACCCCTAGGTTCCGCACCACCACTGCGAATGACAGATGAGAGCTAGGACCAAGATTCTGCTTCTGCATCAGAGAATGTTGCCCATTCAGCACCATCCGCTCCCATACCTGTGCAATGACTGCATTTGCCTTGATCCTCCCCAGTGAGGCACCGCCTAAAGAGCTCCTCGGCCAGGCGCCATGGAGCAAGGAGGTGAAGTGGTAGAGATGGGGAGAAGAAGGAGAGGGGGGAAGGAAAGTGAAGTGCATGTCCGCAGGTGATGGCTGTGTTATATCTCCATCTGGGTATATGCAATTTGTTGCAATGTATGGGGGCTGGGGACCACGCTCCTGCTTTGCCTTTGTATTCTGTGTTGCTGGACATGTTGAACATGTGGTTTATGTCAATGGTGGAAATAGTGGGGTGTGAGCAGGGGTTGGGTGTTATTGCATGTGATACTTATGATTTCAGACCAATGTTGGTATAAAATTTTTGTTATTGAACATAACCTTGTTGCGCATTGTCTCAGATAGCTGGACCATTACACACTGGTGATTCCTTAACATGAATGGGTTAAATACAACTTAACATCAATCAACATAAACTTTGACTGGCAGCAAGGTGATGGGCCCCATTAATGTCTGAGCTGCACACACAGCAGTGTGTCAGTGTTGTCACTCACATCAACGCTCTTTCAGGCAAATCGTTCAGATATCAGCTCCTCACGTAAGAGTGGGATTTAACAAATGCCAGCCACACCGCTGGCGTTCGTTCAGAGCAGTTCTACTTTTTGTGGGCATTTTTTTGGGCGAGCGATATTGTGGGCGATATGTGTGTGAGGTGGTGAAATTGACACTGGGTGATCTGCTGCTGTTAGTTTCAGTAAATATGCTCTTCATGACAAAAAAATGGTGGGCGGGCGGTAATATTAAATCTCGGCGTTACATCAGTGCAGAATTTAACACTGGGCAATATTATGGCCATTGATTTCACCCATTCTGATGATTACGCCCAAAAAAAGTGGGCGGGTGGTAATATTTTTTCCTGGCGTTAAGCACATGGGGAAAGTAACGCTCGACGATCAGTTTCCTAAAAATGGGCACCAGTTTCCATTTTGTGGCTAAATGGGCTGTATCTGGGTGTTATACGTCATTTCTGTCGTAAAATGGGCATTAAGTGGCTGTTAAGCATGCAAAAAAAGTGGAGGTTCTTGCCCCATGAAGGTAGTCTGTGTGTGGAGGCGGAAGATGTGGGTGTGGTTCTTAATGAATAAACGAGTCCTTTTCAGAATGACAGGCAGTGACTAGTGGAGTGCCGCAGGGCTCAGTGCTGGGACCCCAGCTCTTTACAATATACATCAATGATTTAGATGAAGGAATTGAGTGTAATATCTCCAAGTTTGCAGATGACACTAAGCTGGGTACGGTGTGAGCTGTGAGGAGGATGCTAAGAGGCTGCAGGGTGACCTGGACAGGTTAGGTGAGTGGGCAAATGGATGGCAAATGCAGTATAATGTGAATAAATGTGAGGTTATCCACTTTGGGGGAAAAAACACGAAGGCAGAATATTATCTGAATGGCGGCAGATTAGGAAAAGGGGAGGTACAATGAGACCTGGGTGTCATGGTTCATCAGTCATTGAAAGTTGGCATGCAGGTACAGCAGGCGGTGAAGAAGGCAAATGACATGTTGGCCTTCATAGCTAGGGGATTTGAGTATAGGAGCAGGGAGGTCTTACTGCAGTTGTACTTGGCCTTGGTGAGACCGTACCTGGAATATTGTGTTCAATTTTGGTCTCCTAATCTGAGGAAGGATGTTCTTGCTATTGAGGGAGTGCAGTGAAGGTTCACCAGGCTGATTCCAAGGATGGCTGGACTGAGGAGAGATTGGATCAACTTGGCCTTTATACACTGGAGTTTAGAAGGATGAGAGGGGATCTCATAGAAACGTATAAGATTCTGACAGGACTGGACAGGTTAGATGCGGGAAGAATGTCCCCGATGTTGGGCAAGTCCAGAACCAGAGGACACAGTATTAGGATAAGGGGTAGGCCATTTAGGACTGAGATGAGAAGAAACTTCTTCAGTCAGAGAGTTGTTAACCTGTGGAATTCCCTGCCGCACAGAGTTGTTGATGCCAGTTCATTGGATATATTCAAGAGGGAGTTAGAAATGGCCCTTATGGCTAAAGGGATCAAGGGGTATGGAGAGAAAGCGGGAAAGGGGTACTGAGGGAATGATCAGCCATGATCTTATTGAATGGTGGTTCAGGCTCGAAGGGCCGAATGGCCTACTCCTGCACCTATTATCTATGTTTCTATGTTTGCGTCAGTTTTCAGAAAGGAGAGGCGCAACGCAGATACTGCTATCGAGGAGGAGTGTGAAATTCTGGATGAAATAACTATAGTGAGAGATCAAGTATTAAGCGGGTTAGCAGCTTTGAAAGTGGATAAGTCCGCAGGCCCCGATGAAATGCATCCCAGGCTGTTGAGTGAAGCAAAGGAGGAATAGCAGAGGCCTTAACCATTTTTTCAGGTCCTCTTTGGATTCAGGCAGGGTGCCAGAGGATTGGATCACTGCTAATGTGGTACCCTTGTTTAAGAAGGGAGAAAGGGATAGGCCGAGTAATTACAGGCCTGTCAGCCTAACCTCAGTGGTGGAAAAATTATTAGAAAAAATCCCGAAGGACAGGATAAATCTACATTTAGAAAGGTAAGGATTACTCAGGGACAGTCAGCACGGATTTATAAAGGGAAGATCCTGTTTGACTAACCTGATTGAATTTTTCGAGGAGGTAACCAGGAGGGTCGATGAGGGTAGTGCTTACAATGTGGTGTACAAGGACTTTAGCAAAGCTTTTGATAAGGTCCCACATGGCAGACTGGTCACGAAGGTAAAAGCCCATGAATATCCAGGGCAAAGTGGCAAGTTGGATCCAAATTTGCTTCGAGGTAGGAAACAAAGGGTAATGATTGATGGATGTTTTTGTGACTGGAAGGATGTTTCCAGTGGGGTTGCGCAGGGCTCAGTACTGGGACCCTTGCTTTTTGTGGTATACATCAATGATCTAGATTTGAATATAGGGAGTATGATGAAGAAGTTTACAGGTGACACTAAAATTGGCTGTGTTATTGATACTGAAGAGGAAAGTCATGGGCTGCAGGAGGATATCAATCTACTGGTCAGGTGGGCAGAGCAGTGGCAAATGGAATTTAATTCGGAGAAGTGTGAGGTACTGCACTTTGGGAGGGCTAATAAGGAAAGCGTTTCAACATTAAATGGTAAGCCACTTAAGAAGTGTAGATGAATAAAGGGACCTTGGTGTGCTTGTCCACAGATCCCTGAAAGTAGCAGACTAGGTGGATAAGGTGGTTAAGAAGGCATATAGAATGCATGCCTTTATTCGTCAAGGCATAGCATACAAGAGCAGGGAGGTTATGTTTAAATTACATAATACACTGGTTAGGCCACAGCTGGAGTACTGCGTGCAGTTCTGGTCACCGTATTATAGGAAGGACATGATTGCACTGGAGAGGGTGTAGAGGAGATTTACGAGGATGCTGCCTGGAATGGAGAATCTTAGCTATGAGGACAGATTGGATAGGCTTACTTTGTTCTCATTGGAGACCTCATTGGGGTGTATAACATTTTGAAGGGCTTGGATATTGTGGAAAGCAAGGGCTTATTTCCATTGGTGGAAGGGTCAATTACGAGGGGGCCTAGGCTTAAGGTGGTTGGTGGAAGGTTTAGAGCGTATTTAGGGGGAAACTTCTTCACACAGAGGGTTGTGGAGGTCTGGAACTCACTGCTTGGAAAGGTGATAGAGGCAGAAACCCTCACCACATTTAAAAGGTGCTTGGATGGGCACCTGCAGGGTTACGGACCTAGAGCTGGTAAGTGGGATTAGACTGGATAACCTCTTGTTGGCGAGCGCAGATATGATAGTAAGTACTTCAGGGAATCTAATACGGCCAGACTGATCTCCTGGAGTCGTTTTGATCACCTAGATGGTTCGGAGAGGAATTTTCCCAGATTTCTTCCCCCAATTGGCCTGGGTTTTTATCTGTTTGTTTGCCTCTCCCAGGAGATCGCATGGCTCCGTGTGGGGTGGAGTGTAAAATGTTGCGATGCAACGGGTGTTGCGGTTGTGTGGTGTTGGGCTGGTTAGGCCAGATGCTCTTTACCTGTCCGCCGTTGTACATTGTTCATAGGTTTATATGTAACCTTCAGGGCTGCTGACCGAGGGCCGTGTGGTTCTTCGTCAGCCGGCGTGGACACGATGGGCAGAAATGGCCTCCTTCTGTGCTGTAAATTTCTATATTTCTATGTTTCTATCTCTGTAATCTCCTCCAGCCCTAAAACCCCCCTAGATATCTGCGCTCCTCTAATTTTGCCGTATTGAGCGTCCAGATTATAATCACTCAACCATTGGTGGCCTTGCTTTTTGTTGCCTAGTCCCTAAACTCTGGAATTTTCATATACCACTCCACCTCTCTACCTCTCTTTCCTCCTTTAAGACGCTCCTTAAAACCTACCTCTTTGACAAGTTTTTGGCCACTTGCAATAATTTCTCTTTATGTCGCTCAGTCTCAAGGTTTTGGTCTTATAACGTTCCTGTGAAGCGCCTTGAGACATCTCACTATGTTAAAGGCTCAATATAAATACAAGTTGTTGTTGTGGCTGAGAGTAAGGGGGACACAGCAAGTTCTGTGCCTGCTGAGGAAAGGCATAGGTCCTGTTGTCGGCCTGAGGTGCAGCCTAAAATGAAGAAGGCATATACTTATTAATCCCAGAAGGACTGATTGCCATTTCTGAAGTATTTATTTCCCTCCTGATTAGAGGTTTGAACACTGTTTCCCAGCATTTTCTTCGGCACAATTAAAGCGTCAGATGCCCCATTTGCAAAGTCCAGTGTGCCGGTCTGATTTCCATCCCCTCAGCAGTGTGGGTGCTCCTATTGCACTGTTACATGCATGGGCACTCACTCAAATATTCTCATGATCCCATCCCTGGGATTTTGGGCAAGGTCAGCTGTATAACAAAGCAACAGGTGGATGTCCCATCCTATCCTACCGCACTTCTATCATCTTCAAATACATTGTGGAATTTCTAGCCATACATAGAGAAATAAATTCATATATTCCAGCCTCCCAGCAGTGAAACTCTCTCAAAGGATACTCAGTTCAGTAAATCGGTGTGGCAGTGCGGTAGCCTTATCTAAACCCATAGTTTCTTTGAGAGCAGTTTCTGCTAGGATTGTGGGCTAGATGAATTTATCCAATAATAACAAAATGCAAAAAGGATGTAATGAGAATAATCCTTCTTCAGTTAGTACAATCTGCTCTCTCATGGATAGTGTCACATTTATTCAGTCTCCCAAGGGAAAGTTCTGCAATGCTTCTTCCTCATCCCTGAAGGCATATAAGTAAAAAGCCATATTGCCTACCCCTCCCTTTACTCCTCCATTATTCAAACCAGACCATGCTCAAGGTCTCAACAGTGCATGAGACAATTCTGTTCCATGGAGTATTTGATCATCCCAGTCTATACTTATCCTAAAGTCTTCAATTCCATTCCGAGCTATGTAATTATCCCACTCTTTTTATCGGAGTTAATTGATAAAGCGTTAGACATGCTTATTAGGATTCAAATATACCAAGCAGCACTTAGTCTAATTCAGGAGAACTTGAAAAGGAATCAAAATAAGCTCTGGGTGGGTGAAGAGCATCAGCGTGGGCTCTTGTGAAAAAATACATGTTTGCAGGTGAACTAGTGAAATCTTGAAACTAAAACAAAAAAAAAAGAAATGTCATAAAAATCTGAAATAATTAAGATTTGAAAGAAACAAGGCAAGCAAAGAAATATTGAGGGGATAAAATCTAGAAGCAGGAATTATGAAGGAATCAATCAGCTCGGATCTAATTAATTAGTCTGCTTTCTTGACACTCTGATCCTGGATGGCATACAATAGAATGTCAAAACCCTGCTTACAAATTATAAAATATTATGAATTAATTAGTTCAAGATGGTTGTGAAATAACTTAGTGACAAATTGAATTGGTATTTGTTTCAACATTCTCTCTGCCATGATTTGCCATCTAAACCGTAATAATTAAAATTAAACTAGCTCCGTAAAATACTTTTCTGAATATTAATAATTAGGCTGGTTAGCTTAGCTTTTGCAACCTATGCTTAAAGTATGCAACAGATTTAAAAATACAATTATTTATTGTTGTTAATATCTTCATTTATTCCCAAACATTGCATTAACTTCTGACATGTAGTGCAGAGCTTCTGGCTGCATAAACATATGGAAAGGTTTGAGTTCATAAAAGAAAGAAGTTAATTTTCTCAAATAAAATCAGAAAATGCTGGAAACATTCAGCAAGTCAGGCAACAGACTAAAAATTGGATAAGGCCTGAAAATGGGAGTGGGGATCGCAATTAACCCGCGCCCGTTCAATGTCATGTAGGCAGCACGCAAGCTTCGTAATTTTCAAGATAGTGGCGTGCAGCCCAGTTCTAAAAGTGCTGTTGAGTGGTGGCACACTCAGCAGTTCATGCGAGGCTAGCACTAATGAAAGCTAGCCAGCCATTCTTAAAGCCAGCCTGGCCTCTTAAAGGCGCAATCTGGCTGCAGCAGGTACTGGAAGTTATTGTAGATGAGTGTGTGACCGACAAGAAGAGTGAAGATGGTGCAACATGGCAGAGAGAGGGCTAACAGGTTTCCGGATGCAGCACTTGAGACCATAGCACATGAGGTGGACAGGAAGAGAGAGGTCCAGTATCACAGGGGCCCAGAAGACCCTCCAGACAGATGCTGAGAAGGGAATGGGGGAAAATAGCCATCGCTGTTAATGCAAGCAGTGTAGCCCTGAGGACCTAGATGCAGTAGTCAAGGTCAGTGAATTCATCTTCAAATGGCATATCCCAAAAACTGCACCACTAGTCTCTCTACACTTGTATCATTCACCTACCAACAATTTCTCAGAATCATAGTTCCATCCCACCCTTACACACTTAGCACCGCTGCAAGCCTCACCTCCACATCTCACAGCTTGCACATACTGCCAGCTATTCAATCATGAGAGCCACATCAGCCAAACACAGTGAATCACACTCACTGTCAAACTTCCCTCTCTTTTGCAGGACAAGGTGGTGCATAATTGTAGGCAGCTGCAGTTAACTGGCAAGAATCCATAGCCCCCACTCGAGGAGATGGTGCTTGCCACAATTGGAGTGACTGTGACTGATGCCGTGGCCAGCAGCAGTGCTGAAATCATTGAATATGATGGTATTCTCATCCTCCTTCTCACAGCTCACCCACAATCCTGCTCATCCCACAATCTCTTCTGATTTACAAGGTGCACCTCTGGCTTTCTCCATCCACCCCCTGCAGCCCCCCACCCCACCTCCACTCCTCATCACAACCCTACCCTTGCGCTATTCTCATTTCACAGATCCAAGATATACAACCTGGCTAAGCAGTAGTGCAAGAAAAAGAGGGAGAGGAGAGTGATGATGAAACCATCTGCAGGTGGAAATGGTAGTGCAGGTGCCAGCTTCCCGGAAGATGAGGTCACACATGAATCCTGCTGCACAGGACTTCAATGGGGCGGCCTACAGAAGAATGCACAATGAAATGTTTGGCACATTGGCAGGCCTGCCAGAAAGCCTGACTGCAATGTCAAAGAGCATGGAGAGTCCAGCTCCAACCTTGCACAGGGCTTTGGGCAGAGCTTGGAACCCATCCTTTCCAGCGTGGAAGGGGTGGGCAGATCCATTAATGCACTTGTGGACCCAACCACCATGTAGCGTCTGATGGCTGATGTCGCAGCTTCCATTGCAACACAAGCAAAAGTTACCCAACATCCGAGTGCTGCAGTGGAAGCTCAGACTGAAGTCATGCAGGCTCAGCTTGCTGTCACTCTAGCACAGACTGCGGCCATCATGGCTGGGTTTACCAATGTTGATAGGGGCTTGCAGGGTGTCACAGTAGTCCAGCAGTATGTACTCCAGCAGATTACTAGGATTGCTGAGGTGCCGCCCCAGGGGAGTGACATTGGCTCCATGGAGGCTGACCCTGCTGTCCTCGCTCAAGATGACAGTATTTGTCCTCCCACCCCTGCCACTCCCTTGCTGTTGTCTGTCAGCCAGCCAGCCCAGACTGCTGCCATCCATGCCAAAGTGGTGCATTCCGAAGCCGGGCCTACTAGGCCCAGAGCTGCTTGAGGTCATCTTACAAGGTCATTTGCAGTCTATCCTACTGAAAGACAGCAGCCATCCACCAGTCATGCTGCAGCCACTTGGGTAGCAATGCGAAGGAGCACTAGGACAAAAGTACATGGAACACAGGCACTAAGGGAATGCACAAAGGTGATTAAAATCAATTAAATATTGTAATGGTTTGATTCAGAAAATTGGTTTGGAATGTTTGTTTTGAGGTGGATTTTATTTCAGCGTTGTAGCCAAACAGGATCAGTAACAGAGGGAAGGTAAGGTGTGGGTCTATTGGTAAAAGGCGAATTGGGGTTGCGTTTACTAGTACCGAATTCAGATGAGTCGATCATGGACAGCTGGGGCAGAAAGGGACAGTCTGGGTTGACTCCTCCCTTTCACTTCCTCTCTTCTGCTCCCTCCTCTTCCTCTTCCACTTTCTCCTCCTCTTCCTCCTCCTCAGCTGGTTGCTGTATGCCTGGTAGCATGGAATGTGCCCTCATGATGGCGAGGTTGTAGAGCACTCAGCAGACCACAATAAATCTTGAGACGTGCAGGGTTCCTCTAGAGCGGTCGAGGCAGCAGGACCATTGTTTAAGGATGCTAATGGTCTGCTCTATCAGATTCTGTGTGGCAGCACGGCTTTCGTTTTATGCACACTGCCCACATGTACGTGGGTTGCACAGCTGAGTCATGAGTTAGATGGGCAGCGGATGAGCCTTGTCACCCAGCAGCCACCCTCTTGTTTGTCATGGTGGCTCAAAAGTTGATGGTACAGTGGACTGCCCCAGAATAGAAACATACAAACATACAAACATAGAAATCTACAGTGCAGAATGAGGCTATTTTGGCCCATCATGTCTGCGCCGGCTGACAAAGAGCCACACAGCCCTCGATCAGCAGCCCTGAAGGTTACATATAAACCTATGAACAATGAACAATGGCAGAAAGGTAAGGAGCATCCGGCCCAACCAGTCTGCCCCACACAACTGCGACACCCCCTGCACCACAACATTCTACACTCCACCCCAACCGGAGCCATGTGATCTCTTGGGAGAGGCAAAAAACAGATTAAAAACGCAGACCAATTGGGGAAAAAAGATCTGGGAAAATTCACTCCGACCCATCCAGGTGATCAAAACTAGTCCAGGAGATCACCCTGGCCATATTCGATTCCCTGTAGTACTTACCATCGTATCTGCGCCAGCCAACAAGAGGTTATCCAGTCTAATCCCACTTACCAGCTCTAGGTCCATAACCCTGCAGGTTATGGGACTTCAAGTGCCCATCCAAGCACCTTTTAAATGTGGTGAGAGTTTTTGCATCCACCACTCTTCCAGGCAATGAGTTCCAGACACCCACAACCCTCTGCGTGAAGAAGCCTCCCCTCAAATACCCTCTGACTCTTCCACCAACCACCTTAAAACTATGCCCCCTCGTAATTGACCCATCCACCAAGGTTAAAAAGCCCTTGTTATCCACTATATCCAGGCCCCTCAAAATTTTATACATCTCAATGACGTCTCCTCTCAGCCTCCTCTGTTCCAATGATAACAAACTATCCAATCTGTCCTCATAGCTAAGATTCTCCATTCCAGGCAGCATCCCAGTAAATCTCCTCTGCACCTTCTCTAGTGCAATCATGTCCTTCCTATAATACGGCAACCAGAACTGCACGCAGTACTCCAGCTGTGGCCTAACCAGTGTATTATACAATTTAAGCATAACGAACCTTCTCTTGTATTCTATGCCTAGGCCAATAAAAGCAAGCATTCCGTATGCCTTCATAACCACTTTATCCACCTGGCCTGCTACTTTCGGGATCTGTGGACCAATGGTGGAGCTGTTGGAGGCGTGGCCTATTCACTTGGAGCCTGGAGCTGTGACAGAAGGAGCTTGCTGCTGTTGCTCCTGCCTGGAAGGCCTTCTGTGAGTCCTGTGAAACAGTCCAGGAAGAGGAGGAAGGGGCTTACTACAATTCCAATTCATCCAGAGGGAGAGGAGGAGAGCAGAAAATTCAACAACTTCATTACTTTTACAAAGCGTTGGAGAGAGGGGGAAACTATCCAGTGTGGATGGAGGGAGAAACTTCATCAACCAAAGGTGGGTGTGTTTTGGTGCATTCCCCTAAAGACTTTGTTGTATCAGTGGGGGGAGGAAAGAAGACCATTTCAAGGGCCGGCACATCGCGGGGAGTGTGTGTGTGTGGAAGTGTGTGTGGGGGTCTTGCTAAATAACTAGGCCACACACACCACTGAAGCACTCATCCCCCATTGCCTAGCCTGGGATAGCTGGAGCTACCTGGCTGAAGACTGATTAATTACCCTATTTAACATCGTTGGGAGTGTGTGCCTGGGTGGCTCCAGCTACCCCAGGTGAAGACATCTTCTCCCCCCACCCGAAGACCATCTACAAAGACTGTGTTTTTTTTTTGGCCATCTGGGAGTGCACCCCAAGAAACACCCACCCATCGCTGTGAGGGGAGACCTGCCCTCACAGCTTCCCTCTTTCCCACCCCCCACTCTCTTTCTCTGTCACTCTCTGTCTCTCCCCTCTCTCTCTGAGAGCCCCTTTCTCCTAATTGAAAAAACAATTAAGACAACTGAGCAGAGGGAGCAAGGCCCCTCCCCAATTGTCAACCAGGGGAGAGGTGTGCCTCATTAAGAGCTCCCTCTGCTCATACACTTAAATGAGGCCAATTAAGAACATTAAGGCCTGTGACTTTGGGGTGGGTGTAGCCCTTAAAGGGACCCCGTGATGGTGACCCCATCCACGCCGGTGGCAGGGCCAGCAAAGACATATGCGCAGGCGGCGTCCACATCCACGGTGCCTCCTGCGCCACCCGCTGCCCTGCCACCGTTCAGACTAGTAACAAAAAAACACGGGGTCAAGAGCTACACTCACCCCACAATGAGCATCGAGGAGTGCGTGCGGGCGATGGCTGGGGTAGTCGGCCCCACGGCCATTGTCGCAGCCTCCAAGATGTCTGGGAAGGCTGTATTCTTCCTGGGGTCGGAGCGGGCGGTGTCCCTGGCCATCGAAAAGGGGCTCACGGTGGGCGGGACGTTCCTGCCGGTGGACCCTCTCGAGGCCACCGCGCAGAGGGTCATCATTTCAAACGTCCCGCCCTTTGTTCCCGCTGGGCTCCTCCTCCCTCACCTACAACAACTGGGGGAAGGTAAGGTCGGGGATCAACCCCATACCGCTCGGCCTCAGGGAGAACAGCCTGCGCCATGTGTTCTCCTTCCGCCGCCAGCTCTTTGTCCGGCTGGCGCGGGAGGAGACGACGGAGGGTAGTTTTAATGTGGTGCACGAGGGGACTGCCTACCGCGTCTTCTGGACGTCGGACGGCGTGCGGTGCCATGCCTGTAGGGAGGTGGGGCACGTTCGCAAGAACTGCTCCGCCTCCAAGGCTGCCATACCACCGAGGGCGGCCAAGGCTGGCGCCGCCGCAACCCCTCCCCCTAGTAGCGTCCGCGTGCCGGGAGCCGTAGGTGTGCGGGCATCGTCGGGGGCCTTTGTTTTCACGGCCTCCGGCGGGGGGGAGGGAGAGCGTCTGATCGGAAAGAAGGCGTGGAGGAAGGCGCAACATCTCAAGGCGGGTCCCCTCAGTGCGCCAGACAGTTTGATCACCGCGCTCAGCCCAACCCGGTCATCGGCGAGCGCGGGGTGCCCTGAGCCCGTGCCCGAGCCCTTGACCAATACCGCAGAGGGGCTCGGGCGAGAGCAAGATAAGGAAAAGGGGGGAGTGGAGCGGGTGGCCTCGGCAGACATGGAGGTCTCCCTGCCTCCGCGCACCCCCAGGAACAAAAGGAGGCGCCGCTCCAATGAGGCGGAGGGGGAACAACATCCCTCCGCGGAGGAGTCGGTGCCCGCCGCGTGTCCCGCGACCCCCACCAGCGCCCCCAAACTGCGACGTAGGCAGGAGGAGTCTGTACCCGGGGAGGGTGAGACAGTCGAGGCTGCCCAGCCTCTGCCTCCCGGGGATGGCGTGGAAGATCTGCCTGTCGTGGGGGGCGCGGGGCCAGCGGAGGAATGCGTAGCCGCCGGGTCGAGCGTCCCGGGGACTGAGGCGGGCGGGGCCGAAGAGGCCGAACCTGAGCCCGCCCAGCCAATATCCAACTTCCCCCGGGACTTGCTTGACTCGGCAGAAAATGAAAATTTAAAACATTTTAATATACATCCACACGCTGGGCCGGGGGGTGGCGGCGGGGAGGGGGAAGACCACCAACCCTCGCCCCCTACTTTGGAGCTGGGGTACTTGGAGGACCTGGAACTTTTCTTTGACAAGGTCTCTTCGTGTTCCCCGGTTCCTGGGGCGGAGGAGGAACCCCTTCCGCTGTCACTTCCTGACCCAGCACCGCTTTTAAAGGAGCCCAGTGGGGACTCCTCTGCCGACGATCCTGGGGGTGGGATCGGGGCAGAGCCAGGTCCGGATGGAGCGGCCGGGCCGTTTGCCGTACCTCGTGCGGTCGATGGGCCGGCTGCTGGCGGCGACCTCCCGGAGGGGGATGGGGACTCGGTGGGGGACAAGGGAGAAGATCTAGAGTCCATCGCCAGTGAGGCGGTGGATCTCCTCGTGCCCGACGCTGAGTCCCCCCTCATTCCTGCAAAGGAACTCCGGGACTTTTTGGTCCAGAGCCAGAGTCGCCGCAACCGAGCCCATCTGGCCCGGGAAAGATGGTCCGAGCCGGGGCTGCTCATCGCATCCGTCCGTGCCGCCGCTAAAACCATGGCCGCGGGCGGGCCCTTGTCAAAGGCGCAAGGCCTTGAGCTGCGCCGGCTCAAAAGGTTCCTCGCTGGGCTGCTGAAGGAGTGGAGGTCAACAAACGACTCCACTCCGCCCCCCCCACAATAGGTTAGGTAGAGGTTGTACTATGCTTTTGCCATGAAGATAACCATAGCCAGCCTCAACATCAACGGCGGCAGAGGGGCACGCCATAGATTTAACAATATTTCGCTCCTGCGGGAGGGGAAATATGCGGTGTGCTTCCTGCAAGAAACCCACACCGTTCCGGGAGACGAAGCCACGTGGCTCCTGGAATGGCAAGGAGAGGTCCGCATGAGCCACCTCTCCGCCACTTCTTGTGGGGTGGCCATCTTGCTGGCCCGCATTTTCAGCCGGAGATCTTGGGGGTCGAGGAGCCTGTGCTAGGCCGCTTGCTGCACGTCACGGTTCACCTGGGGCACGTGCCGCTCCATCTCGTGAACGTGTACGCCCCTCAGCCCGGCCCGCAGCAGACGCGCTTCTTCGAAGAAGTGTCCGCTCTTCTTGGCTCCGTCGACTGCATTGTCCTCGGGGGGGATTTTAACTGCACCCTCGAGGCGAGGGACCGCTCCGGTGCCCCGCAGAGCATGACGGCGATGGAGAAGTTGAGGGACCTGGTCGGGTCCTTCGACTTGGTGGACGTCTGGCGAAATCTCCACCCCGACTCCAGCGCCTTTACTTGGGTGAGGCCTGGAGTAGGATGGTCCAGAGTCGACCGCCTTTACGTGTCTCGGGCGTACGTTTCCTGCGTCCCGGCGGCCTCCATGCGGCCGGTGCCATGTTCGGACCACCACCTGGTGTGGGCGGAGCTCGCTTCGCTCCGCGCGAGGACGGGGTCCGGGTACTGGCATTTTAACAACCGGCTGCTGGAGGACGTGCGGTTCCAGGACTCGTTCCGTCGATTCTGGTCTGACTGGAGAAGGAAGCAGGGGGGCTTCCCCTCCTTGAGGCTATGGTGGGACGTGGGCAAGGCTCACGTCCGTGTCTTCTGTCAAGAGTACGCGAGGGGATCGACCAAGAGGCGGGCGGCCAGGGTCGGGCGCCTAGAAAAAGAGGTGCTCGACCTGGAATCCCGTCTCGGTCAAGTCGTCCAGGACCCGGCCCTGCGGACGGTGTACGAAGCGAAGAAGGCCGCGCTGAAGGACCTGCAGCTCGTCGGGTCCCGAGGCGTGTTCGTGAGGTCGCGGATCCGGTTCCTGCGGGATCTGGACCGCGGCTCCCCCTTCTTCTACTCGCTGGAAAAAAGACAGAGTGCCCGTAAGCAGCTCTTGACGCTGCTGGCCGACGACGGCTCTCTCGTCTCGGATCCGGAGGGCGTCAACAACAGGGCCCGTGAATATTACGGGGCTCTGTTCTCTCCGGAGCCGTCCAGCGAGGAAGCGCGTAGAGTTTTGTGGGAGGACCTGGCGAAGGTCAGCCCGGAGGGCGCCGAAAATCTGGAAACTCCGCTAAGCCTGGCGGAGCTGACCGGTGCCCTCGCCCGGCTCTCGAGGGGAAAATCCCCGGAGCTGGACGGGCTGACCGTGGAGTTCCACAGGGCGTTCTGGGACGTCTTGGGGGCGACTACACACGGGTCCTGGGGGAAAGTCTGGCGACCGGGGAGATGCCCCTCTCTTGGCGCAGGGCAGTCATCGTCCTGCTGCCTAAGAAGGGCGATCTCCGCCTCCTTAAGAACTGGCGCCCGGTCTCCCTCCTCAGCACGGACTACAAAATCTTCGCCAGGGCAATGTCTGCTCGCCTTGGCGCCATGCTGGACCACATGATCCACCCCGACCAGTCCTACACGGTCCCGGGCCAGACAATCCACGATAACATCCATCTGGTCCGGGACCTCATCCATCATTCCCAGGAGGCTAGTCTGTCGGTCGCCTTCCTATCTCTCGACCAAGAGAAGGCGTTCGACAGGGTGAATCACGACTATCGGGACTCTGCACGCTTTCGGGTTCGGGACGCATTTCGTCGCCCGGATCCGACTTTTGTACGCCGCCACGGAGTGTCTTATTAAGGTTAACGGGTCCTTGACGGCGCCCCTTCGCTTTGGGAGAGGAATGCGCCAGGGATGCCCCATGTCCGGCCAGTTATACGCCGTTTGCGTGGAGCCTTTCCAGCGCCTCTTGCGGACGAGGTTGACGGGACTGGCTCTGCAAGGGCCGGGCGTGGAGGTCGTCCTCTCGGCTTACGCCGATGACGTGCTCCTCGCGGTAGAGGATCCCGCTGACCTGCGGAGGATGCGTAAATGCCAGGAGATTTACTCGGCCGCATCCTCCGCCAGGATCAACTGGGAGAAATGTTCCGGACTCCTCGTGGGTCAGTGGCGGGTGGACTCCCAGCCGGAGGAGCTCAGGCCTTTTGCCTGGAGCACGACCCATCTCCTCTATCTGGGAGTCTGCCTTAGCCCCGACGAGGAAGCCTGGCCGGCGAACTGGCAAGAGCTGGAGGCCAAGGTCGCCGCTCGCCTAGGGCGCTGGACAGGACTGCTCCGAGTGCTGTCCTACAGGGGTCGAGCGCTAGTCATAAACCAGCTGGTGGCCACCATGTTGTGGTACCAGCTGGTCACTTTGACCCCTCCCCATGCGTTTGTCACCAAGATACAGAAGAAGCTGGTGGACTTCTTCTGGAACAACAGGAAGCACTGGGTCTCTGCCGCGGTCTTGAGTCTCCCGCTTGGGGAGGGCGGTCAGTCGTTGGTGTGCGTCAGCACCCAGCTCGCGACTTTCCGTCTTCAGACCCTGCAGAGATACCTTTACGTCGAGCCCCCTCCTAGGTGGCGTGCTCTGACGACGTATTTCTTCCGCCAGCAGCACGGCCTCAACTACGACACGCAGCTCCTGTTTGTGTCCTCCGGGAGCTGTCTGTCTTTTACAAGGAACTCATCAGGGTCTGGAACAAAGTCTCCACCAAGCGCAGCTCTCTGCCGGCTGGAGTGGCGGCTGTCCTGCAGGAGCCGCTGCTCGGGAATCCGTACCTCCACGACCGAGGTTTTGGGTGGCGGTCGGACGAGAGGGCTGTGGCTGGTGAGGTGACCAGGGTCAGGGACCTGCTCGATGGCAGAGGAGCGGGCTGGATGGCGCCAGACGCGCTGGCGTGGCGCCTAAATTCGGCCGACGTCCGCCACGCAGCCGAAGCCATCGAGTCACTAAAAACAGTTCTGGGCCCTGACTCCGTTAGGTGCATCGAGGAGGCTCAAGCACGTGGGGAGATCCCGTCCGAACTGACCCCCGTCCGGACGGAATTCCTCATCGGCGCCAAACCCCGGAACCTCCCTCGGGAGCCGGCGCCTCACAACTTGAGCTGCCTCAGGGAAATCCCCTCCATGCCTTTCAGTTCCGCGCGGAGGGGTTTCCTGTACGGGCTGCTCCTGCACACTCTCAACTTTGCCATCCTCGCCTGCCGTCCGGACATGCCATAGCGTACCATCTTGCCATCCGGAGGAGGCGGGGGTCCCCGATGGAGGGCACTCTACGCGGGAGTCCTCCCACTCTTTATCGGGGACTTGGCCTGGAGGGTGATGCACGGAGCAGTGCCGTGCAATAAATTTTTAAGCCGGTTCATGGTCTCCCATGCCCCCTGCAATTTCTGCGGTCTGGAAGAGTCCGTGTTCCATGTTTTTACCGAATGTACAAGGTTGCAGCCCCTGTTTTATTATTTAAAGGGGCTGCTCCTCAAATATTGGCTGCACTTCAGTCCCACACTCCTGATCTTTGTGCGGAGGGGAGCGGGTAGGTCCAAGGGCCTCCTCGTAGGACTGCTCCTGGGCACGGCCAAGGGTGCCATCAGCCGGTCCAGGCAGCGGGCGGTCGAGGGGGTCGTTCAGCCTGACTGTCTGCCTCTCTTCCATGCGTACATCCGGGCCAGGGTGTCCTTGGAGATGGAGCACGCGGTGTCCACCGGTACGCTCGCGGCCTTCCGCGAGAGGTGGGCACTGGAAGGACTGGAGTGCATCATCACGCCAGGCAACCAAATTTTAATTTAATTTTATGTTTTAAAGTTTAATTTGTTTTAATTGCCCGTGTTTTTAGTGTCCCCTTCCCTTTTTTAGGGGGCACTTGGAGAAAAAAAAATATGATTTTAGTGCCCAAAAAAAAAATCAAAAAAAAAAATCAAAAACACAAATAAAAAGGGCTTTGAAAATGTTTGGTGTGTCCCCCAGATCAGGAGGACACGATTTAATGATTTAATGTTTTAGTTTCCTCCCAAAAAGAGTTCTGTGAATAAGCATTCCAAGGTCCCGTTGTTCATCTATACTTCTAAGTGGCCTACCGTTTAATGTGTATAAACTTTCCTTATTCGCCCTCCCCAAGTACATAAGCTTAAACTTCTCCAAATTGAATTCCATTTGCCGCTGTTCTGCCCACCTGACTAGTCGATTGATATTCTCCTGCAGTCCATGACCTTCCTCTTCATTATCAACAGACAATTTTCGTGTCATCTGCAAACTACTTAATCATACTTCCTATATTCAAATCTAGTTCATTGATGTGTACCACAAAAAGCAAGGGACCCAGTACTGAGCCCTGCGGAACCCCACTGGAAATATACTTCCAGTCAGAAAAACATCCATCAATCATTACACTTTGTTTCCTACCTCCAAGCCAAATTTGGATCCAACTTGCCACTTTGCCCTGGATCCCATGGGCTTTAACCTTCGTGACAAGTCCACCATGTGGGACCTTATCAAAAGCTTTGCTAAAGACCATATACACGACATCATACGCACTACCCTCATCGACCGTCTTAGTTACCGCCTCAAACACGATCTTCTCTTAACAAATCCAAGCATACTGCCCCTAATTAATCCTTGCCTTTCTAAATGTAGATTCATCCTGTCTTTCAGGATTTTTTTCCAATAATTTTCCCACCACTGAGGTTAGGCTGACAGATCTGTAATAACTCGGCCTATCCCTTTCTCCCTTCTTAAACACAGGTACCACATTTGTAGTCCTCCAGACTTCCGGCACCATGCTCAAATCCAAAGTGGACTGGAAAATTATGGTCAAGGCCTCTGGTATTTCCGCTTTTACTTCGCTCAACAGGCTGGGATGCATTTCATCTGGGCCTGGGGACTTATCTACTTTCAAATGAAGGCATCGTGGCTGCTGCCAGAACACTGAGTAGTGACTTGCATGATGTGTTGAGTACCAGCAGGACATTGAGGAAGAAAAATCCTGTCATGCAGTTTGTAGCCACCAGATGGCATCATTGTTGGAGGCCACTGAGCAGCACACACATGGTGCTGCTCAGGTATAAAAGGCCAGCCATTTTGAGAGTCAGGCACTTTGGGCCATAATAAAGCAGAGCCAAGGTTGTATCTTGTTCAGTTAAACAGTACTCAGTTTGTACCTTTATTGCATACATAACATTTGACGACGAGAATACAAGAACCTTTGTTTGCAAAATGAGCACGATTGGATTTTTAGAGCCATTCATGGAGGGAGAAGATTGAGCAGACTTTGTGAGCCGTTCGAACCAGTACTTCATGGCCAACAAAATGAAGAGGGTCTACGATGCAGATCGGCGCCAGGCCGTGTTCCTCACTGTGTGCGGTTCAAAGATTTACGGTCTGATAAAGAATCTACTCGTGCCTAGTGATCCAACAGAGAAAGCGTCCGAGGAGTTGTGTACATTAGTACGGGAGCACCTCAGGCCAGACGACGGCATCATCATCTCGAGATACAGGTTTTATACACACGTTCGATCGGAGGGCCAGAGCACGGCGGAATTCGTTGCCGACCTGAGACGTCTAGTGGGACCGTGCGAGTTCGGGACGGTGTTGGCAGACATGCTGCGGGACTTCTTTGTTATCGGTATCAACCACGAGGTGATCCTGCGCAAACTTCTGGCGGTGGAGGAGTTGGATTTAAAAAGGGCCATCCAGATCGCTCAATCATGTATGACGACGGACAGGAACCTAAAGCAAATAGCGGTGAAGAACCGAAACTCGGCAAGTACTGTAAATGCGATTGATTCGCCGTTCGGCAGAGCAACACTGGCAGGGCCTATCCGGCTGCATTAGCAAAACCTGTGGTTGCCCAAAGTCCGCCAGCGGGAATGTATCTGACTTCTCCGTGTTGGCATTGTGGAGGAAATCATCGGCACCAGCAGTGACAATTTAAGCAATATAGTTGCAAAGGCTGTCTGAGAGTGGGGCATCTCCAGCGCAAGTGTCCGCAGATGAGCAAGCGAGCTGCGACACACTACATGGAGGGTGAGAGTCAGATGAGCGAGGATCCTGATACGCAATCTGAGATACCAGAGGAGGAAGCGTATGGGCTGTACTCTTTCATAACCAAGAGAAAACCACGTTTGATTAACGTGAGGTTTAACGGGATACCGGTATTGATGGAACTGGACACAGGGGCGAGTCAATCGATCATGAACGAGAGGGCATTTAATAAGCTGTGGGATACTAAGACTGTGAGGCCCAGGCTGAGCCCTGTTAATGCCAAGCTGTGCACGTACACCAAAGGACTGATAAATGTGATTGACGGTGCACAAATGAATGTGTCGTATAACGGTGCGGTTCACGAGTCACCGCTGTGAATTGTTCCAGGCAATGGCCCAACGCTGCTCGGCAGGAGCTGGTTGGAGAAAATCAGATGCGACTCGAACGACATAAAGGCGTTGTCATCGGAGGAAGATACATGTATTGAGCAAGTTCCCCTCGCTGTTCGAAATGGGTATCGGCAACTTCACGGGAGCCAAGGTGTCGATCCACGTGGACTCAGATGCAAAATCCGTCCATCATAAAGCTCGGGCAGTTCCGTATATGATGAGGGAGAAGGTCAAAATTGAACTGGACAGACTCCAGCGTGAAGGGATCATATCACCGGTCGAATTTAATGAATGGGCCAGCCCCATTTTTCCTGTGCTGAAAAGTGATGGCATAGTCAGAATCTGTGGAGACTACAAGGCTACGATCAACAGGGTTTCGAAACAAGATCAGTACCCATTACCGAAGGCTGATGACTTGTTTGCGACACTAGCCTGAGGGAAGTCATTCACAAAACTGGACTTGACGCCGGCCTATATGACACAGGAGTTGGTCGAAGAGACTTACCTGCATTAACACGCACAAAGGACTGTTTATTTACCACAGGTGCCCTTTCGGAATTCGCTCAGCTGCAGCAATATTCCAGAGGAATATGGAAAGTCTACTGAAGTCCGTTCCCAGAACCGTCGTGTTCCAAGATGACATCCTGATCACCAGTTGTGACTCCAAGGAACATCTGAGCAACCTGGAAGAGATTCTACTGCATTTGGATAGAGTGGGACTCAGACTGAAACGCTCGAAGTGCATCTTCGTGGCACCGGAGGTCGAATTCCTTTGGAGGAAAATCGCCGCTGATGGCATCAGACCTACTGACGTGAAAACCAAAGCCATCAAGAATGCACCCAAGCCACAGTGATGGAGCTGCATTCGTTCCTGGGTCTTCTCAACTACTTTGGTAACGTCCTACCTAATTTGAGCACCTTTCTAGAACCACTGCACATGCTATTGTTAAAAGCCGACAACTGGGTGTGGGGTGCATCGCAGAGCTTTCGAGAAAGCCACCAATCTATTTTGCTCAAACAAGCTGCTGGTACATTATGACCCATTGCATACTCCAACAAGCCAATGAGTCGGGGAAACATCAACCTGTCGCGTATACATCCAAAACTTTGTCTAAAGCAGAAAGAGCCGACAGTATGGTAGAAAAAGAAGCCTTATTGTGTGTGTATGGTGTTAAAAAGATGCATCAATACCTGTTCAGTCTGCGGTTCGAATTAGAGACTGATGGCAAGCCGCTCATTTCATTGTTTTCCGAGAGCAAAGGTATCAATACCAACATTTCATCCTGCATCCAAAGGTGGGCGCTGACATTATCTGCCTATGATTATGTCATTCGCCACAGACCTGGCACAGAGAGTTGTGCTGATGCTTTGAGCCGGTTGCCGTTGCCCGCACCGGAGGTGGAAACGCCACAACCAGCGGATCTAATGTTAATCATGGATGCTTTTGAGAGTGAAGGTACCCCTGTCACGGCTCAACAAGTTAAGACCTGGACCAGCCAGAACCGATTTTATCGGTGGTAAAGGGCTGCATCCTCAAAGGGGATTGGTCTTCCATACCTAAGCAAAATGCGAGGTGGCCAAAGCGTACATTCGTCGCAAGGACGAACTGTCTATTCAAGCAGATTGCAAAATGTGGAGCAATTGCGTTGTAATGCCCAAGAAAGGGAGAGTGAAGTTTGTGCGTGAGTTACACAGCACACATCCTGGTATAGCGATGATGAAGGCCATCGCCAGGTCCCATGTATGGTGGCCAGGAATTGATTCTGAGCTGGAAGCATACGTACATCAGTGCAACACTTGCATGCAGCTCAGCAAAGCACCAACGGAATCGCTGCTGAGTCTGTGGTAGTGGCCATCCAAACCTTGGTCCAGGTAGATTTTGCAGGTCCCATCCTGGGCAAGATATTTTTAGTGGTGGTGGGCGCTTATTCGAAGTGGATAGAATGCATAATCATATCATCCAGCACGTCCACGGCAACCATAGAGAATTTCAATGTCATGTTCGCGACACATGGTCTGCCTGACATAGTGGTGACCGACAATGGGTCGTTTACCAATCAGGAGTTTCAGGAGTTTGTGAAACTTAATGGCATAAAACACCATTCAGCGCCATTCAACCCTGCATCCAACGCCAAGCTGAACGTGCAGTACAAATTATCAAGCAAAGCATGAGGAAAGTAACCCAAGGGTCACTGCAGACCCGCTTGTCTAGCATACTGCTGAGTTACAGGACAAGACCCCATACACTCACAGGGGTCTCGCCTGCTGAACTCATGATGAAAAGACCAAGCTACTGCTGGTACACCCAGATTTAAATAATCATGTTGAATACAGAAGGGTACCACGATCGCGCAACTGTGTCATGCAAGATTTCTGTGAATGATCCTGTATATATGTTGAACTATGGTCAAGGTTCCAAATGGATCACTGGTATGGTCATGGCCAAGGAGGGCAGCAAAGTATTTGTTATGAAACTCAAGAATGGGCAAACTTGCAGGAAACACATGGATCAGACAAAGCTGAGGCACACAGATGAGCCAGAGCAGTCGGCCGAAGAAACCGTCAATGACCAACCAACCTACCAGCAGCCTTCAGTGGACTCAAGGGTCATCAGTGAATCCGAAATTTCCACCACGGCCCGGTTCAATAAAAATGGACTTGCAATTCCTGACATGGCCACTGCCACCCCCAAAAAGTCAGTCATCCAGCCATCAGCCACAACAGACTCCGCACATTCACCCAAGGCTGGAATCGAACTGAGACGGTCAACCCAGAAGTGCAACGCACCGGACCGTCTGAACCTGTGAAAGACTGTAATAAGATCTCAGAGGTGGGTATTGTCATGTATGTACATTCTGTTTGTAGCCACCAGATGGCATCATTGTTGGAGGCCACTGAGCAGCACGTACATGGTGCTGTTCAGGTATAAAAGGTCAGCCATTTTGAGAGTCAGGCACTTTGGGCTATAATAAAGCAGAGCCAAGGTTGTACCTTGTTCAGTTAAACAGTACTCAGTTTGAACCTTTATTGCATGCATAACAAATCCCTTCTGGTTGTGGTACATTTCCGAATTGAGATGCGGCGCCCGCAAACGACATGCGTGCAGTCACTGGCACCCTGCACCATGGGAAAGCTCCTGGCAAAGCTGCTTGCTCGCTCTGCCTGCTTCTCTCTGGCAAGGGAGAATGAAATGTATTCGGCTCTCCTTGCAGACAGAGCCTCACTCATCCCCCTTACACAGGAGAGGATCACGAACTGAGATATATTACAGATGTCGCCTGGAATGACCCCGATGAGAAGAAGTTCAAGCCCACGATCACCTTTACAGCCACTAGCAATGCCATCCTCGTTCTAGACTGAGGCTGCAGGTCTGTCTGCAACAGGTGGAAGATTTCACCTCCGTAGTAAAACGGAAACATCACATGCACTGTTCCTCGTTGAGTTTGAAGTTGGAGAATTACTCCCTGAACACCCTGGGTGGTAATGGTCTCCTGCTGAGAGCCCTTCTCCCACTCTTCCTCCTGTCTCTTCTCGCAGCTTGTCCTGCTCTGTTGATTTGCTCATTCTACTTATCATGGTGCAGGCCAAGGGGATAAAACTACTGCACCCATGTCTGGGAGCAAAGGGTTGGAACAGAGCCTTGCAAGTTAGTACCAAGTGATTGAGCACGTGCCACAGCACTCCTCGTAAACTTTAGGCAACTTTAAAGTCTAGAAAGCACCAAACATGCCTACAAACTCAGCAACAATTTTTAATTTTTACATTTTTTCTTTCTTTTCCAATTTGTCCCCTTTCTCTAATACAAAAGCAAAATACTGTGGATGCTGGAATCCAAAATAAAAACAGAAAATGCTGGAAATACTCAGAAGGTCAGGCAACATCTGCGGAGAGAGAAACAGAGTTAACATTTCAGGTTGATTACCCTTCATCGGAACTGGAAAAAGTTAGAGATGCTACAGATTTTTAAGCAAGTGTAGGGACGGGGAAAGGGGGAGGGGAGGAAAGAACTGAAGGGAAGGTCTGTGATAGGGTGGAAAGCAGAAGAGATTAAGAGACAAAAGAGATGATGGTGCAAGGCAAAAGGAGATAGTAATGGGGCAAGCTAAGAAACAAAAGATGAGTCTAGATAGAGCGTAAATGACAGAATCATCAACAGCTGCCACGGGAAAGAGAAAAAAAAATAAGGGCAGAGGTTATGGTTTGAAATTGTTGATCTCTATGTTGAGTCCAGAAGGCTGCAAGGTGCCTAAACGTAAGGTAAGGACAATGTTGGGGTTGGATCTATCACCCTCTGAACTAGCAGCACTCCGCTCGCTCAGATCCAACCCCAACATTGTCATTAAATCTGCTGACAAAGGTGGTGCTGTTATTATTTGGCAAACCGACCTCTACCTAATAAATGCTGAATGCTAACTCTCTGATACCTCCTCCTACCTCTGCCTGGACCATGACCCCACTCGCAAACATTAACCCAGACCATCACTGACCTCATCTCCTCTAGAGATCTTCCCTCCACGGCCCCAACCCTGCACAGCCCGCTTCTACCTTTTTCCCAAATTCTACAAACAGGACTGGCAGAGAACACCCATCGTTTCAGCCTATTCTTGCACCACAGAAATGATTTCTTCCTGGCTTGACTCTATTTTTTCTCCCCTTGTCCAGTCTCTCCTCACCTACATCCGTGACTTTTCCGATACCCTCTGCCACTTTAACAGTTTCCAGTTTCCTGGCCCCAACCGTCTTCTTTTCACTATCCTTCTACACTTCCATCCCCCACCAGGAATTTCTTCAATAAAGGCCCAACCAGTCCCCATCCACCACCACATACCTCCACCTAGCTGAACAACTTCTCCTTTGACTCCACTCACTTCCTCCAAATTAGAGGTGTTGCTATGAGAACCCGCATGGCTCCTAGCTATGCCTGCCTTTTCATGGGATATGTGGAACATTCTTTGTTCCAGTCCTACTCGGGTCCCCTCCCTCACCTCTTTTTCTGGTACATTGATGATTGTATCGGTGCCATTTTCTGTATGCGCCTTGAACTAGAAAATTTCATTCACTTTGTATCCAATTTCCACCCTTCCCTCACCTTCACATGGTTCATATCCGGCTCTTCTCTTCCCTTCTTCGATTTCTCTGTCTCCATTTCTGGCGATAAGCTTTTTACAAATACTCACAATAAGCCTACTGAATCCCACAGCTACCTGGACTACAGTTCCTCCCCCCGCTTCCTGTAAGGACTTCATTCCATTCACCCAGTTTCTCCATCTGCATCACATCTGTTCTGATGATGTCACCTTCCGTACTAATGCTTCCGATATGTCTTCCTTTTTCCTCAACCAAGGATTCCCTTCTACCATGGTTGACATGATCCTCGACCATGTCCGTTCTATTTCCCGCACTTCTGCTCTCACCCCAACCTCTCCCTCCCAGAACCACAATCAGGTTCCCCTTGTCCTCACCTTTCACCCCACCAACCTCCATGTTCAACGGATCATCCTCCGCCATTTCTGCTACCTCCAGTGTGATCCCACCAGCAAAGACATCTTCCCCTCCCCTCCCCTTGTAGCATTCTGAAGGGACAGCTCCCTCCACAACACCCTGGTCCACTCTTCAATCACCCCCAGCATCCACTCACCTTCCCACAGCACCTTCCCGTGCAAATGCAGGAGATGCAACACCTGCCCTTTTACCTCTTCCCTTCCCACTGACTAGGGCCCCAAACAAACCTTCCAGGTGAAGCAGCTTTTTACTTGTACTTCGTTCAATTTAGTATACTGTATTCGCTGCTCACAATGTGCTCTGCTCTACATTGGGGAGAAACACAGATTGGGTGACCGCTTTACAGAACACCTCATTAAGCGTGACCCTGAGCCAATTTAATTCTCTATGCCACTCCCACTCTGATTTTTCTGTCCTCGGCCTCTTACACTGCTCCAATGAAGCTCACAAAAGCTTGAGGAACAGCACATCATCTTTTGTTTAGGCACTTTAAGCTTGATGCATTTTGTGAATATTTTTTTCCAGAATTGTGGTACTGATATCTCGAAGTGGAATGTTCTTGGCCTCTGCTGAACAAATTTTAGATAACAATGTGGGCACCAAAATAAACTACAGTTTGGTCCAACTGGTTGTTATCTGGTTTGGTTTGAATTATTAGGGTTTTCAGAATCAATGAATGTTAGGGAACTCCGAAGAGATGTCAGGGTAGAAATTCAGGTATGAAACGGAGCACACCTACCACTTTTTGGCTACCATTACTGCTGCAATGGTTGCGGCAGCCATTCGATCGAAATTCAGCGATATTATTTCTTAACTGGCGGCCAGCAGTATTGTCTGGAGGGAATCAGCAGTTTGCAGCGGTGTGGGTGGGGAACGAGGAGAGGAGTTTAGACGGGGAAATTCACCTTCTGGTGATTTGCTACTAACGAGCCAGCTGGTCCCTGGCCTTCTTAAAGACCAGGGTTTACAGCTAGGCCCTGAGCAGGGAAAGCATTTCAGTGAAGGCCAAGGTTGCTGCACCTGTAGGAAGGAGAGCAACCCATTTCTCAGTTGCCGAGTTGGAGACACTCATGCAGGCTGTTGAGAGAAGGAGGTGAGTCCAGTACACCGATACAGGCAGATTGACTCGGGAAGTGTTTACAAATGAATGGAAAGAGATAGCTGCGGAGGTCTCAGGGACTTCCATTCAAGATCGCTCCACCACCCAATGTCGAAAAAAAATGAACGACATCTTTCGTTTGATGAAGTGCATGCCTGTTCCACCAATTCCTGACTTTCCATCTGCGAGCCTCTCCTTCATCCTCTCTCATTTCCCACCTTCACTATATCGAAACATAGAAACATAGAAAATAGGTGCAGGAGTAGGCCATTCAGCCTTTCGATTCTGCACCACCATTCAATAAGATCATGGCTGATCATTCACCTCAGTACACCTTTCCTGCTTTCTTTCCATACCCCTTGATTCCTTTAGCCGTAAGGGCCTCATCTAACTCCCTCTTGAATATATCCAATGAACTGGCATCAACAACTCTCTGTGGTAGAGAATTCCACAGGTTAACACTCTCTGAGTGAAGAAGTTTCTCCTCATCTCAGTCCTAAATAGCTTACCCATTATCCCGAGACTGGGTCCCCTGGTTCTGGACTTCCCCAACATCGGGAACATTCTTCCTGCATCTAACCGGTCGAGTCCCATCAGAATTATACATGTTTCTATGAGGTCCCCTCTCATCCTTCGAAACTCCAGTGAATAAAGTCCCAGTTGATCCAGTCTCTCCTCATATGTCAGTCCTGCCATCCCGGGAACCGCTGCACTCTCTCCATAGCAAGAACGTCCTTCCTCAGATTAGACCAAACTGAACACAATATTCCAGGTGGGGCCTCACCAAGGCCCTGTACAACTGCAGTAAGACCTCCCTGCTCCTCTACTCAAATCCCCTAGCTATGAAGGCCAACATAGCATTTGCCTTCTTCACCACCTGCTGTACCTACATGCCAACTTTCAATGACTGATGTACCATGACACCCAGGTCTCATTGCACCTCCCCTTTTCCTAATCTGCCGCCATGCAGATAATGTTCTGCCTTCGTGTTTTTGCCCCCAAAGTAGATAACATCACATTTATCCACATTATATTGCATCAGCCATGCATTTGCCCACTCACCTATCCTGTCCAAGTCACCCTGCAGCGTCTTAGCATCGCCCTCACAGCTCACACCGCCACCCAGTTTAGTGTGATCTGCAAACCTGGAGATATTACACTCAATTCCTTCATCTAAATCATTAATGTATATTGTAAATAGCTGGGAACCCAGCACTAAGCTCTGCGGCACCTCACTAGTCACTGTCTGCCATTCTAAAAAGGACCCGTTTATCCCGACTCTCTGCTTCCTGTCTGCCAACCAGTTCTCTATCCACATCAGTAAATTACCCCCAAAACCATGTGCTTTAATTTTGCACACTAATCTCTTGAGTGGGACCTTGTCAAAAGCATTTTGAAAGTCCAAATAAACCACATCCACTAGTTCTCCCTTGTCCACTCTACTAGTTACATCCTCAAAAAATTCCAGAAGATTTGTCAAGCATGATTTCCCTTTCATAAATCCATGCTGACTTGGACCGATCCTGTCACTGCTTTCCAAATTCGTTGCTATTTCATCTTTAGTAATTGATTCCAACATTTTCCCCACTACTCATGTCAGGCTAACAGATCTATAATTCCCCATTTTCTCTCTCCCTCCTTTTTTAAAAAGTGGTGTTACATTAGCTACCCTCCAGTCTATAGAAACTGATCCAGAGTCGATAGATTGTTGGAAAATGATCACCAATGCATCCACTACTTCTTGGGACACTTCTTTAAGTACTCTGTGATGCAGACTATCAGGCCCCGGGGATTTATCAGCCTTCAATGCCATCAATTTCCCCAACACAATTTCCCGCCTAATAAGGATTTCCTTCAGTTCCTCCTTCTCACTAGACCCTCGGTTCCCTAGTATTTCCAGAAGGAAGTTTATTTGTGTCTTCCTTCATGAAGACAGAACCAAAGTATTTGTTCAACTGGTCTGCCATTTCTATGTTCCCCATTATAAATTCACCAAATTCTGACTGCAAGGGACCTACGTTTGTCTTCACTAATCCTTTCTCTTCACATGTGAAGGTTTTGCAGTCAGTTTTTATGTTTCCGGCAAGTTTCCTCTCATACTCTATTATCCCCCTCCCAATTAAACTCTTTGTCCTCCTCTGCTGAATTCTAAATTTCTCCCAGTCCTCAGGTTTGCTGCTTTTTCTGGCCAATTTATATGCCTCTTCCTTGGATTTCACACTATTCTTATCCTTAATTTCTTTTGTTAGCCACGGTTGAGCCACCTTCCCCATTTTATTTTTACTCCAAACAGGGATGTACAATTGTTGAAGTTCATCCATGTGATCTTTAAATGTTTGCTATTGCCTATCCACCGTCAACCCTTTAAGTATCATTTGCCAGTCTATTCTAGCCAATTCACGTCTCATAACATCGAAGTTACCTTTCCTTAAGTTCAGGACCCTAGTCTCTGAATTAAATGTGTCACTCTCCATCTTAATAAAGAATTCTACCATATTATGGTCACTCTTCCCCAAGGGGCCTCACACAACAAGATTGCTAATTAGTCCTTTCTCATTACACATCACCCAGTCTAGGATGGCCAGCCCTCGAGTTGGTTCCTCAACATATTGGTCCAGAAAATCATCCCTAATACACTCCAGGAAATCCTCCTCCACCGTATTGCTACCAGTTTGGTTAGTCCAATCTATATATAGATTAAAGTTGTCCATGATGAATGCTGTGCCTTTATTGCACAGATCCCTAATTTCTTGTTTGATGCTGTCCCCAACCTCACTACTACTGTTTGGTGGTCTGTACACAACTCCCACTAGCATTTTCTGCCCTTTGGTATTCCGCAGCTCTACCCATACAGATTCCACATCATCCAAGCTAATGTCCTTCCTTACTATTGCGTTAATTTCCTCTTTAACCAGCAATGCTACCTCACAATATAGTTATCGAAGCAGCATTTCATTGTTCGGGTCTCGATATATGTATGTGTTCTTGCGATGGAGGCTCCCTTTTGGTATGTATGCAATAAAGGTTCAAACTGAGTACTGTTTAACCAAGCAAGGTACACCCTTGGCTCTGCTTTATTTAGGTCCAAAGTGCCTGACTCACAAAATGGCTGGCCTTTTATTTCAGAGCAGCACCATGTGCGTGCTGCTCAGTGGCCTCCAACAATGACGCCATCTGGTGGCTACAAATAGAATGTACATACATGACAATACCCTCCTCTGAGATCTTATCACAGTCTTTCACATGTTGAGACGGTCCAGTACTTTACGCTCCCGGGTTGACCGTCTCATTTCGATTCCAGCCTTGGGTGAATGTGCGGAGTCTGTTGTGGCTGTTGGCTGGATGGCTGACTTGTTGGCAGGGGCAATGGCCATGTCAGGAATTGCAAGTCCATTTTTATTGAACAAGTCCGTGATGGAAGTTCCGCTTTCACTGATGACCCTTGAGTCCACTGAAGGCTACTAGTAGGTTGGTTGGTCGTCAACAGTTTCTTTGTCCGAATGCTCTGGCTCGTCTGTGTGCCTCAGCTTTGTTTGATCCATGTGTTTCCTGCAAGTTTGCCCATTCTTGAGCTTAATAACAAATACTCTGTTGTCCTCTTTGGCCATAACCGTACCAGCGATCCATTTGGGACCCTGACCATAATTCAACACATATACAGGATCATTAACAGAAATCTCGCATGACACAGTTGCGCGATCATGGTACTCTTGTTGACTCTGTCTTCTGTATTCAACATGATTACTTAAATCCAGGTGTACCAGAGATAACTTGGTCTTAAGGCCTCTTTTCATCATGAGTTCAGCAGGCGAAACCCCTGTGAGTGTGTGGGGTCTTGTCCTGTAACTCAGCAGTATGCAAGACAAGCGAGTCTGCAGTGACCCTTGGGTTACTCTCCTCATGCTTTGCTTGATAATTTGTACTGCACGTTCTGCTTGCCCGTTGGATGCAGGCTTGAACGGTGCTGACCTTAAATGTTTTATACCGTTAAGTTTTACAGACTCTTGAAACTCTTGACTGGTGAAGCATGATCCATTGTCGCTCACCACGATGACAGGCAGGCCATGTGTCGTCAACATGACATTGGGATTCTCTATGATTGCCATGAACGTCCTGGATGACATGATTATGCATTCTATCCACTTCAAATAAGCGTCCACCACCACTAAAAACATCTTGCCCAGGAATGGACCTGCAAAATCTACATGGATCCTGGACCAAGGTTTGGATGGCCATGACCACAGACTGAGCAGCGATTCCGCTGGTGCCTTGCTGAGCTGCATGCAGATGTTGCACTGATGCACGCATGCTTCCAGCTCAGAATCAATTCCTGGCCACCATACGTGGGACCTGGCGATGGCCTTCATCATCACTATACCAGGATATGTGCTGTGTAACTCACGCACAAACTTCTATCTTCCTTTCTTAGGCATTACAACTCGATTGCCCCACAATATGCAATCTGCTTGAATAGACAGTTCATACTTGCGACGAATGTACAGTTTGGCCTCCTCACACATTTGCTTAGGTATGGCAGACCAATCCCCTTTGAGGATGCAATCCTTTACCACCGATAATATCGGGTCCTGGTCTTAACTTGATGAGCCATGATAGGGGTACCTTCACTCTCAAAAGCATCCATGATTAACATTAAATCTGCCGGTTGTGGCGTTTCCACCTCCGGTGTTGGCAACGGCAGCCGGCTCAAAGCATCAGCACAATACTCTGTGTCAGATCTGTGGCGAATGACATAATCATAGGCAGATAATGTCAGCGCCCACCTTTGGATGCGGGATGATGCGTTGGTATTGATACCTTTGCTCTTGGAAAACAATGAAATAAGCGGCTTGTGATAGGTCTCTAATTTAAACCTCAGAATGAACAGGTATTGATGCATCTTTTTAAAACCGTACACACACGCTAAAGATTCTTTTTCTACCATACTGTCGGCTCTTTCTGCTTTAGACAAACTTTTGGATGCATACGTGACAGGTTGAAGTTTCCCCAACTCATTGGCTTGTTGGAGTATGCAACCAATTCCACATGACGATGCATCACAGGCCAGAACTAAACATTTACATGGGTCATAATGTACCAGCAGCTTGTTCGAGCAAAGCAGATTGGTGGCTTTCTCGAAAGCTCTGTCTTGCAACGCGCCCCACACCCAGTTGTTGCCTTTTCTCAATAGCATGTGCAGTGGTTCAAGTCAGGTGCTCAACTTAGGTAGGAAGTGACCAAAGTAGTTGAGTAGACCCAGGAATGAACGCAGCTCTGTCACGTTCTGCAACTTGGGTGCATTCTTGATGGTTTTGGTTTTCACGTCAGTAGGTCTGATGCCATCATCAGCGATTTTCCTCCCGAGGAATTCGACCTCCGGTGCCATGAAGACGCACTTCGAGCATTTAAGTCTGAGTCCCACTCTATCCAAATGCAGTAGAACCTCTTCCAGGTTGTTCAGATGTTCCTTGGAGTCACAACCGGTGATCAGGATGTCATCTTGGAACACGACGGTTCTGCGAACGGACTTCAGTAGACTTTCCATATTCCTCTGGAATATTGCTGCAGCCGAGCGAATTCCAAACGGGCGTCTGTGATAAATAAACAGTCCTTTGTGCGTGTTACTGCACGTAAGTCTCTTCGACATCTCGACCAACTCTTGCATCATATAGGCCGATGTCAAGTCCAGTTTTGTGAACGACTTCCCTCCGGCTAACGTCACAAACAAGTCATCAGCCTTCAGTAACGGGTACTGATCTTGTTTCGAAACCCTGTTGATCGTAGCCTTGTAGTCTCCACAGATTCTGACTATGCCATCACTTTTCAGCACAGGAACAATGGGGCTGGCCTATTCATTAAATTCAACTGGTGATATGATCCCTTCACGCCGGAATCTGTCCAGTTCAATTTCGACCTTCTCCCTCATCATATACGGCACTGTCCCAGCTTTATGATGGACGGGTTTTGCAGCTGAGTCCACGTGGATCTT
This sequence comes from Pristiophorus japonicus, assembly GCF_044704955.1. Classification (NCBI taxonomy): domain Eukaryota; kingdom Metazoa; phylum Chordata; class Chondrichthyes; family Pristiophoridae; genus Pristiophorus; species Pristiophorus japonicus. The sequence continues at coordinate 301,810,718 of NC_091978.1, read as the reverse complement.
GGTGAAGTTGCCGATACCCAGTTCAAACAGCGAGGGGAACTTGCTCAATACTTGGGCACATGTATCTTCCTCCGACGACTAACGCCTTTATGTCATTTGAGTCGCATCTGAGTTTTTCCAACCAGCTCCTGCCGAGCAGCGTAGGCCCATTGCCTGGAACAATCCACAGTGGTAACTCGTGAACCGCACCGTTATACGACACATTCATTTGTGCAATGCCAATCACCTTTATCAGTTCTTTGGTGTTCGTGCGCAGCTTGGCATTAACAGGGTTCAGCCTGGGCCTCACAGTCTTAGTATCCCACAGCTTATTAAATGCCCTCTCGTTCATGATCGATTGACTCGTCCCTGTGTCCAGTTCCATCGATACCAGTATCCTGTTAAACTTCACGTTAATCAAAATTGGTTTATTCTTGGTTATGAAAGAGTATAGTCCATACACTTCCTCCTCTGGCATCTCTGATTGCGTATCCGGATCCGCGCTAGTCTGACTCTCATCCTCCACGTGGTGTGTCGCAGCTCGCTTTATCATCTGCGGACACTTGCGCTGGAGATGCCCCACTCTCAGACAGCCTTTGCAACTATATTGCTTCAATCAGCACTACTGGTGCCGATCATTTCTCCCACAATGCCAACACGGAGAAGTCGGATACAGGTTTCGCGAACGCAGCCGGATAGGCCCTGCCATGTGCCACTCTGCCGAATCATTCACGAATGCAGCAGGATAGGCCCTGTCATGTGCCGCTCTGCCAAACGCCGAATCAATCACATTTACAGTACTTGCCGAGGTTCGGTTCTTCACTGCTATTTGCTTTAAACTCCTGTCCGTCGTCATACATGATTGAGTGATCTGAATAGCCCTTTTTAAATCCAACTTCTCCACCGCCAGAAGTTTGTGTAGGATCACCTCGTGGTTGATACCGATAACAAAGAAATCCCGCAGCATGTCTGCCAACACCGTCCCGAACTCGCACGGTCCCGCTAGACGTCTCAGGTCAGCAACGAATTCCGCCGCGCTCTGGCCCTCCGATCGAACATGTGTATAAAACCTGTATCCCGAGGTGATGATGCCGCTGTCTGGCTTGAGGTGCTCCCGTACCAATGTACACAACTCCTCATATGTTTTCTCTGTTGGATCACTAGGCATGAGTAGATCTTTATCAGACCGTAGATCTTTGAACCGCACACAGTGAGGGACACGGCCCGGCGCCGGTCTGCATTGTCGACCCCCTTCATTTTGTTGCCCGCGATGTACTGGTTCAAATGGCTCACAAAGTCTGCCCAATCTTCTCCCTCCACGAATCACTCTAAAAATCAAATCTTGCTCAATTTGCAAACAAAGGTTCTTGTATTCTCGGCGCCAAATGTTATGTATGCAATAAAGGTTCAAACTGAGTACTGTTTATGCAAGCAAGATACAACCTTGCTTCTGCTTTATTTAGGCCCAAAGTGCCTGACTCTCAAAACGTCTGGCCTTTTAGAATAGTACCATGTGCTTGCTGCTCAGTGGCCTCCAACAATAACACCATCTGGTGGCAACAAATAGCATGTACATACATGATACCTTTCATGTCACAGTTATAGCTGCATGTCAGAGACACACACTGTGTATTCATTTCTGATGCCTCATGACATTGCTACTCTGCAGCCACTCTTTGTTTTGCAGGCCAAGGTTGCGCACATCCGAATGGAGCAAAGGAGGACTGGTGGTGGCGAGGCTCAGTTTCAAATCCTCACACCATTGGAAGCGCTCGTGGGCAGACATGCTGCCTTCCCTGTGGCCTCTGGTACTGCTGATCCCACTGTGGGCAGCACATGTAAGTGAAGGCCCTCCTTTAATGCTATCTCTCCCTGAAAGTGCCAGCGCCTACTGTGCCTTTCCTTCTGAAAGTGTGCAAGTTACAGCCTCCATGCGTCAATTTCCTACCTCCCCCTCACGGCAGCCATTGTGCTATTTATGCTTGCAGATGCGAGGCCAAGTGAGAACCAAGGCGAGGGTCGTAGCACTGGTGCAAGTGGGAGAGCAAGGCGGGATGACAGCCTTGAAGGCAGTGACAGCCAAGGCCTGGGAGAGGCTGAATTTGAGACTGAGATGCGAGGCCTGGAGGACAGCCAAGAAGGCAATGACAGCCATGGGGATCCTGACACCCTGGAGGATATTGGGGGCTGGAGCCTGGATGAGAACCTGGAGCCCACTCCATCTGTTGCCGCTGTTACGTCCATGGTAAAGTAATGTGATTGAGTACTGTAGATGTGAGTAAGTGTGACATTAGTTCCTTTATTCTAACTCAAGAGTGCTGGTACAGCATGGGAGGCCTGCTTATATACAGTGCTCTCAAGGGATGCTGGGATCCCTTTGGACTCCAACAGATACGTCCTCTGGTTGCATAGCGTTGCATACATAACATCACTCCCTCCCAAAGTCAATAGTACACTCATTTACAGGGTGAGACGATCTGGGGCCTTTCGCTCGCTAGTCGATTGTCTCGGTACAAATTCAGGTACAGGTGAGTTGGTTGGTTCTTCGCTGGGCTGCTGCTCAGCTGGCCTTGCTGGGCTGCTGGGGATGATGAGTTCAACTTCGTGGTCAACCATGATATTGGTTGCCACTTTTGAGTGTGTCGGAGGGTCGAAGTTGGTGGTGTCTTCTTCAGGTTGCTCGTGGCTGTCTGTGAATCGCAGTTTGATTTGGTCCAAATGCTTTCTGCAAGTTAGTCCATTTGCGAGTTTGACCTGAAACACCCTACCTCCTTCTTTGGCTATGACAGTGCCAGCAAGCCATTTGGGACCATGTCCATAGTTGCTTACAAATTCAGGGTCATTGACTTCAATATCGCATGACAAATTTGCGCGATCGTTGTACTTGCTTTGTTGATGTTGCCTGCCCTCGACATGATCATGGAGATCAGGGTGGACGAGAGAAAGCCTTGTTTTGAGTGCCCTTTTCATGAGCAGCTCGGCTGGAGGAACCCCGGTGAGCGAGTGGGGTCTTGTGAGGTAGCTTAGCAGGACTTGGGACAGGCGGGTCTGCAGGGAGCCTTCCGACACACGTTTCAAGCTTTGCTTGATGGTTTGAACTGCCCATTCTGCCTGGCCGTTGGATGCGGGCTTGAACGGGGCAGATGTGACGTGCTTGATCTCATTGCGGGTCATGAATTCCTTGAATTCAGCACTGGTGAAGCACGACCCATTGTCGCTGACAAGGACATCAGGCAGGCCGTGCGCGGCAAACATGGCTCGTAGGCTTTCGATGGTGGTGGTGGACGTGCTTACAGACATTATTACACACTCAATCCATTTTTAATAAGCATCCACAACAACCAAAAACATTTTGCCTCGAAACGGGCCAGGAAAGTCAACGTGGATCCTAGACCACGGTTTGGAGGGCCATGACCACAAACTTAGCGGTGCCTCCCTGGGTGCATTGCTCAGTTGAGAGCAAGTGTTGCATTGGCGCACGCAAGACTCCAAATCTGAGTCGATGTCGGGCCACCACACATGGGATCTGGCTATAGCTTTCATCATTACTATGCCTGGGTGGGTACTTTGTAGGTCGGGTATGAACGTTTCCCTGCCTTTTTTAGGCAAAATCACGCGATAACCCCACAAAAGACAGTCCACCTGTGTAGACTTTTCGTTTTGCGCTGCTGGAAAGGCTTGATCTCTTCATGCATCTCCGCTGGGATGCAGTATCAGCTTCCATGGAGGACACAGTTTGTTACCAGGGACAGTAAAGGATCCTGGCTCGTCCAGGTCCTGATCTGGCAGGCCATAACGGGTGACTTTTCATTTTCAAATGCATCCATCACCAAGAGCAAGTCTGCAGGCTGTTCCATTTCCACCCTGGTGGTGGGCAATGGTAGCCAACTGAGAGCATCAGCGCAGTTCTCTGTGCCTGGTCTGTGGCGAATTACATAGTTATATGTAGACAGCGTGAGTGCTCATCTTTGGATGCAAGCAGAGGCATTGGTATTAGTACCTTTGCTCTCTGAGAATAGCGATATGAGTGGCTTATGGTCAGTTTCTAACTCGAACTTAAGCCCAAACAGATACGACTGCATTTTTTTTAACCCATAAATGCACGCCAGAGCTTCTTTTTAAATCATGCTGTAGGCCTTTTCGGCCTTGGACAAACTCCTGGATGCATAGGCGACCGGTTGCAATGTTCCCAATTCATTTGCTTGTTGTAACACACACCCGACCGCATATGAAGACGCATCACAAGCTAGCACTAAACGATTACATGGGTCATACAGAACAAGCAGTTTGTTGGAACATAACAGATTTCTGGCTTTCTCAAAAGCAGCCTCTTGTGTTTTCCTCCATACCCAGTCATCTCCCTTGTGTAGCAACATGTGTAGATGTTCTAGCAAGGTGCATAACCCAGGTAGGAAATTACCAAAATAATTAAGGAGTCCAGGAACGACCGCAGCTCCATCACGTTCTGTGGTCTCGGCACATTCTTGATGGCCTCCGTCTTGGTGTCGGTGGGTCTGATGCCATCTGCCGCGATTCTTCTCCCTAAGAACTCGACCTCTGGCACCAGGAAAACACACTTCGAGCATTTCAACCTGAGTCCCACACGATCTAGCCGACTTAGAACCTCTTCCAGGTTCTGCAAGTGTTCGATGGTGTCCCGACCTGTGATCAATATGTCGTCCTGGAACGGACTTTAGCAGGCTCTTCATGTTCCTTTGAAAAATGGCTGCGGCCGATCGAATCCCAAATGGTTATCTATTGTAGATGAACAGACCTTCATGCATGTTGATGCAGGTGAGGCCTTTCGAAGATTCCGCCAGCTCCTGCGTCATGTAGGCCGAGGTCAGGTCCAACTTGGTGAAAGTCTTTCCTCCTGCCAGCTTCGCAAATAAGTCGTCTGCCTTGGGTAGCGGGTACTGATCCTGCAGCGAAAAACAGTTAATTGTTACTTTATAGTCCCCACAAATTCTGACCGTGCCATCGCCCTTGAGGACCGGAGCAATTGGACTCGTCCACTCATTGAACTCCGCCGGCACGATGATGTCCTCTCATTGCAACCTGTCCAGCTCGATCTCCACTTTCTCTCGCATCATATATGGCACCGCCTGTGCCTTGTGGTCGTGTATCGGGGACCAAGTGGATCTGCATCTTCGCCCCCGAGAAACTTCCGATGCCTGGCTCAAACAACGACGGAAACTTGCTCATAACCTGGGCACATGAGGTGTCGTCGATGGACGAAAGTGTGGGGCCATCTCCTGGTACAATCCATAGTGGTAGCTCGTGCACTGCTCCATCATAGGAGAATTTTACTGCTGCGCTGCCAATTACAGGGATCAGCTCTTTAGTGTAAGTTCTTAGCTTGGTATGAATAGGGCTCGGCTTGGGCCTGTGTGCCTTGTTGCACCACAGCCTGTCGAAGGCCTTTTTGCTCATGATAGACTGACTCGCACCCGTGTCCAGTTCCATGGATACTGGAATTCCGTCCAGTTCGACTTTTAACATGATCGGTGGACATTTCGTGGTGAAGATGTGCCTCCTCGGTTCGAGTATGTAGTTCAGTTTGATCCGCCATGGATCGGTCTTCCTCTGCAACATGGTGGTTTGCAGGGTTTGCAGCTCATCCGCACATTCGCTGGAGGTGTCCCATTGTTCCACAGCCTTTGCACGCATAGTGTTTGAAGCGGCATTGTTGGGCCCGATGATCACCTCCACAGCGCCAACAAGGTGTTAACTGCCTCGCGTTATCTGAGGTCGTGCAGCTGCAGGCGTGTACGTTCTGCCACATGCATTCCTGCCTGAAAACGACGTTACTTTGTGTACAGTAATTGCCGAAACATCTTTATGCTGCGAAATGTGTTTGGTGTTATCGCAGGTGGACATAAATGCCTGGGCTATCGTTACGGCTTTGCTCAGGTTTGGTGTTTCAACAGTCAATAGTTTGCGAAGGATAACCAATGCCAAACACAAAAAAGTCTCTTAGTATTTGCTCCAGGAATCCATCGAATTCACAATGTCCTGCAAGGCTCCTTAGTTCGGGGATGTAGCTCGCCACTTCCTGGCCTTCAGACCGTCAAAATCGATTCCTTGCCATCTGAACGCTTTCCCTTGGATTTAAGTGCTCCCGGACCAACGTACACAGTTCTTCATATGATTTGGTTGTTGGTTTCACTGGAGCAAGAAAATTCTTCATGAGGCCATAGGTTGTTGCCCCACAGACGGCGAGGAGGATCGCCCTTTGTTTGGCAGCATTCTAGTCCCCTTCCAGCTCGTTGGCCATGAAGTATTGGTCAAGTCGCTCCATGAAGGCCTCCCAATCATCTCCTTCTGAAAATTTCTCCGGGATACCAACAGTTCTCTGCATTTTCGCATAATGGTTCGTTAACTCGTCGCCAGTTGTTACGTCCATGATAAAGTAATGTGATTGAGTACTGTGGACATGAGTAAGTGTGACCTTCGTTCCTTTATTCTAACTCCAGAGTGCTGGTACAGCATGGGAGGCCTGCTTATATACAGTGCTCCCAAAGGATGCTGGGATCCCTTGGGATTCCAACAGATACGCTCTCTGGTGGCGGTAGGATACTGGTTGCATCGGGCGTCATATCAGATGAGGCAGAGGAAGAGGGGGACACTGCTGTCAGCACTACGTCACTGTTTCCTACAGTCACACGCGCCAGCTCAGATACTGGGAGTACGTGGTCAGATCTAGTAGACACAGCAGAGGGGTCTGCACTGGGTGTTGCACAGGGGCCTAGAGGGCTGCAGCATGGTGATGGGAATAGGGAATCCCTGGGGGGGGTGAGTGTGCACGGGACTTCTGCTGAAGAGGACCCAGATGAGCCCATCGATGTTGAGGCTTATGAAAGAAGGGTGGAGGCCATGCATTCCCAGATGTTAGGGGCAGTGGCAAGGCTGTTGGAAGTGGTGAGGAGTGTGGAGGAATCTGCCTCCCGCATTGTCGACAGCTCTGCACATACCATGGAGCCCATCATTGCCAGTGCGCAGGCGATGGTGGGCTCCCAGAGAGACCGTCCGGATCCAGCTGTGATGCCATGACTCATTGATGTGGCAGCTGCTATTACAGCACAGGCGCAAGTGAACGAGCATATTAGTGCTGCTTTGGAGAGGATGGCCGTGGCCCTGGAAGCTCAGAATGCTCTTATGCATTCTGATAAACAAGCCACGGAGTGTCGTACTGCTGTCATCTCTGGTGGCTTAGAGACCGTAGCTGCTCATGCAGTCTCAGTTGGATGCCACCCGACACCTCAGTGTCGCTTTCATGGTTGGGTCCACTACGGGCCATGGGGAACCTTCCGGTGTGGTGCCACAGCACCGACCTGAGCTCCTTCAGATTCATGCACTCCTCGCACCAAGATCATGATGATGTGCTCTCTCAGGATCACCTCATTCCACATTACCCCAGACCTGTCACTCCGCCATTGTCTCCAAGCATAGAGCCGCCCGAGCCAAGGCCGACTGAACCCTCCAAGGAGAGCGCTGCCCAATCTCCAGCCGGCCCTTCCAGGGCCAGAGCTGGTCGAGGGCATCCTAGAAGGACATCTGTAACTTCTACACAGGAAACACAGCAGCCTTCCCAGACCCATGAGGCAGCCACATGGGAGACACTGCGGCGCAGTAGCAGGATAGTTTTGCGTAAGAGGGGTTATAAGGGGATGCAAGGTGGGAAATAATTATGTGTATGTTTTTTTGTACCTTTCTTTATTATGTAATAAATCTTTATTTTGTGTTCCTATATTTGGGCAGGTGTCTCATTTGATGGTGGGCAATGATGTATGAAAGGACTCATTGAGATGGCCATGGAAAAGCAAAGATGAAGGATGATGTGGTCATTAATTCATCAGAAATGAGCAGCGACGAGATGGGTCTGCATTTCCCTTGCAGGGTTGGGATGGCAATGACACCTCCTGGGTAGCTGGTGATGTGCATCTTGGTCCTCCTCCTCCTCCTCCTCCTGCACCTACTCTTCCTGCTGCTGTGCCTCCGCCTGCTCCTCTTCCTGTGCCTCCTCCTCCTGCTGCAGCACCTCCTCTGAGGTCCTACTGCTGGATCGACCTCAAGTGGATGGCTCCTCATGATTGCCAGGTTGTGAAGCATGCAGCAAACGACCACGAATAGGGTGACCCGCTCAGGCAAATACTGCGCCACAGTGGTCCAGGCAATGGAACATCTGCTTAAGGACCCCGATGCAGTGCTCAATTATGCACCTGGTGGCTGAATGAGATTCGTTGCAAGCATGTTCAGCAGCAGTCCTGGGGTTGCGAATGGGAGTCAGCAACCAAGTGCACAGGGGATATCTCTTGTCACCAAACAGCCATTTACAATCTTGCTTTGGGCCCGAGAACACGGCGAGCTCCCTGCTCTGGTGCAGGATGAAGGCATCGTGGCTGCTGCCTGGATCAACTGCCTTGATCTTGCGCTGGTGGTCGTTGAGGGAGTGGACTCCCTTTCTGTTGCTAAACATCTCAGCATGCATTTGTGGCCCCTCAGTGCGCCGTGTGTGCAGTCGATGGTGGCCTGCACCCTGGGGAACCCCGCAATTTGCATAAATCTGGTCGGCTGCTCCATCTGCTTCTCTCTGCTCATCGAGAAAGAAATGTATTCCAGTCTTCTCTTGTAGAGAACATCTGTGACTTGACGGATGGAGCGATGGGCGGAGAACTGAGAGATATTAGATATGTCTGCAGTTGCAGATTGGAAAGGGCCAGTTGCTTAAACATTTAGTGCAATGGTCAGTTGGGTTTCCACACTCAGAGCTGTCCTCAGCCTTGTCCGAGGCTACAGATCTGGAAGCAGGAGATTGCACAGCTCCCTGAGGATGTCCTTCCTGAATTGGAGCGTTCGCAGACATTGCTCATCTGTGAGCTCTGTTATGTATGTTAACTGGATTTTACCTGCCACCGGAGGGCGCGACCGTCGGAGTCCTAATGGTCACTGGCATACACGTGTAAGCCATGTATATAATGTTGACAGCCATGTTGAATCCTCTCTTTGAGAATAAATAAACTGGGGTAAGGTCATGCCAGAAATAGCTCGCCGTACTTAGCCTCGTAGAGTTATTCAATATTTAACAATTGGCGACGAGTTAAAAATACAGACTTTCACGCAACCATGTCTGTTGGAATTTTGGAGAGATTCGTGGAAGGGGAAGACTGGGAGGATTTCACTGATCGCCTCAACCAGTACTTCGCAGACAACAGATTGGAAGGAACCGATAACGCAATTAAGCGCAGGGCGGTTCTCCTCATTGTTTGTGGGTCAAAAATGTATGGCCTTATCACGAATCTACTCTCACCGACTCGACCAATGGATAAGACTTATGTTCATGCTGCGACAAACCATGTGGCTGAGGATGATCGATCCAGCGTGGATCAAGCAGCACAGGCAACTCATAAGAACATAAGAACATAAGAATTAGGAACAGGAGTAGGCCATCTAGCCCCTCGAGCCTGCTCTGCCATTCAATAAGATCATGGCTGATCTGGCCATGGTACAGGATGAAGAAGTGTATGGGGTACATTCTTTTACCAAAAGTCCTTCGATAATGCTGGAAGTTAAATTAAATGCGGTTCCAGTATCCATGGAATTGGACACAGGTGCGAGTCAGTCAATAATGAGCCAGAGGGCTTTCGAAAAGCTGTGGGACACTAAGGCAAAAAGGCCCAAACTAAGCCCAATCAATGTGAAGCTGTATACCTACACCAAAGAGTTCATACCAGTCATTGGCAGCACGGCAGTAAAGGTATCGTACGATGGAGCTGTGATTGATTTATCGTTGTGGATCATTCCAGGCAATGGCCCAATGCTGTTCGGCAGGAGTTGACTTGAGAAAATTAAATGGAACTGGAACGATATTAAAGCCTTATCATCAGTGGATGACACTTCCTGTGCTCAAGTGCTGAGCAAGTTTCCCTTGTTGTTCGAACCAGGCATCGGCAACTTCACGGGAGCCAAGGTGCAGATCCACCTAGTCCCGTATGCAAGACTTGTCCATCACAAGGCTCGGGCGGTTCCGTACATCATGAGGGAGAAAGTTGAGATCGAACTGGGTAGACTTCAATGGGAAGGAATCATATCACCAGTCGAGTTCAGCGAATGGGTCAGTCCAATTGTCCAGGTGTTGAAAAGTGATAGCACGGTCAGGATCTGCAGCGACTACAAAGTAGCGAACAACCGAGTCTCAATACAGGATCAGTACCCGTTACCCAAGGCTGACGACCTGTTTTCAACACTAGCGGGGGGGAAGTCATTCATCAAATTGGACCTGACCTCCGCTTTCATGACACAGGAGCTGGTCAAATCGTCAGGAAAACTGACGTGCATCAACACGCACAAAGGACTGTTTATATACCACAGATGTCCTTTTAGAATTTGCTCGGCGGCAGCCATATTTCAGAGAAACATGGAGAGTTTGCTGAAGTCCGTCCCGAGAACCATCGTGTTCCAAGATGACATCCTGATCACCGGTCATGACACCACCGAATACCTGCACAACCTGGAAGAGGTTCTACGTCATCTGGATAGAGTGGGACTCAGGCTAAAACGCTCCAAGTGAGTTTTCATGGCACCAGAAGTCGAATTCCTGGGGAGAAAGATTGCAGCAGATGACATCAGGTCTACAGACTCGAAGACAGAAGCCATCAAGAATGCTCCCAGACTCCAGTGTGACGGAGCTGCGTTTGTTCCTGGGCCTTCTTAAGTATTTCGGTAACTTTCTACCTAGTTTGAGCACATTGCTAGAGTCCTTGCACATGTTGCTGAGAAAGAGTAACGACTGGGTTTGGGGCAAATCTCAAGACAGAGCCATTGAGAAGGCCAGGAACCTGCTATGTTCCAATAAATTACTGGTACACTATGATCCATGTAAGCGGTTAGTGCTGGCCTGTGACGCCTCATCACATGGGGTCGGTTGTGTGCTCCAGCAAGCCAATGTATCAGGCAAACTCCAACCAGTTGCATATGCGTCCAGAGGTCTGTCTAAGGCTCAAAGAGCCTATAGTATGGTAGAGAAAGAGGCTTTAACATTCTTATATGTGGTTAGGAAAATGCACCAATACCTGTTTGGGCTTTGGGTTGAGCTTGAAACGAGCCACTCATTTCATTGTTTTCTGAGAGCAAAGGTATAAACACCAATGCCTCGTCCCGCATCCAAAGATGGACACTGACATTATCTACTTATGATTATGTCATCCGCCACAGACCAGGCACTGAAAACTGTGCTGATGCGCTTAGCCGTCTACCATTGTCCACAACCGGGGTGGAAATGCCGCAGCCCACAGACTTGCTGCTGGTCATGGATGCCTTCGAGGGGTCACCCGTTACGGCTCACCAGATTAGAACCTGGACCAGTCAGGATCCTGTACTGTCAAGTGTAAAAAGGTGTGTCCTAAATGGAAATTGGTCTGCCATTCCCAGGGAAATGCAGGATGAAATTAAGTCTTATAGCCGCTGCAAAGATGAATTGTCCATTCAGTCTGATTGTCTGCTATGGGGTAATCGTGTTGTTATGCCAAAAAAAGGCAGGGGAACTTTTGTGTGAGATTTACACAGTACCCACCCAGGTATTGTCATGATAAAGGCCATTGCCAGGTCTCACGTTTGGTGGCCCGGCATTGACTCGGTCTTGGAGTCATGCGTGCATCAGTGCAACACTTGCATGCAACTGAGTAACGCACCGGTGGAGACTCCGCTGAGTCTGTGCTTGTCCCGCATTCTGCTCAGTTACCGGACGAGACCCCACTCGTTCACCGGGGTCCCTCCTGCTGAGCTGTTAATGAAGAGAGGCCTGAAAACCAGGTTCCCTCTTGTACACCCCGATCTCAATGATGACGTGAATCCAGAAGGCAACGGCAGCAATGGTACCACGATCACGCAGCTGTGTCACGTGACATTGCTGTTCATGACCCTGTGTTTGTCCTGAATTATGGTCATGGGCCAAAGTGGTCATGGCCATCCAAATCGTGAGCAAGGATCCACATAGACTTTGCCGGTCCCTTTCTCGGCAAAATGTTTTTAGTGGTAGTGGATGCTTACTCCAAATGGATTGAATGCGTAATCATGTCATCCAGCACGTCCACAGCCACTATTGAAAGCCTCCAGGCCACGTTCGCCACCCATGTCTTGTCAGCGACAACGGACCATGTTTCACCAGTTCGGAGTTCCATGAGTTTATGACCCGTAATGGCATCAAGCATGTCAGGTTTGCTCCTTTCAAACCCGCGTCTAATGGTCAAGCGGAGCGGGCTGTCCAACCCATTAAGCAGAGCCTAAAACGCGTAACTCACGGCTCCCTACAAACTCACTTGTCCTGCATTCTGCTCAGTTACCGGACGAGACCCCACTCACTCACCGGGGTCCCTCCTGCCGAGCTGTTAATGAAGAGAGGCCTCAAAACCAGGCTCTCCCTTGTACACCCGGATCTCAGTGATCATATCGAAACCAGAAGGCAACGGCAGCAATGGTACCACGATCGCGCAGCTGTGTCACGTGACATTGCTGTTCATGACCCTGTGTTTGTCCTGAATTATGGTCATGGTCCAAAGTGGGTTGCTGGCACAGTTTTGGCCAAGGAGGGGAACAGGGTGTTTGTAGTCAAACTGTTAAATGGCCAAACGTGCAAGAGGCACATCGACCAAACCAAACTGCGATTCACAGACAACCCAGAACAAACTGAAGATGACATCATCATCGACCAACCAACACACATCCAACCATCAGTTGACCCTTGTGTCATTCACGAAGGCAAACCTACCAACCCCGGCAGTCCTGTCAGACTGACTGCTCCGCAATGCAGCAATGGTCCTACTAACACACCCAAGCTTGGGTTCGAACTGAGAAAATCAACCAGGGAGTGGAAGACCCTGGACCGTCTCAACTTGTAAATATAACCTGTACCACGGACTATGTATGTTAACTGGGTTTTACCTGCCACCGGAGGGCACGACTATCGGAGTCCTAATAGTCACTGGCAGACATGTGCAAGCCGTCTATATAATGTTGGCAGCCATGTTGAATCCTCACTTTGAGAATAAATAAACTGGAGTAAGGTCATGCCTGAACTAGCTCACTGTACTTAGCCTCGTGGAGTTATTCAATACTTAACAGTGCACTCTGCACTTGGCTGCTGACTCCCCTTCGCAACCCCAGGACTGCTGCACAGCAATAGTACAATGAATGCCATTCAGCCACCAGGTATATCATTGAGCAGACCATCGGAATCCTTAAACAGAGGTTCTGATGCCTGGATTCTCTGGAGGAGTATTGCAGTACTCGCCTGAGCAGGTGTCCGTATTCGTCATCGTCTGCTGCGTGCTTCACAACCTGGCAATCATGAGGGCATGGCCACTGGAGGACAAGGCAGCAATACCACCTGAGGAAGAGGACCAGGAGGAGGAGGCACAGGAGCATGATGTGCAGGAGGAGGAGGAGGAGGCACAGGAGGAGGAGCGGGATTCAGGTCGGTAGAAAACTGCTGGCGGTAGACCCTTGCCTGGTAGGGCCTTCTTCCCCCAAATCTAAGCAGGGCCCCTCCTATGGCAGCTGGCTGATTGCCTTCTCCCTCATTCTCTTCATGCTCCTCAGTCTCTGCAGGCTGCTGCTGGCAAGCATCTGCCTCATCGCCCACTATCTGGTGCGGGGGTCAGCGCACCTCGCCCTCCTCCTCACGCCAGCTCCTTCCTGGCTAACCTCTCTGCTTTGAGGTCTGTGGCCATCTCCATGCCCTTCCCTATCTTGGGGAGCCATGTTGGCTGCCTCCCTTTCCCGCTGCCTCTGGACCCATTGCTGACGGCACCACTTTCTCCTGCGTGCCTCCCTGCTGAGCACAATGTGCACAAGGCGTTCCTCTGCTAGCATTGAGCCCATTGCATCTGCAGGCTCAACCATCACTATGAGGCCTTTGTGGAGTATAGGTTAAGGCCCCCATGCCAATAGTAATCACTGCCGATGTCAAAAGGGCGAGTGAGAAACTTTTCACAAGTCCGCAAAGCTTTTTACAAGTCCAAAGAAATTTGCTGGAAAAAAATGGCGATTCACCTCCATTGGCGGTCTTGAGCCGGCAGGCACAGTGCTCTGGCACAAAAAGCTGTCAGGGGCACCGTCAGGCAGCAGGTTGGATTTTTTATCGTGAATATAGTGGAGAGGCAGCAGTGCGTGCTCTGATTACGTCTTTAAGGCCGCATCCACAATACTACGGCAGAATTGGGGGGAGCGGAGCGAAAGTGAACACCACTGCAAAAACCCCCGAGGACAATTTCACTGCCGGCAGTCATTGGACCAGAAATTGGAGACCACTCGACTCCACTTTTTGGCCGCCGCCTTTCGGCGGTCAGAGGCCTTTGCGAGAGGCCCCGTCATTTAGAGACATGGGCCACAAAAACTCATTGTTTTGGAAAAATAAATGTTTACAAGGGAGCTAGTGAAAACATAAAAATAAGAACACAAGAATTAGGAACAGGAGTAGGCCAACTAGCCCCTCGAGCCTGCTCCACCATTCAACAAGATCATGGCTGATCTGGCCGTGGACTCAGCTCCACTTACCCGCCCGCTCCCCGTAACCCTTAATTCCCTTATTGGTTAAAAATCTATCCATCTGTGACTTGAATACATTCAATGAGCTAGCCTCACCTGCTTCCCTGGGCAGAGAATTCCACAGATTCACAACCCTCTGGGAGAAGAAATTCCTTCTCAACTCGGTTTTAAATTGGCTCCCCCGTATTTTGAGGCTGTGCCCCCTAGTTCTAGTCCCCCCGACCAGTGGAAACAACCTCTCTGCCTCTGTCTTGTCTATCCCTTTCATTATTTTAAATGTTTCTATAAGATCACCCCTCATCCTTCTGAACTCCAACGAGTAAAGGCCCAGTCTACTCAATCAAAACTAGAGGGAGTGACATATTACTTAAACAAAAGGAAATGTAATACAAATCTGACGTACTTAAAATTTGGGAGAAACAAGTCAAGCAAAGAAATACTGAGGAAACAAATTTTAGATGGTACCACTGAACATGCATTTAATGTTTTCAGGGCACTTTTGGTGCAGGCAGAGGTGAAAATGTTTATGGGGCTTTTTTTTACTGTGAGTCGTCACTCCATTATAGCAACGTTGGGTTTCCTGGGATTGGGGGGGGATGGGTAGCGGGGGAAGGTGGTTCCTGTGCCCATTTCCTTTGACAGGTCATCATCATCATCATCATAGACAGTCCCTCGGAATCGAGGAAGACTTGCTTCCACTCTTAAAAATGAGTCCTTAGGTGAATGAAAAGTCCAATACGAGAACGACAGTCCCTGTCACAGGTGGGACAGATAGTTTTTGAGGGAAAGTCTGCATGGGACAGGTTTGCCGCATGCTCTTTCCGCTTCCTGCACTTGATTTCTGCATGCTCTCGGCAATGAGACTCGAGGTATTCAGCACCCTCCCAGATGCACTTCCTCCACTTAGGGTGGTCTTTGGTCAGGGACTCCCAGGTGTCAATGAGGATGTTGCACTTTTTCAAGGAGGCTTTCAGGGTGTCCCTGTAATGTTTCCTCTGCCCACCTTTGGCTCGTTTTCCGTGCAGGAGTTCCGAGTAGAGCGCTTGCTTTGGGAGTCTCATGTCGGGCATGCGAATGATGTGGCCTGCCCAGCGGAGCTGATCGAGGATGGTCAGTGCTTCAAGGCTGGGGATGTTGACCTGGTCGAGGACGCTAACATTTGTGCATCTGTCCTCCCAGGGGATTTGCAGGATTTTGTGGCGGCATCATTGGTGGTATTTCTCCAGCGACTTGAGGTGTATACTGTACATGGTCCATGTCCCTGAGCCATACAGGAGGGCGGGTATTACTACAGCCCAGTAGACCATGAGCTTGGTGGCAGTTTTGGGCCCCTGGTCTTCAAACACTCTTTTCCTCAGGCAGCCAAAGGCTGCACTGGCGAACTGGAGGCGGTGTTGAATCTCGTCGTCAATGTCTGCTCTTGTTGATAAGAGGCTCCCGAGGTATGGGAAATGGTCCACGTTGTCCAGGGCTGCGACATGGATCTTGATGACTCGGGGGCAGTGCTGTGCGGCGAGGACAGGCTGGTGGAGGACCTTTGTCTTACAGATGTTTAGCGTAAGGCCCATGCTTTCGTACGCCTCAGTAAATACGTTGACTATGTCCTGGAGTTCAGCCTCTGTATGTGCGCAGACGCAGGCGTCATCCGCGTACTGTAGCTCAACAACAGAGGTTGGGATGGTCTCGGACCTGGCCTGGAGACGGCGAAGGTTGAACAGCTTCCCACTGGTTCTGTAGTTTAGTTCCACTCCAGCGGGGAGCTTGTTGACTGTGAGGTGGAACATGGCAGTGAGGAAGATTGAATACTTCACAGTTGGAGGCGAGACTGATGGGATGACATCACCTGCTGGAAATTGCAATAGTCCCACCTGAAGTGATATGAACACCTGCACAAAGCCGGCAGACAGTACTTTATGAAAGTACTCACTCTGGCTTTTTGTGCATCTATCCCTCCCTACACCCCACAATTTGTGGCAGAGCCTTTAGTTACTATCTAGAATTCTTCCCTCCACATCTTTTACATCTTCACTTTTAAAAATCTTCTCAAAACACTTCACTTCTATCAAGCGTTTGGTCATCCCTCCTAATCTCTCCCTTCCTTGTTTGGCATCCTTTTCTTTATGCCTGTTTGTGAAACACTTTGGGATGTTTTTTCATATTGAGGTGCTATATACATGCATGTTGTTTTTGTTGATGAGAATCAAAGCACCTCCTTATTCAGAATGATATTTTGTTTGACTTACAACTTAGAATATATATTAGCACTATGGGAGTAAGTAGCTTAGAAATTTGGAACCCTGTCTTACATGATAAGACTAAAACATTCGTTCATTTAGAAATTGGCATTCAATCACGTTGTTCAGTCTAGCATGCATGCCAGTAGAGGGAGCTTTACGCTCCACCTATTTCATGCTATACCCAACCTGGCAATCTTTGATGGTGGTGAATACAAAAATGAAATGCAATAAGCACAAAAATATATATTTTTAATTTAAAAGTAAGATAAGAGGCGATTACTGAAATAATTTCAATGACAGGGAGAGAGGCAATATGCAGTAGCCCAATTGCAAAGCTTTTGAACTAAATGTAATCTCTGAAACTGTTCAAACCAGTATTATTATTATGAAGATTGTCATAGCTGCTCCCATTTCTAGTGCACACAAACTGGACCATTTTTAATTGCTGTCTGAAGGCCAGACAATGTTCAAAGTTACATTTAAGATCAATTTTATCATTTTGTGATCTCTTGATCTGGAATGCAGTTTCACCCCAGATAATATCAAAGCCCTGCTAATAAGAACATTTTATGTGGAAAAATTGATTTTCTTTTCCAAATTTCAACTCCATTAATTAATAATTTATTACAATGGAGTAATAATAATAATCTTGTTCATTTGAAATAGATATTAAATTATTTTGTTTTTCCAAGTACAATTATTTGACCACGAAAATGTAGATAATTCTAATCTTGTTTGTAATATCCTCCTTCTGTTTAATATTGATAACAATTCTCTATGCAGGTGAAAATAAACATGTACAATTTATCTCAGAATGTCTTGAATATTGTATCAAGTTGTTATCAATTTTGTCTGAGCATTTCAAATAGTGGGCCCGATTTGTGCAGCACTGTTGCGATAGACGTTCATCTATAGCACATGTGCTTAAAGCATCACTTGGACAGAACATGGAGAGGAAAGGGAGGGTCACATGCCCATAACAGAGCCCACCCAATTATTCTACAACTTATTTGAATGGAAGGAAATTCAGTTCGGTTCCATTACGAATATAAGATCCTCCCTGCCCCATTTTAATTTCAGCGCTCTTTCCAGGTGATGTCTTTCACCCAGGGGATAAGGAATGACAATCTACTGTTTCTTGATATACCTTTCTCACTGAATTTAGTAACAACAATCTACTGTTGCTGCACTCGGTGAGAAGGTATGTCAAATAAAAGACAAATTTTATCAATCAACCAAGTATTATAATGCTTGAATGAATATCGCTTCTTATACTGCATATATGTACCTTAGTTTTTTGTAAATGAGTCAAATTTATATCTGATATGCATTGTATTATGCTTCAACAAAGCAGGCGAAACCTTAAGTGAACATGTTTTGAATGCCTGAAGTACTTAGCATGGTAAAAATAATTTATGTAAATAATTGGAAAAATTTATATTTTATAAAGGAAATGTTATCATGTGTGATGTAAATACATACAGATGTAATAAAATATGACAAGCAGTGTGTGAATATTGTAGAACAGATAACTCACCCCTTATTATAATTTGGAATACATTTTAAAATCACTCTCCACTATGGGCTACAGTCTGGGGTTGAAATTGGTCTTTGACAGGAATGAAGTCAATAGAAAATAAAATTGTGTAGGTGTAAAGTGGGCTGCCGATTCATTCACGCCAGTTTTGCTCTACCAATGAAGATCAATTTCATGCCTTCTAAATTTGCTTTCTTTAATGGGTAGTTTCCTCCAATTGCTACCTTCAATGAAAATGTTTAAGTGTAAACTGAAGTCACCCATTTTACACTCTCTCCATTATTTTCCCCACTGGCATTAATAACTGGAATGTCCTATTTAAATTAATGTGACAGACCTCAAATATAATCTGATTAGGAAAGTTAGCAAAAATTGTTGAACTTTACATTGAGGCACCATGTGCAATTCCATATGTAACTGGATGTCTGTGTAGAATATCAGCCTGTTATAATATAATTATTTATACATATGTATTATGATGTACAACTAAATTATTGCAGAAAAATAATAAAAAGATCAACAATAATGTTATTTATTTAACTGCTATAATCTGAATTTCTTGGTTTTCCCCCTCTTTCCACCAATTTTTTCCCTTCTTCTAAAGGTATTTAGTTCTTCCTGGTGGATGCCAGTTTCCAATCCAACTGACCAGAATTTATGCACGAGCCCAGAGAGTGAGTGCTAGCACGTGATTTAATTACGAGGGGCATCAAGATACATTCAAGCCCAAGTCCTCACCTGATGGTCACACTCAAGCTCTTTCAGCAGGATAGAAATCAGGATCGGGAACTCTGGTTAAGGAACAAATGTAAAACACTATACATGGGAAGAAAAAATGGATGACAAATTTCCTCCATCAATGGTGAAATAGCTAAAGATGAACTTGAACGAGATCTAGGAATCTTGGTAGGCACAAATGCGCAACAGACTAAATTTTCTTCTACTATACTATCTAAAATGGGCTGGTACAGATGTGGACATGGCAGGAAAATCAGGCAGTTAGAAAGCATCACATCCTCACTCAACCTCTATGCTTCTCCCCCACCACCCAGACTGAAAAGGTAACCAGTCACACATTCACTGCTCTAACACATGTAAATACTGGTGAGGCCCAGCAAGCAACACCATTTCTCTGTCTTTGGCTGTTGATCCCATTGATCCCAGGAACTGTCAGGAGAGGGGTATTGATAATCCCTCAGGCAGTGGCAGTAGAGGCCCACTGATGCCCTTTTCAAAGGAAAGGGGCCAGTAGAAGATATTTTCCCTTTCCTTTGGCCCCAAAACTTTACGTTTGTTCGGCTTCAGCTCAGTTCCAGGTCTAACATTAAAATTGCTGGCATATTTTCAGGGCTCTTCTGCCCCTTTACGTTTGGCCTCCTCTCTTTCCGGGTACTGCAGTAGGTATGCTGTTATATCACTGTCCCATTTTTCCTCACTGGCAGCTGCAGGCTCCCATTTGTCAGTGAACCGCATGTCAGCAGTCAGTCCTGCATAATAAATGATGTCCAAGCAAGGGAATAGCAGGGTCAGAGAGATGGATGGTTGTCCTACCCCAACCCTCATGAGGTGCATTCAGGAATATCCAGCTCAACATGTCCAACCATTAAAGATCAGCAACCAACAAAGCAAATAAAATGCTGAACCATATAACCAGAACCAGAGGTGTACAGTGTTTTGGTCAGACTGTACTAAGAGTACTCTGACCCATTCTGGTCACCGAGTCACAAGGGATAATTTCAAGCACTGGAGACATGATGCTGATTCCTAGTGTTATATATCTGAGTTATGAGGAAAAAAATCGGGAAATTTGATCTTCTCAGCCTTGAAATGAGAAGTTTGGGAGGTGATCTTCATAGAATCATACAACCATAGAAATTTATGGCTCAGATGGAGACCATTAAGCCCATCATGTCTGTGCCCAACGAGAAAAAGCTATCCAGCCTAATCCCACTTTCCAGCTTTTGGTCTGTAGCCTTGTAGGTTACGGCACTTCAAGTGCACATCCAAATACTTTTTAAATGTGATGAGGGTAGCTGCCACTACCACCCTTTCAGGCAGTGACTTCCACCCTCTGGGTGAAAACATTTGTTCTCAATTCCCCTCTAATCCTTCTACCAATTATTTTAAATCTATTTCCCCTGGTTACTGATCTCTCTGCTAAGGCAAATAGTTTCTTCCTATCCACTCTATCTAGGCCCCTCATAATGTTATACACCTCAATTAAGTCTCCCCTCAGCCTCCTCTGTTCCAAGGAAAGCAACCGCATCCTATCCAATCTTTTCTCATAGCTAAAATTCTCCAGTTCTGGCAACATCCTCGTAAATCTCCTCTGTACCCTCTCTAGTTCAATCGCATCTTCCTGTAACATGGTGACCAGAACTGCACGTAATAATCTAGCTGTGGCCTACCTAGTGTTTTATACAGTTCAAGCATAATCTCCCTGCTCTTATATTCTATGCCTTGGCTAATAAAGGAAGGTATCCCATATGCCTTCTTAACCACCTTATCTACCTGGCCTGCTACCTTCAGGGATCTGTGGACATGCACTCCAAGATCCCTCTGTTCCTCTACATTTCTCACTATCCTACCATTTAATGTGTATTCCCTTGCCTTGTTAGCCCTCCCCAAATGCATTACCTCACACTTCTCCGGATTGAATTCCACTTGCCACTTATCTGCCCACCTGACTAGTTCATTGATATCTTTCTGCAGTCTACAGCTTTCTTCCTCACTATCAACCACACAGACAATTTGTATATCATCTGCAATCTTCTTAATCATGCAACCTACATTCAAATCTAAATCATTGATATATACCACAAAGTACAAGGGACCTAGTACTGAACCCTGTTGAAACCCACAGGAAACAGCCTTCCAATAACAACAAATTATATTTATATAGCACTTTTAACATAGTGAATTGTTCTAAGGTGCTTCACAGGAGTATTATAAGATAAAACATTTGACACCGAGCTGCATAAGTAGAAATTAACACAGAAGCTTGGTCAAAGAGGTATGATTTAAGAAGCATCTTGAAAGAGAAAAGGGAGGTAGAGAGGTGGAAAGGTTGAAGCAGGGAGTTCCAGAACTTGAGGCCTTGGCAACAGAAGGCACAGCCACCAATGGTTAAGCGATTATAATCAGGGATGCTCAAGAAGGCAGAATTAGAGGAGCACAGACAGCTTGGAAAGTTGTGGGGCTGGAGGAAATTTCAGACATACATAGATTCCAGTCACAAAAACAACCGTTGACAATTACTCTTTGTTTCCTGTCACTGAGCCAATTTTGGATCAAACTTGCCACTTTCCCTTGGATCCCATTGTCATGTATGTACATGCTGTTTATAGCGATCAGATGGTGTCATTGTTGGAGGCCACTGAGCAGCACACACATGGTGCTGCTCTGGTATAAAAGGCCAGACATTTTGTGAGTCAGGCACTTTGGGCTGTAATAAAGCAGAACAAGGTTGTACCTTATTCAGTTAAACAGTACTCAGTTTGAACCTTTATTGCATACATAATATTTGGTGACGAGAATACAAGAACCTTTGTTTGCAAAATGAGCACGATTGGATTTTTAGAGCTATTCATAGAGGGAGAAGATTGGGCAGACTTTGTGAGCCGTTTGAACCAGTACTTCGTGGTCAACAAATTGAACGGGGTCAACGATGCAGACCGGCGCTGGGCCGTGTTCCTCACTGTGTGCGGTTCAAAGATCTACGGTCTGATAAAGAATCTATTCATGCCCAGTGATTCAACAGAGAAAAGGTATGAGGAGTTGTGAATTTTGTATGTAGGCACCTTGTTAATGACTCTATGAGGAAGGCGTATCGTACTTAAACTGTGAAGACTGTAGTCCTTTGTTGCAGCTCTTAGAGTGAGGACACTAAGAGGTGAGCTCCCTTTTATACTGGGTTACCTGCAGTGTGCAGGTGAGCCTTAGGTCTCCAGCAGCAACACCCTCTGGTGTACAGGTAAGGTGTGTACAGGGTGAAGGTACATTCAGTGTTACAGTACATCATAACATTACATCATAACATTGTAGGCATGCATGCATAACATTGTGTACATTGGTACGGGATCATCTGAAGCCAGACAATGGCTTCATCATCTCGAGATACAGGTTTTATACACGCATTCGATCGGAGGGCCAGAGCGCGGCGGAATTCGGTGCCGACCTGAGACGTCTAGCGGGACCGTGTAAGTTCGGGTCATTGTTGGCAGACATGCTGCGGGTCTTTGTTATCAGTATGAACCACAAGGTGATCCTGTGCAAACTTCTGGCGGTGGAGGAGTTGGATTTAAAAAGGGCTATTCAGATCACTCAATCATGTATTACGACGGACGGAGTCTAAAGCAAATATCGGTGAAGCACCGAACCTCAGCAAGCACTGTAAATGCGATCGGCAGAGCAACACATGGCAGGGCCTATCCGGCTACATTCGTGAAACCTGTGCCTGCCCAAAGTCCGCCAGCGGGAATGTATCCGACTTCTCCGTGTTGGCATTCTGGGGGAAATCATCGGCACCAGCAGTGACAATTTAAGCAATATAGTTGCAAAGGCTGTCTGAGAGTGGGGCATCTCCAGCTCAAGTGACCGCAGATGAGCAAGCGAGCTGCGACACACCATGTGGAGGATGAGAGTCAGACTAGCGCGGATCCGGATACGCAATCCAAGATGGCAGAGGAGGAAGTGTATGGACTGTACTCTTTCATAATCAAGAGTAAACCAATTTTGATTAACGTGAAGTTTAACGGGATACCGGTATCGATGGAACTGGACACAGGGGTGAGTCAATCGATCATGAATGAGAGGGCATTTAATAAGCTGTGGGATACTAAGACTGTGAGGCCCAGGCTGAGCCCTGTTAACGCCAAGCTGCACACGTACACCAAACAACTGATAAAGGTGATTGGCATTGCACAAATTAACGTGTCGTATAACAGTGCGGTTCACGAGTTACCTCTGTGGCTTGTTCTAGGCAATGGGCCTACGCTGCTTGGCAGAAACTGTTTGGAGAAAATCAGTTGCGACTGGAATGACATAAAGGCGTTAGTCGTCGGAGGAAGATACGTGTGCCCAAGTATTGAGCAAGTTCCCCTCGCTGTTCGAACCGGGAATCGGCACTTTCACGGGATCCAAGGTGTAGATCCACGTGGACTCAGATGCAAGGCCCATCCATCATAAAGCTCGGGCAGTGCCGTATATGATGAGGGAGAAGGTCGAAATTGAACTGGACAGACTCCGGCGTGAAGGGATCATATCAATGGTCGAATTTAATGAATGGGCCAGCCCCATTGTTCCTGTGCTGAAAAGTGATGGCACAGTCAGAATCTGTGGAGACTACAAGGCTACGATCAACATGTTTCGAAACAAGATCAGTACCCGTTACTGAAGGCTGATGACTTGTTTGCGACGCTAGCCGAAGGGAAATCATTCACAAAACTGGACTTGACGTCGGCCTATATGACGCAGGAGTTGGTCGAGATGTCGAAGAGGCTTACGTGCAGTAACACGCACAAAGGACTGTTTATTTATCACAGGTGCCCGTTTGGAATTCGCTCGGCTGCAGCAATATTCCAGAGGAATATGGAAATTCTATTGAAGTCCGTTCCCAGAACCGTCGTGTTCCAAGATGACATCCTGATCACCGGTTGTGACTCCAAGGAACATCTGAACAACCTGGAAGAGGTTCTACTGCGTTTGGACAGAGTGGGACTCAGACTGAAACGCTCGAAGTGCGTCCTCATGGCACCGGAGGTCGAATTCCTCGGGAGGAAAATCGCCGCTGATGGCATCAGACCCACTGACATGAAAACCAAAACCATCAAGAATGCACCCAAGCCACAGAACGTGACAGAGCTGCCTTTGTTCCTGGGTCTACTCAATTACTTTGGTAACTTCCTACCTAAATTGAGCACCTTACTTGAACCACTGCACATGCTACTGAGAAAAGGCAACAACTGGGTGTGGGGCACATCGCAAGACAGAGCTTTCGAGAAAGCCACCAAACAACTTTGCTCGAACAAGCTGCTGTTACATTATGACCCATGTAAATGTTTAGTTCTGGCCTGTGAAGCATCCTCATATGGAATTGGTTGCGTAGTACAACAAGCCAATGAGTCGGGGAAACATCAACCTGTCACGTATGCATCCAAAAGTTTGTCTAAAGCAGAAAGAGCCGACAGTATGGTAGAAAAAGAAGCTTTAGCATGTGTGTTCGGTGTTAAAAAGATGCATCAATACCTGTTCGGTCTGAGGTTTGAATTCGAGACCGATCACAAGCCGCTCATTTCATTGTTTTCCGAGAGCAAAGGTATCAATACCAACGCATCATCCTGCATCCAAAAGTGGGCGCTGACATTATCTGCCTATGATTATGTCATTCACCACAGACCTGACACAGAGAATTGTGCCGATGCTTTGAGCTGGCTGCTGTTGCCCGCACCGGAGGTGGAAACGCCACAACCGGCAGATTTAATGTTAATCATGGATGCTTTTGAAAGTGAAAGTACCCCTGTCACGGCTCAACATGTTAAGACCTGGACCAGCCAGGATCCGATATTATCGGTGGTAAAGGGTTGCATCCTCAAAGGGGATTGGTCTGCCATACCTAAGCAAATGTGCGAGGAGGCCAAACCGTACATTCATCGCAAGGACGAAATGTCTATTCAAGCAGATTGCAATATGTGGGACAATCGAGTTGTCATGCCTAAGAAAGGGAGAGAGAAGTTTGTGCGTGAGTTACACAGCACACATCCGGGTATTGTGATGATGAAGGCTATCGCCAGGTCTCACATATGGTGGCCAGGAATTGATTCTGAGCTGGAAGCATGCGTGCATCAGGACATTCTAAAAAGGGAGGGAGAACAGCCAGTTGTCGTGGTGCACGTTGGTACCAATGACATAGGTAAAAAAAAGGGATGAGTTCCTACGAAATGAATTTAAGGAGCTAGGAGCTAAATTAAAAAGTAGGACCTCAAAAGTAGTAATCTCGGGATTGCTACCAGTGCTACGTGCTAGTCAGAGTAGGAATCGCAGGATAGCTCAGATGAATACGTGGCTTGAGCAATGATGCAGCAGGGAGGGATTCAAATTCCTGGGGCATTGGAACCGGTTCTGGGGGAGGTGGGACCAGTACAATCCGGACGGTCTGCACCTGGGCAGAATTGGAACCAATGTCCTCGGGGGAGTGTTTGCTAGTGCTTTTGGGGAGGAGTTAAACTAATATGGCAGGGGGATGGGAACCAATGCAGGGAGATAGAGGGAAACAAAAAGGAGGCAAAAACAAAAGACAGAAAGGAGATGAGGAAAAGTGGAGGGCAGAGAAACCCAAGGCAAAGAACAAAAAGGGCCATTGTACAGCAAAATTCTAAAAGGACAGAGGGTGTTAAAAAAACAAGCCTAAAGGCTTTGTGTCTTAATGCAAGGAGTATCCGCAATAAGGTGGATGAATTAACTGTGCAAATAGATGTTAACAAATATGATGTGACTGGGATTACGGAGACGTGGCTCCAGGATGATCAGGGCTGGGAACTCAACATCCAGGGGTATTCAACATTCAGGAAGGATAGAATAAAAGGAAAAGGAGGTGGGGTAGCATTGCTGGTTAAGGAGGAGATTAAGGCAATAGTTAGGAAGGACATTAGCTTGGATGATGTGGAATCTATATGGGTAGAGCTGCAGAACACCAAAGGGCAAAAAACGTTAGTGGGAGTTGTGTACAGACCTCCAAACAGTAGTAGTGATGTTGGGGAGGGCATCAAACATGAAATTAGGTGTGCGTGCAATAAAGGTGCAGCAGTTACAATGGGTGACTTTAATCTGCACATAGATTGAGCTAACCAAACTGGAAGCAATACGGTGGAGGAGGATTTTCTGGAGTGCATAAGGGATGGTTTTTTAGACCAATATGTCGAGGAACCAACTAGGGGGGAGGCCATCTTAGACTGGGTGTTATGTAATGAGAGAGGATTAATTAGCAATCTCGTTGTGTGAGGCCCCTTGGGGAAGAGTGACCATAATATGGTGGAATTCTGCATTGGGATGGAGAATGAAACAGTTAATTCAGAGACCATGGTCCAGAAATTAAAGAAGGCTAACTTTGAAGGTATGAGGCGTGAATTGGCTGGGATGGATTGGCGAATGATACTTAAGGGGTTGACTGTGGATGGGCAATGGCAGACATTTAGAGACCGCATGGATGAACTACAACAATTGTACATTCCTGTCTGGCATAACAATAAAAAAGGGAAGATGGCTCAACCATGGCTATCAAGGGAAATCAGGGATAGTATTAAAGCCAAGGAAGTGGCATACAAATTGGCCAGAAATAGCAGCGAACCTGGGGACTGGGAGAAATTTAGAACTCAGCAGAGGAGGACAAAGGGTTTGATTAGGGCAGGGAAAATGGAGTATGAGAAGAAGCTTGCAGGGAACATTAAGACGGATTGCAAAAGTTTCTATAGATATGTAAAGAGAAAAAGGTTTATAAAGACAAATGTAGGTCCCCTGCAGTAAGAATCAGGGGAAGTCATAACGGGGAACAAAGAAATGGCGGACCAATTGAACAAGTACTTTGGTTCGGTATTCACGAAGGAGGACACGAACAACCTTCCGGTTATAAAAGGGGTCGGGGGGTCTAGTAAGGAGGAGGAACTGAGGGAAATCCTTATTAGTCGGGAAATTGTGTTGGGGAAATTGATGGGATTGAAGGCCGATAAATCCCCAGGGCCTGATGGACTGCATCCCAGAGTACTTAAGGAGGTGGCCTTGGAAATAGTGGATGCGTTGACAGTCATTTTCCAACATTCCATTGACTCTGGATCAGTTCCTATGGAGTGGAGGGTACCCAATGTAACCCCACTTTTTAAAAAAGGAGGGAGAGAGAAAACAGGGAATTATAGACCGGTCAGCCTGACATCGGTAGTGGGTAAAATGATGGAATCAATTATTAAGGATGTCATAGCAGTGCATTTGGAAAGAGGTGACATGATAGGTCCAAGTCAGCATGGATTTGTGAAAGGGAAATCATGCTTGACAAATCTTCTGGAATTTTTTGAGGATGTTTCCAGTAGAGTGGATAAGGGAGAACCAGTTGATGTGGTATATTTGGACTTTCAGAAGGCGTTCGACAAGGTCCCACACAAGAGATTGATGTGCAAAGTTAGAGCACATGGGATTGGGGTAGTGTACTGACATGGATTGAGAACTGGTTGTCAGACAGGAAGCAAAGAGTAGGAGTAAATGGGTACTTTTCAGAATGGCAAGCAGTGACTAGTGGGGTACCGCAAGGTTCTGTGCTGGGGCCCCAGCTGTTTACACTGTACATTAATGATTTAGATGAGGGGATTAAATGTAGTATCTCCAAATTTGCGGATTACACTAAGTTGGGTGGCAGTGTGAGCTGCGAGGAGGATGCTGTGAGGCTGCAGAGCGACTTGGATAGGTTAGGTGAGTGGGCAAATGCATGGCAGATGAAGTATAATGTGGATAAATGTGAGGTTATCCACTTTGGTGGTAAAAACAGAGAGACAGACTATTATCTGAATGGTGACAGATTAGGAAAAGGGGAGGTGCAAAGAGACCTGGGTGTCATGGTACATCAGTCATTGAAGGTTGGCATGCAGGTGCAGCAGGCGGTTAAGAAAGCAAATGGCATGTTGGCCTTCATAGCAAGGGGATTTGAGTACAGGGGCAGGGAGGTGTTGCTACAGTTGTACAGGGCATTGGTGAGGCCACACCTGGAGTATTGTGTACAGTTTTGGTCTCCTAACCTGAGGAAGGACATTCTTGCTATTGAGGGAGTGCAGCGAAGGTTCACCAGACTGATTCCCGGGATGGCGGGACTGACCTATCAAGAAAGACTGGATCAACTGGGCTTGTATTCACTGGAGTTCAGAAGAATGAGAGGGGACCTCATAGAAACATTTAAAATTCTGACGGGGTTAGACAGGTTAGATGCAGGAAGAATGTTCCCAATGTTGGGGAAGTCCAGAACCAGAGGTCACAGTCTAAGGATAAGGGGTAAGCCATTTAGGACCGAGATGCGGAGGAACTTCTTCACCCAGAGAGTGGTGAACCTGTGGAATTCTCTACCACAGAAAGTTGTTGAGGCCAATTCACTAAATATATTCAAAAAGGAGTTAGATGAGGTCCTTACTACTAGGGGGATCAAGGGGTATGGCGAGAAAGCAGGAATGGGGTACTGAAGTTGAATGTTCAGCCATGAACTCATTGAATGGCGGTGCAGGCTAGAAGGGCCGAATGGCCTACTCCTGCACCTATTTTCTATGTTTCTATGTTTCTAAGCAGCTCATCAAAGCACCAGCGGAATCGCCGCTCAGTCTGTCGTCATGACCATCCAAACCTTGGTCCAGGATCCATGTAGATTTTGCAGGTCACTTCCTGGGCAAGATGTTTTTAGTGGTGGTGAATGCTTATTCGAAGTGGATAGAATGTATAATCATGTCATCCAGTATGTCCACTGCAACCATAGAGAATCTCAATGTCATGTTCGCGACACATGGTCTGCCTGTCATAGTGGTGAGTGACAATGGGTCGTGCTTCACCAGTCAGGAGTTTCAGGAGTTTGTAAAACTTAACGTCATAAAACATGTAAGGTCAGCACCGTTCAACGTCCAACGGGCAAGCAGAATGTGCAGTAAAAATTATCAAGCAAAGCATAAGGAGAGTGTTATATATGTGGACTTGCATTTGCTCTGTACAGCCACCAGAGGGCTCATCCCCTGGAGTCCCAAGGGATCCCATAATCCTTTGGGAGCACTGGTATTTAAGGAGGATTCACAGGTTGGAGAGGCACTCTGGAGACCGGTAATAAAAGACTAAGGTCACACTTTACTTTGAACTTACAGTGTTCAGTCTGACTCTTTCTCCATACACTACAACTGGCGATAAGATACAGATAGCGAACCCAAAGATACAGAGAACAGTGGGCATCCTGGAGAAATTTTCAGAGGGCGATGATTGGGAAATTTTTCATGGCCAACGAGCTAGATGGGGAAGAGAGTGCTGCCAAACGAAGGGCGATCCTCCTCACCATCTGTGGGGCACCAACGTATGGCCTCATGAAGAATCTGCTCACTCCAGCGAACCCACGGAGAAATCATATGATGATTTGTGCACACTGGTTCGAGAGCATTTGAACCCGAAGGAAAGCGTTCTGATGGCGAGGTACCAGTTCTATCCCTACAAAAGGTCTGAAGGCCAGGAAGTAGTATGTTATGTCGCCGAGCTAAGTCGCTTGCAGGACATTGCAAATTTGAAGGACATTTGGAGCACATGCTCAGAGACTTTTTCGTACTTGGCATTGGCTACGAAACCATACTTCGTAAACTTTTGACTGCAGAGACCCCAACCTTGAGGAAGGCCATAGCGATAGCCCAGACGTTCATTGCCACCAGTGACAATACGAAACAAATCTCTCAGCACACAAGTGCTGCTACAAGTTCTGTGTACAAAGTGATGTTGTTTTCGAATCGTAACGTACAGGGCAGGTCACACATACCTGCAGCTGCACGTCCGAAGATGACTCAGAGTCCACCATCAGGGGTGATGAATGCAAGGCCATGAACACCTTGTTGGCGCTGCGGGGGATGATCCTCGTTTCCATTCACGCCAATTCAAAGGGTATGTTTGCAAGGGCTGTGGAACAATGGGACACCGCCAACGAGTGTGCAGGCGAGCTGCTAAGCCTGTTAAGCCTGCAAACCACCATGTTGCAGAGGAGAACAGATCTACGGAGGATTACGACAAACCAGAGCCTCAGATAGAGGAGACAGAGGTAGACGGGGTGCATATATTCACCACAAATTGTCCACCGATAATGCTGAATGTTGAACTAAATGAACTCCAGGTGTCAATGGAGCTGGTCATGGGTGCGAGCCAGTCCACCATGGGCAAAAAGACTTTCAAAAGGTTGTGGTGCAACAAGGCCTCAAGGCCAGTCTTAACTCCAATTCGCACAAAACTAAGAACTTACACTAAAGAACTGATTCCTGTGTAAACAGCAGTGCTACTGTAAAGGTCTCCTACAAGGGAGCGGTGCACAAGCTACCACTCTGGGTGGTACAAGGCGATGGTCCCACACTGCTCGGCAGGAGCTGGCTGAAACTGGGACGACGTCCGAGTGCTATCACCCACTGATGATACTTCGTGTTCCCAGGTCTTAAACAAATTTCCTTTGCTGTTCGAACCAGGCATCGGGGAATTTGAAGGAGCAAAAGTGCAGATGCAGCTAATTCCAGAGGTGCGACCCATCCATCACAAGGCGAGAGCAGTACCGTACATGATGAGAGAAAGGGTAGCGATCGAGCTAGACCGGCTCCAAAGAGAGGGCATCATTTCACCAATAGAGTTCAGCAAGTGGGCCAGTCCTATTGTCCCAGTCCTCAAGGGAGACGGCACCATCAGAATCTGTGGTGATTACAAAGTAACTGTCAATCGTTTCTCCCTGCAGGACCAATACCCACTACTAAAGGCCAACGACCTCTTTGCAACGCTGGCGGGAGGAAAGATGTTCATGAAGCTGGATCTGACTTCAGCCTGGATGATGCAGGGACTGGAGGAATCATCAAAGGCCCTCATCTGCATCAACATGCGCAAAGGTCTTTTTGTTTATAACAAATGCCCGTTTGGAATCCGATCAGCGGCGGCGATATTCCAGAGAAACATGAAAAGTTTACTGAAGTCGGTCCAGCGCACTGTGGTCTTCCAGGACGACATCTTGGTCACAGGTCGGAACACAGTCGAGCACCTGCAGAACCTGGAGGAGGTTCTTAGTCGACTCAATCGCGTGGGGCTCAGGTTAAAACGCTCGAAGTGCGTTTTCCTGGCACCTGAAGTGGAGTTCTTGGGAAGGAGGATTGCGGTGGACGGCTTCAGGCCCACCAACGCGAAGACGGAGGCAATCGAGAATGCACCGAGGCCACAGAATGTGACGGAGCTGCGGTCGTTTCTGGGACTCCTGAACTACTTTGGTAACTTCTTACCGGGTCTCAGCATGCTGCTAGAACCACTACATGTCTTACTACGAAAAGGGGGAGAATGGGTTTGGGGCAAAAGCCAAGAAAGTGCCTTTGTAAAAGCAAGAAAATTGTTATGCTCAAACAAATTG
The DNA here is from genome assembly GCF_044704955.1 of Pristiophorus japonicus. Taxonomy (NCBI): domain Eukaryota; kingdom Metazoa; phylum Chordata; class Chondrichthyes; family Pristiophoridae; genus Pristiophorus; species Pristiophorus japonicus. The sequence goes on along the minus strand of NC_091978.1, from coordinate 301,779,286 downwards.
CTTGTGTTGTATGATCCATGTAAGCGTTTGGTACTAGCATGTGATGCGTCGTCATATGGCGTCAGGTGTGTATTGCAACAAGCTAATGATTTCGGGAAACTGCAACCGGTTGCTTATGTATCCAGGAGTCTGTCTAAGGCTGAGTGAGCCTACAGCATGATTGAAAAAGAAGCGTTAGCATATGTCTATGGGGTAAAGAAAATGCATCAATACCTGTTTGGGCTAAAATTCGAATTGGAAACTGACCACAAGCCACTTTCTGAGTGGAAAAGGATAAATACCAACGCATCGGCCTGCATCCAGAGATGGACATTCACGTTGTCTGCATACAACTACGCCATCCACCACAGGCCAGGCACAGAAAACTGCGCCGATGCTCTCAGTAGGCTGCCATTGCCCACCACGGGGGTGGAAATGGTGCAGCCCGCAGATCTAGCCATAGTTGTGGAAGCATTTGAGAGTGAGCAATCACCCGTTTCTGCCTGGCAGATCAAAACCTGGACAAGCCAGGACCGATTATTATATCTAGTCAAAAGCTGTGTGCTTCACGGAAGCTGGTCCAGTGACCCAGTGGAAATGCAGGAAGAGATAAAGCCGTTCCAGTGGCGCAAAGATAATGTCTGTACAGGCAGACTGCCTCCTGTGGGGCAATCGAGTAGTGGTCCCCAAGAAGGGCAGAGACACCTTCATCAATTACCTCCACAGTGCCAACCCAGGCATCGTAATGATGAAAGTGATAGCCAGATCCTACGTGTGGTGGCCCGGTATCGATGCGGACTTAGAGTCCTGCATTCACAGATGTAATACATGCTCGCAGTTAAGCAATGTACCCAGGGAGGCGCCACTAGGTTTATGGTCTTGGCCCTCCAAACCGTGGTCTAGGGTACACTTCGACAATGCAGGCCCGTTCTTGGGTAAAATGTTCCTTGTGGTTGTAGACACGTATTCCAAGTGGATTGAATGTGAAATAATATCGGCTAGCACGTCCGCTGCCACTACTGAAAGCCTGCGGGCCATGTTTGCCACTCACGGCTTACCCAATGTCCTGGTGAGCGACAATGGGCCATGTTTTACCAGTGCTGAGTTCAAAGAATTCGTGACCCATAACGGTATCAAATATGTCACATCTGCCCTGTTTAAACCAGCGTCCAATGGTCAGGCAGAGAGAGCAGTGCAAACCATCAAGCAAGGCTTGAAGAGGGTAACTGAAGGCTTGCTGCAGACTTGCCTATCCCAAGTCCTGCTTAGCTACCGCACGAGACCCCACTCACTCACTGGGATCCCACCTGCCGAATTGCTCATGAAAAGAGCACTTAAGACAATGCTCTCGTTAGTTCACCCTGATCTACATGAACAGATAGGGAGCAGGCGGCTTCAACAAAGTACATACCATGATAGCGCAAATGTGTCATGCGAGATTGAAATCAATGATCCTGTATTTGTATTAAATTATGGACAAGGTCCCAAGTGGCTTCCTGGCACTGTCGTGGCCAAAGAGGGGAGCAGGCTGTTTCGGGTCAAACTTTCAAATCGACTCATTCACCGGAAATACTTGGACCAAATCAAACTCAGATTCACGGACCATCCTGAGCAACCCACCTTGGACCCTACCTTTTTTGATCCCGCAACATACACACCGGTGGCAACCGGCACCACGGTTGACCACGAAGCAGAACCCGTCATCCACAGCAGTCCAGCAGGGCCCAACACAACAAGCAGCCTAGCAAGGCCAGCTGCACAGTAGCCCAGCGAGGGCCCAACAAATGATTCAACAACACCAGCTTTCACACCGAGACGATCAACCAGGGCAAGAATGGCCCCAGATCGACTCACATTGTAAATAGTTACACTATTGACTTTGGGGGGGAGTGTTGTTATATATGTATACTTGTATTTACTCTCTACAGCCACCATCCCCTGGAGTCCCAAGGGATCCCATAATCCCTTGGGAGCATCGGTATTTAAGGAAGCTTCACAGGTTGGAGAGGCACTCTGGAGACCTGCAATAAAAGACTAAGGTCACACTTTACTTTGAGCTCACAGTGTTCAGTCTGACTCTTTTTCCATACATTACAGAGAGTAACCCAAGGATCACTGCAGACCCACTTGTCTTGCATACTGTTGAGTTACAGGACAAGACCCCACACACTCACAGGGGTCTCGCCTGCTGAACTCATAATGAAAAGAGGCCTTAAGACCAAGTTATCTCTTGTACACCCAGATTTAAGTAATCATGTTGAATACAGAAGACAGAGTCAACAAAGGTACCACGATCGCTCAACTGTGTCATGCGAGATTTCTGTAATTGATCCTGTATATGTGTTGATTTATGGTCAGGGTCCCAAATGGATCGCTGGTACGGTCATGGTCCAGGAGGGCAACAGACTATTTGTTATGAAGCTCAAGAATGGGCAAACTTGCAGGAAACACATGGATCAAACAAAGCTGAGGCACACAGATGAGCCAGAGCAGTCGGACGAAGAAACCGTCGACGACCAACCAACCTACCAGCAGCCTTCAGTGGACTCAAGGGTCATCAGTGAACCCGGAATTTCCATCACGGACTTCTTCAATAAAAATGAACTTGCAATTCCTGACATGGCCAATGCCACCCCCAACAAGTCAGCCATCCAGCCACCAGCCACAACAGACTCCGCACATTCACCCAAGGCTGGAATCGAACTGAGACGGTCAACACGGGAGCGTAAAGCACTGGACCATCTCAACCTGTGAAAGACTATTATAAGATCTCAGAGGAGGGTATTGTATATGCTGTTTGTAGCCACCAGATGGCGTCATTGTTGGAGGCCACTGAGCAGCACACACATGGTGCTGCTCTGGTATAAAAGGCCAGCCATTTTGTGAGTCAGGCACTTTGGGCCGCAATAAAGCAGAACAAGGTTATACCTTGTTCAGTTAAACAGTACTCAGTTTGTACCTTTACTGCATACATAACACCCACGGGCTTTAACTTTCCTGAATAGTCTGTCATGTGGGACCTTGTCAAAAGCCTTGCAAAAATCCATGCAGACTACTGAAGAACATACAAACATAAGAAATAGGAGCAGGAGTAGGCCATTTGGCTCTTGAGCCTGTTCCGCCATTCAATAAGATCATAGCTGATCTGATCTTGGCCTGAACTCCACTTTCCTGCCCGCACCCCATAAATCTTGACACCCCTGTCGTTCAAAAATCTGTCTATCTCTGCCTTAAATATATTCAATGACCCAGCCTCAAAAGCTCTCTGGGGTAGAGAATTCCAAAGATTCACGACCATCTGAGAGAAGAAATTCCTCCTCATCTCCGTTTTAAGTGAACGCCCCCTTATTTTGAAACTATTCCCCCAGTTCTAGATTTCCCCACGAGGGAAACATCCCTCTCTGCATCTGGCCTGTCAACAATCCTCAGAATGTTATACGTTTCAATAAGATTACCTCTCATTCTTCTAAACCACAATGAATATAGGCCCAACCTGCTCAACCTTTCTTCAAAAGACAACCCCTTCATCTCAGGAATCAACCCAGTGAACCTTCTCTGCAAGCAAGTATATCCCTCCTTAAATAAGGAGACCAAAACTGTATGCAAAACTGTGGTCTCACGAATGCCCTGTACAGTTGCAGCAAGACGTCCCCGCTTTTATACTCCATCCGCCTGACAATAAAGATCAACATTCCATTTGCCTTCCTAATTGCTTGCTGTACCTGCATGCTAACCTTTTGTGTTTCATTCACAAGGACCCCAAGACTTCTCTGTACCACAACATTCTGTAGTCTCTCTCCATTTAAATAATAATATGCTTTTTTATTCTTTCTACCAATGTAGATAATCTTATATTTTCTAACATTATACTCCATCTGCAAAATTTTTGCCCACACACTTAACCTATCTATATCCTTTTGCAGATTCTTTGTGTCCACTTCACAACTTGTTTTCCCACCTATCTTTGTATCATCAGGAAATTTGGTTACATGATACTCTGTCCCTTCATCCAAGTCATTAATATAGATTGTAAATAGTTGAGGCCCCAGCACTGATCCCTGTGGCACCCCACTAGTTACAATTTGCCAACCTGAAAATGATCCATTTATCCAGACTCTCTGTTTTCTGTTAGTTAGCCAGTCCTCTATCTATGCTAATGCATTACCCTCAACCCCATGAGCTCTTATCTTGTGCATGTGGCACCTTATCGAATGTCTTCTGGAACTTATGGTGGTCAGGTTTAGATAAAGATATAGGGCTAGATTTTCCATTATTTTTGCATGCATAACGTCCACTTAATGTCCTGAAGTGAGGTATATCACCTTATTAGCCACAAAATGGAAACTGAAGCCCATTTTTCAGACACTTATCGCCGAGCGTTACTTTCCCCATGTACATAATGCTGGGAAAAAATAATACCACCCGCCCACTTTTTTTGGGCGGAATCATCAGAATGGGCGAAACCAACGACCATAATATCACCCAGTGTTACTTTCCGCACGTAATTAACGCCGAGATTCAATAATACCGACCGCCCACTTTATTTTGTCATAAAGATCAAATTTGCCAAAACTAACGCCCAGGAGATCGCCCAGTGTCACTTTCACCACCTCGCGCACATCTCGCCCACAATATCACTCGCCCAAAACACCGCTCAGAAAAAGTGGAACTGTTCCGAATGAATCACAGCAGTGTGAGCACCATTTTTCAAATTGCAGGTTGCTTCATTCAACTTCGGGGGAGTTTGGATTGACTCTGGAGTTATTCTCAGGTGAATTGACCATCTCAGCAGACATCTTTTCAGACGCTGGACGATTGGGGTTTACTGTAGGTGTATTTTAGTGTGGAAATTATTGCTTCCGATCAATCGCGATTATACTTCCATTGCAATGGGGCCAGCCATTTGTCAACCTGCATCGATTAATACGCAGATGCTGCAGAGTGCAAAAGGCACAACGTCTAATGCTCATCATTATGTGCCCAATCTAAGACGTGCCAGAATGAGGAGGGGGGCCAGACCATACACACCCCGCATGTACAGGGAGAAGAGGTCTTACCTCGACATGTCCGAGCACACCTTCCTTCGGAGACTGCGCTTCCACAAGGTGGTGATCAATGAAATATGTGAGCTCATCAGGCCACATGTGCAGCCTACCATCAGGACATCAGTGTCGATCAAGGTCAAGGTCACCGCGGCACTGTCTTTCTACACGTCCAGTTTCTTTCGATCCTCCGTGGTTGAGATTTCCCCTCTGTCTCACCATGCCACACATTGCTGCATTAGACAGGTCACGGAGGCCCTGTACATAGGATGGACTTTATCAGCTTCCCCATGACCACGGAGGCTCAGACTGACAGGGCTGGAGCATTCGACCACATTGCTAAGTTCCCCAGGGTGCAGGGAGCAATACAGTGTACTCACATCGCCATGTGGGCACTTTCTCAGGACCCAGAGCTTTTTCGTAACAGAAAAGGATTTCACTCCCTGAAGGTCCAACTAGTTGTCGACCACAACCAGATCACAATGGCAGTGAAAGGTCTGGGCAGCTTCGATGAAGCTCACATCCTGCGTGAGAGCTCTGTCTCTGACATGTTTAAGAGTCAGCCACAAGGACAATGCTGGATGCTTGGTGACAACCGATATGGCCTAGCCACCTGGCTGATGACCCCCCTGCGTGACACATACACTGAGGCCAAGAAGCGATACAACCAGAGACACAGAGACACAGGCAATGTGCTCCAGAAAACCATCAGTGTGCTTAAGCAGTGCTTTAGATGCCTGGAGCACTCAGGAGGGGAGCTACAATACAACCCTGATCAGGTAGCTCAATTTGTGCTCCATGCTGCACAACCTGGCTATCAGGAGGGAACAAGAATTGCCAGAAGGGTCCACCTCAGGAGAGAGAGGAAGAGAAAGACGAAGGGCTGGATGCTGAGCTAAGGCCAGACAATCAGGCTGACTAGACAACCATACCCACGTCCCCCTCCAGACCACAGGAAAGGGCCCGTGGTGGCTACATAGCTGCAAGACTCTTATGTCAGGAGCTCAGAACTGAACTATTTGCCTGAAAGAACGTTGGAGTGATTGACAAAGCTGACACACTGCTGTGTGTGCGCAGCTCAGACATCAATGGTGGGCATCACCTTGATGCCAGTTAAAGTTTAAGTTGATTGAAGTTATGTTTAATTATACCCTTTAATGTTAAGGAATCACCATTGTGTAACTAGCTGAGACAATGCGCAACAAAAATGGGTGTTATTTCCAGCATGGGCGGTAAATATGAGTTTTCAGATCGCCAGCTTGTCACCCACTTTCAAAGCCCCTAGTCTCCATTTTAAAAATTGGGCGTTACTGCGAGCGATCTGAAATGGGCGTTAAATCTCTCTGATCTTCTGCCATAAAGTGTCGCCGTCCTTAGCAACGGCATGGCAACATTCATTTCCTGGAAGTCAGGGGTCATCATTATATGCGAATAAAAGGAGCAGAGGGAGTGAAGTGTGTTGTGGGTGCTTGTTTTGCTGCTTTGGGAGGTAGGAGAGAGAGTTTCGAGCTTTATAGCAAATTGTGCGACAAAAGTTCGCTGATGGCAGCCAGATATTTCCACGAATTTGGTGCCTATAATGGAGGGAGTGGAGGAGGTGACACAGCATGCTGTGGAGACTGACGCTGGCGAGAGCAGTGAGCTGGGAGAGGAGCAACTGGGAGGACGAAAGAGAGCAAGGAGGCTCTCGGACGAGGCAAATGCCCCCCTCCTGTAGGAGGTTGAGTCACACTGGGGTGATTTGACCCAGGGAGGGCGTGGGAAGCCCATCCCAAAGGCCTACCAGCAGATATGGGCCGAGATAGCCGAGAGGGTCTCCTCGGCAACCAACGAGGTGCGTGAGGGCAACCAATGCCGCAAACGATGGAACGACCTTGTGGGATCTACAAGAGTAAGTATTACATTGATTTACATGTGCTTATGTATTTATATAATTTGATTTGCAACAGCCATGAGTGACTATAATCAGATGTGAGATCTTTCGCTTTTACCAGGAATGTTGTACTCAAAGCCTGCGGTCACGGTGTACGTGTTTAGGTAAACAATGATAATTATCATAATAATCATGATTACATCTGTTGATTATGTGTTGTATCAGTCTCAGTAGCAGTACCTAGCAATGATATCACGCTATGATCTCATGCCATGTCGTCCTGTTACCTTTTACAGAAGAAGCTATCGAGGAATAGGGCCGAGCAGAGGCGAACGGGTCAGGGGGCTGCCACCAGTCATCAGCGACCTCACTGACATGGAGGAGCAGGTGCTCTCACTAGTGGGGACCCACCCCCGGACGGCCACGCAGGCAGCTGCAGACCCTGAAGTGATGCCACATGAGTAAAATATACACCATTGTGTGATGTAAAGTCAATAGATGCCACACCCACTCATATCCATCCAATAATATATGAGAAATGATTGTTAAAAGTGTCCTCTAAATAATGCTGAGAATAATTGCAATGCAGAATGTATTGCTGGTCATGAAATGTGATGTCTGTGATGATTTTGGGAGTGGTGGTGCTTTGTCGTGCATATGCTGTGTGTAGCGTTGGAATCAGCTTGTGACCTTAGCACCCCCTTCTCCTCTAATAACCTCATTTGTGTTTTGCAGCTCAGCCGGCAGCGTGACCCCAGGCAAGGCCACCGAGCCCAGAAGGTGGGGGCGCGGGGCCGGTCTCACCGGACGATCTGGTGCTGAGGAGCTCCGATTCTCGCCCGTTAATCTGCTGGGTCCATTCTCAACGGATGCATCGCCAGGCTCCAGAAGGCATTCCACCCCAAGGCCTTCTAGTGCTCCTCCGGACATTCCCACCTCCACTCTGGAAGTACCGGGCCCAAGCACCTCGCCACAGGGCACCCCAGGTGTCCCCAGGATGACGCCGACCCCGCGGAGGTTTCGTAGACGCGGCAGGTCTGCTCCACGAGCGGCGGATCAGAGCGGCGACATGGTAGAGTTGTCCAGGAAGACTGTAGACATAGGTGACCAGATCCTACAGGCATTGGGGGGGAATATTCCGACAGCTGGCCAGCATCTCTGGCACCATGACGGAGTACGTTCCGCGGATGGCGGAGGCGCTGGAGGCGATAGCCAGGAACACTGCTGGCACGGGCCTTCCTGTAGTCCCAGAGCATGGCACTCCACCCCTAGGTTCAGCACCACCACTGCCAACGACAGATGAGATGCAGGACCAAGCTCCTGCTTCTGAATCAGAGAATGTTGCCCCCTCGGCACCCCCTGATCCCGTACCCAGCAACCACCGCCTCTGCCTTCATCCCCCCAATGAGACACCGCCTGAGGAGCTCTTATGCCAGGCTGCATGGAGCGAGGAGGAGAAGGGATAGAGATGGAGAGAAGAAGGGCGGGGGGGAAGGAAAGTGAGGTGCAAGTCCGCGGATGATGGCTTTGTTATATCTCCATCTCGGTGTATGCAATTATTGTAAGGTATGGCGGGAGGGGGCCACCCTGTTGGTTTGCATTTGTGTTCTGTGTAGCTGGACATGTTGATCATTTGATTGATGTCAATGTTCTAAAAAGTGTGGGGGTGGGGTGTTTTTGCCCGTGATATTTATGATTTCAGACCAATGGTCATATTAAATGTTTTTTATTTAACATAACCTTGTTGTGCATTGTCTCAGATAGCTGGACCGTTACACATTGGTGATTCCTTAACATGAAAGAGTATAATTAAACTTAACTTCAATCAACTTAAACTTAAACTGGCACCAAGGTGATGCCCACCATTGATGTCTGAGCTGCACACACAACAGTGTGTCAGCTTTGTCAATAACAGCAATGTTCTTTCAGGCAAAGCGCTCATTTATGAGCTGCTGACGTAAGAATCTTGCAGCTATGTAGCCACCATGGGCCCTTTCCTGCGGTCTGGAGGTGGGCGTGGGCATGGTTGCATAGTCAGCCTGATTGTCTGGCCCGAGGTCAGCGTCCAGCCCCTCGTCCTCCTCTTCCTCTCTCTCGTGAGGTGGACCATCAGTCCCTTCTGGCAATTCTTGGTCCCCTTCTGATAGCCAGGTTGTGCAGCATGGAGCACACGACCACAAAATGAGATACCTGATCAGGGTTGTATTGTTGCTCCTCTCTTGAGTGCTCCAGGCATCTAAAGCGCTGCTTAAATACACTGATGGTTTTCTGGACCAGATTGCGTATGCCTCTGTGGCTCTGGTTGTATCGCTTCTCGGCCTCGGTGTATGTATCATGCAGGGGGGTCATCAGCCAGGTGGCTCGGCCATATCGTTTGTCACCAAGCATCCAGCATTGACCTTGTGGCTGACTGGTAAACATGTCAGATACAGCACTCTCATGCAGGATGTGAGCTTCATCAAAGCTGCGTGGACATTTGGCATTCCCTGCCATAATTATCTGGTTGTGGTGGACAACTAGTTGGACCTTGAGGGAGTGAAATCCTTCAAGGTTGCGAAAAACCTCTCTGTCCTGAGAAGGTTCCGGTATGGCAATGTGCGTACAGTATATTGCGCCCTGCACCTTGATGAAGTTAGCAATTCGGTAGAATGCTCGAGCCCTGTCAGTCTGAGCTTCCGTGGGAAGCTGATAAAGTCCATCCTACGTGTGTACAGGGCTTCAGTGACCTGTCTAATGCAGCAAGGTGTGGCATGCTGAGATATAGCGCAAATGTCGACCGCGGAGGCCTGAAAGGAAGCAGACGCGTAGAACAACAGCACCGCGGTGACCTTGACCTCAACGGACAGTGATGTCCTGAAGGTGCTGGCAGGCTGCAGATCTACCCTGATGAGCTGGCATATCTCATTGATAACCACTTGGTGGAAACGCAGTCTCCGAAGGCATGTGTTCTCGGATATGTCGAGGTAAGACCGCTTCTCCCTGTAAGTGCGGGGTTGGGGGAGGTGGGGGGCGGTGTATGGTCTGGTCATCCTCATCAGTCTGGCACGTCTTAGATTGGGCACATAATGCTGTGGATTAGATGTTGTGCCATTTGCACTCTGCAGTATCTGCGTTGTAATCGATGCAGGCTGAGAATTAGCTGGTCCCATTCCAATAAAAGTATAATGCTGATTGTTCACAAGCAATAACTTTACCCACTAAGACACCTACAGTAAAATCCCATCGTCCACACTATGATAAGATGTCTGTTCAGATGGTCATATCACCTGAGAAGAACTCCAGAGTACATCCAAATTCTCCCGAAGTTGAAGCAACCTTATCAATGAAGCGACGTGCATCCACACCACTGTGATTAGTTCAGATCAGTTCAACTTTTTCAGAGTGTGTTTTTCGGCAAGCGAGATTGTGTGCGAAAGAGACGATGGATGATATACTGAACGTTAGTTTTGGCAAATGTGATCTTTACGACAAAAAAAGTGGGCGGTTGGTATTATTGAATCTCGGCATTAATTACGTGCGGAAAGTAACCCTGGGTGATATTATGGGCATTGGACACACCCATTCTGATAATTCCGCACAAAAAAAATGGCCGGGCGGTATTCTTTTTTATCGGCGTTACATACATGCCGAAAGTAACGCTCGCCGATAAGTGACCGAGAAATGGGCGTCAGTTGCATTTTGTGCCTAAATGGGTGATATATGGGCGTTATACCTCATTTCAGCATTAAAATGAACATTATGTGGGCAGTATGCATGCAAAAATAATGGAAAATCTAGCCCATTATCTTTTGCTGTGTATACCATGCAAGTTATGTATAATGATTATTTTGTTCTGATTCCTTCTTCATTAAGGAGGGAGAAGTGTAATATAGAGTTCCCCCTAGTCTACTACTGCTCCACCTAGTTGACTACTATGGTAATGCAACTAATGATGTATATAATAAAAGAATCATGACAAGTTCCTGTAGAGCCATCTTGTGCATGCATGTGTTTTTGATGTTGTAAAGAATATATCACAGACTGTAGCAGACTTCAGGGTGGTGGTAACAGGTTAGTGGAATGCACAAACAAGCGCCAGATGCAATTTAATGTGGAGACGTTTGAAGTAACAACAGTTTTGAAGGATAAGCATGGAATGAGAGAATACACTCAATGGAAAGATGATGAATTATATGATAAACAGAGAAACCTAGGGGTTCAAATACATAATTCCCTGTATGTGTGAATGTAGGTAGATAAAGCTATCAAAACATCGAATAGCATTTAGGTTTTAATAGCTAGAGGATATAGTGTTCAAGAGCAAAGAGGCAATGATACACTTGTACAAGACAATTTTATGATAGACCACAGAGCATTGTGTGCTGTTTTGGGTGCCCCATTATAGAAAGGACATTAAAGTACTAGAGATCATGGGGGATAAATTGGATAGCCCCTCAAAACGGGTGGGGACATTACGATATATGATTAACCCATGCCTGTTCAGTGTAATGCAGGCAGCATGCCAACTTCGTGCTGCCAATATGGTTACTTCCTAGCACTGCTTTAAGCTAACCTGCACCATTCAAGGGAAGGTGCTGGAGGTGCTGAGCTTATTAAGACTATTGTGCTGTGCAACAAGCAACAATGGCTGACAATGGGAAAGAGCGTGCACCAAGGTTATCGAATGCTGCACTGGAGGCCTTGGTGGAGAACGTGGAAAGGAGGAGAGATGTCCTTTATTCACAAGGGGGCAGGAGGCCCTCCAGACATATAATGAGAAGGCTGTGAGAACAGAGAGCCACGGAGGTCAATGCCGAGTGTTTAGCCCCAAGGAGCTAGATGCAGTGCAGCTAGAAGTTTAATGACCTCACACAGGTGGTAAAGGACAATGAATGCACCTTCAAATGTCATATCCTACCAACTGTACACTAGCCTCAGCCACTGCTCAATGCACCACACCCCCATCACTCACCTGCCAACGGTCTCTATTAATCAGGACTCAAATTTAACATTCATAGCTTCACCTAACACACTGTGAATACACACTGTTGCATGCTTCATACCCAAATTTCACAGCTTGCTCACACTGCCAGCTATTTAATCATGACTGCCACATCACTCCAACATATTGCATGACACTCAATGACACACTTCCCTTTCTCTTGCAGGAGAAGGTGGCACACAACTGGAGGCAGCAGGAACTAAACCGAGGGGGAGAGGCACACCTGCATGTTCTAACCCCTCTGGAGTAGTTGTTGATTATGAGAAGGCCATTTCTGAGGCCATGATCGCTGATGGAACTGAATTTGTTTTTATCCGTTCCGGGATATGGGCGTTGCTGGCAAGGCCAGCATTTATTGTCCATCCCGAATTGCCCTTAAGAAGGGGGTGGTTGGCCCCCTTCTTGAACCGCTGCAGTGATGAAAGAACTCCCACAGTTCTGTTAGAGAGGGAGTTCCAGGATTTTGACCCAGCGACGATGAAGGAACGACAATATACGTCCATGTTAGGATGGTATGTAACTTGGAGGAGAAATTGCAGGTGATGGTACTCCCATGAGCCTGCTGCCCTTGTCCTTCTAGGTGGTAGAGGTCGTGGGTTTGGGAGGTGCTGCTGAAAAAGCCTTGGTGAGTTGCTGCAGTGAATCTTGTAGATGGTGCACACTGCAGCAACGGTGCACCGGTGATGGAGTCGGTGAATGTTGAAGGTGGTAGATTTGGTGCCGATCAAGTGGGCTGCTTTATCCTGGATGGTGTCGAGCTTATTGAGTGTTTTTGGAGCTGCACACATCCAGGCAAGTGTAGAGCATTTCATTACACTCCTGACTTGTGCCTTGTAGATGGTAGAAAGGCTTTGGGGAGTCAGAAGGTGATACACACACCACAGAATACCCAGCCTCTGACCTGCTCTTGTTGCCACAGTATTTATGGTGTCCAGTTATGTTTCTGGTGAATGATGACCCCCCCATGATGTTGATGGTGGGAGATTCAGCAATGGTTATGCTGTTGGCTGTCAAGGGGAGGCGATCAGACTCTCGCTTGTTGGAGATGGTCATTTCCTGGTACTTGTGTGGCGCAAATGTTACTTGCCACTTATCAACCCAAGCCATTGAAAATAACAGTATCCTCATACCTAATCCTTCTTCTCACATCCCACTTCTCCCTCATCTCACAATCTCTTCTGACTTACAAGCTGCAGGTGGTGTAAGCATGTACTTCTTACTTTCCCCTCTCCCCTCAACACAACTATACCCATGTCCCTTTTCCCTTTCAGATACCCAAGATCTGCAATCTGGACAGACAGTGGTAGAAGAACAAGAAGACAATGATGATTAAGACACAGTGTCACTTGATTTCACACTCGCAGCCACCAGCTCAGATTCTGATACTGTGCATAATTTAGTGGATAGTGTAGAGACGGGATCTGCAGGTGGTGAGACACCGGGCACAAGTGCGCTACAGCCAGGGCAGGAAAGGATAGCGCAGGTGCCAGCTCGTTGGAGTGTGAGGTCATACACGAGTTCTGCTGCAGATAACTCAGATAAGGACTTTGATTGGGGCATTCTACATAAAAAGGCTGATGAATGTATACCCCAAAATGTTTGCTGCATTGGGAAGCCTGCCAGAAATCCTGCATTCAATGTCAAGGAGCATGGAGGAGTCCAGAACCAACTATGCACAGGGCTTTCTGCAGAGCATGGAGCTCATCCTTTCCAGCATTGAATTGGTGGCCAACTCCATCAACTTATTTGTGGAAGCAACAATGATGAAGCATCTGATGTCCGTGTTTCAGCTTCAATTGCAGAAGAAGCACCAGACACCCAACATCTGAGTACTGCTGTAGAAGCTTAGTGAAGAAATTGCCCCCTTTTATAGTCCTGTTAGCGCCTCCGGGGAGGTTTGGAAGGTGCTGTCCCGGCAGCACCGCGCCCAGTGGTTAGTGCCCTGGGCCAGTGCGCAACTGGTGATGACATCATTGACGTGCGTGCCGACTAGTGCACCCATGTCTGGGAGCAACTGGTTTGTGCAGAAATCTTGTAGTCAGCAAATAATCCTTCAGCATCTGCCTCACCACTCCCTGTAGACTTTCAAAACATGAAACAACTATAGAAAGCGCCAAACACTTGTAGAATTGTGGCAACAACTAGAAGAAATAGACCAGCAACTAACCTGTAAATAGTTGATGATCCCTTTAAATATCATTGATGGGGTGGGGGGGGGGGTCTTTCCTGCTGCTAAAACTTCATGTTCAGCTGTGCGAACTTAAGAGAGGGCATCAGCTGCATCATGGATCTCCAAAATGGTAGCACTGATGTCAAATCAATGTTGCACAGTGATTGACGTCATGATTTGTCTACTCTGCATACTTCTGGCAGATGTTAAGTGCACGCGCGCTGACAGCTTTACCAATATGGCATCTGGTGCGTTTGTGTCAAAAGTTCACGCACACTCTGCGGATGCCATTTTTGAGGCCTAAGAGGCCTCGTTGCGCCCAAAATATGGGCGCTACCGAGCCCAGTTTGGCCCCCAGAATATCAGGGATGAGAAACTATATTATGAGGAAGGACAATTAAATCCTGCAGCAACTGGACTAAAGGAAGCTAACAGAAGATTTAATAGAGCTTTTTAAAATCAGAAAGGATTTTGATAGGATGAACACAGAGAGACTATTTCCTCTCATTGGGAAGTTAGTGATGAGGCAGTCATCAGTTTTAAAATGTTCATTAAGAGAGAATTGCTGGAGAGAAAAGTGGATACATACTTAAATCAGAGGATGTTACAGGGCGTTAGGGTGACAACAGGGCAATTGGATTAGTTTTGTATAGCTCTAGCAAAGAGCTGGCACATATATGATGGGCTGAATGGACTACTTGTGTGCTGTAAACCTCTATGGTCCTATCAGCACCATTTACCAGTTGGATGGCCCAAATATGCATGTCACAAAATCTTGCGTATCAACCTGTTCTAATTTGCTGTGCCTTGCAAAGCCTTTATGCAACCTTACAGCTCTTTCATTGCTTATCGTGCTTAACCCATACTCTAGCTGGTCACACTTCAAGCTGCAACTTACAACTGACACCCTTGGCACACTAAAATGTTGAAGGGCTTTGCATGTAAAATCATTGCAACACATTGTAACAATTGCAGGATGGCCACATTGTTGCCATCGATGACCTACTTTAGTAAGTGTGGTAACATTGGGCAGCCATGTTATGCTGCTGTTACTCTTCAAGGAGAAAGGAAAGGAAAATAGTGGCCATGCTGACCTACATATCAGTCACCTATTTAATACATGTGTGAGAAATATATTGGCATATATTGGTATACTAGCCTGAAAGGAAATAGAGGCAAAAAGATTGGAGGAGGAGGTGATCTTAACTGCCTCTAGAAGTGCTGTCCCACTGGTGCACTTTGGCTTGGTGTCCTGCAGCAAATGGTATAGTTGTTCAACTGGCTCCATGCAGATTCCGAGTCTATAGACTCAATTTGCATGGTTATTGTCAGATAGGTATGCCAGGCCCTGCAGATATGGTTGGTGCCATAATGGCAGGTGTAGGCAGTAGGCTCTGGGTCCTGCTGATCTCTCTGGCATGCCTTCTTTCATTTTATACTACATCAACCATGAGAGAAATAGACAATTGAACAATTGACAGCTTTTGACCTTTTAAGAGCTCCAATGTCCATACATTTTTCTTAGGCCCACTCCAGGTTGGCAAAGGGATTGCCCAGTGTGTGATCCCATTCTAAGCAGATGGAACATCATCCTAGACTTAGTTTAAATACATTGCAATATGCAAGTAAATCGATAGCAGGAGTGCTCCTTCTTTCCCTGACCGCAGGACCCCCTTGACCCACCTCTCCCAGCCATATGCCTAAGTGTTGGAGACTGTTTCACTTCAGTCCCACTTGCAGAACGCACACTCCCACTTAAAATCAGCCCTACAGGCATTGGGTTATCAACTATGGTCTGGAATTTCCTGAAAATTTGCGCCGTAGTAATGGCACATCTATGGTGTACACCATTACTGCAGCACACATTTTACAGGAATTATGGCATGAGTGACTCAGGCAATTGCTTATGCCACACCAAAATTTCCTGGGTCCCTTTGTAGCGCTCCCCTGTTAACCTCACCAAGACAGTGAGAATTTCATTCTCTTAGCTTCATGTCCCCGATAAAATCAGTGGTGATGTCCAATTTGCGGGATTAACTTTGATCGCCACTGCCACTGAACCAGAAAAGTCTTGGTGACCTGGCAGTGAAGTGATTTATTGCCCAAGATCACTTTCCCTTAAACATAGATGTATTTTTACTGAGCTTTGCTGATTTATTTATCTCATACAAATATAATTGGCTTTTGGACATACTAGCTGGCTGGAATGTTTCCTGTTAAATGGAATTGAATTTTTGAAAGCAATTTAATGTTTATATTCATTCCCTGACCTCTGGTTCCTTAACAGTGTCAATCACTAATTTAGATGATCGATCTATTTAAAGAATTGCGACAAATATTAGAGACTGTGTAACTGCAGCTGCTCTGACTTTAAAGGCCACGATATCTGAGAAATTAATTATTAAATAATTACTTCCTTCAGATCTTGCATTAAGTATTTAATACATTTCCCCAGGCCACATGTTTTCAAATGAATTTCCTCAGCAATATCTGATAATGATTACAATTTAGTCGCCTTCAATTAGCTCAGGTGCTGCTAAAAGTATGCCCAGGAATTATATTTCCACAACTTTAGACAATAACAGAAATCACCTGACTAACAGATTTGTGGTAACTTCAAAAATGGGACACGCAGGTCAAACACGCACCAGAATAAAAAGTGGATGAATACTGCGATACTGTTCATGTGATCAAAGTCAGAATTACTGGCAAACATTTTCAATGCCCGCTTCCGAAGAGCCAGTATCCTCACTGTGCCATATTCTAATGAGCGCTCCAGCAGATTTTGGCGAATTAGGTCACTCATAATCATCATCATCATCATAGGCAGTCCCTCGGAATCGAGGAAGACTTGCTTCCACTCTTAAAATGAGTTCTTAGGTGGCTGAACAGTCCAATACGAGAGCCACATTCTCTGTCACAGGTGGGACAGATAGTCATTGAGGGTAAGGGAGGGTGGGACAGGTTTGCCGCACGCTCTTTCCGCTGCCTGCGATTGATTTCTACATGCTCTCGGCGATGAGACTTGAATGCTCAGTGCCCTCCTGGATGCATTTCCTCCACTTAGGGCGGTCTTTGGCCAGGGATCCCCAGGTGCTAGTGGGGATGTTGTACTTTATCAGGGAGGCTTTGAGGGTGTCCTTGTAATGTTTCCTCTGCCCACCTTTGGCTTCTTTGCCATGAAGGAGTTCCGAGTAGAGCGCTTGCTTTGGGAGTCTCGTGTCTGGCATGTGGACAATATGGCCTGCCCAGCGGAGCTGATCAAGTGTGGTCAGTGCTTCGATGCTGAGGATGTTGGCCTGGTCGAGGACACTAATGTTGTGCATCTGCCCTCCCAGGGGATTTGTTGGATCTTGCGGAGATATTGTTGGTGGTATTTCTCCAGCGATTTGAGGTGTCTACTGTACATGGTCCATGTCTCTGAGCCATACAGGAGGGCAGGTATTACTACAGCCCTGTAGACCATGAGCTTGGTGGCAGTTTTGAGGGCCTGGTCTTCAAACACTCTTTTCCTCAGGCGGCTGGAGGCTGCACTAGTGCACTGGAGGCGTTGTTGAATCTCATCATCAATGACTCCTCTTGTTGATAAGAGGCTCCTGAGGTTTGGAAAATGGTCCACATTGTCCAGGGCCGCGCTGTGGATCTGGATGACTGGGAGGGCAGTGCTGTGCGGTGAGGACAGACTGGTGGAGGACCTTTGTCTTATGGATGTTTAGCGTAAGGCCCATGCTTTCGTACGCCTCAGTAAATATGCCGACTATGTTCTGGAGTTCAGCCTCAGTATGTGCGCAGACGCAGGCGTCGTTCGCATACTGTAGCTCGATGACAGAGGTTGGACCTGGCCCGGAGACGGCGAAGGTTGAACAGGTTCCCACTGGTTCTGTCGTTTAGTTCCACTCCAGCGGGGAGCTTGTTGAATGTGAGGTGGAGCATGGCAGCGAGGAAGATTGAGAAGAGGATTGGGGCGATGACGCAGCCCTGCTTGACCCGGTCCAGATGAGAATTGGGTCTGTAATGGATGCATTGGTCAGGATCACGGCCTGCATGTCGTCGTGGAGCAGGCAGAGGAGGGTGACAAACTTTTGGGGGCATCTGAAACGGAGGAGGATGCTCCATAGACCCTCGCGGTTGACAGCGTCAAAGGCCTTTGTAAGGTCAAAGAAGGCCATGTATAAGGGCGCTGCATTTTTCCTGCAGCTGTCGCGCTGCAGGAATCATATCCGTTGTGACCTGTAGGGGACGAAATCCGCACTGTGACTCCGGGAGGAGCTCCTCAGCCACTGGGAGAAGACGGTTGAGGAGGACTCTAGCGACGACTTTCCCAGTGGCTGATAGTAGAGAGATTCCTCTGTAGTTGCCACAGTTGGACTTGTCCCCTTTTTTAAAGATGGTCACGATCACTGCATCTCTGAGATCACCCGGCATGCTCTCCTCCCTCCAGATGAAAGAGATGAGGTCATGCATTTGCGTCAACATTGCCTCTCCGCCATACTTCAGTGCCTCAGCCGGGATTCCATCCGCTCCCGTAGCCTTGTTGTTTTTAAGCTGTCTTTTTCGATCTCGTGCAGTGTTGGGGTTTTACTGAGGTGGTGGCGGGTAGCATGCTGCAGGATGGAGTCGAGAACACTCGAGTCAAAGGCAGAGTCTCGGATGAGGAGATCTTCGAAGTGCTCCTTCCAGCGGGCCCTGACTACCTCGATGTCGTTGATGAGTGTTTCCCCGTTCTTGGCCAGCAGTGGGGTAGGGCCTTGGGTGTTTGGACCGTAGGTGGCGTTAACTGTGATAAAGAATCCTTGCATATCATGGTTGTTGGCCAGCTGCTGTATCTCCTGTGCTTTCTCCATCCACCACCTGTCCTTTAGGTTGCAGAATTTTTGTTGGACCTCAACCTTGAGCCGTCTGTAATGCTGTTTTGCTGCTCCTGAGTTGGGTTGTTGTTTAAGGCTCAGAAATGCTCTGCGCCTGCGAGCTATTAGCTCTTGGATCTCCTGATCATTCTCATCAAACCAGTCCTGGTGTTTCCTGGTTGAGTGACCTCTTTGCAGGCACTGGTTATGGAGATCTGGGGGGCAGACCAAACGCTGTGGGCATTCTGCATCTCAGGCTCATCAAGGCACGCCAGGTTAGCTGTGAGGTGCTGGCTGCATAGGGCTCTCTTAGCTGGGTCCTTAAGTGCCCCGGCATTGACTTTTTTGTGGCACTGCTTCTGCTGCCCCCTCCGCTTTTGGGGCTATGTTGATGTCAATGACTCAGGACTCTTTGACTCATCCTATCCCTCAATGCGCCACAGTCATCAGTGCGTACGCCCCAACACCCGATGCAACAGATGAGACCAAAGAATGCTTTTACTCCAACCTTGAAAAATCCCTGTCCCAGGTCCCCGCGGATGACAAACTGATCCTCCTCGGTGACTTCAACGCCAGGGCCGACAATGATACAGCCCTCTGGGGAGGCGTGATTGGCAGAGAGAGGGTGGGGAAAGCCAACTCCAGCGGTACCCTACTCCTGACAAAATGTCAAAAACATGAACTTGTCATCACTAACACCTTGTTCTGCCAGAGGGACAAATACAAGGCATCGTGGCAACACCTTCGCTCCAAACACTGGCACCTGCTCGACTATGTCATCTTCCGAGCCAGAGATCGCAAGGACGTGCGCATCATCCGCGCCATGACAGGAGCTGACGACTGCTGGACAGACCACCTCCTAATCCGATCCATTATTGACACCAACATAGGTCACTCAATGGTCTAACGAACAGCGTTGGGGGTTAAATATGCTATTCCAGTAAATTTTGGGTTCATAATAACATAGTGGTTGTATTAAATCAATTGGTTTAATTTAATTTTATCTTACTGTCCGCAGCGCTCCGCTTGGGGGCAGTAACCCAGTCGAGTCGGCACTTCCTGAGGGCCGGTGCAGAATTCCCACCCTGGCCGCGAAATTGTGGTTACCACCCCTCACAGGAAGTGGAGCACAATATCGCGCGCTCCACTTCCTATTATGGCGGGTTCGGGGGTGCTACTCAGGCAGGTACAGCAGCGCTATGCGGCTTCTCCACATAGCCCTAACGTGTTTCAATGCCGCTCCCCTTCCGTTAAAGGGAAGGGCCGCTGTGAACTCTCCAGGCCCTTTGATAGCCTCCACTGAGCCACCACAGCTGAGTGGTGCCGAGGCCGCAGCCCGGCTCCCAAAGGGAGTGCAGGGCTGCACCATGGTGGCCCAGACCATGCAACAGCACATTACTACATTCAAAAAAAAAATGGCAGCACGCGACTTAGCGCACCTCCATTTTAATTTCCGCCCTGGAAGCGGAGGTTGGCCCGGTCTGCAGTCGCTGACACTGAAGGGTTGCAAAATTCGTGTGAAACCCCCCCGCCGCCCAGTGTTTGGACTCATTGGAAAATAAATTTAATTTGGAACTATCTACCAGAAAGTTTGAGATCCTAAAGTGCACATGGAAGAAACTATGAACTTTAATCGAATTTGGGATTTTACAAAGCGGATTGAGTTTATGTGGGCAGGGCTAAGAACTGAAGGAACTATCCTTCAAAGAAGCCCATTTTGAGTATTGAAGTTGTCTGGGGTATTGAAACTAAAGCAAATTGTCTGGAGAATTATGAATACTCGAAAACCTTTCTCCCCAGGAGACATTAACATAGCAACAATTAACCCAGAGATAGTTAACCATTATCCTGATCTGGAAAACCTTTCCAGCACATACATAACAATGGCACATCCAGCCTGCATGAAAAACCCAAAACAGACAGACAGTGCAAATACCAAAGCTAATATTTCCATCAAGAAACAGATTTAGAAGATCGACACATCTGAGACAGGTTACCATTTAATGAGCCCGCCAAAATATGACAAAGAAATATCAAGTCCGCCAAAAATTAAACAAAGAATCCGGGCTGATTGGCCACGAAGATTAGAACAACTCTCAAGGTATAACTGGGCCCTGCTTTAACAAAGGGTATGCAATGCTTATGTTACTGCCTCAGAAGACACTGCTAGGGATGCTTCGCAGATGGTATACACACAGCAGCATAGCATCATAGAGCATCAAGAAGGGAGAGAGATCACCACAACAGTTTTAACGAGCTTCTCCAGCCTCGACATCCTGAAATCGAAAAGGAAGGAAGAACATCACCATCGCAGCAGCAACCGGCCACAGCCAACGTGGTACCACCAAAAACACCGCGATCAACCAACTTCAAAACAAAACTCTACAAGGAAGAAACTGAAGAATCGAAAGTTTCCACTCTACAACCTAGGCCTGACTACCAACTGGTGAAACCTATTTCTAACGAAAGAAAACAGATACTTACCCCATAAGTCCAAAATGTGCCCAACCGCATCAGCAGACACCAGCCAACTGAAGATTGCGCAGTAAGAAGTCTTCTCCGACGTTCGGGGTACGGCAAGCAGAACCAACAGAATCCAGCAAACCCCGAAATCGCGAATCACCGCCAACTACCAGTAAAGGATCGGTGAGCATAGTCCCTGTTTGCCCTGGAGTCTAATCTAGTCAGTGTTAGGTATTGGGAGGTGGAGCTGTATTATTCACTGTAACCCCTTTGAATGTGTGATGTACTGTTCTTTTTTTGAGTAATTATAAGTTTGACATTGTATTTTCTTGTCTTTAATAAAACTGAAGTTCTTTTGCACCAAACCAGTTGTCTCTTGCACTTTATCACATCGCCCAAATAAATCCAGAATCTAGAACCCAGGGAGTGGGAGCGATTCGAACCACTCAGAAGGTCAGAGGTGAACCTAAACCCACACACAACCCCCTACAGAAATGGCGACCGCAGCAGGACTCTGGTATAAGGGGTGTGATGCAAAGAGTGCGGTTTTGGAAGAAAGAACCAAAATGGAAGAGAGGATTTCCTCCTACATGTATAAGAAAATGAATGGGTGCTTGGTCTATTGCGCGCTGAGCGTTCGGGAGACGCTGCAGCCCAGTGGACAGCAAGCAAGGATCATAAGGAATCAGTAGAAAAGGCAATTTGGTTGGTCTGTCGACAGCGACAAGTCCGAATCCGAGACAAAACCATTGAGTCACTACAGGCAGAACTATGGTAATGTGCAGAGACATTACATGAAAGGGCTATGGCAGGAGAAAGGTTATGGGGCGAACTCTGCAAGCTGAAACATGGAAAGGCGCAGCTAATGGAAAGGTTTCAGAACAGTCAGGAGTATTTTCAGTGTCAGGTTACCAAGGTTAGGAATAATGAAAAGATACTGCGGGAGGAAAATACTCGCCTCACCCTTCAAGTAAAAGAGTTGGAGGAGAAGTTAAGAGACGTACAGGCAGTGTATAAAGTAGCTAGCACTAATGGGTTTGAGTCAGGAGACCACGGTCCCTGCCAGCAACAAATCAAGAGTTTAACCCTTGCTCTGTCCAAGGCCAAAGGCATGGTATGCCTAATAAGCCCGGGTACGGCCCAGGTAAACCTGGAAGAGAAGGAGGAAACCTGGAAGAGAAGGACCACCACCTGTGGTGCCAAGGTTCAGCTCGGTTTGGCAGCAGGGAGGGGTGGACGAGCCAGAGCAGGAAGAGCCAGAGCCGGGGCCGATGTGCCCAGTCTGGCAGCAGAAGTTCGGCCAGTCCACTGGTGCTGGAGGTCAGGGGCCCTTGGAAAGTCAATTTGTGGTCCCCTACACTACCCAGCCTAGGGCTATGATAAGCCACCTGAGAAAGCTCACTCCAAAGGGAGATCCCTCGGTTCACTTTATGGAAGTGGAACAGGCAGGGGATATTAACGTGTGTGATGATGCTGAGATAGCAAAAATGCTCCTCCTCTCACTGGATGGCAAGCTGTACCAGTTCCTTTCTGCCAAGAGCAAAACATAGAAACATAGAAACATAGAAACATAGAAAATAGGTGCAGGAGTAGGCCATTCGGCCGTACGAGCCTGCACCGCCATTCAATAAGATCATGGCTGATCATTCCCTCAGTACCCCTTTCCTGCTTTCTCTCCATACCCCTTGATCTCCTTAGCTGTAAGGGCCATATCTAACTCCCTCTTGAATATATCCAATGGGGACAGAGGACATGTGCCACCGTCCAGGAAGACATTCTAGAAGCCATGGGCTATAATGACGGGAGTTCCTTCTCCAGAGTAGAGAAAACAGTGCAGCTCACAAGGGAAACCCCACAGGCTTTCTCAGACAGACTGTGGCCTGTGTACCAGAGCCCCTGTGGAGGGGACCTCAACCGGGGTCGCCTAACCCAGGACGAGAGAGCCCACTGGCTCCGAAGCCTATTGGCAAACAGTTTGCCACGAATAAGAGCAAAGGCTGAGGCCTGGTTTGACCCGAGAGATCCCCAGGCCACCGAGCAGGGAGTGGTCAGGTAACTGACCCTAGCTTACCGGAACGGCAGGGGGACGGAAGAACACCTACCCAAGTGAAGGGTTCATGAAATCAGACCTAGTCAGGATAAGAGGGAATGACGCCACGAGGGGGGCAACCCCTCCGATACAAAACATGCCTGCTTCGGGTGTGGGAAGAGTGGGCACTGGAGAAAGGATTGTAGGAATCCATGGAAAAGTAGCGCAGGGAAGAATTCTCCAGCCCCTGCCCAAATGACTGAGACCGAGAAACCAGTCCCTCCCCACATGTTTGACACATTTATGACTGCGCTCTGAACAATGCCAGATGGCCCTGGGAGGGTAGCTGCCGCCACTGGTACCGAAATCCCATCTGCCCCATCCCATCCAAAACAGTGACTAGGACAGGCACAGCCTGTTCACCTGTGTGCCCTCGAGTACGATGCGTGGGGGAGACCGACCGTTTGGATGGAGGTGGAAAAGGTGAAAGGGACTTATCTGCTGGATACCAGTGCATCAAGCACCCTCGTCTATGCAGCTAACCTCGCCGCCTCACATCTGTCCAGTGGGGTCCCCTACAGCTTGGTGGGTTTCACAGGTGCCGAGCAGGCTGGCTCATTCTCCGTTCCGCTCTCTATTCATTTAGGAACACTCCACACCAAGTGGACGTGTCCTGATGAAGTGGGAACAGGAAGGCAGAGGGAGGGGTTGACAGGGGGCTGACTTCATTCTAGGCCACGGGATCCTGGTGGATTTAAGAAACCACTGTCTTTGGGGGGCAGTATGTACAGGACTGGAGAGTGAGGTGGTGGTAATCCCAGAAAAACGGGAAAAAGGAACAGTGTGCACCATGAAGCCAAAGGAAAGTTATGACCTTGAATCACTGGTCAGTAACACTCTGCTGGAGTACCAAGAGTATGTGAGGGCAAACCTTGCATCTTTTGCCACTCACAAATACGACTGTGGAAGGATAAATGGGGTCGAGGTTAGCATAGATGGGGACCCCATGACCCGACCGCAGAAACAGTATAACTTCCCCAGGGAGGCGGAGGCAGACATGGAAACAACCTTGGATTCTTTGGTTAAGCAGGGGTTATTCACACCAATAGCTACCCATGTGAACTCTCCATTGTGGCCGGTTAAGAAACCGGACAATCCCTGGAGAGCCAGGGTGGACTATCGAGTACTCAACCGTAACATCCCCGCCTGTGCACCCATGGTTGCTGCCGTCACCGACCTCATTGAAAGTATCCCAGCCTCCGCGACCACCTTCACGGTGCTGGATATTTCCAACGGGTTTTGGTCCATACCTTTAAGAAGAGAAGATCAGTAAAAGTTTGCTTTTACCTTTAAAGGACAGCAATACACTTGGAACTGTCTCCCTCAGGGCTTCCACCAATGTCTGACCAACTGTTTAAAGAGTTTCAGCAGACCCCAGCAGTTAGTACAGTATGTGGATGACCTGCTCCTATTCACCGATGAGGGGGAGGAGCATGACCCACTGCTGGCTGAACTGCTGGAGCTGCTGAAAGAAGAAGGGTTTAAAGTGAATCCCAAGAAGGCACAGATCGGCCAGAAGGAAGTAAAATTCCTGGGACTGGTTGTGCGCGCTGGGGAAAGAGCCATTGACAAAGCTAGAAGCGAAACAGTGCAGAAGTTACCAGCCCCCAACACAGTAACAGGATTAAGATCTTTTCTAGGACTGGCCGGGTACTGCAAAGGTTTCATTGAGGATTATGCAGCCACAGCAGCCCCTCTGCTCCGACTCCTACACAAGGGACTGGAGTGAGATTGGGACAAAGGTTGTGAGGCAGCATTTATCCAGCTCAAGAAAGATCTGCAGACCACGCCAGCTCTAGGGGCTATTGATGGGCGGAAAGAGTTTTTCCTGGAAGTAGCAGCCAGCGGGGACAGCTTGAGCGCAGTACTGCTCCAGGAGTGGCACGGCCGGCTGAGGCCAGTGGTCTGCTCCTCCAGGATACTCATGGACGTGGCGAAGGGACACTCCAACTGTGAGCGGCACCTCCGAGCCACTCACTGGGCTGTGTAAAGATCACTGATCTTCACTGAGGGGTCCCTTATCACACTTCTTACCCACCATATGCCCACCCAAATGCTCCTGGACGGGAGAATCAAGGACGGGACGGTGAGCAGTGCCCGCATTGCTGAACCCTACTCCTCTCTCAGATGGACCTAAGGGTAAAGGGTCTCTGCGAGCCACGACTCGCAGCCAACATGATCTATCCAGGCACAGCCCACCGGTGCTCCGTAGAAGGGGTATGGGAAACTAACATAGGCTTTCGGGCCGGGTTACACCCCACAGGCCGAGAGAATGTGTGATGTACTGTCCTTTATTTGAGTAATTATAAGTTTGACATTGTATTTTCTTGTCTTTAATAAAGTCTAAGTTCTTGTGCACCAAACCAGTTGTGCCTTGCACTTTATCACATCCCCCAAATAAATCCAGAATCTAGAACCCAGGGAGTGGGAGCGATTCGAACCACTCAGAAGGTCAGAGGTGAATCTGACCCCACACACCACCCCCTACAACATGGCTTGGAGGGAAGCGGAGAGAAGAAAAATTACTAGGGGAGAGCCAGTAGGGAATTTGAAAAGAGAAATGCAAAACTGTATCTGCAAATAATCAGCCGCGGGGCAGAAACGGGTTGCCCAAGGGTGCTAAGGGGTCACTGCGCACGGCAATAACATCATCACCGGTTCCACGGCGGCCCGGCATGTTTCTAGCGGGGCACGACACTACCCTGTCAGCGCCTCTGCTAATTCTGACGCTATTTCACAGGAGCCAGTAACCACCCCCCTGGATGAAAACAGTTTTGCACCCTGTTCCCCTAACACACTAATGGGAGGCGCAAAACAGGGCAGTTTTGGCGCCATGATATTTAAGTTATCTGAGCTTAAATTGCAAAGCAAACATAATTTAATCTGACAATATTATAGCTGATAATTGGAAAGTTACCAAGCAACTCGGCCACTCACCACAGCAACCCGATATATATTAAAGTTTCAAGTTCTTTCCCTTGCCCTTTCTTTGGTACGTGCGCTATTTATAAAGTTAAACATATCTCATAATAGATTCCTCAGAGACCAGGCAGAATGGATTTGTCATTTCAATGACACGTGCTTAAAAAATGTTTGTTTGCAACTGAGGATGGACACTGCAATAACTGTTAGAACTTCAGAGGTCAAGGCTGCAGCAATAATATGAGACCTAAAACTTCAAGGGGAAAGAAATCCATCTTCTGAACCTTCTGTATACTTGATGAGAACACTGACTACCTGTAAGATTAGTGCCTTTTCTCATTGCATAGCTGTTTAATCATAATTATAAAGATTGTGCGAGTTTTATTCGAAGCATGTTAATGTGGCTTGTGATGGCACAATGAGTTGGTGCTTTAAGATACCGCTGAAGGTTACGGATTTGAATCTTTAATTCACTGCAGTATGAGTTCTCAAACTGTGCTGCAATTAAGAGGGAAGGGCACAGAAGCAAATTGGAAAAAGGGCCACTTAATATGCTTTTCTACACTCAATAGCAGCCAGCTCAAGTGCAGCATATGCTGAAGCTTTGCAGTAGCGTCCCATTTCATTTGGCAAATGGTGCATAGCATGGGAATAAAGGAAACTGAAGGTTTCAATTGAGGTGCATTTCAGACCTTAATAATCTAGTTCATTTGGCTGATCAGGTCTGCAGAGGTGGTTTTATTCACATGAGCAATATGAGTAATCTAATCCTATTCTTTTGCATGGTCTCCATACCAGAGACTAGAACAAATAATCCAGGCTGACAATCCAGTGCAGTACTGAGGGAGCTCTGCACTGGCGGAGGTGCCATCTTTCAGATGAGATGTTAAACTGAGGCTCTGTCTGTCCTCTTACGTGGACGTAAAAGATTCCATGGCACTAATCAAAGAAGAGCAGGGGAGTTCCCCCCAGCATAATGGCTAATATTTATCCCTCAACCAACATTATTAAAAAAAACAGATTAACTGATCAATATCACATTTGTGTTTGTGGGAGTTTGCTGAGTGCAAATTAGCTGCTACGTTTCCTACATTACAACAGCGACCATAGTTCAAAAGTACTTCATTGGCTGTAAATCAGTTTGGGATGTCCTGAAGATTTTAAAGTTTGCTATATAAATGTAAGTTCTTCTTTTTTCTTTATATCCTTTAGTGTTCCTTTTTTTAAACAACCATCTAATTCCATTTTATAAGAATGTAATGGCTTTGCTTCAAGAATGATTTTGTGGTAGAGCATTTTCACTTTATAACAACCCTCAGTGTAAAGAGATTAGCTCATTAAATCCTGGGAGGGTCATTTTGGGGTGAACCTAGGGTGGGGCAGGAATTTAGCACCATTCCAAATTCTGGGTCGGGGTGTAAGTGCACTGTGATGGATGCCAGTGTAATTTCTGTTGTAACTGGGGTGTCTGCCTCAGCAGGGTGGCAGATTTTGTTGTGGCACCTTCCCAACTGCACCATCCAATGATTCTAAACCAATTTAATGTTGGCCAGTTTAGAACTTGCCACTTTACCTATGGCAGTCGATTGGGCTGTGAATTTTGATGGATGATGTCAATGTGTCAATCCAGCCTCTTTTAGTAACGTCAGCAAAGAAGGATTATAGATACAAGAAATGCCCACCTCCAATTCATCGTAGAA
This sequence comes from Pristiophorus japonicus, assembly GCF_044704955.1. Classification (NCBI taxonomy): domain Eukaryota; kingdom Metazoa; phylum Chordata; class Chondrichthyes; family Pristiophoridae; genus Pristiophorus; species Pristiophorus japonicus. Next base: position 301,751,220 of record NC_091978.1, on the reverse strand, counting down.
TAAAGGGTGGAATAAAGGCTCCTCCACCCCAATCTCCACCTGCCTTGCACAGGTTTTGGGAGTTTGATGCCCTAAAAGATAGGAATTTTGGAGTTCTTTATTTCTGGTCTCCCCTTTAGTTCCTTTTGCCATTACCTTTTAATTTGTGCCCTCTCATTGCTATCTTGTTGCCTAGCAATCATAATCTATCACTGTTTACTTCATTATAACCCTTCATAATCTCAGCTCTCGTGACAAAGTCTTAACTTCTCAACTGGGTTTTCATAATTGTAGCCCCTTATCTTTGGTAACATCCCAGTGCAACTTAGTGGCATCTTTTCCATTGCTTCCTATAATGGGATGCCTAAAATGGCATACAATAGGGCTGAGTCTGTAGTACAATACTCTCTCGGTGCAGAGCAGGTCTTGCAGGAAGGGCTATTTGGGAAACTGTAAGCTGTGGGTGTCTGACTCCTCATACATTTCAATTAATGGAATATGTGACTTCTCCACCACGATTTCTTAGTACAGGTTGGACCTCTCTGGTCCGGCACCCTCAGGACCTGACCGGTGCCAGAACAGAGAATTTTCCGAACCATAGGAAGTCACGCCAGGCCTAGGCACAGCCTGAAGACACAGCCCAGGCACCTGAACGCCTCTGCCACGCTTCAGCTCAAGCTGCGAAACTCAGGCCTCGCTCTCTCTCTCCGTGTAAGCAGGATGCCACCCACGCAAAGCGGCAGTTGCGCACTGATCACTGAGAGCCAGAAAGCGCAGGAAACTGATGCCAATGCCGAATGTTTCCGGACCAGGGAATCCCGGACCACAGAGGTCCAACCTGTAGTGCCACTGTGCACAGGGAATGTCTGAATACAGATTCAGCCCAAAGATTTGAACTGCAGTCTAACTAGGATCTTGTATACGTTCAACATTGCCTCCTTGCTTTGGTCATCAGTGCCTCAAGATACTAATCCAAGGATTCTGCTTGCCTTTTTTATGGTCTTATCTGCTTGTACTGCCACATATAATAACCTGTGTACCCGTACAACAAAGTCCATCTACTCCATTTCAAATCTTACCATTTAATGTGTAATTCCTTTCCCTATACTAACTTCCAAAATGTATTACTTCACATTTTTCGACACTGAACTATATCTACCAACTATCTGCAAATCCTGTCTGTCAATATCTTCCTGCAGTTTTCAATAAGTATTGTCATAATTTGCCATACCCCACAATCTGGTGCCGTCAGCAACTTTTGATATTGTTGCCTCAATTTCTAAGTCCAAATCATTTACATATATAGTAATTGATGTGCAAAATCAAAGCACATGGTGTTGGGGGTAATATACTGACGTGGATAGGGAACTGGTTGGAAGACAGGAAGCAGAGAGTCGGGATAAACGGGTCCTTTTCAGAATGGCAGGCAGTGATTAGTGGAGTGCCGCAGGGCTCAGTGCTGGGAACCCAGCTCTTTACAATGTACATTAACGATTTAGATGAAGAAATAGAGTGTAATATCTCCAAGTTTGCGGATGGACACTAAACTGGGTGACGCTAAGAGGCTGCAGGATGACTTGGACAGGTTAGGCGAGTGGGCAAATACATGGCAGATGCAGTATAATCTGGATAAATGTAAGGTTATCCATTTTGGAGGCAAAAACACGAAGGGAGGATATTATCTCAATGGCGGCAGATTAGGAAAAGGGGAGGTGCAACGAGACCTGGATGTCATGGTTCATCAGTCACTGAAAGTGGGCATGCAGGTACAACAGGCGGTAAAGAAGGCAAATGGTATGTTGGCCTTTATAGCTAGGGGATTTGAATATAGAAGCAGGGAGGTCTTAACGCAGCTGTACAGGGCCTTAGTGAGGCCTCACCTGGAATATTTTGTTCAGTTTTGGTCTCCTAGTCTGAGGAAGGACGTTCTTGCTATTGAGGGAGTGCAGCGAAGGTTCACCAGACTGATTCCAGGGATGGCTGGGCTGTCATATGAGGAGAGACTGGATCAACTAGGCCTTTATTCACTGGAGTTTAGAAGGATGAGAGGGGATCTCATAGAAACATATAAGATTCTGACGGGACTGGACAGGATAGATACGGGAAGAATGTTTACGATGTTGGGGAAATCCAGAACCAGGGGACATAGTCTTAGGATAAGGGGCAGGCCATTTAGGACTGAGATGAGGAGAAACTTCTTCACTCAGAGAGTTGTTAACCTATGGAATTCCCTGCCGCAGAGAGTTGTTGATGCCAGTTCACTGGATATATTCAGGAGAGAGTTAAATATGGCCCTTACAGTTAAGGGGATCAAGGGGTATGGAGAGAAAGCAGGAAAGGGGTACTGAAGGAATGATCAGCCATGATCTTATTGAATGGCGGTGCAGGCTCGAAGGGCCGAATAGCCTTCTCCTGCACCTATTTTCTATGTTTCTATGTTTCTAATTAAGAACAGCCCAACACAAACCTCAGTGGAACCCCATCCACCGCCTTCAACATTCACTCCCTCCACCACCGACGCACCATGGCTGCAGTGTGTACCTTCTATAAGCTGCACTGCAGCAACTTGCCAAGGCTTCTTCGGCAGCACCTCCCAAGCCCATGACCTCTATTACCTAGAAGGACAAGGGCAGCAGGAGCATGGGAGCACCATCACCTGCAAGCTCCCCTCCAAGTTACACACCATCCTGACTTGGAAATATATTGCTGTTCCTTCATCGTTGCTGGATGAAAATCCTGGAATTCCCTCCCTAACAACACTGTGGGAGTACCTTCATCACAAGGACTGCAGCCGTTCAAGAAGGCGGCTCACCGCCACCTTCTCAAGGGCAATTAGGGATGGGCAATAAATGCTGGCCTTGCCAGCCACACCCCCATCCTGGAACAAATTAAAATAAACTCATCACATCTCTTCTGTCTGAGAAACTTATTTTTATCACTGCCCTTTACTGTCAGCACTCCAACCATCTTGCTATTCATGTGGTCACTAAAGATAAGTGTGTGCGAAGGCTATGTTTCAGCAAGGCGTTGTCACAGATCTCTGCCATCTGCTGCAAACAGACCTTGAGCCTCATACCAGGGTGAGGACACCTCTCTCAGTGGCAGTCAAGGTCACCATTATGCTCAATGTCTACGCTAATGGATGTTTCAGACAACATCTCCAACATCTCCCAGTTTGCCATTCATTGCTCCATCCGCGAGATCACAGATGCTCTGTACAGAAGAAGGAAGGATTACATCTCCTTCCCCATGACCAGAGAAAAGCAGCACGAGCGTGCATGTGGCTTTGCCAGGATAGCGTGCTTCCCTATGGTGCAGGGTGCCATTGACTGCACCCACATCACTTTGGGGGTACCGCATCACAATCCTGAGATCTTCCATAACCGCAAAGGCTACAACTCACTGAATGTCTAGTTGGCGTGCAACCATACATGCAGAATTCTGACCGCAAATGCCCGCTATCCTGGCAGCAGCCACAATGCCTTCATCTTGTGCTACCTCTGTTCCAACCCCCAAATGAAGTTCGCGGCTGGCTGCTCGGAGACAAGGGATATCCATTATCCATTTGGCTCGTGACTCCCCTCTGGAACCACACCACTCCTGCCCAGCGCTCATACTATGAGAGCCATGCCACCACTAGGAACATCATTGAGCAGACCATCGGAGTGCTGAAGCAACGGTTCTGCTGCCTTGACCAATCGAGAGAAGTCCCCCAGTACTTGCATGAGCAGGTGTCCCCATTCGTCATCGTCTGCTTAATGCTGCATAATCTGGCCATCATGAGGGCACAGCCATTGCCACCAGGCATAGCCACATCAAGAGGAGGAGGAGAACCAGGAGGGGGACCAGGAAGAGCAGGAGGAGGAGCAACAGCAGGAGGACCAGGAGGAGCAGGAGCAGCAACAGCCGTGACGGAGGAGACAGCATCTCCATCGCGATCCTGCAAGGGAGGTCCGTGACTGTTTCCACTGATTTCCATCCCACTTCCTGGTTCCTCTGAACGTCCCCATCATCATATCAATTTGTCATTCCATACCAAAGCCCCAAGACTGAAATGAGAGACAACAGCATACACTCCAATCAACATTTATCAAACAAAATTGAAATGTATAAATGTGTATTTATTCATCACCCTTATGCATCTCCTTATAACTTTCGTTGACCTTTTCTAATACTCCTCTGCAGTGTGACTGATGGAAGGCTGCTGTGTGTCAGGACCAGAGACTACAGATGGCCTTGCCAGTCGCCCTCAGCCAATTCTGGGCCTGGAAGACCCGGCTGTAGTCTGCACCACCTCAGGCTGGATGGCGGTAGTCTGGGCTGGCTGGGTGACAGACAGCGACAAATGCAATGGCGGAGTGGCAGTGGTGGGATCAGGAATGCTGTCATCCTGAAAAACGACAGCAGGTTCTTACCCCACTGACCCACAGCCACTCCCCCAGGGCAGCACCTCAGCATCCCCATCAATCTGCTGCAGGACAGATTGCTAGGCTAATGCAACACGATGAGATCACCAGTTGACTGTGGTGGCCCCAATGGTAACGGCAGCAGTCAGAGCTTGTAGGGCATGCAGCTGTGACTGCACAACATCACCAAGATGTTCCCTGGCATCAAGATAAAACTGCATGAGAACAGTCTGAGCTTCCATTCGAGAAACCATTCACTCCAATACAGCACCAAGACGTTACGTTGCTTCTGCCTGTGCTGCGCAGTTTGCACTGGTTTATGTGGAACCACTTTGTACGTCGGGGCATCTTTACGGCATAGACCCATGGGGCTTGCCTTGTCGAGAATGTGGTATGGCCCATGTACAGTGCCTCAAAAGCCCCTACTCGAGCGTAGTTCCGGACCATAACATGGTCCCCTGTCTCCCATTCATGGTGTTTGCGGGGCTCTAGCAGCAGTCGGTTGCTCCGATGCTGTTTTCCCATGTTGTTAGCAGCCTGCCAGTGAATCTGTTTAAGATGTTCAAACAGATTCCTGACAAAGCTGTCCCGGCTCGCTTCCCTGAGCTGACCTTCCGTGAGTACCGGGGCTAGTACATGGGTGGGGGTATGCATGGCTCTGCCGGTCATGAGCTCGCACGGGGAGCACCCCGTGCTCTTTGGCTGGCTGGCCCAGATCCCCATGAGGACCAGTGGCAAGACTTCCATCCACTTCTTGGGTGAGCCCCCGTCTCTTTTCGTAATCTTTCTTTAATAGTGCGGTTTAAACGCTCCACAGGCCCGGATAACTGTGGGTTGTGGGCGGCATGCCATTTCCCCTCGATGCTGAGCACCTTAAGGGTCTCCTGCATCACCTGCCTGGTGAAGTGACTCCCTTGGTCAGACTCCACATACTGTGGTAGTTCCCTGACCAGGATCCTAGCTGTTCCTAATGCAGTAGCTGTACGGCATGGGAAGGCTTCCACCCATTTAGTGAACACATCCACCAATACTAGGCAGTACTTGTAGTCTTCCTGGGCAGTGGGAAGGGGCCCAATGTAATCGACCTGGATCGACTGCCAGGGTCCCTCTACCCTCCTGATACATCCCATAGACACCTTCCTTTTCTAGGGGCCAGGGTTGTTGGCAGCGCACACCAGACAGCTGGCGCAGAACTCGCGGACATCTTCCCTGAGTCCTGGCCACCACCCTGCCTTTTCCACCCATTGCCAGGTGGTTTCAGGTCCGGGGTGTCCTGCTCCTGGATTTTCGTGGGCCAGCTGGAGGAATTCTCTCTGGCGTTGTTGTGGTACTACCCATTGCTCCCCCCGAAGATCATGCCTTCTTTAACGGCAATAGCTGCGGTGCCGTACGGGCCGTCTACCTTTTCCCCTTTAGCTAGCATGTTCAGGACAGTTTTGAGGAGAGCGTTTTCAGGTCCGGGGGCAATGCTACCCCTGCCCTCCCTGTCGTCCCAATCCCGCCCCTAACCGCTGCAATGGGGCTTGGGTTGTACGGGTCCCAGAGCTTGCCTGTGCGAGCACCTTGCTTGGCCAACATGTCAGCCTGCTGGTTTCCCTCACTACGGGGTTCAGTGGTTGAATGTGCCTTCACTTTATGTCTATAGACATTCCCTTCCTCCCCCACGGCTGCCATGATCTTTTCTTTTCTAATCTAGGCTTAATTGCCAGGGTTCTCCCATCTGCAGATGGGTATCCGCGACGGGACCAGAGAGCCAGGTATTCCGTACACAAATTGTATGTGAACATACTATCCAAGCAAATCGTATGCAGGGTAGGGAATTCCTCGGGGTGTGTGACCACGTACACCACCGCCGACAGTTCAGCATGCTGGGCACTCATGGTACTGGGGAGTTTAATCTCCAGGGCAATGCGTGCCTCTGGGTCATAAACTCCGCAGCCTGTGAGTTGTTCACCCGCAGATACAGTGCTTTAACCATCCACATAGATGTCTCGGCCTGTGGGGTGTAAGCCGGCCTGAAAGCTTATGTTAACTTCCCATACCCCTTCTATGGAACACTGGTGGGCTGTCCCTGGATAGATCATGTTGGCTGTGAGCCTTCACAGAGACTTTTACCCGTACGTCCATCTGGGAGAGGAGTAGGGTCCAGCGAGCAATGTGGACACTGCTCACTGTCCTGTCCTTGATTGTCCCATCCAGGAGCATCTGGGTGGGCATGTGATTGGTAAGGAGTGTGATAGGGGACTCCCCTGTGAAGATCAATGATCTTTTCACAGCCCAGTGAGAGGCTAGGAAGTGCCTCTCACAGTTGGAGTATCCCTTTTCCACGTCCGTGAGTATCCTGGAGGAGTAGACCATTGGCCTCAGCCGGCCGTGCCACTCCTGGAGCAGTACTGCGCTCAGACTGTCCCTGCTGGCTGCTACCTGCAGGAAAAACTCCTTCCCTCCATCAATAGTTCCTAGAGCTGGCGCAGTCTGCAGATCTTTCTTGAGTTGGATAAATGCCGCCTCGCAACCTTCGTCCCCATCCCACTCCACTTCCTTGTGTAGGAGTCGGAGCAGAGGGGCTGCTGTGGCTGCATAATCCTCAATGAAATCTCTGCAGTAACCGGTTAGCCCTAGAAAAGATCTTACTCCTGTTACTGTGTTGGGGGCTGGTAACTCCTGCACTGCTTCCCTTCTGTAAAGTTCTGTCCCTGCAGTACGGACTCACACGAGACACATACTGAAGTCAAGGTCACTCAGGACCTGCACCTTTATTACACAGCTCTCAAATGCCACACTTGCCTGAGACCTGTCCTTATATACCTGTCTGGGACAGGTATCCAGTGTCTCCTGCAAGTGCAACCCTGGTGGTAAGGTAAGCTTGTGGTTACAGGTCATCTCTAGTTACAGGTCATGTATAGCATGGTAAGATACAGTTATGTACAGTGATGTGAGATACATGACACCTTCCAGCTTTGTCAATGGATATTTCCCCAGCGCGCACAGTCAGTCCCAGGAATTTTACTTCCTTCTGGCCGAGCGGTGCCTTCTTGGGGTTTACTTCCTCCTTCAGCAGCTCCAGCAGTTCAGCCAGCAGTGGGCCATGCTCCTCCCCCTCATCGGTGAATAGGAGCAGGTCGTCTACATACAGTACGAGCTGCTGGGGTCTGTTGAAGATCTTTAAACAGTTAGCCATACATTGGTGAAAAATGCTCGGGCTGTTGTGGAAGCCCTGAGGGAGACAGTTCCAAGTGTATTGCTGGCCTTTAATGGTAAAAGCAAACTTGTACTGGTTTTCTCTTCGTAAAGGGACGGACCAAAAACCCGTTGGAAATATCCAGCACTGTGAAGATGGTCGCGGAGGCTGGGACACTTCCAATGAGGTCGGCGACGGCAGCAACCGTGGGTGTACAGGCGGAGATGTTATGGTTGAGTACTCGATAGTCCACCGTGGCGCTCCAGGAGTTGTCCGGTTTCTTAACTGGCCACAATGGAGAGTTCACATGGGTGGCTATTGGTCTCAATACCCCTTGCTGAACCAAAGACCCCAAGGCTGTTTCCATGTCTGCTTCCGCCTCCCTGAGGAAATTGTACTGCTTTTGTGGTCGTGTCATGGGGTCCCCATCTACACTGACCTCGACCCCGTTTACCCTTCCACAGTCATGTTTGTGAGAGGCAAATGTTGCAAGGTGTGCCCTCACATACTCTTGGTATTCCATCGGAGTGTTACTGACCAGGGATTCGAGGTCGTAACCCTCCTTTGGCTTCATGGTACACACCGTCCCCTTGCCCTGTTTTTCTGGGATAACCACCACCTCACTTTCCTGTCCTGTACATACTGCCCCCAAAGACAGTGGTTCCTTCAATCCACTAGAATCCCATGACCTATAATAAAATCGGCCCCCAGGATCCCCTTCCCTTCCTGCTCCCACTTCATTAGGACACAAGTCCACTTGGTGTGGAGCGTTCCCAAATGAATAGAGAGTGGGACGGAGAATGAGCCAGCCTGCTCAGTGCCTGTGAATCCCACCAAGCTGTATGGGACCCCGTTAGACAAAGGTGAGGCGGCGGGTTTATCTGCATAGACGAGGGTGCTTGATGCACCAGTATCCAGCAGATAAGTCCCCTTCACCTTCTCCACCTCCATCTGAACGCACGGTCTCCTCCAGGCATCGTACTCGAGGGAACACAGGTGAACAGACTGCGTCTGTTCTAGTCACTGTCCTGGATGGGATGGGGCAGATGGAATTTCGGTATTGGTGGTGACGGCTACCCTCCCAGGGCCATCTAATACTGTTCAGAGCGCAGTCACGAATGTGTCGAACATGTGGGGAGAGACTGGCTTCCCGGTCTTGGTCTTTTGGGCAGAGGCTGGAGAATTCTGCCCTGCGCTATTCTTCCATGGATTCCTACAATCCTTTCTCCAGTGCCCACTCTTTCAGTACCCAAAACAGGTACGCTTCATATCGGAGGGGTTGCCCCCTTCCTGGTGCCATTCCTTCTTATCCTGACTAAGTCTGATTTCGTGGACCTTTCCTTTGGGTGGGTGCTCTTCCATTCCTTTGCCATTCCGGTAAGCTAGGGTCAGTTACCTGACCACTACCTCCTTGGTGGCCTGGGGATCTCTCGGGTCAAACCAGGCCTCAGCCTTTGCTCTGATCCGTGGTGAGCTGTTTGCCACCAGGCTTCGGAGCCAGCGGGCTCTCTCGTCCCTGGTCAGGTGATCCCAGTTGAGAGCCCCACCACAGGCACTCTGGTACACAGGCCACAGTCTGTCTGTAAAAGCCTGTGGGGTTTCCCCTGTGAACTGCACTGTCTTCTCCACTCGGGAGAAGGGACTCCCGTCATTACAACCCATGGCTTCCAAAATGTCCTCCCGGATGGCAGCATATGTACTCTGCCCCCTTTTGTTCTCGGCAGAGAGGGACTGATACAGCTTGCCATCCAGTGAGAGAAGGAGCATTTTTGCTATCTCGGCATCATCGCACCGTTAATATCCCCTGCCAGTTCCACTTCCATAAAGTGGACCGAGGGGTCTCCCTTCTGACTGAGCTTATCCAGGTGGCTTATCATAGCCCTAAGTTGTTGGGTCGTGTGGGGAACCACAAATTGACTTTCTGACCCCCACTACCACTGGGCGGGCCAAACTTTTGTTGCCGGACCGGGCACATCGGCCCTGGCTTTGGCTCTTCTGTCTCTGACTCGCCCACCTCTCCCTGCTGCCAAACTGAGCTGAAACTCAGCACCACAGGTGGTGGTGGTCCGCTATCCCTGTCTGCCCCGCAACTTGTTCGCCCCTCCTGCTGCTGAACCAGTACCAACCCCGGCACCACAGGTGGTGGTTGAACAGTTTCCCCCTTCTCTTCCAGGTCCTCCCGGGCTGCACCTGGGCTTATTAGGCATACCATGCCTTTGATCTTGGATAGAGCAAGGGTTAAACTTTTGATTTGTTGCTGGCAGGGACAGTAGTCTCCCGACTCAAACCCACTAGTGCTGGCTACTTTGTATGTTGCCTATACATCTCTTAACCTCTCCTCCTGCTCTTTTACTTGAAGGGTAAGGCGACCATTCTCTTTCTGCAGTACCAGTTCATTATTCTTAGCCTCAGTGACCTGACACTGAAAGTAATCCTGGCTGTTCCTGTACCTCTCCATTAGCTGCGTCTTTCCTTGTTCCAGCTGGTGTAGTTCTCCCCATAACCTTTCTCTTGCCATAGCCCTTGCATGTGATTTTTCCGCACATTCCCACAGTTCCGCCTGCAGTGCCTCAATGCTTCCAGGAGCTGAACCTGTCGCTGCAAGCAGATCAACCAGATTGCTTTCTCTATTGATTCCTTATGATCTTTGCTTGCAGTCCACTGGACGCTCAGCACGCAACAGACCAAGCACCCATTCCTTCGTGACATTTACTTTCTTATACGCATAAGAGGACATCCTTTCTTCCATCTAGTTTTTTCCTCCAAAACAGCATTCTCTGCATCACATCCTTTGTACCAAAGTCCTGCCATGGTCGCCATTCTGTAGAGGGGTAGTCTGGCAGTCAGGTTCACTTCTGATCTTCTGAGCGGTTCGAATCGCTCCCACTTCCTGGGTTCTAGACTTTCGATTTATTTAGGGATGTGACAAAGTGCAGCAGACAACTGGTTTTGGTGCAAGAAACTTTGATTTTATTCAGGAAAGAAAGGTACAATGTCAAAACTTACAATCTCTAAAATAAGGAACACTTTCTTACATATACAAAAGTTGTTACGGAAAATAATACACCTCCCACCATCTAATGCCGAAATCTGACTAGGTTAAACTCAAGGGCATCAGGGATAATGCTCACCAATCCTCTTGTTGATAGTTAGCGATGGTTCAAGGTTTCGGGGTTCAATGGACTCTGTAGGTTCTGCTTGCCGTACCACGAACGTCGTGGAAGACTTCTTGCTGCGTCGTCTTCAGTTGGGTTGAGTCCGCTGATGCGGTAAGGCACGGTTGGATTTATGGGGTGAGTACCCACTTTCTTCTTGTAGGAGTAGGGCTTTGGGTTACTTTAGGTAATGTTTGACTCGTTGTAAGCCAGGAATAGATTTTAGAGCGGAAAACTTTCAAATCTTTGGTTTCTTGTCGTGTAGTTTCTTTCTTAGGATTCGGCGATCATGGAGTTCAATGTTACCACGTTGGCTGTGGTCAGTTGTTGCCACGATGAGTTGGTGATGTCCGAAGACACTGGAAACTGCTTTTCTCTGCTGTTTTGATGATGTTCTTCCTTCTTTTTCGGTAGCAGAGCAGTGTAACCCAGGAGTGCCGTCGAGGCTGAAGACGCTGATGGAGCGGTGGTCGCTCAAGAGCCCGATAGTGCAGTGGAGGTTCTTAGTTGCTCAGAAGGCTCATTAACCCATAAAACAGGGCCTCAATTATAATTTGAGAGCCTTTCTAATCTGCGCGCCAAATCAAACCCGGTTCTTTGTCTTAGTTTTGGCGGGCTTGATAATTCTTTGTTAAATTTTGGCGGGCTCGTTAACAATAACTTGTTTAGGATGTGTCGATCTGTTGGATTCGAGTTGCGATTGTAGAAATTAGTTTTGGTGTTTACGTTGTCTGCCTAGGCCTGGGTTTTCCATGCAGGCCAGAAAAGTGATTAACATTATGCATGTGCTGGATGGGTTTCATGCTTAGAGCTATAGCTGTTGAAATGTTAATGTCTCCTAAGAGCAGAGTTTTTGAGTTTACACAGTTCCCCAGACAATTTGTTTCGCTCGAATATCCCATACAGCTCCAATATCCAAAGACTGGGTTTTTCAGAGGTTAGTAGTCCCCTGGGTTTTGCAGCCCTTTTCCCTTGCAGGCCCATGCATCTTTTAAAATCCCAAAGTTCATTTTAAGCGAGTCCAAAATGATCCTTTCTTAGGGTTTCTTCATACAGAGGGGGAATCTTTGAATTTTGAGAAAACTTTGAATTTTACAGCATGCTGGTTACAGAAGGCGGTGAAGAAAGCAAATGGCATGTTGGCCTTCATAGCGAGAGAATTTGAGTATCGGAGCAGGGAGGTCTCACTGCAGTTGCCCAGGTCCTTGGTGAGACCACACCTTGAATATTGTGTACAGTTTTGGTCTCCTAATCTGAGGAAGGACATTCTTGCTATTGAGGGAGTGCAGCGAAGGTTCACCAGACTGATCCCCGGGATGGCAGGACTGACATATGAAGAAAGACTGGATCGATGAGGCTTATATTCACTGTAATTTAGAAGAATGAGCGGGGATCTTATAGAAACATATACAATTCTGACGGGATTGGACAGGTTAGATGCAGGAAGAATGTTCCCGTTGTTGGGGAAGTCTAGAACCAGGGGTCACAGGCTAAGGATAAGGGGTAAGCCATTTAGGACCGAGATGAGGAGAAACTTCTTCACTCAGAGAATTGTGAACCTGTGGATTTCGCTATCACAGAAAGTTGTTGAGGCCAGTTCGTTAGATATATTCAAAAGGGAGTTAGATGTGGCCCTTATGGCTAAATGGATCAAAGGGTATGGAGTGAAAGCAGGAAAGGGGTACTGAAGTTGCATGATCAGCCATGATCATATTGAATGGTGGTGCAGGCTCGAAGGGCCGAATGGCCTACTCCTGCACCTATTTTCTATGTTTCTATGTTTCCACGGGTTTAAGGTGTTCCCGAGCTAGAGCACGCCATTGATTGTAATCCTTTTCTGTAGGAAGAGTGGGTGAGAGCAGATTCTTGATGAGTGCATAGATCGTGGGGCCACAGACGGTGAGAAGAACTGCCCTGCGCTTCCCTGCATCCTCGTCTTTGTTTAGGTTGTTTGCCTTGAAATACTGGTCAAGACAATCCGTGAAATCTCCCCAATCCTCTCCCTCATTGAATCTCTCTCTTGAGAATTCCAACAGTACCCGATCGTGCTGTGCTCGCCATACTTTTGCATGGGTTCGCATTTGCCTCCTTGCCAGTTGTGGTGTATGAAATGATACAATGAACTCCACACTGTGAGCCAGTGACCAGGTGTAACCTGGTCAGTCTTTAATGGCTTCCAGAAGTGAAGATACAAAGGTGAAGTTCAGGTTATATACCGGGCCCAGCACGAGTGTACCTATGACCTTAGGACCTCCGTCAGTAGTGCCCCCTGGTGGGGGGCAGACCTTATGTACATACATTACAGACTCCATCCACCACCTCAGTAAAACCCCAACACTGCACAAGGTAAAAATAGCTATAAGACAGCTTAAGAATAAAAAGGCAACGGGAGCGGATGGAATCCCTGCTGAGGCACTGAAGTATGGTGCAGAGGCACTACTGAGGCCAATACATAACCTCATCTCTCTCATCTGGAGGGACGAGAACATGCCGGGTGATCTAAGAGATGCAGTGATCGTGACCATCTTTAAAAAAGGGGACAAGTCCGACTGCGGCAACTACAGAGGAATCTCCCTGTTATCAGCCACTGGGAAATTCATCGCTAGAATCCTCCTCAATCGTCTTCTTCTTGTGGCTGAGGAGCTCCTCCCGGAGTCACAGTGCAGATTTCGTCCCCTATGGGGCACAAAGGACATGATTTTTGCAGCGGAACACCTGCAGGAAAGATGCAGGGAACAGCACCAGCCCTTATACATGGTCTACTTCAACCTTACAAAGGCCTTTGACACTGTCAACCACAAGGGTCTAGGAAGCGTTCTCCACCATTTCAGATGCCCCCAAAATTTCGTCACCATCCTCTGCCTGCTCCACGACGACATGCAGGCCGTGATCCTGACCAACGGATCCATTACAGACCCAATCCACGTCCAGACCGAGGTCAAATAGGGCTGCTTCATTGCCTCTTCTCAATCTTCCTCGCTGCCATGCTCCACCTCACAGTCGACAAGCTCCCCGCTGGAATGGAACTAAATTACAGAACCAGTGGGAACCTGTTCAACCTTTGCCATCTCCAAGCCAGGTCCAAGACCACTCCAACCTCTGTCGTTGATCTTCAGTACGCGGATGACGCCTGCGTCTGTGCACATACAGAGGCTTAACTCCAGGACATAGTCGACGTATTTATTGAGGCGTACGAAAGCATAGGCCTTAAGCAAGACAAAGGTCCTCCACTAGCCTGTCTTCACCGTACAGCACTGTCCCCCAGTCATCAAGATCCACGCGCAGCCCTGGACAACGTGGACCATTTCCCATATCTCGGGAGCCTCCTATCAACAAGAGCAGACATTGACGACGAGATTCAACACCGCCTCCAGTGCGCCAGTGCAGCCTTCGGCCGCCTGAGGAAAAGAGTGTTTAAAGACCAGGCCCTCAAAACTACCAGCAAGCTCATGGTCTACAGGGCTGTAGTAATACCCGCCGCCCTCCTGTATGGCTCAGAAACATGGACCATGTACAGGAGACACCTCAAGTTGCTGGAGAAATACCACCAACGATGTCTCCGCATGATTCTACAAATCCCCTGGGAGGACAGACGCACCAACATTAGCGTCCTCGACCAGGCCAACATCCCCAGCATCGAAGCACTGACCACACTTGATCAGCTCCGCTGGGCAGGCCACATAGTTCGCATACCAGACACGAGACTCCAAAAGCAAGCGCTCTATTCAGAACTCCTTCACTGCAAGCAAGCCAAAGGTGGGCAGTGGAAATGTAACAAGGACATCCTCAAAGCCTCCCTGATATAGTGCAACATCCCCATTGACACCTGGGAGACCCTGGCCAAAGACCGCCCTAAGTGGAGGAAGCGCATCCGGGAGGGCGCTGAGCACCTTGATTCTCGACGCCGAGAGCATGCAGAAATCAAGCGCAGGCAGCGGAAAGAATGTGCGGCAAACCAGTCCCACCCACCCCTTCCCTCGACGACTATCTGTCCCACCTGTGTCGGAGACTGTGTTTCTCATAAGAACTTAAGAGTGGAAGCAAGTCTTCCTCGATTTTGAGGGACTGCCTATGATGATGATGATGATGTATGTGGAAGATATGCCTGCTGTGCTTAACTAGCTGTGCATGTAGGCAAGGCATAAAATGAGAATGTAACTGTAAGTATTTTCAGATGGTTGGTGGTTGCCTGATGGGTTAAGTGCTGGTTTGCAGAGTGTGCACAGTCAGAGGCTCGGAGGCTGGTATGTAAGATTTGTGCAAATATGTACTGACCTTGACCACCTGACTGAAGTCATTGAATTTATTCCATCACTGTGTTGGGGTTCTTTCAACCACGGTGCTGGCTGACACCTCCGTGGACACCTCTGCCCACATGGCTCTAAAACCCTGTGGCATTGGCCTTCTCCAATGGAAGGAACAGTGCATCCCTCCTTCTCTCCACTGCCCCCCCAATGTCTCCAATGTCAGGTCATTGAACCGAGTGGCCCTTTTAAGTTGTACTGAAGCAGCCATTGCACAACTTCTTTCCAGCTCTCACTCAACTCCAGCAATAATGAAAATGACCAGGTGCTGCCTGAAACAACATCGCTTTTAAGAACTGGAATGAGAAGGAGGCTGATTATTGCTGAATGAAAGTCACCTGAAATTGGTGCAGCTCTGATAATAGAGCTCCTGTAATGCCCCACTGAGGCCATTAGCACCCCAGATACTGCCTCCCTTCATTTCTGAGGCGAAAGTGCTCAATTTCCCACAATTTTGCAGCCCATCTCGACGGTCGCATAATAGTTCAAAAAGATAAAACTTAGTGTTCCAATTGCAGCACCACCTAATTTCACATCCCCCTGCCTTATTTTTCTTTCTATTGACATCAATGGAAGGTAAAATTGGGCAGCCGATCTGATAAGAACATAAGAACATAAGAAATACAAGCAAGAGTAGGCCATACGGCCCTTCGAGCCTGCTCCGCCATTTAATGTGATCATGGCTGATCCGATCATGGACTTAGGTCCATCTCCCTGTCCGCTCATCATAACCCCTTGTTCCCTTATCAGTTAAGAAACTGTCTATCTCTGTCTTAAATATATTCAATGACTCAGCTTCCACAGCTCTCTGAGGCAACAAATTCCACAGATTTACAACCCTCTGAGAGAAGAAATTCCTCCTCATCTCAGTTTAAAAGTTCTAAAATTATGCCCCCTAGTTTTAGTCTCCCCTATCAGTGGAAACATCCTCTTTGCATCCACCTTTTCGAGCGCCCTCATAATCTTATACGTTTCGATAAGATCACCTCTCATTCTTCTAAATTCCAATGAGTAGAGGCCCAACCTACTCAACCTTTCCTCATAAGTCAACCTCCTCATCTCTGGAATCAACCTAGTGAACTGCCTCCAAAGTAAGTCTATCCTTTCTTAAATATGGACACCAAAACTGTATGCAGTATTCCAGGTGTGGCCTCACCAATACGCTCTATAACTGTAGCAAGACTTCCCTGCTTTTATACTCCATCCCCTTTGAAATAAAGACCAAGATTCCATTGGCCTTCCTGATCAGTTGCTGTACCTGCATGCTAACCTTTTGTGTTTCATGCACCAGGATCCCCAGATCCCGCTGTACTTCAGCACTTTGCAATTTTTCTCCATTTAAATAATAACTTGCTCTACGATTTTTTTTCTACCAAAGTGCATAACCTCACACTTTCCAACATTATACTCCATCTGCCAAATTTTTGCCCAGTCATTTAGCCTGTCTATGTCCTTTTGCAGGTTTTTTGTGTCCTCCTCACACATTGCTTTTCCTCCCATCTTTGTATCGTCAGCAAACTTGGCTACGTTACACTCAGCCCCTTCATCTAAGTCGTTAATGTAGATTGTATGTTATCTCCTGTTTTACACCACGGGTTGAAAGGTGAAAGTTCTGACAATACCTGTCTCCTTTTTGAAGAGGGATGGTACATTTATCACCCACCACTCCTCTGTCACAATTGTAGTCAGCGTCTGTATTATATCTCTTTGGTATCCCACATTTCCTCAGATATCAAATAGTAATTTACCTAGCTTAAGCTTGAGTGGCACCAATGGTCTTCACCTGCCCAAAACATTGCCATGTTACCTAGCACTGAGCTGATATTTTGATGCCGTATTTCATTGAATTGGATGCAATGCCCAGCAACCCTGAGTTAATCTTAGCGAAGAGCACCATCTTCAGATCAAGGATCGCATTGTTGAGGTAATTCAGTAAATGCACAAGAGACAATTTTCCTGTGCATGCATCTGTTTTTGGGGTGCAGTGCAGAATTCAGGGGTGGAGCCCACTTCTACATGGTATCCTCCTTGTTTCTGTTCATGTGCATTACTATCGAGGTTCTGGCAGAGGCATGAGCAACTAAATGGAAATGGAAAGGAGCTAGAAGTGACACTATAGTTACATTTATTTCTGGATTTAATCCTAATTGCAAATCATCTACTAATAGTGGCCATAGGAACTGAGCATTCTGGTTTGCTATGCTGCATTTAAATCCACTTTAAAGAGCCACGTGCCAACTTGGATAATAAGCGGCAAATCGACCGGTGTCCCAGCGTGGCGTAAATAGTGAAGTGGGGGGCGGAGCAACAGCACAGCGCAGAAAGCACTGCTGGCAGCTGCACGCATGCTCCTCGCCCTCTCAGTGTGTCCTGCAGGCTGTGAGCAGGACCCGATGCTTGCAGCCCCTATCCCTGACCGAAGGGCTGCCCCGATGTTCGCCGCACCCTATCCCCGGCCAAGTGGCCTCCCGCACCGACCGGGTCGAGGTAGGACTTCAGTTTTATTTTTTATTTATTGATGGTTGTGCTTTGTTTATTGAGGAGAGTTTTGATTGAGGGGGTGGAGGAGGAGTGATTTTTTTTTTGGGGGGGGGGCGTCGGAGAAAGAGTGTTTTAATGGGGAGGGGAGAAAGAGTGTTTTGATGGGGGGGGAGAAAGAGTGTTTTGATGGGGGGGGAAGAAAGAGTATTTTGATGGGGGGGGGGAGAATGAGTATTTTGATGGGGGGGGGAGAAAGAGTGTTTTAATGGGGGAGGGGAGAATGAGTGTTTTGATGGGGGGGAGAGAAAGAGTTTTGATGGGGGGGGGGGAGAATGAGTATTTTGATGGCGGGGGGGAGAAAGAGTATTTTGATGGGGGGGGAGAAAGAGTGTTTTGATCGGGGGGGGGGAGAATGAGTATTTTGATGGGGGGGGGAAGAATGAACATTTTGATGGGGGGGGGGGGAGAAAGAGTGTTTTGATGGTGGGGGGGGAGAGAATGAGTGTTTTGATGGGGGGGAGAGAAAGAGTGTTTTGATGGGGGGGAGAATGAGTATTTTGATGGCGGTGGGGGGAGAAAGAGTATTTTGATGGTGGGGGGGAGAAACAGTGTTTTGATGGCGGGGGGGAATGAGTATTTTGATGGTGGGGGGAGAAACAGTGTTTTGATGGCGGGGGGGAATGAGTATTTTGATGGGGGGGGAGAAAGAGTGTTTTGATGGGGGCAGAGAGAATGAGTGTTGTGATGGGGGGGGAGAATAAGTACTTTGATGGGGGGGAGAATAAGTACTTTGATGGGGGGGAGAGAAAGAGTATTTTGATGGGGGTGGGGGAGAATGAGTATTTTGATGGGGGTGGGAAAGAGTGTTTTGATGGGGGGGGAGAATGAGTGTTTTGATGGGGGGGGGGGAGAATGAGTGTTTTGATGGGGGGGGAGAATGAGTATTTTGATGGGGGTGGGAAAGAGTGTTTTGATGGGGGGGGAGAATGAGTGTTTTGATGGGAGGGGAGAATGAGTATTTTGATGGGGGTGGGAAAGAGTGTTTTGATGGGGGGGGGGGAGAAAGAGTGTTTTGATGGGGGGGGAGAATGAGTATTTTGATGGGGGTGGGAAAGAGTGTTTTGATGGGGGGGGAGAATGAGTGTTTTGATGGGGGGGGGAGAATGAGTGTTTTGATTGGGGGGGGGGAGAATGAGTGTTTTGATGGGGGGGGAGAATAAGTACTTTGATGGGGGGGGGAGAGAATGAGTATTTTGATGGGGGTGGGGGAGAATGAGTATTTTGATGGGGGTGGGAAAGAGTGTTTTGATGGGGGGGGAGAATGAGTGTTTTGATGGGGGGGGGGAGAATGAGTGTTTTGATGGGGGGGGGAGAGAAAGATGTTTTGATGGCGGGGGAGAATGAGTATTTTGATGGGGGGGAGAATGAGTGTTTTGATGGGGGGGGGAGAATGAGTATTTTGATGGGAGGGAGAATTAGTGTTTTGATGGGGGGGAGAGAAAGAGTGTTTTGATGGGGGGGGAGAATGAGTATTTTGATGGGGGGGAGAATGAGTATTTTGATGGGGGGGGGAGAATGAGTATTTTGATGGGGGGGAGAATGAGTGTTTTGATGGGTGGGGGAGAATGAGTATTTTGATGGGGGGGAGAAAGAGTGTTTTGATGGGGGGAGAGAATGAGTATTTTGATGGGGGGGAGAATGAGTGTTTTGATGAGTGGGGGAGAATGAGTATTTTGATGGGGGGGAGAAAGAGTGTTTTGATGGGGGGGGGGGGAGAAATGAGTATTTTGATGGGGGGGAGAGAAAGAGTGTTTTGATGGGGGGGGGAGAATAAGTATTTTGATGGGGGGGAGAGAGAGAGTGTTTTGATGGGGGGGGGGAGAATGAGTGTTTTGATGGGGGGGGGAGAATGAGTATTTTGATGGGGGGGAGAATGAGTGTTTTGATGGGGGGGAGAAAGAGTATTTTGATGGGGGGGAGAGAATGAGTGTTTTGATGGGGGGGGGGGAGAATGAGTGTTTTGATGGGGGGGGGAGAATAAGTACTTTGATGGGGGGGGGAGAGAATGAGTATTTTGATGGGGGTGGGGGAGAATGAGTATTTTGATGGGGGTGGGAAAGAGTGTTTTGATGGGGGGGAGAATGAGTGTTTTGATGGGGGGGGGAGAATGAGTGTTTTGATGGGGGGGGAGAGAAAGATGTTTTGATGGCGGGGGAGAATGAGTATTTTGATGGGGGGGAGAATGAGTGTTTTGATGGGGGGGGGAGAATGAGTATTTTGATGGGAGGGAGAATTAGTGTTTTGATGGGGGGGGGAGAGAAAGAGTGTTTTGATGGGGGGGGAGAATGAGTATTTTGATGGGGGGGAGAATGAGTGTTTTGATGGGGGGAGAATGAGTATTTTGATGGGGGGGAGAATGAGTGTTTTGATGGGTGGGGGAGAATGAGTATTTTGATGGGGGGGAGAAAGAGTGTTTTGATGGGGGGAGAGAATGAGTATTTTGATGGGGGGAGAATGAGTGTTTTGATGGGTGGGGGAGAATGAGTATTTTGATGGGGGGGAGAAAGAGTGTTTTGATGGGGGGGGAGAATGAGTATTTTGATGGGGGGGAGAGAAAGAGTGTTTTGAGGGGGGGGAGAATAAGTATTTTGATGGGGGGGGGAGAGAAAGAGTGTTTTGATGGGGGGGGGGAGAATGAGTGTTTTGATTGGGGGGGGGAGAATGAGTATTTTGATGGGGGGGAGAATGAGTGTTTTGATGGGGGGGAGAAAGAGTATTTTGATGGGGGGGGATGAATGAGTATTTTGATGGGGGGGGAGAAAGAAATATTTTGATGGGGGGGGAGAAAGAGTGTTTTGATGGGGGGAGAATGAGTATTTTGATGGCGGTGGGGGGAGAAAGAGTATTTTGATGGTGGGGGGGAGAAACAGTGTTTTGATGGCGGGGGGGAATGAGTATTTTGATGGGGGGGGAGAAAGAGTGTTTTGATGGGGGCAGAGAGAATGAGTGTTGTGATGGGGGGGGAGAATAAGTACTTTGATGGGGGGGAGAGAAAGAGTATTTTGATGGGGGTGGGAAAGAGTGTTTTGATGGGGGGGGAGAATGAGTATTTTGATGGGGGGGGGAGAATGAGTGTTTTGATGGGGGGGAGAATGAGTATTTTGATGGGGGGGGGAGAATGAGTGTTTTGATGGGGGGGGGAGAATGAGTGTTTTGATGGGGGGGGGGAGAATGAGTGTTTTGATGGGGGGGGGAGAAAGAGTGTTTTGATGGGGGTGGGGGAGAATGAGTATTTTGATGGGGGTGGGAAAGAGTGTTTTGATGGCGGGGGAGAATGAGTGTTTTGATGGGGGGGGGAGAATGAGTGTTTTGATGGCGGGGGGGGAGAATGAGTGTTTTGATGGGGGGGGGAGAAAAAGTGTTTTGATGGGGGGGGAGAATGAGTATTTTGATGGGGGTGGGAAAGAGTGTTTTGATGGGGGGGGAGAATGAGTGTTTTGATGGGGGGGGGAGAATGAGTGTTTTGATGGGGGGGGGAGAATGAGTGTTTTGATGGGGGGGGGAGAATAAGTACTTTGATGGGGGGGGGAGAGAATGAGTATTTTGATGGGGGTGGGGGAGAATGAGTATTTTGATGGGGGTGGGAAAGAGTGTTTTGATGGGGGGGGAGAATGAGTGTTTTGATGGGGGGGGGGATAATGAGTGTTTTGATGGGGGGGGGAGAATGAGTGTTTTGATGGCGGGGGGAGAATGAGTATTTTGATGGGGGGGAGAATGAGTGTTTTGATGGGGGGGGAGAATGAGTATTTTGATGGGAGGGAGAATTAGTGTTTTGATGGGGGGGGAGAGAAAGAGTGTTTTGATGGGGGGGGAGAATGAGTATTTTGATGGGGGGGAGAATGAGTGTTTTGATGGGGGGGGGAGAATGAGTGTTTTGATGGGGGGGGGGGAGAATGAGTGTTTTGATGGGGGAGAGAAAGAGTGTTTTGATGGGGGGGGGGGGAGAATGAGTATTTTGATGGGGGGGAGAATGAGTGTTTTGATGGGGGGGAGAAAGGGTATTTTGATGGGGGGGAGAGAAAGAGTGTTTTGATGGGGGGGGGAGAATAAGTATTTTGATGGGGGGGGAGAGAATGAGTATTTTGATGGGGGGGGGAGAAAGAATATTTTGATGGGGGGGGAGAAAGAGTGTTTTGATGGGGGGGGGAGAATGAGTATTTTGATGGGGGGGGGCGGAGAAAGAGTGTTTTTTGATGGGGGGGATCTTTAAAAAAAAAAATTGATTCTGGCATAAAGGTAGGACTTCTATTTATTCTTGCTTATTACTTTTTGTGGTTTGTTTAGTGCTTTGTAAGTCTTGGTGCTTTAAATGTACAAACCTGCACCAAATTCTTAATTGCCCGCAATGTTTTTCAGAGCTGGCCACATACACTGACCTAAGTCAATTTGGAGTAAGTTTCTGCTGGCCAAAGTGGCATAAATGGCCAAAATTGGCGAAAGTGTCTGAGAAAGCCCCCTTTTGAAAAAAAAATTGAACTAAAAAAAATTGTACCTAACTGACTTACTTTGGAGCAAATTTTTGGGGGAAACTGGCATTTTTTAACTTACGCCAGCAAAAACAACTTACTCCAAAAAAATTTATGAAAGTCATGGCCAAAATTGAGCCCCTAGAGAGGATAAGAACATAAGAACATAGGAAGAGCATGCGGGAGGGCGCTGAGCACCTCGTCTCGTCACCGAGAGCATGCAGAAAACAAGCACAGACAGTGGAAAGAGCGTGCGGCAAACCAGACTCCCCATCCACCCTTTCCTTCAATCACTGTCTGTCCCACCTGTGACAGAGACTGTAATTCCCATATTGGACTGTTCAGTCACCTAAGAACTCACTTTTAGAGTGGAAGCAAGTCTTCCTTGATTTCGGGGGACTGCCTATGATGATGATGAGTGAGGATAAAGAACATACGAACATAAGAATATAAGAAATAGGAGCAGGAGTAGACCATTTGGTCCTCGAGCCTGCTCTGCCATTCAATAAGATCATGGCTGATGTGACCATACACTCAGCTCCACTTCCCTGCCCGCTCCCCATAACCCTTTACTACCTTATCACTCAAAAATCTGTCTATCTCCGCCTTAAATATATTCAATGACCCAGCCTCCACAGCTCTCTGGGGCAGAGAATTCCATAAATTTACAACCCTCTGAGAGAAGAAATTTCTCCTCATCTAGTTTTAAATGGACGGCACCTTATTTTAAGACAAGATTTTAAGTGGGCTAGATTTTAAGTGGGCTAGATTTTACACTTTTGTGCAGATCGCCCAAAAATAGGTTTTCAGATTGCCAGCTTATCGCCCATTCTCAAAGCCCCTAGTCTCCATTTTTGAAATCGGGCATTACCGCGAGCGATATGAAATGGGCATAAGTACATAAGTACATAAGAATTAGGAACAGGAGTAGGCCATCTAGCCCCTCGAGCCTGCTCCGCCATTCAATAAGATCATGGCTGATCTGGCCGTGGACTCAGCTCCACTTACCCGCCCTCTCCCCGTAACCCTTAATTCCCTTATTGGTCAAAAATTTATCTATCTGTGACTTGAATACATTCAATGAGCCAGCCTCAACTGCTTCCTTGGGCAGAGAATTCCACAGATTCACAATCCCCTAGGAGAAGAAATTCCTTTTCAACTCGGTTTTAAATTGGCTCTCCTGTATTTTGAGGCTGTGCCCCCTAGTTCTAGTCTCCCCGACCAGTGGAAACAACCTCTCTGCCTCTATCTTGTCTATCCCTTTCATTATTTTAAATGTTTCTATAAGATCACCCCTCATCCTTCTGAACTCCAACGAGTAAAGACCCAGTCTACTCAATCTATCATCATAAGGTAACCCCTTCATCTCCAGAATCAGCTTAGTGAATCGTCTCTGTACACCCTCCAAAGCTAGTATATCCTTCCTTAAGTAAGGTGACCAAAACTGCACGCAGTACTCCAGTACACCAATACCCTGTACAGTTGCAGCAGGACCTCCCTGCTTTTGTACTCCATCCCTCTCGCAATGAAGGCCAACATTCCATTCGCCTTCCTGATTACCTGCTGCACCTGCAAACTAACTTTTTGGGATTCATGCACATGGATCCCCAGGTCCCTCTGCACCGCAGCATGTTGTAATTTCTCCCCATTCAAATAATATTCCCTTTTACTGTTTTTTTTTCCAAGGTGGATGACCTCACATTTTCCGACATGGTATTCCATCTGCCAAACCTTAGCCCATTCGCTTAACCTATTTAAATCTCTTTGCAGCCTTTCTGTGTCCTCTACACAACCCGCTTTCCCACTAACCTTTGTGTCATCTGCAAATTTTATTGCACTACACTCTGTCCCCTCTTCCAGGTCATCTATGTATATTGTAAACAGTTGTGGTCCCAGCACCGATCCCTGTAACACACCACTAACCACCGATTTCCAACCCGAAAAGGACCCATTTATCCCGACTCTCTGCTTTCTGTTAGCCAGCCAATTCTCTATCCATGCTAATACATTTCCTCTGGCTCCGCATACCTTTATCTTCTGCAGTAACCTTTTGTGTGGCACCTTATCGAATGCCTTTTAGAAATCTAAATACACCACATCCATCGGTACACCTCTATCCACCATGCTTGTCATATCCTCAAAGAATTCCAGTAAATTAGTTAAAAATTATTTCCCCTTCATGAATCCATGTTGCGTCTGCTTGATTGCACTATTCCTATCTAGATGTCCCGCTATTTCTTCCTTAATGATAGCTTCAAGCATTTTCCCCATGACAGATGTTAAATTAACCGGCCTATAGTTACCTGCCTTTTGTCTGCCCCCTTTTTTAAACAGAGGCGTTACATTACCAGGAGATCGTTTATTATTCCTGTCTCATTAAACAGGACCAGATCTAAGATAGCTTGCTTTCTTGTAGGTTCTGTAACATACTGTTCTAAGAAATAGTCCCGTATGCATTCTATGAATTCCTCCTCCTGGCTACCCCGTGCGATTTGATTTGACCAATCGATATGTAGGTTAAAATCCCCCATGATTACTGCCGTTCCTTTTTCACATGCCTCCATTATTCCCTTGATTATTGTCAGCCCCACCGTGATATTATTAGTTGGGGGCCTATAAACTACGCCCACCAGTGACTTTTTCCCCTTACTATCTCTAATCTCCACACACAATGATTCAACATTTTGTTCATTAGAGCCAATATCATCTCTCGCAACTGCCCAATATCATCCTTTATTAACAGAGCTCCCCCACCTTCTTTCCCTTCTTGTCTATCCTTCCGAATCGTCAGATACCTCTGTATGTTTAATTCCCAGTCTTGGCCCCCCTGCAACCACGTTTCTGTAATGGCCACCAAATCATTCTCATTTGTAATGATTTGTGCCGTCAACTCATTTACTTTATTTCAAATGCTGCGTGCGTTTTAATAATAGTTTTTAAACCATGATTTTTAGTTTTGACCCCTCCTGCAGCCCCTTTATATTCACACATATTGTCCCTTCCTATCACCTTGTGGTTTACACTTACCCCAGTGCTACTCTGCTCTGTTGCCTCCTGCCTTTTGCATTCTTTCTTGGGGTTACCCTCTTCAAGCCTTGCTTGATGGTTTGCACTGCTCTCTCTGCCTGACCATTGGACGCTGGTTTAAATGGGGCAGATGTAACATGTTTGATCCCGTTACGGGTCATGAATTCTTTGAACTCAGCACTGGTAAAACATGGCCCATTGTCGCTCACCAGGACATCGGGTAAGCCGTGAGTGGCAAACATGGCCCGCAGGCTTTCAGTAGTGGCAGCGGAGGTGCTAGCTGACATTATCTCACATTCAATCCACTTGGAGTACGCGTCTCCAACCACAAGGAACCCAAGAACGGGCCTGCATAGTCGACGTGTACCCTAGACCACGGCTTGGAGGGCCAAGACCACAAACTTAGCGGCGCCTCTTTGGGTACATTGCTTAACTGCGAGCATGTATTACATCTGTGAATGCAGGACTCTAAGTCCGCATCGATACCAGGCCACCACACGTGGGATCTGGCTATCGCTTTCATCATTACGATGCCTGGGTGGGTACTGTGAAGGTCATTGATGAAGGTGTCTCTGCCCTTCTTGGGGACCACTACTCGATTGCCCCACAGAAGGCAGTCTGCTTGTATAGAAATTTCACCTTTGTGCCGCTGGAACGGCTTTATCTCTTCCTGCATTTCCACTGGGACACTGGACCAGCTCCCGTGAAGCACACAGCTTTTGACTAGAGATAATAAGGGGTCCTGGCTTGTCCAGGTTTTGATCTGCCGGGCAGTGATGGGTGATTGCTCACTCTCAAATGCTTCCATAACCATGGCTAGATCTGCGGGCTGCGCCATTTCCACCCCCGTGGTGGGCAATGGCAGCTTACTGAGAGCATCGGCGCAGTTTTCTGTGCCTGGCCTGTGGTGGATGGCGTAGTTGTATGCGGACAACATGAGCGCCCATCTCTGGATGCGGGCCGATGCGTTGGTATTTAACCTTTACTCTCGGAAAACAAGGATATGAGTGGCTTGTGGTCAGTTTCCAATTCGAATTTTTGCCCAAACAGGTATTGATGCATTTTCTTTACCCCATAGACACACGCTAATGCTTCTTTTTCAATCATGCTGCAGGCTCTCTCAGATAGACTCCTGGATGCATAAGCAACAGGTTGTAGTTTCCCGAAATCATTAGCTTGTTGCAATACACACCCGATGCCATATGATGACGCATCACAAGCTAGTACCAAACGCTGACATGGATCATACAATAAAAGTAATTTGTTTGAGCATAACAATTTTCTCGCTTTTACAAAGACATTTTCTTGGCTTTTGCCCCAAACCTATTTGCCCCCTTTTCGTAGTAATACATGCAGTGGTTCTAGCAGTGTGCTGAGATCCGGTAAGAAGTTATCAAAGTAGTTCAAGAGTCCCAGAAATGACCGCAGCTCCGTCACATTCTGTGGCCTTGGTGCGTTCTCGATTGCTTCCGTCTTCGCGTTGCTGGGCTTGGTGCTGTCCGCCGCAATCCTCCTTCCCAAGAACTCCACTTCAGGCGCCAGGAAAACGCACTTCGAGCGTTTTAACCTGGGCCCCACATGGTTGAGTCGACTAAGAACCCCCTCCAGGTTCTTTAGATGCTCAACTGTGTTCCGACCTGTGACAAAATGTTGTCCTGGAAGACCACGGTGTGTGGGACCAACTTCAGTAAACTTTCCATGTTTCTCTGGAATATCGCCGCCACTGATCGGATTCCAAACGGGCATCTGTTATAAACAAAAAGACCTGTGTGCGTGTTGATATAGGTGAGGGCCTTCGATGATTCTTCCAGTTCCTGCGTTATGTACGCTGAAGTCAGATCCAGCTTCATTAACGTCTTTCCTCCCGCCAGCGTTGCAAAGAGTCGTCGGCCTTTAGTAGTGGGTATTGGTCCTGCAGGGGGAAACGATTGATCATGTACGGTACTGCTCTCGCCTTGTGATGGATGGGTCGTGCCCCCGGAATTAGGTGGATCTACACTTTTGCTCCTTGGAATTTCCTGGTTCAAACAGCCAAGGAAATTTGTGTAAGACCTGGGCACACGAAGTGTCGTCAGCGGGTAATAGCACTCGGACGTCGTCCCAGTTCCAGCATATCTTTCCCAGCCAGCTCCTGCCGAGCAGCATGGGACCATCGCCCGGTACCACCCAGAGTGGTAGCTTGTGCACCGCTCCATCGTAGGAGACCTTTACGGTGGCACTGCCGATTACAGGAATCAGTTCTTTAGTGTAAGTTCTTAGTTTCGTGTGAACTGGAGTTAAGACTGGCCTTGAGGCCTTGTTGCACCACAACCTTTCGAAAGTCTTTTTGCCCATGATGGACTGGCTCGTGCCCATGTCCAGCTCCATTGACACCGGGAGTCCATTTTGTTCAACATTCAGCTTTATCGGGGGACAATTCGTGGTGAATGTGTGCACCCCATGTACCTCTGCCTCCTCGGTCTGAGGCTCTGGTTCGTTGTGATCCTCTGTGGATCTGTCCTCCTCTGCAAAATGGTGCTTTGCAGGTTTAACAGGCTTCGCAGCTTGCCTGCACACTCGTTGAAGGTGTCCCATTGTTCCACAGCCCTTGCAAATGTATTCTTTAAATCGGCATGACTGGAAACGATGATCACCCCCGCAGCGCCAACAAGGTGTTAATGGTCTTGCATCCATGACCCTTGATGGTGGACTCTGAGTCATCTGTGAATGTGCAGCTGCAGGTATGTGTGACCTGCTCTGTACGTTACGATTCGAAAACAACATCACAGTACTTGTAGCAACACTTATGTGCTGAGAGATTTGCTTCGTACTGTCACTGGTGGCAATGAACGCCTGGGCTATCTCTATGGCCTTCCTCAAGGTTGGGGTCTCTACAGTCAAAAGTTTGCGAAGTTTGGTTTCCTGGCCAATGCTAAGTACGAAAAAGTTTCTGAGCATGTGCTCCAAATGTCCTTCAAATTCGTAATGTCCTGCAAGACGTCTTAGCTCTGTGACACTTCCTGGCCTTCAGACCTTTTGTAGGTGTAGAACCGGTACCTTGCCATCAGAACGCTTTCTTTCAGGTTCAAATGCTCTCGGACCAGTGTGCACAAATCCTCGTACGATTTCTCCGTGGGTTTCGCTGGAGTGAGCAGATTCTTCATGAGGCCATACATTGGTGCCCCACAGATGGTGAGGAGGATCGCCCTTTGTTTGGCAGTGCTCTCTTCCCCATCTAGCTCGTTGGCCATGAAGTATTGGTCGAGTCACTCCACAAAAGTTTCCCAATCATCTCCCTCTGAGAATTTCTCCAGGATGCCCACTGTTCTCTGCATCTTTTGGTTTGCTATCTGTATCTCGTCACCAGTTGTTGTGTATGGAGAAAGAGTCAGACTGAACACTGTGAGCTCAAAGTAAAGTGTGAACTTAGTCTTTTATTGCAGGTCTCCAGAATGCCCCTCCAACCTGTGAAGCCTCCTTAAATACCTATGCTCCCAAGAGATTATTGGATCCCTTGGGACTCCAGAGGATGAGCCCTCTGGTGGCTGTACAGAGTAAATACAACTCCACATATATAACAGAGACGACCCTGTAATGTCAGATAAATGTGCCGTTCCAGAGTCAGACCTTCATGCGCACTACTCTGTTGAAGCCTTGCACTCAACGTAACGTCCGATGAATGTTCTTCCTCCTCCCTTTAAAAAGCCTGCAGGAATCGACTACGGAAGGTGGGTCCGCCTGGTTTCTCTGGCATGTTTAGGAGCAGACACTAAATGAAACGGCCACACCTAATTGTGCGAGCGGGGCACTAGTGGATCGTTACGATCTGACTGAAAGTACGCAGCGAGGCAGTAGCGTTTAAAGCCACTTTTTTCCCGGCGGGGCACTGCAAGCCGGGCGATAAGCAATTCGAGACGCATTACTGCCCATCCAGGGCACTAACAAAGTACACAACTGAATTTCTCCCCACTGGTCTGGATGGATTGCACTGACACATGTTAAATGAATTTAGAGAAGAGATAGCAAAGGCACTATTGCGCACACACACACACACACACATATATATATGTATATTTAAAAGAGAATAGTGCCAGAGGACCAGCAGACAGCTAATGTGATTCCTAAACTTAAAAAGGGAGATAGAACAACTCCAGAGAACTATAGATTTTGGTATATTCTCTCTGACACCACAACACACTCAAACTCCAAGATGGCTCTTAACACAGGAACTTATCAGGTGACCTGTCACCTGATACTTTATTATTGTAAACAGCAATAGCTGCATTACCACAGTCATCCTCATCATAGGCAGTCCCTCGGAATCGAGGAAGACTTGCTTCCACTCTTAACATGAGTTCCTAGGTGGCTGTACAGTCCAATATGAGAACCACAGTCTCAGTGGGGTAGATAGTCATTGAAGGAAGGGATGGGATTGGTTTGCCGCACGTTCTTTCCACTGCCTGCGCTTGATTTCTGAACGCTCTCGGCGACGAGGCTCGAGGTGCTCAGCGCCCTCCCGGGTGCGCTTCCTCCACTTCGGGCATTCTTTGGCCAGGGTCTACCAGGTGTCAGTGGGGATGTTGCACTTTATCAGGGAGGCTTTGAGGGTGTCCTTGTAATGTTTCCACTGCCCACCTTTGAGTCATTTGCCGTGAAGGCGTTCTGAGTAGAGTGCTTGCTTTGGGAGTCTCGTGTCTGGCATGCGAACTACATGGCCTGCCCAGCGGAGCTGATCAAGTGTGGTCAGTGCTTCGATGCTGGGGATGTTGGCCTGGTCGAGGACGCTAATGTTGGTGCATCTGTCCTCCCAGGGGATTTGTAGGATCTTGCAGAGACATCGTTGGTGGTATTTCTCCAGCGACTTCAGGTGTCTGCTGTACATGGTCCATGTTTCTGAGCCATACAGGAGGGCAAGTACTACTACAGCCCTGTAAACCATGAGCTTGCAGGCAGTTTTGAGGGCCTGGTCTTCAAACACTCTTTTCCTCAGGCACCCGAAGGTTGCACTGGCACACTGGAGGCGGTGTTGGATCTCGTCGTCTTGTTGATAGGAGGCTCCCGCGATATGGGAAGTGGTCCTCGTTTTCCAGGGCTGCGCCGTGGATCTTGATGACTGGGGGACAGTGCTGTGTGGTAAGGACAGGCTGGTGGAGGACCACCACAGTAGTCCATCAGTTGTAGCAGTAGTCCACTGGATGGAGCTTATATATTACACTTCTCCCTCCTTAATGAAAAAGTAATTATAACAATAATCATCAAACATAACTTGCATGGTTATACATAACAAAAGATATGGGGCTAGAACCTCCACGTTTGAGCTTATCACCCAAAAATGGCCGTTATTTCCAGCATGGGCAGTAAAAAAGGGTTTCAGAACGCCAGTTTCTCGCCCATTCTCAAAACACATAGGGCTAGACTTTCCACTTCACATCACCCATCTATCGCCCAAAATGAACTTCTATCACCCATTTTCACCAAAAAATAAAAACCAGGCCCAAAACATCGCTGGAAAACTAGACCCCCAAGTTTCAACTCACTTCGCTGAAATGATCGGCGAACAGATCGCCCACACAAGGCCCATCCCAACTTTCGATACATCGCCAGCACTTCGCCGGCTGATGGTAGGCCAAAAACATCGCTGAGAAATAGTTGCTTTTCCCGGGCTTTACAGAAGGAAATGGGCACTATGAATGCCATTTTGAAGATCGGAGGAAGGGTGGAGGCAACTGAAAAACACGAGCTAGATATTTGTGAGTTATTTAGAGAGTTATTTATAGATAGATCAACTCAGAATATTAAATTATGGTATATATGTTGATAGTAGCTAGTGTATAGGCATTTTGTTGTGAAAAGTGCTTTTATAGATAGTGAAAAGAATTATTGATATTGTTGGGGTCTATTAGACTGACTGGTATACAGTGTAGAGAAAGTAGAAAGAATAGTGAGTAGAGAGTGGAGAGATTAGTTAATTTAGTGAAAGTAATTATTGATAATGATATGGGGGCCAATGCTTTCTCTACCATTAATTGTAACTGGTCACACGCTGGTTTCTGAAAGGATCAATCGAAGAGGTGGCAGAGTAATGCGTCGACAGACACAGAGGAGACAGAGGAGACAGAGGAGACAGAGGAGGCTAGTGTACAGCCAACGAAGGTACTTGGAAAAGCAATCTTATCTCAACTTGTCTGAAAACGCGTGTCTTAGGAGGCTGCACTTCCAGAAGGAGGTCAGCGATGAGATATGTCAGCTCATCAAGGATGATCTGCAGCCTTCTAGTACCATCAGAACCGCACTGTCCTTTGAGGTGAAGGTTACTGCTGCTCTAGCCTTCTACGCATCGGGATCTTTTCAGGCTTCAGCTGGCAACATCTGCCATATCTCTCAGCACGCCACACACTGCTGCATTTGGCAGGTGACTGAAGCCCTTTACGCTCGCAGAATGGACTTTATAAGCTTCCCAATGACCAGGGAGGCACAGACTGAGAGGGCTTTGGGTTTCTACAGAATATCACACTTCCCCAAAGTACAGGGAGCAATAGACTGCATGTACATTGCCCTGAAAGCCCCCTTAAAGAATGCGGAGGTGTTTTGTAACAGAAAGGGGTTCCACTCCCTAAATGTGCAGCTTGTTGTCAACCACAACCAAATAATCAACACAGTAAATGTTACATTTCCTGGCAGCATCCTTTATGCGCACATCCTACGTGAGAGTGTTATCCCTGACCTGTTTGTCAATCAGCCAGAAGGTCACGGTTGGATGCTGGGGGATAAGGAATGTGGCCTTGCCAGTTGGCTGATGACCCCTCTGTGTAATCCCGTCACTGAAGCAAAGAAGCGTTACAATGAAAGTCACATAGCGACACGCAACATCGTTTGAAAAGACAATTGGAGTCCTAAAACAGCGCTTCAGATGCCTGGATCATTCTGGTGGCACCCTGACCAGGTCACTGAGTTTATTGTGGTGTGTTGCATGTTGCATAACCTAGCTATAAGGAGAAGACAAGTAATGCCAGATGGGGCTGCAGGTCCACCTCCAGAAGGTGGGGAGACAGATGAGCCAGCCGGCGAGGATGAAGAGGAGGAAGAGGTGGAAGAAGAGGCTGGTGAGCACCCAGAGGAGGGCAATCAGCCTGGCAATCTAGCCCCGGTACCACCACCCCACTCCCGAAGACCAGGGGCAGTTACGCGGCTGCTAAGCTGTTGCATCAGCAGCTCATTTATGAACGCTTTGCATGAACTTATATTGTGAATATTCACATGTGCATTTACCGTTACGGTTAAGCAAAAGTTGCATTTGCGTGGAGTTTCATTTTTGCCTTGCCTGCACTGGCCTGGCATCTGCATTAATGCTTAGCTTAAGTAAAGTGATGCTCTAATAAAAGACTGAACAAATTATGCTGAACAACTGTAAATATGTTATGCTTAATGTAACTAGAGAGAAGGCACAACAATTGTGAACTACAACAATTGTACATTCCTGTCTGTCGTAAAAATAAAAATAAAAAAGGGATGGTGGCTCAACCGTGGCTATCAAAGGAAATCAGGGATAGCATTAAAGCCAAGGAAGTGGCATACAAATTGGCCAGAAATAGCAGAGAACCCAGGGACTGGGAGAAATTTAGAACTCAGCAGAGGAGGACAAAGGGTTTGATTAGGGCAGGGAAAATGGAGTACGAGAAGAAGCTTGCAGGGAACATTAAGACGGATTGCAAAAGTTTCTATAGATATGTAAAGAGAAAAAGGTTAGTAAAGACAAAAGTAGGTCCCCTGCAGTCAGAATCAGGGGAAGTCATAACGGGGAACAAAGAAATGGCGGACCAATTGAACAAGTACTTTGGTTCGGTATTCACTGAGGAGGACACAAACAACCTTCCGGATATAAAAGGGGTCGGAGGGTCTAGTAAGGAGGAGGAACTGAGGGAAATCCTTATTAGTCGGGAAATTGTGTTGTGGAAATTGATGGGATTGAAGGCCGATAAATCCCCAGGGCCTGATGGACTGCATCCCAGAGTACTTAAGGAGGTGGCCTTGGAAATAGTGGATGCATTGACAGTCATTTTCCAACATTCCATTGACTCTGGATCAGTTCCTATGGAGTGGAGGGTAGCCAATGTAACCCCACTTTTTAAAAAAGGAGGGAGAGAGAAAACAGGGAATTACAGGAAAAACAGGTCAGCCTGACATCGGTAGTGGGTAAAATGATGGAATCAATTATTAAGGATGTCATCGCAGTGCATTTGGAAAGAGGTAATATGATAGGTCCAAGTCAGCATGGATTTGTGAAAGGGAAATCATGCTTGACAAATCTTCTGGAATTTTTTGAGGATGTTTCCAGTAGAGTGGACAAGGGAGAACCAGTTGATGTGGTATATTTGGACTTTCAGAAGGCTTTCGACAAGGTCCCACACAAGAGATTAATGTGCAAAGTTAAAGCACATGGGATTGGGGGTAGTGTGCTGACATGGATTGAGAACTGGTTGTCAGACAGGAAGCAAAGAGTAGGAGTAAATGGGGACTTTTCAGAATGGCAGGCAGTGACTAGTGGGGTACCGCAAGGTTCTGTGCTGGGGCCCCAGCTGTTTACACTGTACATTAATGATTTAGACGAGGGGATTAAATGTAGTATCTCCAAATTTGCGGATGACACTAAGTTGGGTGACAGTGTGAGCTGCAAGGAGGATTCTATGAGGCTGCAGAGCGACTTGGATAGGTTAGGTG